>NC_052623.1:133249155-133874155 GCF_016161935.1 Mauremys reevesii | reverse complement strand
CATTGTGTCCAGTTCTGGGCACCACATTTGAGGAAAGATGTGGACAAATTGGAGAAAGTCCAGAGGAGAGCAACAAAAATGATTAAAAGGCTAGAAAACATGACCCACGAGGGGTGATTGAAAAAAAACGGGTTTGTTTAGTCTGGAGAAGAGGAGGCTGAGAGGGGACATGATAAGTTTTCAAGTATATAAAAGGTTGTTACAAGGAGGATGGAGAAGAAATGTTCTCTTTAACCTCTGAGGATAGGACAAGTAATGGGTTTAAATTGCAGCAAAGGTTGGACATTAGGAAAAACTTCCTAACTGTCAGGGTGGTTAAGAACTGGAAAAAATTGCTTAGGGAGGTTGTGGAATCTCCATCATTGGAGATTTTAAGAGCAGTTTAGACAAACATCTGTCAGGGATGGTCTAGATAATACTTAGTTCTGTCATGAGTGCACGGGACTGAACTTGATGACTTCTTGAAGTCCCTTTCAGTTCTGTGATTATGGTCAGTGGGCTGGCTTATGCATTTAAGACTATTGTTGATCAATAGCTGCATCCCCACTAATGCTAATGAGAAGTTTGTGTAAAGAGCAAGGGTAGAACCTAGCCTGTATGTGTAACTAAAAAGTTCAGTTGTCATTATTTATTTAGCACCTTATTATCACTGAATGATACCAAATGTGACAAAATATGCTTACCTTTAGACCACTATTTGATGCCACTTGATTCTCTTCCTTCTCCATCCTGCTGTAGGCCTGACTTCACATGAGTAATTGGACATGGGTGATGCCTTATTTTCTGGGAGAAAGGATTTGGGAGGCAAATAGATCAGCAGGCGGGAAACAAAATGACTCTTCCTAGCTAAGAAAAAGGGAAACACCCAGGGAACCATTTATAATAGACAAGATAACAATGGATAAGATAAGTCAGGAATGGACAGTGAGTGGACAGAGCATGCTGCACAGGAATTGTTTTCTACAAAGTGTCTAAGCCAATACCAAAATGTCTAATGCAATGTAAAGTAAATTCAATGAGATATGTAAACGTATATAAAGGAAAAGGTTTGCTGTGTAATTTTGGATGTGTGATACACCCTATAGCCACCCTTTACACTTGAGTCTGATCAACTCAGCTTTGTTGTATGCCAAATAAAGGAACCTGAATGATGAGTTAAACTTGGGGAACAGAATGGAAGAGGTCTTGGGTGAACCTCAACATAGCGGTGCTGTGATTTGGATCTGCTTGGCTGAAGCAGATGGTTGTATGCTTTAAAAGTGCAAACCAACCCAGCACGATGAAAAATCAGCAAATTAAAAGTAAAGCCCAACCACCAAATCCTATTTGAAAGTGTCATCCAAATTTTGTTTTAATGGGTTATTAATTATAAATAATAAAGCTACTTTGAATGGTGTAGTGGCCATTCAAAAAACTTCAAAACCTCCAACCATTAAAATCCTATCCAAAAGGTCTGTTTACCTGTGGTGTAAATAAATGTTACTAAGGCCATAAAAACAAAAACTTTATGGTGGAGTTCTGTAAATAAAAAAAAGAGAGAGATTTAAATGTCCTACACTGAAAACAGGTCCAAATTGTTTAGCATTATAACCTATTAAAATATTGTACAAAAATGTTCAGTTTATTTATTTCAGTATAACTGAATTTTACCAATCTGCAGTTACCTAAATAATTGTGTCCGTTAAAAATTAGTCAGATATAATTAAAAAATGTTTAAAAACTTTCTAAATAAAAAATTTATACTTTAGAACGCATAAGCCTGCCAAGGTGGGAAACAACTACACCAGAAAAAAATTAATAAGATTGGCACAAAAGCTAAATTATTTTAAACTGATATGTTACTTTAAAACCAACCTAACATAAAAATGCTATAAAAACATAACAAAGTAATTCAACAGAAAGTAGCAGCAAAAATACTGCATCCATTGAATAAAAAAGTCAAAGCCTCATTAATAAAGTTATGTTAATTAAATATAATATAATGTTATAATTGTTTTTTTAAGTATACAATTATGTCATTGTGTTCTAATAATAACAACATTTGTAGTATGTCAGGAATACATGCTATGCAAAGTAAAAGAAAACTTGCCCTCTTCTATCATCACAGTTAAGTTAAAAAAAATGTTACAAGAGAGGTGACAGCAGTTGCCTCAAGGAAAGAAAATTAGCAAGGGTCCACTTCAATACCATGAAGTTAAATGTGAAACCTCTATAACCCATACAGTGTGAAATAAGTTTGCTTTCCCTCCTCAAATATTGTTGTGAGACAATGAAAGGTCTGGAAAGCCCTGAGACTTGTTCTGCTGTTTACACCTGGGGGACACTTGCACACAGAATTGCCAGCATGTGGGTTCACTCTGGGGGAAAAGTCTCCAAATTGCACAGTATGGCTGAGATGCTTGGACACAGATAAAGTAAAAACTGTCCATGCGGGTAATAACTAGTATTGTGTGGTGGCTGAAAAGGACCACTTCTATCATGTACCCAAGAAATAATATTTTAATTGGCTTATCTTCTGTTTCACACCTAGGTTTCCTGTGGTAATATATATAAAAAAAGATTTTTGTACCATTTTTATACTGTAATTAAAATAAAATAAAAGTAAAAATTACAGAAATTGCTTCTGTGAATGCTAATATAAAAAGGAAAACAAAACTGGTGGAATGTAGTCCTGGCTTGACATGGGTGAGATCTCACTTCTTGGGAGACAGGATTAGGTTCAGTAGGTTTAAAATAAAATGTCTGTGCTAGCTAAGAGAAGAGAAAACACAAGGAACCATGTACAATGGCCAAGATAACAATGGAAGACAAGTTGGGTGAGGTAATATCTTATTGGACCAACTTTGTTGGTAAAAGAGACAAGTTTTCGAGCTTATACAGAGCTGAGGTTAAGAGTAAATTATACATGGACAGTGCATGTACAGAGTATGCTGTACAGGGATTGGTTCCTACAAAGTGACCAACCAAATCCCAGAACATGTGTTGAAACGTATAGTAAATGCAATGTGATATGTATTTAAAGAAGAAATTTGCTGTGTAACTTTGGATGTGTGGTATGCCCTATACCCACCCCATTATTCTTGAGTCTGATCAACTCAGCATAGCTTTGGAACCTGAGTGATGAGACTGGAGTCAATCTGAGTTCTTGGGGAATTGAGTGGAAGAGGTCCCAAGGGAAACCCAACACCTCCTATCTATGTTTCTGTCTGTACTCCATGTTTTTCTGCATTTTCTCAGCTCTTCTTTATGCATTTCCTTCTATGAAGCAACTCCCAATGCCTACCTCTCCATTTATATAAATGTACTTATACAGTGGAGCAGACAGTTAGTTTGTACAACCTTGCTGGATTCAAATAATATCTGAAGTAGTTATACCCTGCCTTAATAAAATCATTCTGTGATTATAAGAATGATTAGTGGTAAATTAAGTTTCTTTATGAATAAAGTGATACAATGGAATATGAATAAAACTAAAACTTGTCATTAAGGCTGTCAAGCGATTAAAAAATTAATCGCATGATTAATTGTGCTATTAAGCAATAATGGAATACCATTTATTTAAATAGTATTTACATTGAAAAAAAACAAAACAAATAGCTTTTTCAATTCACCTAATACAAGTACTATAATACAATCTCTTTATCACAAAAGTTAAACTTACAAATGCCTGTTCTCAATTTCAGGTGACAACATTGTAAACAAGAAATAGGCAGCTTTATCTCCTGTAAACATAAACAAACTCGTTTGTCTGAGCGATTGCCTGAACAAGAAGTAGGACTGAGTGGATTTGTAGGCTCTAAAGTTTTACATTGTTTTGTTTTTGAGCGCAGTTATGTACAAAAAAAATCTGCATTTGTAAATTGCACTTTCACAATAAAGAGATTGTACTTGTATGAGGTGTATTGAAAAATACTATTTTGTTTATAATTTTTACAGTGCAAATATCTGTAATCAAAAATACATATTAAGTGAGCACTGTATGCTTTGTATTCTGTGTTGTAATTGAAATAAATGTATTTTAAAATGTAGAAAATCATCCGAAATATTTATTAAATATCAAGTGGTATTCTATTGTTTAACAGTGTAATTAAAACTGCAATTAATCATGATTAATTTTTTTGCGTTAATTGCGTGTTGTGATTAATCGACAGCCCTACTTATCATACATTCCAATAATTACTTAAAGAAATACAAATATACTGTCCCAAATATCCCAAGTGGTCTCCAGTCTTTGGCCGTGGTTCACTGCTCCAGGTCAATGGGAGCTGCTGGAAGCAGCGGCCAGTACGTCCCTCGGCCCGTGCCACTTCCAGCAGCTCCCATTGGCCTGGAGTGGAGAACCACGGCCAGTGGGAGCCGTGATCAGCCAGACCTGCAGACATGGAAGGTAAACAAACTGGCCCAGCCCGCCAGAGGCTTTCCCTACGCAAGCAGCATCCCAAGTTTGGAAAATACTGCCCTAGACTCATGACCCTCCAGAACGGAACATGACTATAAGCTGTAAGGGGTGTGACTAGGTGCGTGCACTGGAGGTATTTTTAGGCCTGCTAAGGAGGAGGAGGTGGGAATTGAGAATATGGAATAGGGAATGGGGAGGTGGGAATGGGGAATGGGGACACAGGCAAGGTTATGCGGCGTCAGAGCTGGGAATGGCACATTGGGAAACAGACTCTGCCGGCGTGTAGAGCTATGGATATGCTTGTTTGGAACTAACCCCAACAGACATCAAATTTCTTGCACTTCGGACTTCGGGGAGAGGGTGAAGGGAAAGCCCTCTAACAGTCACACCAATTTTAATAGCAGCAAAGAGTCCTGTGGCACCTTATAGACCAGGGGTCGGCAACCGGTGGCTCGCGGCTCTCCAGGGTAAGCACCCTGGCGGGCCGGCCCGGTTTGTTTATCTGCCGCGTCGGCAAGTTCGGCCGATCGCGGCTCCCACTGGCCGTGGTTTGCGGTCCCAGGCCAATGCGGGAGGCAGGAAGCCGTGGCCAGAACATCCCTCAGCTTGCGCCGCTTCCTGCCTCCCGCATTGGCCTGGGACCACGAACCGCGGCCAGTGGGAGCCGCGATCGGCCGAACTTGCCGACGCGGCAGATAAACAAACCGGGCCGGCCCGCCAGGGTGCTTACCCTGGCGAGCCGCGAGCCACCGGTTGCTGACCCCTGTTATAGACTAACAGACGTATTGGAGCATGAGCTTTCGTGGGTGAATACCCACTTCGTCGGATGCATTCGGCGGTATTCACCCACGAAAGCTCATGCTCCAATACGTCTGTTAGTCTATAAGGTGCCACAGGACTCTTTGCTGCTTTTACAGATCCAGACTAACACAGCTACCCCTCTGATACTTGACACCAATGTTAATGGATTTGGATCAGGCCCTATATGACTGTAAGTAAGAAACTGGAAGTTAAACACAATGAGCAATCTGGAACTGAAACCATGCATATGCCAGTACATCTATCTCTTATTTTAAACATACATTTAAAGGAAAAACCCAACAACCCACCACATTTTAACTAAATCCAGGGAACATCAAAATTGTTTCTTGAAAAGAAAAAGTAGTGTTCAGAAAATCTTACTTTAGCAGTACATTTTTATATAAAACATATACTAGAAGCTTAATTCTGGATGTTAAATATCTATTCTGAAATTGAAATATTTATCAGATTAGCTGTCACTTATAATCCTTTTGTGCTTTTATCTCCCAAATCAGATATTTTATTAAAAACCCAAGTACACTGAAGATTTAAAACTGGACACTTGGGACAACCTGCAGCTTGGCTCTAAGAAGCGTTCATTGTACTTGGATATATTGGTTAATGGGGCAAAGTTAGCTATCCAGTGTGACAACCAGTGACTGATGGTCAGCCAAAAAATCTTTGTATATTTATTGGATCAGTTAAGACATTGCAAAATACTGAAAAACTATCCGCAGACACTGTTTTCATAAGATTTCTACCCCATATGCATCCGACGAAGTGGGTATTCACCCATGAAAGCTCATGCTCCAGTACGTCTGTTAGTCTATAAGGTGCCACAGAACTCTTTGCTGTTTTTACAGATCCAGACTAACACGGCTACCCCTCTGATACCCTACCCCTAATGTTTGTTCAGGATAAGTTTGGGTAAAAAAATGTTTGAATGTTTAGTTGTTTGTCCACACCAAATCTCCTTGTCCTTTTGAAGTTCGTTCAACTGAAATGGCAGCTATTTCCCTTTTCTAATATAGTCTAATGTACTCAGAACAATAATAGAATTTTTTGAGGTCCAGCCATTCCATCTGGTTACTCCTAGGTCTACAAGTAAAAGTTCTAATATAGACTCCTCCATAACTTGGAGATTATATAAATATTTTTTTAAAAAATCCTGTGGTGGGGAAAAGCTCTAGAAACTTCTTGCATCTGTCAGTGCGGGAGCTGCTGGAGCCTTTCCCCACTGCCAGAGCCTTTTCCCACTGCTGGAGCCTTTCTGAATGGCAGGAAAAGGCTTTTGCAGCACAGAGGAAGCAGGATACTACACTGCTAAATATAGCAATGTGTATGGGGAATGTTCTACTTGGGTTCATAGACAGCTAGGTAGGGTACATACCCTAAGGGTTAAGGCATGTCTTTACTTGTGTAAGCCATGCCTCACCATCTACACTGCTATTTATACCCATGCTGAGAGTGGAGGTATGCAGTGAATGTACTGTACTCACATGCCATAAAAAGTGTTGAGTGTGGACATACCGTATATAGAACTGATTAAACTATTCTTTGCAAATAATTTATTCACTGTATTCTATATGCTCTTTTCTGTTTGCAAATGGTCTGTGAATTGATCCTGGGTTTTTTTACAAATGTTTATTCAATAAATAATTTTATGAGCATATTTAGCCTATTGATTTTGTGAGCTGTTTGCAGTGAATGCTCACTTGTATATTCAATATTAAGAATTTGATTTGCAATCTGTATGACTGGTCACCCATGCCAGATCATATGGTTTCTCTTGTCTCTGATTTGACACTTATAAACAGCGGAAGTGTCTCACAAAATAATTGTGGTAGTGAACCTTTTTCAGGGAGAAGCAAGGAGCACTGGAGAGGAGGGCTTTTTTAAACTCTATCATTCTCAACTTGCTTTTCATAGCTTGCTGGTGAGTGCAATTCAGATAAAGCATAGATCTCCATGTTCAGGCGTTTCAACTACTTGATGAGAAGGATGGCTTTAGTTGTTCCAGACTATGTTCAGACATCCCAGGCACCAATTTTACAGTTGCAACAAACACACAATACACTGGAATGGCCCTTTTGCAAGGTTTCAATGGTCATTTTTGCCTCAGTGACAGAGATACCCTTGGACATTTCAGCTACAAGGACAATTGACCAGATTGTCACAAGTGGTCAACTTCAGTATAAACACCCTCAGAGAGTGAATGTATACACCCCCAACATGGGTGCACCATCATAGACAGTGCTGGAAGATGCTCGAAAGATGTGATCTCTCATATAGCAGTAGCTGCTGCCATAGGCACCGACTCCGTGGGTGCTCCTGGGCTGGAGCACCCACGGGGAAAAAATAGTCGGTGCTCTGCACCCACAGGCAGCCAAGCTCCCCTCACGTGCCTCCTTCCCCCACCCCGAGCATGCTGTGTCCCCACTCCTCTCCTCCCTCCCAGTGCTTCCCGCTGCCCCGCTGCCTAACAGCTGTTTAGCAGTGCTTATGACATTCTGGGAGGGAGAGGGAGGAGAGGGGACATGGCACACTCAGGGGATGAGGTGGAGAAGAAGCAGACCAGGAGCGAGGACTTGAGGGAAGGGGGTGGAATGGGGGCGGGGACTTTGGGGAAAGGTGGGAATGGGACTGGGGTGAGGGCGGTGCATGGGTGGAGCCAGGGGCGGGGAGGGGGGAGGTGGGGTCGAGCAGCCACCAGGAAGAGGGGAAGTCAGCATCTATGGCTGCTGCCATGTTTTGGGCTTTTCATCAGCTTCTGTGGGGAAGTCATGACATCAAGCTTGCTACAAAGTTTTGTCTTTTTAGAACCTCTGTTATACAAACTCTGGTGTATGGAAGAGAAAGGCTGAAGAACATCACTTTCTCAATGTCTTCATCAGGTTCTCCATATCTAATGGCAATACAAGATCAGAAATGAGGATATTTGAAACCAAACCAAGCAACTGCCTCCATCAGCCCTCGTACAATATCAGAAGCGTTCTTGGTTTGGAGTATTGGTTTGGTATTTTAAGAATGGAAGACCAACAAATTCCAAAGCTTGTGTACCAAGGAATGTTCCTGTACGGTCAGAGATCACATGGGCACTAAAAGCTTCAGTGTTGTGACAAGATTATCAATGATGGACATAAACTGAATATGCAAACAGCATCTTGTCAGAGATTGATCCGGGGGTATTTGATTTGCCATCAGTCTACACATGCAAAACCTACTAAAGCCACATTTTATATCTAAATATTTCCTCATGGTAACAAACCCTGATCACCATAACATATTGATTTTGCATTCAGATTGTTTCACCAAGATATGAAATCTTTGTTCAATGTTATTATTTGCATTGTCTGTGAAATTCCAAAGCATATTAGCTTAGCGCAGTTTTAATTTTAGCTTGTGTACTTTGTGTTCATGTACATTTTAGTAGCAATTAATTACTGACACCATTTTACATGCATTTGCATTAGTACTTTTCATTCCTTAAGGTTTTGCTTGTCATAATGAACTATAACAGCACTGTTTTTCCAAAGTGATCTCAAATCTGCACCATGTACTCTCTGTCAGTAAATATTTAGAAAGAGGAATGGAAAGTTCGTAATTATCTTTTCTCCTGTTTTTGTCTTCCTTGTAAATCTTTGAATTTCTAAGTCCTGTTATGCTATTGGGGAATTGAAGTTGTTCTGGTGGCCCTCCAGCTATCAAGAGACTAAGAAAGGGAATGCTGCAGAATACTTTTGTTGCTTTTTAGAGCATTGGTCAATCCTCTATTTGGAAAGTATACTCTTTTGTATTTTTTCAGTTGTTTATTGCAAGAGATTGTAAAATCAAATGTTCCTATTATATTAATAAAAAAAACCTTTGTTGTCAAGCAGTTCGGATTGCTATATCCACAAAATAACTGGCACACACCACAAAAGCCAGGAAATGAAGACATAGGTGACCCAACCGTATATAGCCCCTTCTCCTCCATCCACAGGCAAACACCACGGCTACTATCCATCACAGACCATTTACTGTAACCCTAACTCTGACTACTTTTTGCCCTTTTACACACACTCCTTTAATAGATTTCTCTTGCCCAGCACTAGTAGTTGTGGATGTTAGGGGTTGTAGATGATGTGTTGTGAGGGAATAGCTTGGTAAAGGTTTGTGCTTAGAAGACCTGTTAAAAAGATAACAATCAATCCTTAGTTAGGATTGTGGTTCCTGTTATATTGTGTATGGTAGTTTTAGCCATGGTTAAATGTGTCTCTGGGTGAAGGAGAAGATGGTATATACTATTAGGTGGCTTAACTTTTGATTTTTTTGCATGTATGGGTGTATGTTGTGTGTTGTGCAACCCTAACTGCTTCATAATAAATATTTGTATATTAGCTTTCTTTGTTTTGTTTTTTTAGTGTTTAATCAGGAGTGGACGTGATGAGGTGGGAAGGTGCAGACCTGCTGGAGGTAGAAGCACAACAGCGAATAGAGACTATTTTGTCAGCCACTGTTCAGAACACCTTTGCTGTAGTAGGATAAAATCTGACAGAAAAATTTAGTTCCTGAGAAAGAAGGATTTTTCTCTTCTCATCCCTAGTCAACCAATCAGGCTTTTGTGTTCCCAGCCCCAACAACCCAGTTCACATGTGCCTGTCCCCAGTCAATCAGGATTATATGCATCTGACCCTATCAATCAAATTTAGACACAGAGTGCATAATGTGAAAAATGGCTAAAAATGACCCTAAATCTGACATAAAGAAACAAACAAGCTCCCTCTTTTACCAGTTCTCAGGTTTCACCCCAGTACTGAGTTTTGTATAGATAGATACGGTTTTAAGGGATATAAGTCAGCAATGTAAAGTAGGACTGCCATTGACAAATTTCAGTCAAATTTTCAAAGTCTTCTAATTAAAAATGTGTGAGAGGAAATGACACCAAAACTAAACAGAAAATTCAAAGGGAACCAAAACAAACCCTATATAAAATTTCACATCAGTTGGCCATCAACCCTTGGACACAAATTCATGAACCATTTTAAGCCCATTTTGCATTATAGCTAGAGTTATTGGTAGCGTTAGCAGAATTTAATTTGTATATTTGATAGATAACATCAATGTGTATTTTTGAGTATTTTATTTAGGTTTTGATCTATTTAAATTTTCACAATTGCAGGAGTTTATGGGCATATCAGACAGTATTATTACTATTTAATGGCAGTAGACACTGAAATTCACAACATTGAAGCTTAGAAATCATTAAAACACAAATGGTCTATATCATATTAAAAATAGAATGTAAATATCCTCAAAGAAACAAATCAGACTTGTTTTTACTATTCATTCACTAGTCAATTTGTTAGAAGGCTAATTCCTAAGTCCAAATCACTGGATTTTGACGCTAATAAATTTTCAAGCAGCATTTTTCTTACTTTACCTTTCTGTAAATTTAGATTATTATCAATGGAAATATTTTTCATCAGTCTGTATGTGTATGATGAAATTGAGGTTTACTAACATTTGCTGATAAATATTTAATCTTTCCATGCCTAGCTACAGAGATGATAACAGATGTCCCCATAATTATAAAAAAATCTTAAAACACAGCAAATATCATTGCATGGCTGTATTTTAATATCTCAATTCTGAATTTTCTCATGATTTCTGGTGCTTTTAATATAGCTGAACAATCTCATTAGAGTACTTCAAATAAATTAAGACATTAGAGGAGATCTGCTACATTAAACCAACCATTCAACTAAAATGTGAAAATTAATGCTTAAAAAGCATTTATAAAACATATTTAGTGATATAATTGAATAATGCTTAGGCTATTAACTATTATAAAACTTGAAGTAATTACAGACCATTACATTTTGCTATTAGTGACTTTTTTTAAAAAAGTGAAATTAAACTTTCACTAATTATTGTGCTCCACTAAAAAATTAATAACAATGTTGAAGTTCAAAAGAGTTAGGTTTTGTGTATGTAACTTTTTGTATCCACTGTTCCTTGTCTTGAGTTTCCCATACCTAATAAAGCCCCGGGAATTGTTTTAGCTATTTCATTATTGTCTGCTCTGACTGACACTCCAGATTGTGTGTTAAATATTTTCCCAAAGGAAAGGACGGTCTGTGTTCTCTGCACTAGAAGGGGTTTCCTTGGGTTGAGACACCAGGCACCCTTATAGGGGAATCCATAACCCTGAGGAGAAGAGAGAGAAAGCTACAGCCTTGCCTCAGGGGTATAAAGATGTCACTTCTTGTCATTCTTGTGCAAACCAAAAAGGTTCTGTTTTACTTTTCAGGTCTATTTCATGGGCATGATGGTAGACATGATGGCCAAATACTTTTGGAAAATACCTGGATTTCAATTCACAGCAACACACACATTAGATTGCAATATGATATTGATGTGGTGTCAAGGTTTTATCTGCGTGAATTTGGGATGGTTGGATTAGTTTCAAGATGTAAAATAAAAATAAATAAATGATGTAATACATCCCAAACAATTGCCAATAAAATGTCTATGCCACATGACACCATGAGGTATTCTGTATACCACATTTTACATAGAAACCATTTTAAAATGTTTTTGAGTTTTAAATATTTTTATTTGTATTGTTTTTGTACCCTCCTGTCTGTAAACCCAGGCACCTTTATTTTATCAGACCAAATGTTCAGGACAGGAGAGAGAAGAAAAAAATTATTGATGTTTTATAAACCAGTAAAATATTTTTCCATATGTACCTTAGAGGTGGGTGGAAAATACATTTTCCACCCCCATGTGGAAAGTTTTGACTTTGATAAAATATTTTGGCTGAATGTCAAAAATTTCAAATCAAAGTGCTAGCATAGTGTCTCATGGGAGTTGTAGTTCAAATACCTCATTCCCTGATTCTCCTCTAAGGAACATACTTCCTGGACAAACTACATTTCACATGATACATCACCCCTCCCCCTTTTGCTGAGGCACTGTGGTACATCATAGGATTCCCTGCCTGGGAAATGTAGTTGGCCTGGGGAACAATTCAGCCCATAGAAGAGAATGAGGCACTTAATCTATGACTTTCCTGCAGTGACATTTCTGAATCAAAATTTCATTGTTTGTGTGTTTGGCTTTTCAATGAGTTGAAATTTTCCATGGAATGCAGACATGAAACGTTGTTTAGCTGAAAACCTAATTTTTCTTTAAAAAAAAAAGGAATTTTGAAGGAATACTTTTAAGCAGCCCTAATAATAATGATGTTTAGTATGTGCTCTCACAATTTTAAAAGGGCCACACACAAAAAATATTTATTCCCTGATCTCATTTTGTGAAAAAGTCTTTTTTTCTAGTTGAAGTAGGGTTAAAGTCAAAAGCCCATTTCTTCCTTTCTAATGAGATGATGCTTCTATTTCTAGCACAGATATGTCATAGGATACCAAACTTTATAAGACTCACTTGTTCAGGACTCAATATTGCTTTTCCTGAACCTCAGATTGTTGTTATTTTGTGAGGAAATTTCAGAGTTTGGAGCAGGAGGAGAGTTAAAAAGTGTCTAGCTGAGGTGTTTTTTTATTATTTGTTTTCAAATGGCAGCTCTTTAAAGGTGCTCACAGACTTGAAATATTAGAAGTAATCTCAGGAGGAGAAGGATTAGTGGACAAGATGCAGGTGAAGCAATCAAAGATAGTTAATACCAATAAATCAATCAATTTAATACATTGTTCTGCAGTTCCTCCTCGGGAGATACCTACTACATGGAATTACAAAAATGTAGCTATGGAAGAGATCTTGAGAAATCATCTCATCCATTCCCCTGCACTGAGGCAGGATTTTTAGTTGTTCTCCTCTGGGCTCTCCAATTTGATCACATCTTTCTTAAAGTCTGGTGTGCAAAACTGGACACAGTACTCCAGCTGAGACCTCATCAGTGCCAGACAGAGCAGGACAATTAACATTAATTGTGTTAAGCAAGTGGTCATAATGACCCTTTTTAATGAAGACTGAAGCAAAATAGGCATTATACACCTCAGCCATTTTGCTAGCCCTCTCCTTCCCTGCTAAGTAATTGACCTACACTTTCCTTTGTCCTTTGCTTGTTCAATGCATGAATAGAAGCTCTTATTGCTTTTGTCATTTGCTAATTGTAACTCATTTTGCTCTTTAGACTTTCTGATTTTGTCCCTACATGATTGAGCTATTCTTTTATACTCATATTTTGCAATTTGTCCATGTTTCTACTTTTTATAGGATTCCTTTTTGATTTTTAGGTCATTAAAGAGCTCCTGATGCAGCCATATTGAGCTCTTCCCTCCCTACCTATCTTTCTTTCTTAAAGATTAATTTGTCAATGTGCCTTTAATATTGTCTCTTTGAGAAACTGCCAGCTCTCCTGAACTCCCATATACCTTAGATTTTCTTCCCATGGGACCTTATGTACTTCCTCTCTTCTTCTTCAATGCTTAGCCAGACAGTCCGCTGTAGGGACCATTCATCATTTGGTCCATTCTTAATGGCCCGAGAGTCCAAAATCAGAACAGACTTGATGACCCCATGTAATAGGTGGTCGGCCTCTGGGCCGCCTCCATCTTTTGGTTGGTGGAACCTTATCTACCATCTTTCTGAAATTGTTAAAGTCTATTTGATTGGAAGTCCACTTTCAACCATCTCTGTTTATGGTGCAAAAATTCCTAAATATTCAAGAATCAAGACATCAAAGTGACCCTAACAGTCTTGTTTGGCAAGGGCAACACAAGTTGTTGCCACTGCCCTTTTCTCTCTCTGGGACACTGATGGATCAGTGTCCAGCTCTATCATGGCCTAACATTCAAATCTATTGCAAACTGCTCTGATAACTTTATATGAGTCATTGTAGTTCTGTGGACATTTGGAGACTCACGTCAGAAGGTTCAGGTGACAGCAATCATTGGATAAAACAATATTGGACAAAACAATATTGGATACTTGGGAGATAAAGGTAATTACATTGGACCCCTATGTCTAGATTGTGTCTTTAGGGAATGGCCCTGTGTTGAGAGTGGCGTGGAACTACATCAACTAGGGGAGGAGATATTCCTCAAGGAGGAATCATCATCATCATTCTTTAGCTCCTTGGTGGGTACAGAAAGCAGTGCTATCCCTTAGGTCATGACCTTGCCTCTTCCATCGTGCCTTTTTTGGATACTATGTGACACCAGTAAACATTCCTGTGCTTGTCAGAACACAGCGACAGCAGCTATCATGGTTCTTCATATAGGCCACATAATTGGCAGCTCCCAACCCTTTTCCCCTTGTGCATTCAGCTGGGACACAGACACCCTGAACCACTGTGACATTCCCCAGGGTGAAATCTGTACTGTTGAACAGATCTGTCCCCCTCAATTCTCCAACCTGGATGCCTTTTACACTGCTTTCCAGTAAGAGCCTCTACTCCTGGTCCTGCTCACACACAGCCTCCAGCATGCAAAATCACTCCCAGCGGAATTATAGAAATGTTTCTAGCAAGCCATTTCTGAATTACACTGCAGAACAATATCAACCAACTCTCAGACCAGATTTGTCTCCAGAAATGTGTGTCTTGTACTGACCAGCACCCTCCTGGACAGTACAAGCTCATAGAAAGTTTGTCACTTCACCAAAGAAAAATTATATGCCCAGGCCCTGTTATCTCAAATGAAGATTCCCAACACTTCAGTACAGACACCCACTGGTTTAGATAAAACAATAAAACAATTTTTTTAACTACAGAAATATAGATTTTAAGTGATTACAAGAAATGAGGCATACAAGTCAAAATTGGTTACAAAGAAAATAAAAAGATAAACCACAATCTAGTGCATAACTTAATAAGCTAAGTGAATTTAAAAGCAAAAAGGTTTCTTTCACAATAAGTTTACAGCAGTCTGGCTAGATTGCTTCAGCCAGGACCTCCCCTTCCCAGTTCAATGATACTACTTCTGTCTTTCAAGTATTGTTGATGTCATGAATAGCAATGAGGGGAGAGATGTGGTGTGTCTTGTGTGTGTTCTCTATTCGTATATCATTTTCCCTTCTTTGAGGATTATCTCCAGCTTTTTTAATTGCCAATATGTAAAGCTTTCTCTCATACCCTCCTTCTGCCAAGAAAAGTTGCTTATCTAAGTGATAGCCCACTTGATATTGTTGACACCTGGCTGGGAATTCAGTTGTGTCTTTTGTCTCTGGTTTGGGTCTGCCTTTTTAACTTGAAGCATGTTACAGAAATGTTATACAGCAGACTCTTATAATTTTATATACAATTTTGCCACACGTATTTTACCAGTACAATAATGCAGGTTATGAGTTTTCAAATGATATTTCACAAGGCATACTCTGTACAAAATTTATCATAGTCTGGTAAAAATGGTAAACATAATGGTATAGACCAGGGATCAGCAACCTTTGGCACACGGCATGCTAGGGTAAGCCCCCTGGCAGGCTGGGCTGGTTTATTTAACTGCTGTGTCCGCAGGTTTTGCCGATCACGGATCTCACTGGCCGTGGTTCACCATCCCAGGCCAATGGGGGCGGCGGGAAGCAGCGTGGGATGAGGGCTGTACTGGCCGCTGCTTCCCATCACCCCCATAGGCCTGGAGTGGTGAACCATGGCCAGTAGGAGCCACGATCGGATGAATCTGTGGACGCGGCAAGTAAACAAACTGGCCTGGCCTGCCAGCGTGCTTATCCTGGTGGGCCGCGTGCCAAAGGTTGCCAATCCCTGGTATAAACTCTCACAACTACAGAATTTACTCAGGCTTAAATTTCTCAGCCAGCCTCCTATTTATCAATTTTTACGTTAAGGACACAATTCCAGAAAGTGCTGGAGCTGAAGAAGCAGTGGGCCTCTTCAGATTAGGCCCCATAAAGTCTACAACACCTTTTTCTTCATGCTTATAAATACCTACCCCCACTCTATCCATGCTACCAGCCAGGCATAATTCAACAAAAGTAGAATTGGCAGAGTATGGAAGACCAAAGAGGATAATATTAGCCTTCTAAAACTGTGGTAGTAACAAAATTCCTCCAAAACCACACTTACGAATGTTCTATGAAAATCGTATGTTGCTAACAAATCTGCCATTTTGTTGGCAGCAGATCTTTGGTTTTATTGTGCTGACGTTAATAAGTGAACCCATATATTATGTAATAATTGGACTGTTGCTAGTTATAATAATTATATTGAACCAAACAATAACATTGTTTAATTACAATCATTAAGTGCTCTGGTTTGAAGCATTCCTGCCACAATTCTAACTTGTCTTGTACTAACTAGAAACTCAGGACTTCAAGAAATTCAATCTAAAATTCTTAAGTGAAGATTCAGTCAAAAATGTCTTTATGGTACAGCTGGTGGAACTATACAGGAAGCAAATAAACACACTGCATTTGACCATCCCATCTTTATAGAGCAAGCACCTTGCCTGGTTCACCTCTATTAGGCTCCTACAATCCAGATCTTTTTATTATTTTCTTACCTCATCTTATCTTACTTCCTTATTTATTCATTATTATGGCTACTATTGTTCTTGTCTTATCAGTGGAGGGGAGATCATACTAGCATCTAGACATGACCAACAATCATATGTTCTTTTTGATACCACCTATTCATCTTTATTTTCCAAAGAAAACTCTTTCCATTTCCCCACTAGTCATCATAGCGCTTTTCCTTTCACCAGGAGGTTGGGCAATATATGGACTCCTTCAAGGCTTCCATCGATGACAATCCATGAATTCGCCTAGAAGAATTGTTCACTCGTGACTCTTCAATCTAGAAAAAATGTGCATCATGTCTATGATGTAGCAGGAGTGTGCAGCCTACAGAATTGTCCTGGTTGCTAACCTAATACCACCTACAGAGAGCATACTTTTCGATGCCCTGTTCTGTTTATTCTCTCTGAAGCACCTGGCACTGTCGGAAGACAGGATACGGGGTTACATGGACTTTTGGTCTGACCCAGTATGGCCGTTCTTATGTTCTTATGCTCTAAAACAAGCAGCGAGCTGAACTAACTCTTTGATGTCCAAAGAATCAAGGGAATGCAAAGATGATTAAGGCCATCTTTGTTCCCTTCTTCTCTGGTCCAGAGCACATGCGTTTTGTGTCCATCATTTTATTATGGATCAGCATATTTTCTGTTGAAATCTTCACGTCTTCCTTATACACAAGCCACAGCAACAAGGTGTTCTGTGCAGCTATACAGATTAAGCAGATAGCTATCTTAAAAATTTTATATTTCCCAAATTACAACACTTCTTTTGCAAGAATGTTTTCTGTTTTTGACTGGCTTATAAAGAAGTCAAAATTTTCAAAACTTCAAATTTCAAACATTTTTTTCCTGAAAAACAGTGCACATTTTTCAACAGCTCCATGAAGAACTAAGCAGGTCTGATTCACCACTACAGTTTTATGCTGGTGTTATTTCATTGATTTCAACTAATTTGTACCAGCATAACCTTGGAGTAAGTTAGTGGTGATTTAGGCCCCAATTGCCTTTTGAAACTGTAATGCCAAGCTAAACCACTTGTGATAGGGTTGCATAAGTTATGCAATATGCATTTCTATTCATGCTTTATTTTTCACACACACACACACACACACACACACACACACACACACACACACACACACACAATTACTGGGTTTTTCTGTTAGTTAAAAATTAGAACAGAATTTTGCTTGTAATCATGGATCAGAATCTATAGAATAAACATACTCAGTTCAAAGATGATTTGTGATGCGGCCAATATGAAATGAGATACAGGTTCTATTGTTATTCTCTTTTGTTACATGCTGTTCTCTCATTGTCTCATTTTCCTGGTTAAGGGGATTTTTATCTCCACGTCCCATAGTTTAGTTGTAGAAGAGCTTTAGACACACCAGAAATTTATTATTGAATTTCTAAAGCTGAGGAGAAAAAAAGACCTGTTCATTTTATTGTCAAATCAGCATTTGATGGAAGTTTGAGGTTTGATTCTGTGTGTGGCAAATGGCTCATATTCAAGAAAATAAATGATTGCATTTGAAAAAAATATATAATTAAAACCATATGCTACCTTCTCTTACAGTACCTCAGTTTTTTGGCATAATACATTGCTCGTTCTCATAGTGTACAGTATCAAAATCTGGTATTCTAATTTTATCATAAATAATATCTCACCTGACTATTACTAGTTACATTAAAAGAGGGGTGCCACCACCTTTAAAATGTTTGGGAAATGCATATAAAGGAATGGAACTCGTACCAAAGAACAATGACTGTCCGAATTCTGCTCTCAGCTCCACAAGCATAACTTGGACACTAAAGTCAATATCTCCACTGTATGTGTGTTTGTTCCTGAAAAGAGAACAAATGTGTTGAATGGAGATATAAAATAAAACTGCAACATATCAATACCATATAATTCTTAGTCTCATCTGAGCACTAAATAATTATCATCACTGTCATAGCCCAGTGATCCAGACATATACAATTGGATAATCATAACAGACAAAATAAAGATACACATATTTTTCCTAAATACCTACTGTAGGATGCATTACCCATTGAAATGTCACTACAATCCTGGTAATTAGTTATTTTAAAAGAGTTTTGGCTCAGTCTCAGATTTTCTGTGCTTCATCCTACAGTGAATCCATAATGCTGCATTTGTCAGAGAATGTCAGTTCCATGACAGACTGATGTCACAAACCCAGGATTATGATTTCAGTACAGGAGGACAAGCTGACCCACATGTGAAGAATCTCTTATTAAAGCAGTAATATTAAAAGGGACATAAAAGGGAATTGAGGAGAGTACTGGGCAGGGAGGCATTTAGTTGTTTCATATTTGCACTGGTAAACAAATGCCACTTTAACTAGTGCACAGGGATTTCCTTTTTCACCCTGTTAATATGGTTGCCTTTGAAATTAATCTGATAGTTCCCCTCTATAGGGCAACATTTTGATTCCATTAGGGATTTGCATTTTGATTCAATGATATGAGGATCTGCCTCAAATTCACTTATATCTGAAATTTATACATGCAAAGGTAATATTAGGGGACACACATCCAGACCTTTGTCCTTGGGTCTGGTTGAATTGAGCTACCTGGACTTTACCCTGTACTGGTAGAATCCTTGTGTAGCAAGCTAAACTGTCTCTGTACTCAGAGTAGTGCAAAGCAGCTATCAGTGGGCCCAAATCTGGCACTATAAATCACGGAATGTGCTTGCTAACTACCAAGGATCAGACAATGACATTTTAAGACCATAAGAACATAAGAAGAGCCATACTAGTCAGACCAAATGTCCATCTAGCCCAGTATCCTGTCTTCCAACAGTGGCCAATGCCCAGGGCCGGCTGTAGACCCCAGCACACCAAGCGCGTGCTTGGGGCGGCATGCTGCCGGGAGGGCGGCAGGCGGCTCCGGTGGACCTCCCGCAGGCGTGCCTGCAGAGGGTCTGGCCATCCGGCGGCTCCGGTGGACCTGCCGCAGGCATGCCTGCGGAGGGTCCGCTGGTCCCGCGGCTCGGGTGGACCTCCCACAGGCGTGCCTGCGGATGCTCCACTGGAGCCGTGGGACCAGCGGACCCTCCGCAGGCACGTCTGCAGGAGGTCCAACTGAGCCGCGGGACTGGCAACCACCAGAGCGCCCCCCACGGCGTGCCACCCTGCTTGGGATGGCGCAATTGCTAGATCCGCCCCTGCCAATGCAAGGTGCCCTAGAGGGAATGAACAGAACGGGTAATCATCAAGTGATCCATCCTGTGTCACCCATTCCAGCTTCTGGCAGACAGAGGCTAGGGACACCATCCCTGCCCCTCCTGGCCAACAGCCATTGATGGACCTATCCTCCATGAACTTATCTAGTTCTTTTTTAACCCTGTTATAGTCTTGGCCTTTACAACATCCTTTGGCAAGGAGTTCCACACGTTGACTGTGCGTTGTATGAAAAAAATAGTTCCTTTTGTTTGTTTTAAACCTGCTGCCTATTCATTTCATTTGGTGACTCCTAGTTGTTGTGTTATTAGAAGGAATAAATAACACTTCCTTATTTATTTTCTCCACACCAGTCATGATTTTATAGACCTCTATCATAATTCACTTTAGTTGATTCTTTTCAAAGCTGAAAAGTCCCAGTCTTATTAATCTTTCCTTATATGGCAGCCTTTCCATACCCTTAATCATTTTTGTTGCCCTTTTCTGAACCTTTTCCAATTCCAGCATACATTTTGAGATGGGACGACCACATCTGCATGCAGTATTCAAGATGTGGATGTACAATGGATTTATATAGAGGCAATATGATATGTTCTGTCTTATTATCTATCACTTTCTTAATAATTCCCAACATTCTGTTCACTTTTTTGACTGCTGTTGCACATTGAGTGGATGTTTTCAGAGAACTATCCACAATGACTCTAAGATCTCTTTCTTGAGTGGTAACAGCTAATTTAGACCCCATCATTTTACAGGTATAGTTGGGATTATGTTTTCCAATGTGCATTACTTTGCATTTATCAACACTGAATTTCATCTGCCATTTTGTTGCCCAGTCACCCAGTTTTACGAGATCCTTTTGTAGCTCTTTGCAGTCTGCTTGGGACTTAACTATCTTGAGTAATTTTGTATCATCTGTAAATTTTGCCACTTCACTGTTTATCCTTTTTTTCCAGATCATTTATGAATATGTTAAATAGGACTGGTCCCAGTACAGACCCCTGGGGGACACCACTATTTATCTCTCTCCATTCTGAAAACTGACCATTTATTCCTACCCTTTGTTTCCTATCTTTTAACCAGTTATCAATACATGAGTGGACCTTACCTCTTATCCCATGACAGCTTATTTTGCTTAAGAGCCTTTGTGTTTCAAAGGCTTTATGAAAATCTAAATACACTATATCCACTGGATCCCCCTTGTCCACATGCTTGTTTGTGGCCCTCAAAGAATTCTAATAGATTGGTGAGCCTTCTTCAACCTTCTATTCATATCTTCTTGACAACTTCATAATCACTGAATTGATGTGCAAATCTGTCTGTCATCATTTATACCTCCTCCAGAGTTAGCAAGTGGGAAGGAAAAAGACAAAGAATATCTGAAAACAGAATTTATAGCATAATTTTTAATCATTCTTGCTTGCCAACTGTGCCTGCCTTCTATATCATGCATCCTCTACAATACTCTTTAGCCTTCTCTACATAGATTTAACCAGATAAGTTGCAGTGGTGAAGTGCATCTGCCCTGTTTTGGTTGCATATCATTACCTTACTTCTGCAACACCATTTGCAAATGTTGTAATTGCACCGCAAAGTGGGTATCTATGCCACAGCTATTTACAGCAGGTGCATAACTGACAGCTGCATAATGTAGTGCACGTATATAAAATCAGACATTTTAAGTAGCATCTGCTAAGTAGGAGATGTAAAACTGAATCTCATCAGCATATTTTTCCCAGTAGCATCCTATGATTATCCCCAGAAGTTTCAAATACATGTAAATAACTGTTCCCCAATGAATGCCACATTTGAAGGTTTTGAGGAAAAGGAGTAGCTATCTATCCCCATTCTTTGGGTATATTTTAGGGGAATAACTGAAGTCAGTAGTGTTACGCATTCCACTGCTGCTAGGATTTAATGAGCCACATAACTAACTCTGTTAAGGCCTGATCTTTTTAGCAAATTAAGATGAGAGTTCTTCACTGCAAGCAGCACTGGAATATAAAATCTGGTAGAAGCAATTAAAGTTGACTGACTGACTACTCTGAATGGACCCTTTGGTCGTAACTTTGCAAATGCTATGACAGAGAGGTTTTCTTGTTTTTTCTCCAGAGTAGTACATCTCCATACATCAAAGAGATTGTTAAGGGTTGTATGCCACAAACATTCTAGTTTCTAGTCTTCACATTTCATCTGGCAGAATCTGTTGGTGAGTTCAGGTGTCCTGCGTGGTTGGAGAAGGGAGATGGGGGACAGGGAAGTGTTAGTACCATTATACAAGGCATCAAGGAGACATTATCTGCAATCCTAGGATGTATCAGGTGAGGTATTTCCAATAGAAATAAGGAACTGTTATTACCACTATACAAGGCACTGGTGAGAACTCATCTTGAATACTGTGTGCAATTCTGATCTTCCATATTTAAGAAAGATTAATTCAAATTGGAACAGGTGCAGAGGAGGGTACTAGAATGATCCAAGTAATGGACAATGTACCTTACAAGAGGAGACTCAAAGAGCTTGGCATATTTAGCCTAACCAAAAGAAGGTTGAGAGAGATATACTGCTCTCTATATATACATCAGAGGGATAACTACATGGGAGGGGGAGGAGTTATTTATGCTAAGTGCCAATGTTGACACAAGAACAAATGGATATAAACTGGATATCTACAAATTTAGACTTTAAATTAGATGAAGGTTTCTAACCAACAGAAGAGTGAAGTTCTGGAATAGCCTCCCAAGGGGCGCAGTGGAGGCAAAAACCTGACTTGTTTCAAGACTGACTTGATAAGTTTATGGAGGGGATTGTATGATGGGACTGCCTACAAAAGGCATGTGGCCTATCTGTGACTGCTAAAAGCAAAAATCCCCAGCTGCCGGAGATGGGACACTAGAGGGATAGAGCTCTGAGTTACTACAGAGAATTCTTTCCCAGGTGTCTGGCTGGTGGGCCTTGCTGAAATGCTCAGGGTTCAATTGATCACCATATTTGGGGTTGGGAAGGAATTTTTCCCAGGGTCAGATTGGCAGAGTCCCTGAAGGGTTTTGACCTTCCTCTGCAGCATGGTCACTTGCTGGTTAAAGTAGAGTAAATGGAGGATTCTCTGTAATGTGAAATCTTTAAATCACGATTTGATGACTTTCAGGAAATCTGCCAGAGGTTAGTGGTCTATTACAGCAGTGGATGTGTGAGATTCAGTGGCCTGCAATGTGCAGGAGGTCAGACTAGATGATCTTGATGCCTCCTTCTGACCTTAAAGTTTATGAGTCTAACTTTGGAGTCTGAAGGCTAGCACATAGTTGTATTGCTTCACCAGATTGTTGATGCATTGGTCCTGCACCTGGATTACTCATTTGTAGAACATCTTAGAAATTTGAAACATGAGGCTCTATGAGGGAAGGAGGTTGGTAAATTAGTCTTTCGGGGGAAGGATAGGAAAGTAATGACTTCTTCTTTGAGGAAGTGGCAGCTCATCTGGGAAAAGGTATGTTTTCTGTTTAGGCAGTGCATACCACTAGGAAGAGTATCAAGTTCAGTATGTATCCACTACAGTTTATAGGTCCAAAGATTGCCTGGAAAAAGCCCATGAGTTCCATGCTAGACAGGACATTCTAGGGCTAGACTAGATGTCAGAAGTGTCTTCTCCATGGGTGTTCTAGTCTCCAGAAAACAACAGCCTGATGTTGATGTCATAGATCTGAATCAGGCTCCAAGAATTGACAGATTAGCCCCTTATGTATTACTGATTTGGAGTGAGGTTTTTTTCAAGATATATCAGTTTTATTAATGTCAGGATTTGCCAATAAACTGTCTCCACATCTGAAAAATCAGGATAAAGTGGGGGGGGGGAGGAGGAAGAGGGGGAAGTTTTATATATGTAATACACCCTATGCATTCTCTTCTATGGTTTAAACTACTATAATAATACATCTGTTTAATATAATGGAGTTTTTAAAAATTCCGAGCAAGGATTCTTCCAACACAGTTTTCCACAAAGCCTTATTCATTTGCTTCTATTGTTACTTGTTTCAATGTTTTTTGTAAATAACCAAAGCTGTGTCCAATATTTTTTTTTGCCTTCTGTTAGGAGTGTTTAGAGATCAGTTTTCCCTACTTTTGTTTTGACTACCTGATTTCCTGAACACCACTACCTTGAATGTCACTGGAAAGCAGCATGCAGCATTTTGGGGAGTTCTGTTTAGCTGAAATTGTAATGTTTTTTCCACAACAGCTGCCTTCTGGCAGTGATATTCCAGGGTCATGATCTCAGGCCAGTACACCCTACTCAACTTCAACGTCACTCTAATAGCGAACTTTGGAAAATTAGCAAGCAAAGTGTGTCAACAACCAGGAACATTTGTTGCAAAAATGTTAACATCTCTCCCCACCTTTAAAAAAAATTGAAAATGTGATTACATTTTTAATCAGGATTTTGCAATTTCAAAAAAATTCAATTTGATAGCTGGTAGAAATTTTCTAAATTTAAAAATCTGAACAATACTTTGTCCAAATTTCAAACTAAGTGAAAAAAAATGAATTTTGCATTATCCTCCTCCCAAAAATCAAACTATCTTATGTTTTTCATTAAAAGTCAAAATGTTGAAACAATTTTCCTTAAAATCAGATTTGGGAAAATTTTAACTAATTGTAATAAAAAGTCAGATGTGCAACCTTCTCCTCCAATCAGAAATCAAAACTCATCACTAATCCTAGTGGTAAAGTTCTAATTTCTTTGTGCAATAGCTAGACAGACAATCTCAGACTGCTTTTGATAAAGGATACCTATTACAAAAGTAGGTTAACACTGTGCTTGATCTAATGTGCAGTATCTTTCCTCATACAACACCCTTAAAATCCTCCTTTCACCATTGCCTCTATGCCTGTTTTTTTGAGACTGGAGTTAAACAAATCATTCAGAATGCATGAGCAATGCTAGCGGCCATAATGTATAAAAGAGACCCACGCAGCTATATATAATTAGGTCATGGCTCACAAACTGAGTACACACACCTCACAAAAAAATGACTGACTTCCCAACTGATGTCTCTTTGGGACACACAATTGGAACCAGATTAATGGCTCTTTACCAAAACCAAAGAAGCAAAATAGTTGACTAAATCAATTAGAAAGTTAGGAACAAATGTTTCAAGACAGACAGGCCTCTAATAATTTTAACTCTTTCAGTGTGACTAGGGAAAGCTGCTCTTGTAAGCACTGGATAAGATATTGTTCCCTTCTTCTGATACCAGTGTAATCTTCTGATACCAGCATCCCTCCTCTATGTCCAGCTGTCACCAATGTCCAGAACCTTGCAAGTCATGATTTCCAGAAATCTCAGCCCAACCCCAATGCTTAGTTCTCAGACAGCAACTCTTCCTGAAGAACTGACTCTAATTAGAGCCAAAGGCAGAGCACAAACTCTCTTGCCCTTACGCAATTCCTCTCTCCCACAGCTGCCTCTATACAAAAACAAAACAAACAAAAACCTTGTATAGCCCCAAACTAACAACACAGTTCATCTTCCCAAGGGTCAAAACGTCTTCGCTTGCTAAGAAAAAGAAGTTGGAAGACTGTGTAACAGCACCACCAGAAAACACTTTCCCTAACAATATTCATTTGATATTCACTAAATCACTAATATTTTTATATTTAATAACAGATAATTGAAAACTACTCTAGAAAGAGGAGGCAGCTCTTTCCACCACAGAGAGGTGCCAGCAGGAAACAATGTTTTTTTCTGGTTTCTGTTACAGCTACCATCTTGCCCATGTGGTGACATTAGCAACAGCAAAAGTTCTACCCAACAGATGAATTAATGGAAAACGTCTAGATGGAAATTAATGTAATGGTCATAAAGTAAATTTCACTATTAAAATATATGTTATTACTTGTAAACCAGTTTATTCTATGCAACACATCCTTATTTTATACATTAATGTCAACCTGGAAGTTTTTAAGACAACAAAAATATCTCCATCTCTCCAGACCAGAGGTGGGCAAACTACAGCCCGTGGGCCACATCTGGCCCACGGGACCCTCCTGCCCGGCCCCTGAGCTCCTGCCCTGGGAGGCTAGCCCCCGGCCCCTCCCCTGCTGTTTTCCCTCTCCCACAGCCTCAGCTTGCTTGCTCCGCCACTGGAGGGGTCATGTGATTTCCTGGGCAATAGCGGTAAGAGGGCAGGGAACAAGGGGGTTGAATGGGGGCAGAGGTCCTGGGGGGCAGTCAGTAAGGAGAGAGGGGGTTGAATGGGGTGGTGGGGGACAGTCAGGTAACAGGGAGAAGAGGTGGTTGAATGGGGCAAGGGTCCCGGGGGGGCAGTCAGGACGGAGAGGGGTTGGATGGGGTGGCTGGGGGTGGGGGGTCAGGGGCTGCAAGGGGCCAGGGAACGGGGGGGTTGGAAGGGGCAGGAGTCCCGGGGGGGCTGTCAGGGGCTGAGAAGCTGGGGGAGTCAGATAGGGGGCAGGGGCCAGGACACGCCTGGCTGTTTGGGGAGGCACAGCCTCCTCTAACCAGCCCTCCATACAATTTTAGAAACTGGATGTGGCCCTCAGGCCAAAAAGTTTGCACGCCCCTGCTCTAAACTTTCAATATTTTACCTGTTCTTTTCCTTACAAATTCATCCTCATTTTTCATCTCCTGTGGACAACCCTTTTTAAAATTATAACACAGCCATGCAGCTCTTACACGTGTATTTCCTTGTGATTCTGGCTTGATGTTTGACTTGCAATTTGACTTGCAAAACATCAATAAAGGGTTGGCTTGTTAACCCAATGAATTTACAGGTAGCAGTTTGAATAAACTGACATCTCACTTTTTAAAATGTATGTATGTACTGAGAGAAACTTCACAGTAATGGGCATGTCAATCCAGCTTGGATATTTTTCTGAAAAAAAAGTGGTTTTACATACCAAAAAAAATAGGTTCTATCACATTACTGTTAGGAAACTGATAATAGTTTTTCATGTAGCCATTTTCAAAGTTTGTTTGTGCTAAATGCTCTAATGTTTCATAGCAAATCATTAAAGTTTTACAGACAGAACTTTAACCAACAGACTTATTGGTTCCACATGGAACCATGAAGGAATCACTAATGGAACTCAAATAATTGGATTTCATATGAAACCATGAATTATGTGTGAGCTTTTTTGGTTTATCCCTTTGGAAAAATTATTGCAAGATCCAATCTTGACAATTAAAGTTACTGGTTTATAAAGCAAACAAACGTAATAAACAAATTATCCAAAAGAAAAACAGAATTGCAGAGTAGCATTTCTTAGGAAAAGATTGAGAGATAATCAAATAGAAACTGAAGCTATTTATCTCTAGATAGCCACAATCTGATAGACTCCTTCACACCTGAGTTAGGCTTTTATAGTAATGGACTGAGTGGTCATACTGGAGAAGAGAACTTCTCCAAGTTCTGCCCACAGAATAAATTGTTCCTGCATGAGTCGACAATCACAGATTATGCGGACAACAAAATTATGATCACGCATGTTCTAAAGGCTTCTTCAACTTGGATTCCTCTTAGGAGGTCCAAATACACACCTGGCCTGTGCTGGGCTCCTCATGTTTGGCTTCCTCTTTGTGAGGCTCATATACCCACTCTGTGCTTGTTGAGCTTGGGATGGGGAGGAAGAAGAAAGAGACTGAGATACTCTGCAGGGCCTTGATAGGCTGCTTGGATTTGCCCTGTCATCCCCATGGGTTGAATCAGGCACCTCATTTATGTCATGTGATTTCCTGGGCAATAGCAGTCCTATGATCCAGTCCTGGGGCATGGGGTATAGCAGTCCAGCAGTAACTCATAGCACATCTGATTTCTTCCAAGGGAATGAAGCAAGGAAGAAGTCCACACAACAAGGAAAATAGTTCCAGGGTCCACAACGGGCCAGCCTTACCCCCCCCCCCCCCACACACACACACAGAGGAGAGGAAGCAGTCTTTCAGGCTCCACCAGAAGTCTCAGCTCTCAACCTCCTGTGTGGCCAAAGACCAAGAGTTAGTCCTGGGCATTTCAACAAAGGCAACAAACCAATCCATCTTCTTTCCTCAGGGCTTTGTCTATCTGTGCTCTCAAGCTGCTCATCAGCACATAGCCAGTGCTCAGGCCTGAGATCTCTAGCTCTGCTTTCTTCAGAGTTCCACCCGAACTGTGCTGATTTCCTCCCTTTGAAAGGCATACCCCCAGGCCTGGCAAGACACATGGGTGTGGCTGATGATGGCTGATGGCAACAACAGGAAGAAAGAAGTGGTGGTACTCTCCCAAGCCCCTTCAGACATGGTGCCAAAAATGGGCAGTAGATTGTGCATAATATGATCCTCCCTCTCTTTTTTTTGTTTATTTGATGAGGAGTGAAATATTTTTAAATGTTGATTGTCATTATCTGAGTTAGTAGTTATTGAAATAAATGGGAGAGTTCAGACCTATTGGAGCTATTATCTGAGATTCTATAAATGCAAACAGACATCCCTGCAGCAGTTTCACTGGACACACATTTCTGACACTTTATCAGCAACCATAACAAATAGTGCCTTTATTTAAATCAAAGCGTAGGCTATGGCTACACTACAGCTTAAGTCGACATAAGTTTTGTTGCTCAGGGGTGTGAATTAGCCACCCCCCTGACTGACATAATTTACTCTGATCTAAGCACCAGTGTGGACAACACTATGTCAGAGGGAGAGCTTCTCCCACCAACATAGTTACCGCCCCTCGTGGGGGCTGGAGTAATTAAGCCCACAGTAGAAATCTCTCTCCTTGGCTTAGAACGGCTATAGTAGAGAGCTTACAGATGTGCCTTAGTGTTGTGGAGAACAATGAGGCAGCATGAAAGATCTGCTGTTACAATGTACCAACTGAATCCAAGCCCTGCACTGATTACACCTCTACCCTGATATAACGTTGTCCTCGGGAGCCAAAAAAAATTACTGCTTTATAGGTGAAACTGCGTTATATCAAACTTGCTTTGATCCACCAGAGTGTGCAGCCCTGCCCCCCCAGAGCACTGCTTTTACCACGTTATATCCAAATTCATATTATATCGGGTCGCATTATATCAAGATAGAGGTGTACTTCTTTTTCTGTCAATCATTGCTTCAGTCAAAGAGAAAGAAAAAATATACATTAACCAAAGCTGATGCAGCATGCTCCTATGTGGAACTTCTATATAAATCTGCTACTTCGGGCTGCATTTACTTTTGAACTAAATCTGAACCTTATTGTATTTTACCCTGAAATAAAAACATTGGTAAGTGTGAAAATCTGTCTCCTTTTCCCCTCAGCTTTCTCATAGTTTGGATAAGGACTAATGATTAACTGAAGGGAAAAAGTAAAGAAGATGTTCACTCTCATAAGCCCTTATCCAGCAAAGCACTTAAGCACCTGCCTAAATTTAAAGGGTATGTCTATACTGAATCTAGGAGTGAGCCTCCCAGCCTGCCTGCACAGACTCATGCTAGTGGGGCTCTCCTTAGCTGTGTAGATGATGCTTTGATGTTGCAGCCCAAGCTCCAGCCTACATAACTACTTTTATCACACTAGCAGAGACTTGCTATCACAAGTCTGTGGACCTTGACTGAGAGGCTCACTCCTAGATGCAGTTTAGACATACTTAAAGGGCCCACTCACATCCTTAGAGTTAGGCATGGACAAGGGCCATAGGATGTTCATTATCATATGATCACTTCATCTCAAAAAATTGATGATATACGCCTCTTCTCCCCAGTATAGGGGCGTGAATCCCAACAGGCAGAATCAAGGATCTTTAGCTGCCTTGCTCTCAGAAAAACAAAAGCAAAACCACCAAAGAAACCAGCTCTTAGCATAACCCAAACACATTAACTGGAGAGTGAATGCTTTAGAAATGTTTGTACTGAAATCTAAATCTCTCTCTGGGATTTTGGATCAACTCCACCTCCAGTAAGTCCTTTACAAACTGGTGATTGAATATTGTATGTTAAACATGTTTTTAAAAATTACAATATATTTTTTAAATGTTAATATGTCTTTGAGATGTTAGATTATTGTAACCATAAGCTATCAGCTATCTGTTAGACTATATCTGTACAAAGTGCAAGCTGATTTCCATATTGGAGGAGAAGATTCAAGGTCTGGAGAAACGGATATCAACCCTGCGTTCCATAAAAGAAAATGAGGATTTCCTGGATAGACGTCAGGATCAGCTTCAGTGGGCACAATGTTCTGAAGATTCAGAGCAGGCTACGCAGCGGGGACAGAAGGCCAGCGAGGATAACTGGCGGCATGTGACTTCCAGAAGAGGAAAGAGTACCAGAAACGTCCATGTATCAGAAATACAGATACAGGTGAGCAACCGTTTTCGTGTTCTCTCCGCAGGTACTAGTACAGAGAGTGGAGTGGATGATACGTCTGAGGGAACAGAGCAGAAGGAGACTCCACTGATTGGAAGGCATGAGATGCACCGTCCTAGGGATGGGGGTTCCACGACCACCACTTCCAGGAGGAGGAGGAGGGTGGTGGTGGTTGGGGACTCTCTCCTCAGGGGGACTGAGTCATCTATCTGCCGCCCTGACCGGGAAAACCGAGAGGTGTGCTGCTTGCCAGGGGCTAGGATTCATGAGGTGACGGAGAGACTGCCGAGACTCATCAAGCCCTCGGATCGCTACCCCTTCCTGCTTCTCCACGTGGGCAACAATGATACTGCCAAGAATGACCTTGAGCGTATCACTGCAGACTACATGGCTCTGGAAAGAAGGATAAAGGAGTTTGAGGCGCAAGTGGTGTTCTCGTCTATCCTCCCTGTGGCAGGAAAAGGCCAGGGTAGAGACCGTCAAATCGTGGAAATCAACGAATGGCTATGCAGATGGTGTCGGAGAGAAGGGTTGCTTGGTAGAGATGGGCTCCACCTCACGAAGAGAGGGAAGAGCATCTTTGCAAGCAGGCTGGCTAACCTAGTGAGGAGGGCTTTAAACTAGGTTCACCGGGGGAAGGAGACCAAAGCCCGGAGGTAAGTGGGGAAGTGGGATACTGGGAGGAAGCACAAGCAGAAGATTGCAAGAGGGGAGGACTCCTGTCTCAGACCGAGAAAGCGGGACAATCAGCGAGTTATCTTAAGTGCCTATACACAAATGCAAGAAGCCTGGGGAACAAGCAGGGAGAACTAGACGTCCTGGCACAGTCAGGGAATTATGATGTAATAGGAATAACAGAGACTTGGTGGGATAACTCACATGATTGGAGTACTGTCATGGATGGATATAAACTGTTCAGGAAGGACAGGCAGGGCAGAAAAGGTGGGGGAGTTGCGTTGTATGTAGGAGAGCAGTATGACTGCTCAGAGCTCCAGTATGAAACTGCAGAAAAACCTGAGTGTCTCTGGATTAAATTTAGAAGTATGAACAACAAGGGTAATGTCGTGGTGGGAGTCTGCTACAGACCACCAGACCAGGGGGATGAGGTGGACGAGGCTTTCTTCCAGCAACTAACAGAAGTTGCTAGATCACAGGCCCTGGTTCTCATGGGTGACTTTAATCACCCTGATATCTGCTGGGAGAGCAATACAGCAGTGCACAGACAATCCAGGAAGTTTCTGGAAAGTGTAGGGGACAATTTCCTGGTGCAAGTGCTGGAGGAACCAACTAGGGGAAAAGCTCTTCTTGACCTGCTGCTCACAAACAGGGAAGAAATAGTAGAGGAAGCAATAGTGGATGGGAACCTGGGAGGCAGTGACCATGAGATGGTCGAGTTCAGGATCCTGATACAAGGAAGAAAGGAGAGCAGTAGAACAGAGACCCTGGACTTCAGAAAAGCAGACTTTGACTCCCTCAGGGAACTGATGGGCAAGGTCCCCTGGGAGAATAACATGATGGGGAAAGGAGTCGAGGAAAGCTGGCTGTATTTTAAAGAAACCTTATTGAGGTTGCAGGAACAAACCATCCCAATGTGTAGGAAGAAAAGTAAATATGGCAGGCGACCAGCTTGGCTTAACAGTGAAATCCTTGCTCATCTTAAACACAAGAAAACAGCTTACAAGAAGTGGAAGATTGGACAAATAACCAGGGAGGAGTATAAAAGTATTGCTCAGGCATGCAGGTGTGAAATTAGGAAGGCCAAATCACGGTTGGAGTTGCAGCTAGCCGGAGATGTTAGGAGTAACAAGAAGGGTTTCTTTAGGTATGTTAGCAACAAGAAGAAAGTCAAGGCAAGTGTGGGCCCCTTGCTGAATGAGGGAGGGACCCTAGTGACAGAGGATGTGGAGAAAGCTAGTGTACTAAATGCTTTTTTTGCCTCTGTCTTCACAGACAAGGTCAGCTCCCAGACAGCTGCACTCTGCAGCACAGTATGGGGAGGAGGTGACCAGCTCTGTGTGGAGAAAGAAGTGGTTTGGGACTATTTAGGAAAGCTGGACGAGCACAAGTCCATGGGGCCGGATGCGCTGCATCCGAGGGTGCTAAAGGAGTTGGCCGATGAGATTGCGGAGCCATTGGCCATTATCTTTGAAAAATCATGGCGAGGGGGGGAGGTCCCGGACGACTGGAAAAAAGCTAATGTAGTGCCCATCTTTAAAAAAGGGAAGAAGGAAGATCCAGGGAACTACAGGCCAGTTAGTCTCACCTCAGTCCCTGGAAAAATCATGGAACAGGTCCTCAAGGAATCAATCCTGAACCACTTAAAGGAGGGGAAAGTGATCAGGAACAGTCAGCATGGATTCACCAAGGGCAAGTCATGCCTGACTAACCTAATTGCCTTCTATGATGAGATAACCGGCTCTGTGGATGAGGGGAAAGCAGTGGATGTGCTATTTCTGGACTTTAGCAAAGCTTTTGATACAGTCTCCCACAGTATTCTTGCCAGCAAGTTAAAGAAGTCTGGGCTGGATGAACGGACGGTAAGGTGGATAGAAAACTGGCTAGATGGTCGGGCTCAACGGGTAGTGATCAATGGTTCCATGTCTAGTTGGCAGCCGGTATCAAGTGGAGTGCCCCAAGGGTCGGTGCTGGGGCCGGTTTTATTCAATATCTTCATTAACGATCTGGAGGATAGTGTGGACTGCACCCTTAGCAAGTTTGCAGATGACACTAAACTGGGAGGAGTGGTTGATACGCTGGAGGGTAGGGATAGGATACAGAGGGACCTAGACAAATTAGAGGATTGGGCCAAAAGAAATATGATGAGGTTCAACAAGGACAAGTGCAGAGTCCTGCACTTAGGACGGAAGAATCCCATGCACTGCTACAGACTAGGGACCGAATGGCTGGGCAGCAGTTCTGCAGAAAAGGACCTAGGGGTTACGGTGGATGAAAAGCTGAATATGAGTCAACAGTGTGCCCTTGTTGCCAAGAAGGCTAATGGCATTTTGGGTTGTATAAGTAGGGGCATTTCCAGCAGATCGAGGGATGTGATCATTCCCCTCTACTCAGCACTGGTGAGGCCTCATTTGGAGTACTGTGTCCAGTTTTGGGCCCCACACTACAAGAAGGATGTGGATAAATTGGAGAGAGTCCAGCGGAGGGCAACAAAAATGATTAGGGGGCTGGAGTACATGACTTATAAGGAGAGGCTGAGGGAACTGGGATTGTTTAGTCTGCAGAAGAGAAGAATGAGGGGGGATTTGATAGCTGCTTTCAACTACCTGAAAGGGGGTTCCAAAGAGGATGGATCTAGACTGTTCTCAGTGATAGAAGATGACAGAACCAGGAGTAATGGTCTCAAGTTGCAGAGGGGGAGGTTTAGGTTGGACATTAGGAAAAACTTTTTCACTAGTAGGGTGGTGAAGAACTGGAATGGGTTACCTAGGGAGGTAGTGGAATCTCCTTCCTTAGAGGTTTTTAAGGTCAGGCTTGACAAAGCCCTGGCTGGGATGATTTAGTTCGGTTTGGTCCTGCTTTGAGCAGGGGGTTGGACTAGATGACCTCCTGAGGTCCCTTCCATGAGATTCTATGATTCTATGATTCTATGATCTGGGTAAAATTCTCTTCCCAGTTCTCAACGATCAGATAGGTATTAGATGAACAAATTGAAGTTAGGCCACAAAACTCCTCACAGATGCATTTATTGCCAATTTCCTTCAAAGGTTCTTTAAGCAACATGTCATGAGATAAGGTTCCATTCATGTATAGAACACAGAAGTAGAGACTTTGCTATGCCAATCGAATTAACCTGGAAAGCACACACATACTGTGGTGTCTGGCACAGTACAACCCTTAAAACAGAAAGAACTCTTTTGTCCCCCTAAGACCTTGATCCTGTAAACACTTACATATGTGAGTGACTTGACACACTTGAATAGTCTCAGTGCATTCAATGGAACTAATCCTATACATAAAGTTACTTATTTGTAAGATCCGGGTCTAAAAGTATATTATATAAAAATTGCCTTAGAATTCAGGATTTCACATATTTTAGTTAATATTTATATCCTTTTTGTTTCAAAAGTAGGACAAAATAATTCTATTTATCTTTAATGAGAGTTAAATGTTCACATGGCAAGGAGAATATACTCCTAACTATAAGGAGTTTAGCTCTTGATTGTATGAAAAGATTCCAAAAGGATGGGAGAATGGCACCCAGAGGTAGAGCCAAGAAGTATTTCAAAATCTATTCAATTACAGGATTTAAAAAAAAAATCATATTTTACAAATGGTGCAGGATTCACACTAACAATTGATATTTCTGTGCTGCTGTAAAACTAGATGATTATAGCACAAGTAGAAGTGATCTCTACAATTAAGGTTAGGAATACATACCATTGTCAGCCCTTGTTTATAACTGCTTATAATTTTCTGAAACTTCTAACTTTTGGTCTTATAGTTTCCTGGCTTGGACTCTGTACAATGGAAAATTTAATTTGAAAGTTTGGGCAAAAATAGTTTGGCCATTTTTGAACATGAAGGCCAAAAATGTATTTTACACATTATGAAAATATTCTTGTAACTTTTTTAGAACAGCTGTGGAGCACAGGAATAGCCTTCACGGAGAAGTAACTAGGATGACCAGATAGCAACTGTGAAAAAACGGGACGGGGGTGGAGGGTAGTAGGTGCATATATAAGAAAAAGTCCCAAAAAACAGGACTGTCCCTTTAAAAACGGGACATCTGGTCACCATAGAAGTAACCCAACTGTGACCCTACCAAATATGCATATGTTGTGCATGCAGTGTTCACTGGTACAGGATTTTTCACTACGTTACTCAAGTGTTCCACTAAGGAAGGCTTTGTGGTGAATCTATGGCTAATTACCCAGTGACAAATGTACTGAAGGTGTCCATACATTGAGGCAAGTGCTCTACAATACTCCTTTCTCAGTCTCTGAAGATGTTCTCAAGTTCAGAGTAGTTACAGACATTGCTGTGCACTTCAGAAGATCACAGAAGTGGGGCTCCCCCTTGCACACATCCTAAAAATCCTAATCCAAAACCCACCGGGCTCAATGGAAAGACCCACATTGACTTTGATTCAATCTCAGCATGAATAATAGAGAGTGTTCCAGGTGTGTAACCAGATAGTTCCACATAGTGTAATTTCCATAATCTACTGCCAATATTTTTGTAAGCCAGCAGAAATTGTCATATTCCATAACATTATTTTAATCTTCCCAGGAAAGCATATTTTAAAGTGTTACCATCCTAATGTATGGTAAGCCAATGAGAAAATGTGCCTTTTTCAAAACAAATGTGATACACTCATAGGGCTGAATCTTCTTCTCACTTGCACCAGTGAAAATCAGGAGTAACCTCACTGAAATCAATGGAATAACACTGGTGTAAAATCTTGATAGGAAAAAGGAGAATCAGGCCCACACAGTCTGCTCTGAGGAGCATGTTCAATTTCCTGTAGATCAGTTGCTTGTTATATAAGAGCTAAGTATTACTATTATTATTTATTGTAAAGGTGACTACCACTGTGTGTACAGTAACTTCTGCAGAAAATTTACCACTCCGACATTGGTTTTTTTTGTTTTGTTTTGTTTTTGTTTTAATAGCTATTATATCTATGAGTCAAAACCCATGTCTCTCAATACTTTTTGTCCTTATGGTCCTCTATCAACAACCAATGGTATATTTACTATGTAAAGCAATGTGATTTTTTTCTGTGATCTATCACGCCAATCTAGTGTAGGATTTTCTGTACAGCACCCATCATAATACATTCTGAGTGCTTGCATTCACATCCCCCCTCATAGTTTTCCCATCTACTTAAATAACTAATTATTAAATTGATAACTGAATTTATGATTTTTTCTATTATAGCCTTTAAACTATATAGAATGGACCTTGTATCTCCTCTCATGCTGGTGTAAAGATGTTCACATTGATTGTCTTTTATCAGTGTAAAACCAGTTTAAAGAAGAGAAGAATAAAACTCAAAATATGTCCTTTCTTCCCTTTCTGTCATCCCTGCTTTGTTTTCTATAGCAAAATAAAAATATACTTTAAACAGTAAAAACTAACAGCAAATTAAGCAAAAACAGCTTCTTATTTTAAAGCACAAGATGAAAGGACAATGTTTGCAAAATAGGACCATCCAAAATTAGTTGGGTAAGAAAAAGTATCTCCCAAATGTCATAAAAATTATTACCAATTAGAAAGTATAAGAAAAAATGCTAGTAAGATGATTGAGAACTTGAAATATTTGGGGGCCCGTGAGAAAAAAAAAAGTCTAGCTTAACATTTTATGCATAAATGTTATTTCTGTTTTTTTCATAATGAAATAGTTTGAAATACTCCCATACTAAATAAGAAGCTCAGTCACACAGTTGTACATACAAGCCAAGAAGACAATATAGGGCATGTCAGTGCAGAAGGATCAAGAAGAACATACAGCTGGTAACCACAAATGCCATGGTACACTCAACGATGGGAGAGGTTTACCCACCTGGCAGAAAGCAAAGTTCAAATCAAACTGCCATACAAAATTATTCTAGTCCACATGAACAATTCCAGATCTGAAGTCATCCCCAAACTGTTCCCAGATGGCTTCATTCTAGTTGTACATTTTGTTGTAAAATCATGCTCTGAGCCTTTCCAGGAACACTCTGTCCCTTGACTGTTTTATTCAGTATTCCAGTAAGGGAGATAGATGACTTCGAAAAAAGAACAGGAGTACTTGTGACACCTAAGAGACTAACAAATTTATTTGAGCATAAGCTTTCATGGGCTACAGCCCACTTCATTAGATGCATAGAATGGAACATACACAAATATGTCTGGCTGCATGAATTAAATGTTGATCCTGTCAGAATATGCACAAATTTTCCAGTTTCGATCACAGCAAAGTAAAGACTATCTCCAGATAAAAGATGATGTTTAGGGATTTGTGTACTCAGGATCTGGTTTCAAAAGCTTTAAATTACATTATTTACCTACCTAGGTGGATAACATGAAATATCTTATCCACAAGTTGGTCGTGTGCTGTGGATATATTCCAAGGAAAAAATACTGGCGTATGTAATGCAGAACAGTTATTAGCAGCTGTTATGTGACACCAAATATGATGCTGTTCTTTGCAAGTCAGATCTACTCAATAAATTCATGTTCTATTTTCCTTCAAATGGCTCAGCATCCCTTGACTTAACCTGCTTCATAGTTTCATAGAGTGTAAGGCCAGAAGGGACACATTAGATCATTTAGCCTGACCTCCTGTATATCACAGGGCACTAAATTTCACCCAGATACCTATATTGAGCCCAATGACTTGAGTTAGACCAAAGCATCCGAGTCCAAAGAAGATAAAACTGTTGGGATCCACAGGCAGAGGACAGGAGAGCCAGAGGTGCCATAAATGCCCGAGGCCCCTGCAGTGGCAGGGAATTGATTAGGTGAGGTATGCCTAGATGATCCCAGCAGGTGATCTATGCCCCATGCTTCAGAGGAAGGCGCTCTCCCTTCTCATGCTCAAAATTACTGCCAATCTGAGCTGGGAGAAAATTCCTTCTGGACCCCAAATCTGGTGATCGGTGTGACTCTGAGCATGTATGCAACACATCTAAAAAGACCCGGTGCCCCATCTCCAGCTGTGGCCAATTTCTGATGCTTCAGAGGAAGGCAGGAGAAACAAAACAGCCCTCCAACAATACATCTGGACAATTGTGCATTGGGTGAAAAAAATCCTTCCTGAACCCTGCAGGTGACTGGCTGAAGCATGAGATTTGATTATAACCATTGCCTAATGCAGATATGCAACTCTTATGAGCACACTGAGGGCAATTCAGAGCTTCCTGTTCAATCCATGGCACCCTGAAGGAAGGAAATGACCAGAGGGATACACAGATTCAAAGGCCAGAAGGAACATCATGAACATCCAGGCTGACCACACCTCCACCAACCCATTTCTCGCCACACAGCGCATAGAATTTCTCACAGAAAGTGGATTAAAACGTATTTTTAGAAAGATATCTAATCTCACTTTAAAGACTTCAAGAATTAGTGAATCCACAACCTTTAATTATCCTCACTTTTACTAGGAAATTGTGTCTTAGTTAAAGACTGAAGTTTTCTAATTAGATGGCTAATACTAAAATCACTTTGAGATTTCTTAAGAGTAGAAAGAGGGTTTGATTAAAATCTTACTCATCTCACAGGTTTTGATAATAAAAACCCCTGGAAAATGTCTGAGCTATAGGTACTGGAGAAGAAAGCTTTGGCAGAAGGATTAAAAGACCTGAAATTTTAATTCTGATTTTTTAAATGTCTTCAGATACTTTTAAAATAATATCTATGGAGGGTGATAGCCACTCCATCTACACTAGCTACTATTCCAGCCTATATATTGGGACAATAGCTATAACTTCTCCACACAAAGTTCACTTAGGCCGTTGGTTCTCTTCAATGCGGATTTGTATCTCTACCCCAGGTTTTCCCTTAATGTTGTCTACCATGCTAGACTACGTATGGTGTGCGTGGAAACCTGTTCTGCATTGTGCAGGGGTGGACAGGCACTCCTGCTGGCCACTGCACCACGAAACTTCAGGTGCAACCCCAAAGCAGGACTTAAGTGATACAGAGAACCTTGCCCACAATATGGGTGAATGGAATTTTACACATAGTGAATTCCTTCTTTTCTTTCCATGGGCAAATGTCTCCTCAAATGTGAAAGGAAAAAGCTGGAGTTAAACTACAATGGGCATATCTCACATTCTCAATACCACAAGAATGTTCAGCAAAAGCCTGTGAAATGTATAGGTCTTTGAGATTGTATTTAATGCAAAACAAATTAGCCAAAGGTAAATGAGGGGAAACTAGGAATCCTGACTGATTCAAAATGCATGCCATTCCTGATCAGATTGATCAGAAAAATTAGAAATAACAGTCCTGTGATTAATCAATATAGGGGGCATTCCAAGCCCCATACAACCCTAGTAACTTACCAATTATACTATCCTTCGTTGAACTTTGAGGATGAAAAAAAATTATTTAACAATTCATGTTTACACTCTGATTCTGTTGAATATTGGAGTGATTCTGAAGCATCCAAACGTAGGAAAGAAAACTAAAAAATATATCATATACAGATCCCTAAGAGGATGTCAAATCAAATGTTTGCGTAGCCAATTATTTGCATAAACTTCACCAGCAATGCAAGATTAAAATCACCAAGAAGATTTGTATATTATATTTCATTTTCTATGCGTTTCCAGTGTGTGTGTGTGTGTGTGTGTGTGTGTGTGTGTGTGTGTGTGTGTGATAGATAAGAGACAGTGGGTATTTGATACCCAATCAGAATAATTTTTAGGTATCACATATCCACTGTGCCTCAAATACAATGCCATGTATTTGCACATGATAACACAGTGAGTGTTACACTCCCAGCAAAGCTGTCCCCTTTGACCTCATCTCCTTAAAAGGGACAGGGTACAGGTAAATATAACCCTGACATTCCCTTCTGAGTGCTACATGTGCACCATTAAATACTCAATGTTTTTCACTTCAGAGTAATTATGGTATCTCCTCTTTTAAGTAAAGAAGAATATCATGGTTAGTGCTGGTAATGAATGTTTACGTTTAATGGCATCCACTTTCTGTGCAGACAGGAAACTTAAACAAATAAACTAGTCAGGAATAAAAGTATCAATGAGATCCTGTCTTTTCAAAGTAGCTGCTTTTACCTCTAAGCACCTGTGTATCAATGGGGTATACCTGAGCAACAGCACTGTGGTGTTAAAATGAGCGAGGACACTTGTGGAAATCTATAAATATATGAGTTTGTGATTACATGTGGCTGCTAAATGATAGCTGTTAATCTACTTGTTCTGTTGTTGAGATCCCATATGATTCAAGTGGCTAAAATACTACCCATTCATTATAGTACTTGTTTGCAGGGGCGGCTCCAGACCCCAGTACGCCAAGCGCGTGCTTGGGGCGGCATGCTGCGGGGGGCGCTCTGCCGGTCGCCGGGAGGGCGGCAGGCGGCTCTGGTGGCCCTCCCGCAGGTGTGCCTGCGGAAGGTCCACCGGAGCCGCGGGACCGGCGACCGGCAGAGCGGCTCCCGCGGCATGCCGCCCTGCTTGGGGCAGCGAAATGGCTAGAGCCACCCCTGCTTGTTTGCTACCAATAAGGATATTACATATCATACATATCTTTGTTAAAACTGGCTCCATGATAAAGGTTGCCTTTTGGAGAGAAAAATATGACCTAGTGGTCCAAAATTATGCCTAGGAGTCAGGAAGTCCTCCGTCTTAATCTCAGCTCTGATGCTCAGTCCCTTGGTAGTCATGGGCAAGACACTTAACCTGTATGTTTGCAGAATGGGGATATTAATACTCCTCCTTTCACAGAGCGGTTATGCAGATTAATTACTTACTATTTGTGAAGAGCTTTGAAGTGGAAAATCACCCTATAATGGCTAAGTATTATTTGATAGCTCTTTTATAGTCAAGCATTTCCTTTTGAATTACTCTGATTGATGTTTTATGAAAATGACATCATGCTCACTTGCAAATTAGAATGGCATGGCGTGTGCATGCCAACATAATGAAGTATGAAGAATTATAGACCTCAGATACCTCACAAAATAAATCAGTTTTCAAGGCGTTATCATTACTGGGATCAGAATATGGGTGTCTAGCTTCTTATATCCATGACATTTTACATAGATGAGTTTTGTTTTGCTTCTATTTATAAAGTGTAATTGGAAGATGCAGTTTTTAGCAGTGCTATCTAGGGTTTTTTTTTCCTATTTGAATTACGATACAGGATGATTTTAAAATCGCATGATTGGAATTGTCTCTAAAGTACGTGCACATCTCTGCTGTAATAGCACACAAGAGAAAGCAAGAGAAAATTACAAGGAAGAAAACAATATCCCGAAGCTACTCTGGATTTACAGGAATATAAATGAGAACTGATTTCTATCCCAATATTCTAAGCGCTACTGAAATAGAATGGATGTGTTCTGTACTCACTGTGCTGACTCCAACCTATACAAGAGGGTTCTAATTGCACTGTGGTTTCAGTGGCACTGTAATACCTATAGATCCAGCACTGTGATTCATTGCACCCCTCAAAACTCACTCACTCCACATCCAAAATGGCTGTGCTACTTCTTGATTCAGCTATCTATTTTAAACTGGTCAATCTTATCTTCAATCTTTAAAAAAAGAACATTATTTTAAGCCATCTATGCCTCTATAATATTTAAACAGATATCCGAGAATAATAACTCGATTGCTTACCATTATGAGGTATTAACCATAACCTGGATTAATAATCTCCTGAAATCCCATGAATTTGGGGATTCTATCACAAAGATTGCTCAAAAACAACTGGGACTAAGGAGAATGCAAAAGCAATATTGTATTACACATGATAACATCAAATGATTGAAGAATAAAAAAGAGGCACGGTGCAAATGGATAAACTGGAAGGTTAGAGTTGAGAAAGTGAGGAGAGGAGGAAAATAAATGTCTTGAATGAGCAGTTCCAGAGGCCTGTTGGCATGATTGTAATCCATGGTGGTACAGTATGATGCAGTGCATTGAGGAAGCCTCTGAAAGACATGACCCGAAATGTGCATTTAAAACTTTGAAGGTCCCAATTACACATCAATTCTCAAAGTTTATGCCAATTAAGGACAAAAATGGAGCATACTGCCAGGATACTGATGCACAATTTAAGCATTGGTGTGAGCATGTTTGTGAATAGATGAACAGATCCCCACCAAGATATGAACTACAACTTTATACAAAAATGAGCCCAGCAGAAAATGGACTGGTGACATTTGACCACAAGCGTCACCTCTTTTAACAATTACAAAACAATAAAGCACCTACGTAGTCTTGACAATATTTCATGAGAACTGCTAAAGACTGGAGGCCTGGATTTATTTCATTGGCTTCACAGAGTTGTCTTAAAAGTTTGGGAAATCAGTCACATTCCAGAAGATTGGGAAAGGGTTGCATCTTCCCTTTTTTCAAAAAAAGTAGAGTGATCCGTTTACTCAGATTATGGGGGAATAACTCTGCTGTCTGTCCCAAGGAAGTTGTTTCTAATCATACTACTGAACAGACTGAAATACCACCTAAGCTCAAAAATGAGACATAACCACTGTGGTTTCAGTACAGATTCATCCACAATCCATGCTATGTATCCTCTCTGGAATGTTACTGAAAAATTGTGAAAGTGACAAATGGAAGTTAAAATTGTGCTTGCAGACTTTGCAGCTGCTTTTGACTCAGTGCATTGATTAGCATTGTGTATCCTGGTATGCCAGTATGGGATGCCTGAACACTTAGGATGCCTATGGAGGAGCTGTATTATGGTTCATATATTTGTGTGAGTGCCAATGGTTGTATCAAAGACAGTGTTGCTGGAACTAGGGGTGATGTTGCACCCTCTGGCTAGAAGTAGTAATAAACACCAAATACATAGTTTCCATGGTTTCCATCAGCAGCACCCCCACTATAAAAATTGTTACAGCATCCCTGGTCACAGATGGGTTTTCAATGGAATCAGGGGTGTGAAGTCTTTCACTTACATTAGCTAATGTTCTAATAGATTATCTGATAACAAAGCTGACTGAGACCCAAGTAGGAAGTCTGAAATGTCAAAGTTCATCTTTAAAGGATCTCAAATATGTGGATGATATTGCTTTATTCAGAGAGTACTGACCAACTATAATGGTGAAAGAGTTGTGAAAAACTGCAGAATCTATGGGACTTAAGATCAGTGGTGATAAAACCAAAGCTATGTATGCCTCCGATAAAACAGAAATGAATGACCTGCTGACCCTGAATGTAGATAGCAATGACATTGAATGGGTGAAGAGTTTTATCTGTCTGAATAGTTGGTTGAAAGCAAGAGATTCTATAACCAAGAAGTAATATGTCAGATTTGTCTTTTGTCAGTGACAAATATTATGGTGTATCCTTAACATCCATTGATATGATTTTGTCACAAATAAGGAGATACTTGGGTGACCTTGGCAAGTTGCAGTCTTGCACCAGTTGAAAACCAGATGACTGCAATGGAGGGGTCATGTCCAATGTGCAGACAAAGATATATTTTTACAGAAGATTTATAGAACCGAGGTATAAGGAAGTACAGCACAAGGATAACCATAAAGGAGGTTGTAAGATGCAATTCTGAGGGATTTAAGAAGCATAACCCCTACCACACTGACTCTTCCTGAAGGAAGAGAACTTGGAAGGGATGGCTCAAGATCGAAGTCCAATCTGTGTGCTACCATGGCTGCAACATAGCCATGTGAATCTGCTGTTGCTATGATTCTGGACTAATAAACACCCTGGTTATTAGCCTCTGAGTGTGTTAGTTCTTGAGATAGAATTAGGCTAATAAGCAGGAAGTTCTTTCAAGTCACCATCTAAATAATGTGGATTCTTATAAATTATTGTTACACTAAGAAGCTTTCAGGAAAGATATTACTCAAAAGCATACCACATGCCTCTGCATTCTTCACTAACTTTTTCACCCATTCCATCATAGCCATTATGTACAATGGACCAAGAGAGTAGTTGTTAATGCCTGTACTCTCAGCTTAATGGAATAGCAAGTGAAATAACTTGTATTTGGTTGAAAACGCACATTTCTTAATATTTTGGACCTGAACTTCCAAACAAAGATCAATATTCAAGAGAAGCACATAGATAGCAACACTTAATGTGCAGGAGAGCAGAACGTCACTAAATGCTTTATGGCAGCAGTGAAGTGGGAAAATGTCTGGATGCATTAGTTTCTGAATCACTTTTACTTGTGAAAGAATAACTCCAATTTCACATCTTCCTTTTTTTAGTTTACTGGCTGCTCCATTAAATGTAGACAGACTCTGACACCTACCTTGATTTACTGGCATATAATTACATTTAAAGGAGAAAAGGAAACTTAATTAAAGGTTTCCTGGTAAATTAAAAATTAGAAGAGTTTCTCGTGACTCACTGTATTACAGTATGTCTGATGCACACATTTCCTTTATTATAGTCCATATTAATTCTTCCCAGTTAGGTGTTAATGAAAACCGACTAGAGACCAAATGCAAAATGGAACAGGCCAGGAAAACTATGAGAACTAATAAAGGAAAATTCTTGTTTCTTCTGCATTGCTAAAATTTGATACTGGTGGCATGTACAAACAAATGGATGTAATTGGTCTCTTCTGGCATAGAAATTCACAGTCAGCTTGTGATAGTTAAATTGCAATCTTCAAACCACTCTGGCAATATGAGCATTCACTTTTCTTACTTGTAACAAAGTAACAAAGAAGTGGGGGAAAAAACTTTCTGTCCTTTTTTAAATGTTGAAAACTAACACTATCCATATTCTTTACCATAATTTCTAATCCATGGAAGGCTCAAAAAATCTGAACATAAAAAGTTTCAGCAGCATTTCTTCATAGCCAAGAAAATCCCCAAAATGAGGCATGTCAACCTTACAAAGAAGAAACACCTTCTCTTTGGCCAGTCTCCAAGCCAGTCTCCTTGACCATGTAGATTAGAATCTGAAAAAAAAAAACACTTTTTATCCTATGTCACTCCTTGTTATGCCATATTAAGCAGAAAGTGAGGAAATAAATCTGATACAAATCAACTTCTTCCTTATATTTCAGTTTTTCTGTATTAGTGAATCCATCTTAGTTCCATTTTTAAAGGCTATCATATATCATTTATTGTCTATACTACGAAATTAGGTCAAATTTATAGAAGTCGTTTTTTTAGAAATCATTTTTATACAGTCGATTGTATGTGTCCCCACACAAAATGCTCTAAGTGCATTAAGTCAGCGGACTGCCTCCACAGTACCGAGGCTATCATCAACTTCCGGAGCATTGCACGGTGGGTAGCTGTAAATCTCTATCCCACAGTTCCCGTAGTCTCCAGTGCCGGTTGGGATTCTGGGTTGAGATCCCAATGCCTGATGGGGCAAAAATAGTGTTGCGGGTGGTTCTGGATACATGTCATCATGCCCCCTCTCTCTTCCTCCCTCCTTTCCTCCCTCCATGAAAGCAACGGCAGACAATCATTTCATGCCTTTTTTCCTGGGTTACCTGAGCAGACGCCATACCACGGCAAGCATGGAGCCCGCTCAGCTCATCGTCACCCTACATCTCCTGGGTGCTGGCTGACATGGGACTGCATTGCTAAACAGCAGCAGCTCATTGACTTTTGGCAGCAGATGGTGCATTACAATTGGTAGCCATCGTTGTCATATTCCTGGGTGCTCTTTTAGCCGACCTCGGTGAGGTCGGTCAGGGGTGCCTGGGCAGAAATGTGAGTGACTCAGCCAGGTCATTCCCATCTTCTGCTGAGCACCCAGGAGATGACAATGGCTAGCAGTCCTACTGCACCATCTTCTGGCGAGCAGCCAGGAGATGATGATGGCTAGCAATCGTAATGCAGCATCTTTTGCCAAGCACTTAGGAGATGACGATGGCTTGCAGTCGTACTGCACTGTCTGCTGACAGCCTAAGATGTAAAAGATAGATGGATCAAAACAAGAAATTGACCTGATTTGTTTTGTGAAATCAACGGCCTGTTAAACCCAGGGTTTTGAGTTCAGTCCTTGAGGGGGCCATTCTGTGGGACAGGTGTTTGTGTTTCTCCTTGATGCAAAGCCCCTCCTTTTGTTGATTTTAATTCCCTGTAAGCCATGTCATCAGTCGCCCCTCCCTCCATCAGAGCAACGGCAGACAATTGTTTCACGCAAAACTAGGCAAGGAGGCGATGGCAGTGCAGTGACGAGAGGGACATGGTCATAGACTTCTCATAAAGTACGAGCCAGGCAATGTGCCCCGGCAATGTGCACATCATGCTGATGAGCTCTGCATGAGCTCTGTGAACATGCTGGCCAAACAGGAAATGAAATTCAAAAGTTCACGGGACTTTTCCTGTCTACTTGGCCAGTGCATCTGAGTTAAGATTGCTCTCCAGAGCAGTCACAATGGAGCATTCTGGGATAGCTCCTGGAGGCCAATACCATCGAATTGCGTTCACACTATCCCAAATTCGACCTGGCAAGGCTGATTTCAGCGCTAATCCCTTCATCAGAGGTGGAGTAAAGAAATCAATTTAAAGAGCCCTTTAAGTCGAAAAAAAAGGCTTCATTGTGTGGACGGGTCCAGGGTTAAATCGAGGTAACACTGCTAAATTTGACCTAAAGTTGTAGTGTAGACCAGGCCTTAGGCCTGGTCTACACTAGGCGTTTAAACCGGTTTTAGGAGTGTAAAACTGATTTAATGCCACACCCGTCCACACTGAGAGGCCCTTTATATCAGTATAAAGGGCTCTTTAAACCGGTTTCTGTACTCCTCCCTAACGAGAGGAGTAGCGCTAATATCGGTATTACCATATCGGATTAGGGTTAGTGTGGCCGCAGATCGACGGTATTGGCCTCCGGACGGTATCCCACAGTGCACCACTGACCGCTCTGGACAGCAATCTGAACTCGGATGCAGTGGCCAGGTAGACAGGAAAAGCCCCGTGAACTTTTGAATACTTCCTGTTTGCCCAGCGTGGAGCTCCGATCAGCACGTGTGGCGATGCAGTTAAAAATCAAAATAAAGAAAGAGCTCCCGCATGGACCATGCGGATGTGCTCGCTGTAAGGGCAGGCAAAACTGTTCTATCAGCTCTCTGTTACAGAAGACAAAATTCAAAATCATTTTTAAAAAATCTCCAGACAGACGCCATAGCAGGGGCTCAGCGCACTGCTGCGTGACAAGCGTAACGGAAAGCCAAAGAATCAAATGGACGCTCATGGACTGGAGGACTCAAGCTATCCCACAGTTCCTGCAGTCTCCGAAAAGTATTTGCATTCTTGGCTGAGCTCCAAATGCTTCTAGGGTCAAACACAGTGTCCGCGGTGGGTCAGGGCATAGCTCGGCAATTTACGCACCCCCTCACCCACCCCCAGAAGTGAAAGGGAAAACAATCCTCTCTTGACTCTTTAACATGTCACCCTATCTTTACTGAATGCTGCAGATAGATGCGATGCTGCAGCACTCAACACCAACATCCTTGCTCCCCCCCACCCCGCCATGGGTGGCTGATGGTGCAATATGACTGGTACCCATCTTCATCATCAGCCTATTGGCACATGGGGCAGTGCAAAAGGACTGGTAACCATGCCGACTAGCATCAGTTAGGTCAATCAAGGGCGCCTGGCCCTAATTTTTCCTGGTAGATGGTGCAGTATGGCTGATAACTATCGTCATCTTAGCAACAGGGGGCTGAGCTCCATCAGCCCCCACCCTTCATGTGTAAAGAAAAGATTCAATTGCCCCTGGACTAGCAGCGCGATGCTGGGCTCCTCTCCTCCACAGTTCTTAATGTCCTGTCTGGACTATCATAGCAGCTGGAGGCTGCCTTCCACTCATTTCTCACTAACAAGTCACTGTGTCTTATTCCTGCATTCTTTATTACTTCATCACACAAGTGGGGGGACAATGCTATGGTAGCCCAGGAAGGCTGGGGGAAGAATGGAATCAACAGGTGGGGTTGTTGCAGGAGCACCCCCTGTGAATAGCATACAGCTCATAATTTCTGCTGGATATGACACAGAGAAGCTGTGCTCTCTGGTTCTATGATACAGTAGTTCTCTAGTACACTTGCCCAAATTCTAGACAGGACTGATTCTATTTTTAGATACCAAAAAGGAGGGATTGACTCAGGGAGTCATTCCCAATTTTGGCTTTTGCGCCCCTGGCTAAGAGCAGCTAGGGGCACTTACGACAGCAACAGATGGTGCAATGCAAAAGGACTGGTAACCATGATCATCTTTTTACCAATTTATGGATTGGTAGATGGTGCAGTATGGCTGGTAACCATCTCTGCTGTCATGCAAAAGCAAAAGCATGCTGCTGTGTAGCGCTGCTGAATCGCCTCTGTCAGCGGCATCTAGTACACATACGGTGACAGTCACAAAAGGCAAAACAGGCTCCATGATTGCCATGCTATGGCATCTGCCAGGGCAATCCAGGGAAAAAAGCCACGAAATGCTTGTCTTCCGTTGCTTTCCCAGAGGAAGGAGTGACTGACGACATTTACCCAGAACCACCCGCGACAATGATTTTTGCCCCATCAGGCACTGGGATCTCAACCCGGAAATTCCAAGGGGCGGGGGAGGCTGTGGGAACTATGGGATAGCTACGGAATAGCTACCCACAGTGCAACGCTCCAGAAGTCGATGCTAGCCTCGGACCGTGGACGCACACCACCGATTTAAGGTGTTTAGTGTGGCCACGCGCACTCGATTTTATACAATCTGTTTTACAAAACTGGTTTATGCAAATTCGGAATAGTCCCGTAGTGTAGACGTACCCTTAGATTGTAACCTCTACCAACATATCTTAGTGTTCAGAAGCTACCTTCAAAAATCTTTGTGAAACCAAGAACAAATGTGGAAATGATCTGAGAGAATGAATAAATTAATAAGCTCCCAATTGGTTCCCAAATGCTGTCTTACCTTTCTCATCTCAAGTATTGTGATTTCTTGACGTTTAATGTAAAGGTCAGCATACTTTTAAAATATAGGAAATTTTTGCAAGTTTTGTGATTGCCCCCACTTTTTTGTATAGCTCTCATATTGAGCCTCTAACCACACAAAGACATGTGCTTTTATATCTACCCATCAAGCTACAGGCACTGAGCCAGGCAAGATCAGAAACCAGCCCAGCAAGCTGCATTGTGTGGTAAATGGATTCACAGCAGCTTGTCCCTTGACATCAGTTTAGCAAACTAGAGATACTGTGCCAGTTACTACACTGAAACCTCTTCACTGATATCAGAGTAGTAAAATAGAAGTGGTGAGCTATCAGCTCACAAAGTCCTATGCCCTGACATCAGACCCGTAAGCTAAAGCACTCCGCCAGCGATGTCACAGAGGTCAGTCTCTTGATGTGAGACCAGCAAGCCAGAGACACTGAGACAGTAACCACGCAGTGTCCTGTGCATTTACTTCAGCCCAGCAGGCTGAAGCTTCTGAACCAGTAATGTCATAAATGACTGGACTCAGCCATTTAACAGACTGGCTATAAAATACCAGGTATGTGTGTTTTCTGCTGTGAGTGGATTTTTCTATCTGACACAGAACTTCTTTTTTTTTGTCAAATATAAAAGGGAAGGTTATATTTGCCCCATGCCAACATACTTCCTGTGGCCTCTGAAGCTGCCCAAGTAGCTCCGCTCGTTAATGCAACACAGGAAGGGAGAGCAGGGAGCCCCACCTCCCAACCACAAACAAATTCTTTGTGCTTTCAAGGGGTGTGGCCTTGCCATGGGATGACCACTCTACAGTTCTATAACCCAGGGTGAGATGTCTCCCCATTGGCTAGAGTATCTTTGTAAGGAGGGGGCACATGAAAGGCCAGCTTCCTAAGAAGGGATCAGTTTTGTTTCCATTTCTTCTTTTAAAAAAAATCAGTGTTCTCCTCCTCCAGGCCGTTTAATATACTGTAGATTTATAGTCTGTCTTTCTTTTGAATAATTTGTTGGAACCCAACATATGCACTCACGATAAATAGGATGTATATTCATTATGGTGAATCTTAAATGTTTACTTTTTAAAACTTTTTTGTTATGGATATTAGAACAGAAAATACATTTTGTTTCTTAATAAAATAGTTCATATTCCAAAATACCCACACATCAATAATTCAAAATGATTTCAGGCCACGCTTGGCTTAAAAATTAACTTAGAAGAAATTAGTCCCACATTGGAGCAGACTGTGAACTGTAATTCTGACTGACAGTGGGATGAAAAACTAGGGATTTAATCACACGTCACTTTTAAAAGCATTTTATATATGTAAAAATGTTCAACTTGCTGGAAGCATATATAACTCTAAGCTGATATCTGCTTGAATCTATTAATCAGAGTACACACTGAAGTGCCACAAAAAAGGATAGTATTTGAAAAATTACTTTGAGATGCCTGTCATTAACTACTGATTCACTGTTATAAGAACAAAAATGCATAATAAATTGTGCAAAAAACTGCTATTTCAGAACTGAAATAATTTACTAAATAGATCTGGTTAATCAGCTATAATGTCAGGTATATTTCCAGTAGCATTAGAGTTATAGTAGAAAGGACCATACAACCAAGCTGCCATCAATATTTATCAAAACTACATGAATTAAAGAAAAAACAATTTTCAACTTGTTTAACTTTAAATTTCAAAGACTGCTCAAAATGCTGATTTGGATATGCAAAGGGACTTGAAAAGATGAGCATTGCCATATTGGGTATGATTCCTTCTAAAGTATTACACTCCCTTTGGTAGCCTAGATTCAAATGTTTATAATATGGGGAAAGGGATAGAGATTAAAAATTTGTTTGGGGTTAATAGTTTAAAGTGAATGGTTGCATTCTTTCCAAACCAATTTAAAAGATTTGAATCCATTCCAAACCCATTTGATACAAGATAAGCAAAATATTTCTGTCATACATAGATGTGTTTTCAAACATCAGCAATATATCAAGCTGCATTAGTGCTGCTTCAGAACTGCAGTTTCCTCTGACTCACCCTAAACTGGAATTTTGTGGGATACAAACTCTTATTTAAAGAAAAAAAAGGGAAAAACAGCAACAACAAAAACAAACGTAAAGGGTCAGATCTATAGCTGGTGTAAACTGGTTTAGTGTTATTTAAGTTCTGATTTATGCCAGTCAAAGGTTTGGCCCAGCTTACCTTGGATGATTAGATAATGTTGTTTATTTGAGGCGCACTACAAATATTATTTTTACAATTGAGTTATTTCCCCAAACTTTTAAAGTGATGCCAGGTGAAGCAAAGTAAAATCAACGTCTCTCACGCCCAATATTTTACTGCTCTCCTTTTGTGTAAGTGGCCTTATCTCAACCGGCCACTAACTTCTGAGGGCAACAGATACATTAAGAACAGAGTCTAAGGACAGGTCTAAATTACAAAGTTTTGCTAGTATAGCTATGTTGGTTGCAGATGTAAAGAGTTGTATTCCATGACTGACATAGCTGGGCCAGTAGAGATCCCTAGTGTAGAACCAGCTATTCTGGCCAAAGTGCAATTTTGCTGTATAAACAGCATGCACCTGAGGTGTGTTTTGCTTCAATAGTATACTATATATACTGCTGCTATACTATACTATATACTGGTAGAGCTGTTCTGGCAAAGCACTCCTAGTGTAGATATGGCCACTATGCAAACACACAAGTTTAATTTCCCAAGCAGTTCAGATGGATGATTAAGCGTGGAAGAAATACATTAAATGTAATTTTCTTCGTCAAGACAATATAACTTTTATCAGTAGAAAAAGGAATCATCCAACAATAAGATGCAGATAAAAGTGCTCCCCATAAAACAAGGATTTCAGTAGAAACTGCTGAGTGCTCAGCACTTTTGAAAATCAACCATTTATTTAGGTGGCTAAGTATAAATTTAGAACCCTAATTTTAGACTTCCATTTCTGAAAATTTTGGCCCTTGTTTTCAAATTTACAAGTCTGAACTGACATGTGACATCTGGTGAAGACCTATCAAATTAAATTTGTAAAAGAGGTAGAGAATAAATACCTTAAGGTTGATAGGGCTTGGGATAAAAAGGGGAATGCTACAAAATATGTACAATTCTTGCTAAGAGAAGATTTGGGAAAGACAGCAAAATATCCTGTGTTTACAGAGCACACCATGCACCTGTGGCTTTGGGGATCTGATTGTCCAGCTGCACTATTGTCAGGAATGAGAATGAGGATCACTTAGAGCTGACCTGCAAAGTGGAAAAAAATTCCTCTGAAGATGTGTAAGGAGGGCCTGAAAGTTTGTTCCTCTTCAAAAGAGAAAAAAGAAAAAAAAACACATGCATTTTTCCTGTTCTCCTCTCCCTTCCCCACCACCTTTTATTGCATTAGTATTTCATCTTGTGTCTAACCTGGCAAATATAATGATTCTTGGAGATCAAATGTAAATTATGCCATTGTAAGACACAAGGGAGAGAAAGTAAAGCAACAGTGGATTTGGCTAAAAAGTCCATTCTGGTTTTAGAGATATCACAGGTTCCAGTAATACTCTGGGGAATACCAGATATTGCAGTTTCCGGCAATATTTCTTATACTTATAATGGTGACTACAAGAAATATCTCTAACCCAATAATGACTTTTTAGGTCTGTGCACTGTATTAAGAGAAGGAGGGACTATTAGTTAGGCTGTTTAAAACTTATTTAGTATAACTGTATAGAACTATTTTTGACGTCCATTTAATTTCAATGACTAATTAATATTAACATAATTAACAGCCTCACTATATTAAGAGAACATAGTAAATATCCTCATGCTTCTCAGTGATCATTCAACAAAATTTGGGAAAGATCAGATTCCTGATATTTCCAAGGCAAAAAAACAAAGAAAAAACATTAATAAGAAACCTTTCAGGCTCTTTAGAGAGCATAATGAAGAAAAAAAGAAAAGAAAAAATACAATCCAATTTAAAAAAAAATTATAAGTCATCTTTAATGAGCTACATTAGATAACATTGGAAGTGTAAGGAATAAAGAGTGGCTTTTTTTTTCAAGCTCTCTCCTCACATTAAAAATGAGAAAGGACCTGAGAAGTAGTGTGTCAGGCCAATATCCACACCACTGGGGCTTCCCAGTTAAGCTTTGCTTTCGCCATAAAACTCAGGGCAAAAAATCTCTAAGAGCATTGGGATTGTAGAACTCCAAGAGAGACATCAGACTAGCAGATGATTTGCATCAATGTAACAGCAAGTCAAGGCCCACAGGACTCATAACCAGAACAGACATCTTCCAAAGAAAGCATATGGCAAAGAACAGAATGAGGAAAAGAGGGATAAGCAGGAAGGGGCAGATCCCGGCTAAGGGGCTAATCAAAGAGAATAAGCTGTTTCTAAGACATTCATAGTTCTGCAGCTTTTCATTGTATGATTGTTTTATTAGAAGCTGTGTTGGCACATGGACTGTTTTTTATTATGTAAGGTGAAAAGGTTGTAAAAGGGTGTGTTTATTGGATAGAAATAATAGGTTGATGTTTACAAGAGTGCTCTGTGCATAAATATAAGTTGATAGATAAGAAGTATTCTCTATCTGCCGGCCAGGGATAAGGCAGATGAGGTACTCATCCAAGAGCAAGTTAGGAGATAGAATATGGTTTTTGAAATTGCTCTAATTTGAAATTGTCTGTCCCCAGCATTTTGACTACCAAATAGTACTGGCAATTGGAGAAACCTCACCTGGTAGAGACCCCTAGCTATTAGATTTGGTCTTTTTTTTTTTTTTTACCTTAGAAAGTGAGAATTTGATAACAGTCAGATGAAAAGGAGTAACGACAATAACTTTGTCTACAAGGAGCTATGGTGTCTGAACAAAACATATAGAATCATAGAATATCAGGGTTGGAAGGGACCTCAGGAGATCATCTAGTCCAATCCCCTGCTCAAAGCAGGACCAATCCCCAGACAGATTTTTGCCCCATATCCCTAAATGACCCCCTCAAGGTTTGAACTCATAACCCTGGGTTTAGCAGGCCAATGCTCAAACCAAATAATAGCCCTTTAACTCTAGTGTTGTACTTTAAATATCAGAGGCTTGAGTCATCCCAGGAAGCAAGGAGTGGGTATAAACTTAGGAAAATACATTCAGATAGTTTCTTTGTATAAATGTGAAAGAGCAAATGAATTAACCAATGCATAGTTCAGGCAAGACATTTACAAAACTCGTAGTATCAAAATGGGGATTTTTAGCATAACTGGAGCTAGTTGAAAACTGCTCATTACTTTTTGTTGGAAATTGTAATCTCTTGCCCCACCACTGTAAGGAGCTCAGTACGTTGCAGAGAGGATAGAGGTTGCTGAGTTATACTTCAGTACTTAGTAGTAGCTCAGAAGGTGTCCAGAATGAGCTGAGCTAGGTGCACTCCTAGTCACTCTGAGGCAAGGGGGATGATTCTTACTTCTGAACAAAATCTGAGTGATTGTGTCACTGGTGCAGGGTAGTGGGGTTAGAAGCCTCGTACTCAGTGAGGTCACAAACATTTCAGTTAGTCCACTGCAGCCACATTGCTCTATGGAGGTTGCTACAAGTCTCACCCTTTAACAGTGCTTTGCTGCAGGTGCTCATCAGCAAGGCATAGGCGTTCTGGCAAAACCCACCACTAACAGTACTGACCATAAGCAAAGATAACCACAAAACCCACAAACCCTTGGAACACACTGCACAAGACATCTCAGTCTGGAAAGTGAAGCCATGAGGATCAACATTTTAGACTAAGCAAATCACGTGCTAGTGAGCTGAAGGACCTGAAGGTGCACTGAAGGCTTCTATTAAAGCCAGTAGGAGCAAGTTCAGACATTACATCTGAGTTAGGCTTCCAGACACTTCAACCATGCTGCCATTGGCTACGTTATCACTCAGTTTGCAGTCTGCTGGGGTAAAGGCAGTGAGTTGTGCTGCCCCTGGAGCAGTCTAGGAGGGAGACTGTCACTTGGGGAGGGAGCAAACTGCAAACATGTATGGACAGGGAACCATATGCTTCCCAACATGCCTGCATAAATATATGCCCACTTGACAAGGTGGGGTGTAATGCCTCTGCAGACCCTGCTTCTCTCCACACCCTGGAAGTGGCGGCATGGTGTGACAACACGAGAAAGTAAAGGTGCACTGTATGCCATCTTACTCCCTTGTGCATGTGCTTAAGACACAAACTGCCCAGTTGCTGAGCAAGATGGATTAACTTTACCCCAGTTTCTGGGTCTAAAGCAAATAAGAAGCTTCTCAACTTGCACTAAGCTAGCCATGTGCAGATCTCTGCAGGACTGAGTCCTAAGGTAATTGATAGATGTGTAATTGACCAATTCCTCATTCTCCTCTGAGGTCATGGCCCCAAACAACAGGACTAGTGTGATGTAAGTAGTGGTCAGGATCCAAGAACATAAAAATTCGTGAAGTTCAAAACAAGGATCCAGTCCTGTGTGGGAAAGAAACATATAATCATATGAGAAAAAAGCAGTCCACACTATCTTGTGCAATAGGAGAACAGGATCATAATAGTCCCTTCTGGCCTTGCAATCTATTGAAAAATCTATGAAAAGGAGGAAGAAGGCACAATATCTGACTTTTAGGTCTTTTCTGAGGTATTATATTTTTGTTCTGTGTTAGAGTATAGCACAATGGAGTTCTGGTCCACCTAAGCAACATGGTAACACAAATACATAGAGAATAATAATTAATAATGACATAATGTTTTGGTTTAGGATTGGAATTCTTTCATTTTGCTGTTGCTAGTATCTATATAACCAAAAATGATACATTAAAAAAATTACACTACAACAAGGAATAAATATGTAACTGGTAATGGGGGAGGCATATCTAAACCTTTCTAAACTTCTCCTGTTGCACAAGATAGTGTGGACTGCTTTTCTCTCATATGATTATATGTTTCTTTCCCACACATGACTGGATCTCTGACTGCATATACCGAAGTTTCCCATCAAGACATCAGTGCCATGTGGTGTGGATCAGGTTTCAATTTTGGAAATGAAGAAACACAGGAATTAGTGAGAATCTGAAAGCATTTAGTCAAAATGAAAGATGTGCCCAATGTGGAAATATTTGTGGAGGGGATGTAATGCCATGTGAGAACTAACATTCAGATGATACTAGACATTTTATTCCTAGTTGGGATTCCATTTTTCACTTAGCCTGGGGTATCAAATATCTCAACAGCATACGTTTCTGCTATAAAATAAGACTTTGAACCCTGACTGATCTGCCATCTTCACCATCATCACAGTGGCCTAGGGCCTGATGCTGCCAGGTGCTGAGCACCTGCAGCAAGGTCACTGGGAGTGTGAAGTTGATGAGAGATTAAATCAGCGCCATGCAGGATAAGCATCTTAACGGGACATACAAAGTATTTTTGTACAAGTCCAGATAAGGTCACAGCTGGAGAAAACAATGGGCCAGATTAGCAGGGGGTGTAAACAGGCCAAGTTCCATTTTCTTCTCTGACTCTTCTTTCACTGAGTTATGCCATCTGAGAATCTGGCTCAATGTCAAATGATGACACACTTCTCTTTCAATCACTGAGGCTCCCTACAAGGCATTAGTCCATTAATTTTATAGTAAGCATGCTATCTGAACTGGTATCCTCCAGATACCAGAGATATGGGGAAATAAACAACCTTCCATTAACCACAATACACAGTTAATAATGTGCCGTAAATAGGACAACTACTATTAATAAATAATTCTGACTCATTGATTTGACTCACTGCTCATTATGTGTTGCTGTAGCAGCATAGTTTTAAAGTGTCCAGTGAAAGTCTGCATAGGCACATCACAGGTTTGGTTGATCCTTTCACTGTATTCCTGCCATTTCTGTATTTCTATCAGGGGGAGGAGTCTATGTTCTTGTTCAGTTGCCATATTTTCACACTGCAAGGGTACTCAGGATAAAAAATCAGCTATGTACATCTCAGTTGCTTTTGTGCAGAGTACATCTAAATTGTAGCATTGCCATTTCAGTAACATGAAAGCGTTTTTGGGGTACTAGGAGGAGCTTTTTAAAAACGCTCTCTTCTGATTTATAGTCGCCTTCTACTTGACTAGTATCCTGTACTTCAACATATTGGCTGAACTTTTCACATGTGAACACTATTGCAAGGCATTCCTTTTCAGTTTGGGTATCTCTCTGCCCTGTTGGCAATAGTGACCATTATATGAAAGCTATAAGCTGTACCACAGTAGTAGTGATGCCCCAACCCCAACTGTGCCACATTTAATGGCCGTCTCTTCATTCACATCATAGGATTTCGGAATGGGATAGTTGGCCACCAGTTCCTTGGTACGTGTAATGACTGCATTATGTTGAGGTAACCATGGCCATAGTGTACCTATGTGCCATAGTTGCCTCAGGGTTTGCACACCTCTGAGAGGCTTGGAAAAAATTTGATCACATTGTTCACAAATCCTAACAGTCTCTGAACTGATTCAATGCAGGCACCTGCTTTTACCACTTCACGGTCAGATTGTAGCCCTGCGAAGTCAGCAAGTGTCTCACACATGGTACTGCAGTCAACTGCAATTTCATCTTGTTTTTATTGAATTTTAAATTTATTTTCCTGTCTCTTTCTAGTGGACAGTCGAGGTTTTGATTGTGATCTGCCACACTTCTGTTATGTTGTCTCTGCATCCGCACACCAGGATGTCATCAGTTATGATGCTGATCCCAGTGAGTCCTGTTAGTACAGCTCTCTGGTTGCGCTGATATTCTTCCACTGCAGGTCTGATTCCAAACAGCATTCTACCTGTTGGTGTCCAGAATGTGGTGATGTATCTGGTTTCCTTAGCTAGTAGCACATGCCAACATCCCTCTTTGGCATCAAATACTGAGAAATGTTTGCTTTTGCCGTGTCAGGTAATATTTGACCCTTGTAGGCATTTGATAGTAAGCTCTTTTCCTTGCTTTCCTGAAGTTGCTTGGGTCTATGCAAATGTGGAGCTTGCCTGGCTTCTCAATGGCTGTCATGCTACTTATCCAACTTGTGGACTCTGTGACTTTAACAATGATGCCTTCTTTTCCCCTTTGCTTTATTATTGCCAATTTTTTTTGTCTTAATGCAATGGCTATTCTATGAGGCAGGTGCAGTGCTATTTCCAGCTGTAAGATGCCTAGAAAACATCCTGTCCCTTCAAGCACATCTTGATAACCTTTAAGCAGCTTTGCTGCAGGGATGCCACAGTGCATTGTCTGCTCTGGATATGTTTTTTGTTCTGCTTATGTGTCTCTAGAATCAGTTGTTTCTCCCCAGTTTAGTGTCAGTAGGTTCAGGCATTCACTTATTTTATCTAAAAGCAATGGCTCCTCTGTTTGTACTATCTGAAATTTCAGCTGTATACTTTTCCTTGGCACTCTGTAATTTACATTTTTGTGTGTGGCATTATGATTTTGCCTTTGTATAATATTAATTTGGCTTTGCTTGGCTGCAGTTTTGGTTTCTTCTTTTGAATAATGCTGTCTCTTTGTAAGTTAGAACATTAACTGATACTCAACTATCTATTTTACACTCATTTTCCTGTTTGTTTGTATGCCTCTCTGCCTTGACTAATCTTGGCATCTTGTGCTAGTCTGAGCTTTAAAAAACAGATATTTTTGCTGCTTTACACTGTGTTCATGTCCTATATGTGCAAAATCTCATCCTGTGAGTCTCTGGTTGTTTCCATGATATGGTGCTTTTTTTCTTTTGCTTTTTTTGTCTGCAAGCTTTAGCATAATCATTTATCTTGCATGATAAGTGGGGCATTTTCCCTTATTGTTTTTCTCCACATTACCCACAGATCCTCCTTTGCATTTTGTTTGTCTCCACTGCTTTGTATTTGTATATTTGCTTTGCTCAATTTTTGTAGTACAGTAGAGCCTCAGAGGTATGTATACCTCAGGAATGGAGGTTGTTTGTAACTGTGAAATGTTCATATCTCTGAACAAAACGTTATGGTTCTTTCAAATGTTTACAACTGAACATTGACTTAATACAGCTTTGAAACTTTATGATGCAGAAGAAAAAAACCTGCTTTTAACCATCTTAATTTGAATGAAACAAGCACAGAAACAGGTTCCTTACCTTGTTAAATCCTTTTTTTAAAATGTTCTCTATTTTTTACATTTAAAACAGTACTTTATTTGCTTTTTTGGTCTCTGCTGCTTCCTGATTGTATACTACTAGTTCCAAATGAGGTGTGTGGTTGACTGGTCAGTTTATAACCCTCGTGTTCATAACTCTGAGGTTCTACTGTATTTATCTTTATATTTTCATGCTTTCCATGTAGTACTTGGTGAATTATCTCTGTGTCTGCACCATCTATCCTCCGTATTTGGATGTGAGCTTGTTCATTATCTTTGCATATGTCTATGGCTCATGGTAGTGTTAGTGTGTGCTGTGAGGGGTTAGATCACAGAAACCCTCTTGGGAGCTGCCACCTGATATGCCAAGACTACCTCTGCCCCTGCTTTCCTGCCCTGGCAGCTTAGGGCTTCAGTGCCCTGGCTGGTTTGAGCCAGACTTGCAACCCTGCTGCAAACCCAGGCCCAGGTCTGAACCATGTCCCAAAGCTGCAGACTTAACTGAGAGCAGCTTACAGAAGTGTTCTTGTCTTTAATACTCTGATGCCCAATTCCCAATGGAGTCTAAACCCAAATAAATCCATTTACCCTGTATAAAGCTTGTACAGGGTAAACTCATGAATTGTCCGCCCTCTATAACACTGATAGAAAGGTATGCACAGCTGTTTGCCCCCCTCCCAGGTATTAATACATATTCTGGATTATTAATAAGTAAAAAGCAATTTTATTAAATACAGAAAGTAGGATTTAAGTGGCTCCAAGTAGTAACAGACAGAACAAAGTGAGTTGCCAAGCAAATTAAAATAAAACATGCAAATCTAAGCCTAATTCAGTAATATGATTGAGCACAGATAATATCTCACCCTGAAAGATGTTTCAATATTTTTCTTTCACAGACTGGATGCCTTCCTAGTCTGGGCACAATCCTTTCCCCTGGTATAGCCCTTGTTCCAGCTCAGGTGGTAGTTAGGAGATTCCTCATGATGGCTGCCGCTTTGTTCTGTTCCACCCATTTATATATCTTTTGCATATATCCTTTGTCCCTCTGGGTTCCCACCCCTCCTCACTGGAAAAGCACCACGTTAAAGATGGATTCCAGTTCAGGTGCCATGATCACATGTCACTGTAAGACCCCCCCAAGCCTTCATTCCTCCTAGCCTGACTCACAGGAAGGCTTGCCTGCAAACAGAGCCATCCACAGTCAATTGTCCTGGTTGATGGGAGCTGTCAAGATTCCAAACCACCATTAATTGCCCACACTTTGCATAATTACAATACGCCCTCAGAGTTATATTTCATATTTCTAGTTTTAGATACAAGAGTGATACATTTATACAAATAGGATGATCACACTCAGTAGATTATAAGCTTTGTAATGATACCTTACAAGAGACCTTTTGCATGAAGCATATTCCAGTTACATTATAGTCACTCATTAGCATATTTTTATAAAATCATATAGACTGCAACATCACATGTGCTTTCTAAGCATTCACATTCAAGATCATCTTTAATCCTATTACTACTCTATCACAAATTAGTCAGTCTTTTAAGATTTAATAATATATTGCTCTGTTGTTCTCCAGGTTCACAATTACAACTGATGAAAAGATTCCTTTCACATATGAATTTTTTTCTGCATTCAAAATGCTTCCATAGTGCGTCTAGGATTTTCATGGGTCCTTCCAAAGCTGCCTTTGCCCATTACAGCTAATAGTGTGGCTGCTCTTAGTTTGTTTTTCTTGTTATCCAGCTCTGATGTCATTTCATAGTTTTCCCATTGTGATCTAAAGAATGTCCAGTTGCTGAACACATCCCCCTTCATGTCCATTTGCTCAGGGAAAGGCATCTACTAGGCTGCCATGTTTATTGCTCTCTCTCTTCCCGCCCTATATTTGTAGTTTCTGTTTTGACATTCTTGCAGGAGTCACATCACATTCAGTGTGCCTGCATAAAGAGAAAGGGCCAAGATAGTGCAACATTCAGCCTTTTTTCCTTCCACCACACAGACATTCCTATCTCCTCAAAGCACTTCCTGAATGTAAAGCTCTCTAAGAAGTCCCTAGATATTTCCCTCTACATAAGTATACTATAATGCCCCCATTAGGAAGAGATTTATTGGAACTGCACACAGAGGCAACCTGCTCCATAGGCCCATAGGCCCTGTGGACAAATAATGTACGGTCTTACTCTAAAAGGTACCCAATGATCCCAATTCATATTAACGACTATTGGAGTTGAGAGCTCACAGGACCTTATGCAGATCCTTGCAGTTTATAGATTGAGGGTCTCATTGAGCTCCCATTGAAATCAATCACAGTCTCTTCATTGACTTTATTGGGAATTGTATCAGACCCTCAAACCTTAGGGCAGGGGTGGCCAGCCTGAGCTTGAGAAGGAGCCAGAATTTACCAATGTATATTGCCAAAGAACTGCAGTAATATTTCAGCATCCCCCATCAGTTCCCCTGCCCCGCTCCCAGCACCTCCTATTCACCGGCAGCCCCACCCATCAGTGCCTTCCCCTCCCTCCCTGCACCTCCCACTCAGCTGTTTCGTGGCATATAGGAGGCCTGGGGGGGGGGGAGCAAGGGCATGGTAGGCTGAAGGGGTGAGAATGGGTGGAGTGGGGGCAGGGCCTGTGGCAGAGCCAGGGGTTGAGCAGAGAGCACCCCCCGGCACATTGGAAAGTTGGCGCCTGTAGCTCCAGCCCCAGAGTCGGTGCCTGTACAAGGAGCTACATATTAACTTCTGAAGAGCTGCGTGTGGTTCTGGAGCCACAGGTTGGCCAGCCCTGCCTTAGGGCCTAGTCTTTCAACCTTTACTCTTGCAAGTGATCCTTACTCATGCACTCAGTACTTGATCCTTGAATGGGACTATTCCCATAAGTAACAATGGTAGGATTGAGCCTATAGTTTCTATATATTTTTCACCTTAGTGTGGTATAAATATTTTAAAAAAGATTTGACGAGCAGATCCTCAGCTGGTGTAAATTGTCATAGTGAAGTGAATGGAGCAATGCTGATTTCACTCCTGCTGAGGATCTGTCCATCAGACTCAATTGTTGTTGAATTAAAACTTATTGTAACATTGGGTGTGTGCGCAAGCAGCATATCTGGACGTTTTATTTAAACTGAAAATCCTAAATTGCTAAGTAAATAATGAAACAATGTGGTGTAGAACCTGGACTAAGGAAAAAAATAATTAAATTCTGATTGTATTTTCCATTGATTGAATATTTATAATTTGTTCCTTTCTGTAAAAGAACTCTGAGCATTGTGAATGGTGTAATGCAAAATACCAAAGAATTGTACAGACAGGGTGGGATTTTCAAAAATATTCAGCATTGGCCTAACTCTGCTTCCTTTAAAGTCAGTGATACACCTCGCACTGGCTTCAGTGGGAGTACTGTTAGGTCAACACCAAGCAATTCTGAAAACCCATTTTCAGCGTTTACTGTTTGGCAGCACATATATGAACAGCCAGACCCTAAATTTCCACTACATGCATCCGACGAAGTGGGTATTCACCCACGAAAGCTCATGCTCCTAAATGTCTGTTAGTCTATAAGGTGCCACAGGACTCTTTGCTGCTTTTACAGACCCTATCTGAATTCTTTGAAGAAATACAAAGGTAGAAGCAGAGTGCTAGGAAAGATGGCTGTAGTGAATTATGGGAACACACTGACCAACATAACTCCACTTTCCCCAAGCTAGCCTGTGCAGCACACCACAGCATATGCGCATTACACACACTGGTTGGCCGACCTTGCCACACACACTAGTTGGCTCTCTTAAGTGCTGACATGCTAATGTGCTAGTGATGCCTGGACATAGCGGCTCCTTTGCCCCCTATGCAACACCCAGTAAACTTAAGACTTAAATATATTAAAATGTATATTGCAAAAGGAAGTGTACTATAAATGAAATTTCTGTCCCATGGAACACATTTAAATACATGTGCCATAGATGTTAATTTGAGAAATATTAGCTGCTAAGGGAAATTTGATACAGGGCAGTTTGATTTACAGCTACATAAAAGTAAAAGTGTTTCAGATACCCTGAATCATGCAAATTCCATTTCTGCTCACTCTGTGAAATTTGCTCCACCCATAGAAAGCCTGAGGCTGGGATTTTAAAAACCACGTGGCACTGGCTTAAATATCCTTACACTAAGATCAATAGTAAAACTCCCACTGGCTTCAGCTGGACCAGAGTTAGACCAATGGTGTGTGGGTTTGAAAATCCATCTTGAATATTTGGGCCCAGTGCAGGAGTGACGGGCAGGTGAATCCATCCCCCAACCTACAGGCATGTCTACATTGCCAAAAAAAAATGCAATAAATAAAGTTGTGGCAGTGAATGTCAAAGTCTGAGCTCGGGCTCTGAAACCTGGTGAGGGGCTCTGAGACTCCCCTGCATTATCACTTAGCTGACAGGCTCCCTGAACAGCTCCCTGCTGAGATTAAGTGCTTGGGAAGGCATTACACCAGAAGGCTTCTGCACAAGAATGAGTTCCACTTGTGAATATTTGCATGAAGAGAAGCTGTACTGTGAAAGAAAACTGATGTCACTATACTAATGATATTCTTTCATAAGAAGGGTTTATTCACCTGGGAAACAACTCCATACAAATAGTAGAAAGGAATCATACACTCCCCCCACCCCCCATTATTGATGAAGGTTGGCTGTGGTGGAACTTGAACCCTGCCGGATCCATAACCTTTTAATCATAAAAAGAAACAGTGAAAGTCATCAAGAAGAAAAGGTGGTGGGAGGGAGAGGCTCTCTGTAGGGAAATGGGTTCAATCGGATATTCCTAAAAGCATTTCAAAATGGCAGGATCAAAAAGGGTTAGCTAAGCTATTAATCTCAGTTCAAAGAGCCATCAAGTAAACTCCCCACTGAGCACAGAACTAGATTGAATCCTTATGAACATACTGACCTGTGGCTCTGAACCTTGTAGAGCAAGCAAAAACAATTTAAAAAAAGAGAGAGAGAGAAACAGAATAGGAATGATGTTGTCCTTCATACTGGCAGTTTTTTGCCAGCTGCCCAAATTTGTGTCTTTTTGAAATAAACAAATGTTTTGTTTTCCTAGTTTCCAACTGGTAGTAATTGGTAGCCATTTTCTTGAAATACTTCTCTTTAGTTGCTAGAACAAGAAATATATCCCAAGAAACACTACTAGCAATTGTTTATATACAAACTCTCTTCTCATACAGAAGCTGTTTGTGTGATCACATGAATCTTTGTTGAATATTTGTCTGTACGTTCAAATGGACAAAAATAATAAAAGTAAAGAGAGTGGGAGCTAAGGATTTTCAGAAATTCTGAAAAATTAGCCCGAAACAAATTTTTCAGCATTCTAGATTACTCCATACTGGTTATAACCATGAGGAAGGGAGAGAAGTTCTGATCATGTTATTACTTTTGTGAGTCCAGTCTTGAGTAGCATTCTACATCATAAAGTAGATGATTTCTAAAGTAAGATAAACAGAACTGGTCCAAAATTGGGGACAAGCGATAAAATGCTAACAGTTTCAAAATTTTGGAAAAGATTTTTCTTTGAAGTTTAAAAAAAAAGAACTGAATTCAAAAACAGAAACATTTCTACACACATGCTAAAAATTTTACCACAGGTCTTCCCAGCTCCAACCTAGAGCTTAGTAGGTTTTATTCCTTCAAAACCCAGAACTGGGTTTTCCCCATGGTCACAAGTTCAACAGTTTTAGATCCAGAACCGGAACAAAGGCTGGACAGATCACCCATTTCTTTATACACCTTGGGCTTTTGACCTTGGTCTTCTGTAACATAATCAGCAGACAATGACCCTCCCCTCTCCCAGGGCATAGCCTTAAAAGGCAGCATTTTTGCATCACTGGAGTTGGGTGATTTTCATTAACCTCCCCCTAGATAGTCCCCAGGAAATCCATTTAACCCTTATTGTCTAAAAAACCCATACTTGTCTGGCACGCTTTCAGCATAATCTTTTGAACTCCTATCCTAGATGGATTCTGTCTAAAAGTGGGGGGGGGGCATGAGGCAACGGCCCCTCCGTGGCCCGTCCCTCCTCATCCCCCGAGGCCTGACCCCAGCCAAGCCAGAGTCTGGCTTGGACACCCATGTCCCTGCCCTCCTGACCCGACACCCAGGGCAGACAGAGGGTCCACAGCTCCCACCATCTGCCTGTGAAGCTCTTACCCCGACCCAGCTCCGGCTTCCAGCCTGGCCTGGTGATAGAGCCAAATAGCCACAGTTGGGCCACGTTAACAGCATGTTATTTCAAATAAAAAAAATCATGAAAAATAATATTAGCCTGGAATTAGTATGGAATTCTATTACAATAACTTGCCAATGGGATATACCAAGAAATGTTCAACAAAACCACAGGTTTACAATCACATTTAAATATTTCCCCTTAGACCCACATATATTGAAATGTGTACCCAGAATCAACACTTCAAAATAACAAACCTAAAGCCATCTCTCTCTTCCCCATATGTAAGAACAGAGGGACGCTGCTTACTTTCTAGCTACATCCATCTCTCCCCAAGTCCCCTTTTTATACAGCTGTGCTCCTGATGTGCCCCAATAGGGAAAATCAAACATTTGTGTAGATTTTATTATAACACAACTGTCAGAAAACTTTCTACGAGACAATTAACACCCCTTTCCCCTGCAACTTACTAGATCTCCCTTGTGTTTACTTTTGTTCTTTGTCCGCCTGTTTCTTTTTATCTCAGTCTTTACAAGGGGTGAAAAGAAACAAAAATATTTCTCTTCCCACTCCTTCCCCTAACTCTCAGCCTCCATTAATCCCTAGTTTTCTTTCTCTCCTCCCTCTCTTTCTTCATACTTTATCTTCCCATTCCACTTCTTTTCTCTATTCTTTCCCCCTTTTTTCATGCTCTCTCCTAGTTTTACACCTACACTCTCTCTTTCCCCAATTGTCTCTGTTCCCTTCTCTCATTCTTACACATCCATTACTTCTCTCCGCTACCTCCCACTATTAAGGCTGTGATCATCTGAAGATGGAGATACTGCTACTATGAATAGTAATAATAACAATATAAAATATATGATGACATAATATAATATGCTATATAAAAGTCTAAACAATGAAGTCAAAATGAAGCACTTCAGCCTTTGCTACATGAAACTTTTTGACTTAATAGAAACAATGTTTTGTTGACATTTTTGACAAAAAGGTTGACTAAATTGATATCTTCCTGCAATACATTTTGATTTTATTGAATCAGCATTTTCTGATGGAGAACTGTTCTGTTGGAATATTTTTCAAACAGTTCTAGCTGCCAGCAAGGTAGGGGTATGTGGGAGAGGGTAAGAGTGTATGTGGAGAGATGGTGGAAAAATACTGAGCTCCTATTGTGGAGTACACCTTGAGCAGAACTTCTGGTGCCCCATACCAACCAGCACAACCAGAAGTGTGGTCACAGAAAGCAATGCCCCTAAATGTTTCCTTCCTCTTTACAGAACATAGGAACACACTGTATCAAATACAAAGTCCCTCTAGTCCAGTATCCTGGTTCCGACAGTGGCCAGTACCAGATACTTCAGAGGAAGGTGTAAGATTTCTACAAAGTAGGCATATGTGAAATAATCTGTCCCAGACAAGACAACTTAGAATTTTGTGTGTCCACAGAACCTAGTATGTCCAGTTCAATTACAGACAATGTTGCATAGGATGTCTATATAATAGGTACATTTGTGAAAGGGTGCTTTCAGAAGTGCCCTTTGAGGTGCTCAGATTATAGTCAGTCAATAAGAGTTTTATCTGACGATGCAATATTTCTAACTAATAGTTGTAGGTTGAGTATGTTGCCACTTGAGAACATGCAGGGGAATTTTGAGGGTGGAATTCTTTGAAAGATCATAGAAGTTACATCCTCATGCAGTTTTAGTTAATCCCTTATTAATCTCAGCTGTTTTTCTGTGCCACCTCTACACTCTTACATATTGCACTGTAACTCACCCCTGCAGCACCTCCTGCTGGTACCTTCTGGGAATTAGCTCTCCAGCCATCAGAGCACCCTTTGCAGGCCAGTGTCCCACTTTTCCTGGTCCCCATGTCCCTCCCGGACCCGGTGCCCCTAGCACGCCATGGTGCTGCCTCTTGGCAGTACACCCTCCAGTCTCTGGGTCTCCCCTGCCTGGGAAACCCCCACTCCCCATCCACATCTCAGTCATAGGCTACTGCCAGTCACCAACTAGCTCCCATGCCCTGGGGCAGACTCATCACAGGCAAGGTTGGGTTTGGACCTGCTGCCTCTACCTATAGCAGAGCTGCCCCTCAGCAGCCCTTGTACCCTCTAGTGGGCCCTTACTTGGGCCTGCAGTCTCAGGCTCTGCTAGGCTGGAGCTCCCCAGTTCCCTGGCCCTTCCCCAGCACTGCTCCACCCTTGGTACCTTTCTCAGCTCCCCAGGCAGCCTAATCCCTTTGTGACGGAGCGATTCTGGCGGGACCCAACTGTGAGTGCCAAATCAGGACCAATTGCTTAAACAGGGCAGTCACAGCCCTAGGCTGGGGTTTTTCCACCTCTAAGGCAAACCAAACCAGCCAGACAAAAAGGACTTTGGTCTCACCCCACTGGCTAACCACAAGTCACACAAGCAATTTCCTTAGACACTCCAGTCTCCCAGTATCCCCACCAGTGCACTCGTCCTGGGGATAAATGGTTATGAAAACCGACACCCCAATAAAAGAAAAAGGTTCTCTCGATTCCAAAGAATCAAGCCCCAGACCCAGGTCAATATACACATCAGATCTTACCCACAAATCACGCTGTTGCCAATCCTTTAGAATCTAAAATCTAAAGGTTTATTTACAAAGGGAAAAAGGTAGAGATGAGAGGTAGAATTGGTTAAATGGAATCAATTACATACAGTAATGGCAAAGTTCTTAGTTCAGGCTTGCAGCAGTGCTGGAGCAAACTGCAGGTTCAGATTAAGTCTCTGGAACATCCCCCGCTGGGATGGGTCCTCAGTCCCTGGTGTAGAGCTTCAGTTTGTAGCAAAGTTCCTCCAGAGGTCAGAAGCAGGATTGAAGACCAGATGGAGATGAGGCATTAGGCTTATATAGACTTTTCCAGGTGTAAGAATCCCTTTGTCTTCACTGTGGAATTTTACAGCAAAATGGAGCCTTGAGTCCCATGAGCCAGTCCCTGCATACTTTGCTGAGTCACAAGGCGTGTCTGCCTTCTCTCCATGGGTCCATTGTGTCCTTAATGGTCCTTAATGGGCCATCAAACAGGCTAGGCAGAGCTAACACCAGCTTGTCTGGGAGGCTTCCCCCAGAAGCACAGCACAAACTTGAAATACTGACAGCATAGAGCCAACATTCATAACTTCAACTAAAAATGATACAGACATACAGACAGCATAATTATAACCAGCAACCCGGAACCTGGTCTTAGACACCTTATATGACCCCCTTTACTTAGGATTTGGTGCCACTACAGGACCTTGGTTGCAACCCATGTTCTATATGGTCCCCATTTAGATCAATAACGTCACACCCTTCCTCTCCAAAGGCTAGAGAGAGAGTCTTTTTACTCTGAGCCCACTGCCCTTTTATAAGGGCCAGCTGAGCCCTAATTGGGGTATGGCCACAGCTGAGGCTGCTTCCCCAATCAGTCTGGGAGCTACTTACTCCAGCAACAGCCCTCTCCTGCTACATGCACCAAACACAACAGGTCTCTGATTTCTAATTTCATTTCTTAATTATATTTTGTCTTATATTTGTAATTGGATTTGTTAACATTAGTCTTTGATATGTTTGATAGAGACAAGATCTCTATACTGGCTCAAAACCAGTTTTTTACAATTCTAATAAACATAGTGGATGATATTATTCTACTTGTTCTTTGGATTGAAGTACCATACAAATGGTTCAAGTAGAATGTCAAAGCAATTATTTTGCTCATTTTATTCATATAGCTATTTAGTTTTGTTTAGAAATAAAGTCTTGGTTTTGCCAAGGCAGAAATAAAAAAAGAAGTTCCATTTTATTAAAATTTGAGGATATCTCAATAAAAATGATCTGGTGGCAATCAACAGCTGTCATGGAAAAAATTATCCATACAATCAGAAGATACCAGGAACAAGCTCATATTGAATAAAACAGTCACTCTGAATGTCTGTCTTTAGAATCATAGAATATTAAGGTGGGAACCTCAGGAGGTCATCTAGTCCAACCCCCTGCTCAAAGCAGGGCCAATCCCCTGACAGATTTTTTGCCCCACTTCCCCAAATGACCCTTCAAGGATTGAACTCATAACTGTGGGTTTAGCAGGCCAATGCTCAAACCACTGAGCTCTTCCTGCCTCAGTCTTTAACTGAAACCAAATTCAAACAATCATTTTTGAGGTTCAAAAATAGATTGTATAACTTTTTATTTCTCCCCATTTTCAGATATCACTGAATTTCTGAATTCCAGCAGGAAACACAAGGAGAAGTTCTAAAATATCACAAGAAAAGCAGATTTCTGAACCAAGGTTTTGTTAAAAATTTTAAACATAGGTATCTAAAATTAGTCACCTAAAACCATGTATAGGAACTGAAACACATGGTCTGATTTTCAGGTGTGCTGTGCAATCTATTATTGAAGTCCATGGATACTTAAGAGGTTGGGATGCTTCAGACCTGGTGCAGGTAGGGTCAAGTACCGTGGAGAGCATTGATGAGTTCATCCACCTCAGCTGATGAGTTCATCCAACTTAGCTGCAAGCAGCATTGAAATGGTTGCAACAAACCAGATGTTTTTCTTTCTGCCTCCTGCATGAAGTCACTCTGAACACTAAAGGAGGCAGAAACATCTTTGTGCTGAGACAAAGTTCAGGAGCTATCAAATCTATGTACTGCCTATATTGCTATATGGGTCAGAAACCTGGACGCTATTACAGGCAGACTTGGAGCAACAAATAGACATTCCAGGTGGTGTCAGTGCCAAATCCTGACCATTAAATGGTTTGACTTTGTGCAAAATGTCATAATGTTGCAGCGATCTGGCCTTCCTTCAATCTGTCATTATATTTAAAAGCAATGTTGCATGCTCTTCGACCATGTCATCAGGATGGACAAAAACACCCCAGCTCAGTGTGCTCTCGATTCTCCATTGACATGCAAAGGGGTGCACACTTTTACCCTACCTGGCACTGCCTGTAGGGCTGCCCCAGAGATTCATGGATTCACAGGGTTTAGCCAGATGTGGGAACTTCACTACACAATGTCTGGTGTGGCGCTGTCAACTATAGTCACTCTAGCTATGCAACAGTTCTTAGTTGACTATATGTGTCTGATGAAGATGCTTCAAGACAGGCACTACATATCCATTATAAAACAAATCAAAACCAATCTTCTGAACACTCAAGGGGTCACCCATCTCTACTATATACACAGTATTACATTTCTTAAGGGGGCTATTATGGACATATTCTTCCTTAGGCTTTATACCATAGTACATTCAGTAGTGTTGGACGAGATACCATTTAGTGTAACTGCTTTAAATTCCTAATAATCAGACCTGATTTGCTTAATTTAAGTGCAGCTTGAAGACCTATGATGTCATTCTTTGTTGTGGTGTTCAGAGACATAACATTAAATGTGTGGAATATTACAAGGATTACCAACCTAACTTCTGTCAGATTTGACAGCATGTCACTGTTTACCCTGGATGTTTTGGTTAATTGTCTATCAGAAGACAAATTAGGTAAATAAATGAATAAATAAAAACTGCTCTTCCAGTGCTGGAAGTCCCTTTAGGCCTCAATATGATCACAGAAAATTGTCCTTTGCCAAAAATCAATCAGATATGGAGACCTCTTGGGAGAAGGATTACTGAGTTCCCATTACTTGTTGTTATTGATCCAGCATTATAAACAGAAGAGCCAGATTTAAATGTAACAAAAACGTTTGTGGGGAATGGGATGGATCAAGAAATTGGTAATGGTCTAAAGACCTGTTCACCTCTAAGTCACAAATTTAATCCATCAGTAACTGAAAGTCATTATGTTCTGAAGACTGTTTGGAGACCTACCTGAACTTAAATATCAGTCTCCATTCCTTTGGGACTGGTGACCACCTCCCCACAACCTGAAATATAAATGGCACTAGTGGCAATCTTATTACAAGTCAAAGAGATTAAAGACTGAATTGGTATGGAGACTAAAATATTCTCAAAGATGGTCCCTTCTAAACAGTGTTGAAGGACAGTTTGAGGAAAGCTACTTACAATACTGTACCCATTCAGTAGAACTGTCAATCCATGCATATCTCAAAAGTACTGTGTTTACTCTCTAAAATGTAGCACATCTTGCCCAGCTGGCTGAGGTAAGGAGAAAGTTCTGGCCTCCAATGGACTGCTGAGGCCAGTTGAGCTTTTGGGTAAAACCTCTGTTATTTGCATGGAGAAGTACAAACCCCCAGAACAAGAATTTGAAGGAAACACTGTGAAAAAGACCTTGCAGAATTTTCATCCTGCTGCCCCTCTTGTGGATTTTTTTGCAACAGGGTGCAACTTGGACCTGTGTTTCTTGTATAAAGGCATGAAATGTTATGTGATACTGCATGTCATACGTCAGCTAAGAAATCTCTCTCTCAAAGCATAAGAAATATTGTAGTGAGGAAAGATCTATTACCAATTTGTTATAGAAAAAGAAGGATTTAGTAAGTTATTGTCCTAACGCTAACCTTGCTTACCTTAGAGCACTTTTCTCTTGATGCATACATGATTAATGATGCAGATGGCATCGTCACTGATGAGAGAATTGCACTTCATTAGGGAAATATTTCATATTTCATCTCTTTAAAACATATATGTTGAAATATTCTATTGATGCCACCTTGTGCTGTGGCTCAGATAAGATTTCCAGTGCTAAGCATTATCTGTTTGGGCCAATATAATGCTTAGATAAGAGACCTCTGTGAGTTCCCTAGGTACTTTTGAAAATTCTGCTGAATATTCAGTATTATACTTCCCCTCTGACTCACTACTGAATCAATATCCCAGCACAATGTGAGGGAATTTGGGATTGCTGGAAGTCTTGTCTTTTGAATAAAATGTAAAACCAAGGTCCTGATTAGAGCTGGTTGGAAAATGGAATTTCCATCCGACTGAAAACGCCAATATTTATTTTTGCCCTGATTCAGCAAAAAGAATACAATAATTTTAGAGAGAAATTAAACATTCCAACATTTACAAATAAAAATGCTCATTTTGATACATCAATTCAAAATTATTATTTTTTTCTGATTATCCTGATGGAGAATCAAAAGCATTAATAAATATCGACATTTTCCTGTGAAAAATTTCTATTTTGATGAAACCACATTTTCCAACAGGAAATTTTGTTTGGTCAAAACAAAATTTAACCAGCTCTGGTCCTGACCATTTCTTATCATTCATTTATGTTCAAATACCAGCACAAATCCCATTCTGCCCACCTAAATTCCCTACACAGTATCAGTCGGATACAATATTCTTCTTTACTTCCTGTTCAGATTTGTCATGTAGTAATGCTATGTGCTGTTAAAACAGGTATTGCATTTCACTCTAGATATTGTTTGATTTCAATGATAGATGATGTGATCCTGGTCTATATTTTGAAAAGCATTTTAAGCATAAAAGTATTACACAAATAGCATATAGTCATTCTTGTCACTGGGATGGTAGCTACACTAATTTACTTTTGTTTTTACAACAGGATAAAGTGGAAACTATGAGGAAATCAAAGTTAAGAACCCTTTTTTTGTAGAAGTATTCACTAATTTCAGGTTCCCATCTGGAGCCTGATTTTCAGAGGTGTTAGGATTTTTTCCACTTGTCTTCCCAAGAACTCAATTCAACTCCAGTCTTCATCACTTGGGTATCTTTATTTGGCATACAGCAATGCCACACTGAGTTGGTCAGACTCAAACTCTTGGGGGATGGATGCAGGGTACATCACAACTCCAAAGTTACACAGAAACCTTCCCGCTTTATATACATACACAGAGAATTGCATTTACTATACATTGCATCACACATTTTTGGATGGGTATGGTCCCTTATTTTGTCCCTTTTTATCTAGTTCATAGTAAATAGTTCCCTTGGTGTTCTCCCTCTTATCTTATGTGGCTCAGACATCCTGTCTTCTTAGCCTACTGACCTATTTACTTATCTTATTTAGCACAAACATTCTGGTCTCAACCTGATGATTCATTTATGTCCCTAATTATATCGTCCAAAAAATGAGGCCTCCTTCCATATGTTAATTACTCATGTTGGGCCAGCCTTAGTTGCAAGAGGTGGTGAGTGTTTGGACTTCCCTGGAGTTCAGCTGAGATGTGGATATTCAGTGCTTCTGAAAATGAGGACCATGCCATTTCAAACTGTGCACTCAAATCCTGAAGTTAGTGGACTCTTGTGACGGGGTGTATAAACCCTGCATTGGTGATGAAGGGGTTACAGAGCTTCTATGGGCAAGGCTGGCCCTGCCCCTCCAGCCCTGTCAATCATGTCAGGGGTAGAATAAGGGTTTAAAAGCAGGAAGTCCCAGGCAGTTGGTGAGCCACTCTGGGAGCAGATGGTGGCTCTACAGCATGCTAGAGAGACTCCTGGAAACTTTCAGCGAAACTGCCATCATGTAGGCCATTTACCAATGTCTCTCATGCCAATAAGAAGATAATCCCTTTGGGGTTAGGCAACCTAGGACTACACTAATAGGACTAGGGGAGTCAGAGCCAGGAGACCTGTTCACTTCAAACACAGTTAGAATAGTTGACTCAATTTTGTATAACAGAGACCCCTGCTTAGGCAGATGAGGATGCCCTGAGGATTTTTCAGTGTCCAGCTAGAAGGGGGTAACTGTCAGCACTTCAGAACTATGACAACACTTCTTAATATTTTAGCCTAAATTAGTAAAAGGGCAAATACAGCCAAATGAAGAATCCCTTTTCGGGAGGCAGGGTATGGCAAGGAATGATAGACCAGCAGTAATACACCTTCCTCTCCCTTTTTATTGTGCCCTCTCCTATTCCTCAACTCCCAAAGTGACCCAGGCCTGGACAGAGACCACTGGTTTACAAATGAAAGCAAATCCACATGTCAGACCTTCCCATTTCCCAATGGTCCTCTCTCCTCACTCTAGTTTGTTTTCCACCTGCAGAATTAACATTGGACATGAAAAGTGGAGCCCATCTGAATTAATCTACAAATGAAACACCTTCACCTATTGTTTCCAATTTGTATTAATGTTTTCCAGCTGATTTTCTACTTTTCTAAGGAATATATGAAGGAATTTTGCCAAACTTTTATGTGTTCCCCTGCTAGCCCCCAAAAACTTTTTTGGTGAACAGAAAAATATACTAAATCCACCTAGCTAGCAGATATTGAATTCCATTTCCCCCCCCAGGATTGTTTGGAATTTGATATTTTCTCAAACTAATGACTGCAATTGCCTGCAAACAATTTATAGAATAAATGTGTATTCTTCCCCAAGTATAGCTTTGTAATCCCAAACAATGGCTGAATTTTTCACCTTCTCACTGACATTTGCCATTCTATAGCTATAGTAATTTAATGCTCTTTCATCCCCTATTCTCCTGAGAGTGAAATCACGATGGACGTGTTTGTCACCATGGCAGCAAAACAGTACACATATTTTAACCAAAGCGGATGCATAGACTGTAAATCCCAGGTTTCTTTGTTTTTGGAGAGCTTTGAGATGGCTCACATAACTATAAGCCCCAATATAAAAAGAATGAAAGTGAAATGCTAAGTGAAGCCGCATTTCTCTACGTCGGGTTATATTTCCCCGGAGTGTTGGCAGATGGCTGGTTACTGTATTTTTCTGGGCCAGACAATGGAAGCTTGTTACAGTAAAATAGTAGGTAAGAAGATGGAATCAATTGTATACGAGGCACTGCTACAATACAAAGACCTCCTAACATAAATATTAGGAAATAAACAGGTTACTTTATTTTGAAGCACACATTCTTTCCTGGATTGGTTAATATCACAGCAATTCATTTTAGGGTAACTACTGCAAAAGGTAAGAAGATTAATATAATGCAGAAAAGTAAATAGGAAAGCTAGATAATAAATGTCTACTAAAGAATAAACAAGCATTACTAAGGCCCCAAACCTGCTCTCATACAGCTGCCAGACTCATCGATGTCAATACAGGTTATATCCATGCTGGGGAGGGCAGATTGGACTGTAGGCTTTGTTTTAGAATAAGAACCTGTGTCAAGGATGTGAAATGGTTTTAGTAATGAAAATGTTCAGCAACTTACTACACCAGGCCTAATTCCTGTTTTCCTCTAGAAAAACATGTATTTGGCCTCCCATTGAAAAGATTAATCCTCCCATTTTATTTACAACTATCACACCAATCCTGGAATGCAATCAGATGGCATGTTGCAGGAACTGCAATATGCTGGCTTTGTGGATAGAAGTGACGATAAAAACAACGAGGAGTCCTTGTGGCACCTTAGAGACTAACAAATTTATTTGAGCATAAGCTTTTGTGGGCTAGAATCTATTTCATTGGATGCATGAAGTGAAAAATACAGGATCAGGTATAAATACATGAAAGGATGGGGGTTGCTTTACCAAACAGTTGACAAGAAGATGTGAGTAACAGTAGGAAGAAATTAGTGTTGGGGAATTTAAGTTTAGGTTTTGTAATGACCTAGCACTCCCAGTCTTTATTCAGGCCTAATCTGATGGTATCCAGGTTGCAAATTCATTCCAATTCTGCAGCTTCATGCTGGAGTCTGTTTTCGAAGTTTTTTTGTGGAAGAATTTCCACTTTTAGGTCTGTTATTTAATGACCAGAGAGACTGAAATGTTCTCCTACTGGCTTTTGAATGTTATGGTTCCTGGTGTCAGATTTGTGTCCATTTATTCTTCCACACAGAAACTGTCCGGTTTGGCCAATGTACATGGCAGAGGGGCATTGCTAGCACATGATGGCATATATCACATTGGTAGATGTGCAGGTGAATGAGCCAATGTGATATATGTCGTCATGTGCCAGCAATGCCCCTCTGCCATGTACATTGTCCAAACCGGACAGTCTCTATGCAAAAGAATAAATGGGTCATTCCAAAACCTAAACTTAATTTCGTTAGACTGACCTCACACTTGGTAAAGCAACCCCCATCCTTTCATGTATTTTTCACTTACTTCATGCATCCGATGAAGTGGGTTCTAGCCCACAAAAGCTTATGCCCAAATAAATTTGTTAGTCTCCAAGGTGCCACACAGACTCCTGGTTGTTTTTGCTGATACAGACTAACATGGCTACGACTCAGAAGTGAAGATATCAGTCAAGACACTCAGAACAGTAAACTTCAAGTGCTCCAAAAATTATCTTCCATTGTTAATTCACCACTTCCTTATTACCCAAATCTTCACTGCAGCATGGTACATAAGCTGTGCTATGCCAGGTATTGTTCTGGGATGTGACACAGTCAGCTTCAAAAACACTTCATTCTCCTAAGTGGTCTTATAAAGATTGCTTATTAACTTGCAAAATACACTGATTTTCATAGATTCCTATCCTCTTCATGGGAATATACAAGGCATGTTGGAACCTCTTCTGAAAGGTGTTTAAATACACACGCAGTATATATTGTAGGAGAGAGGCAAAATAGTAATTTCCTTGTTCATTTTAAAATACTATTGCTCTTCCGTATTTTGTGCTCAGTGACTGTATCTATGCCAAAAAGCTTCCTCATCAAAATGGTTCCAGTTGAAGAAAACTTTGAATGGCTAAGACAATTTTTTTCAATAATAGGTGACTGACATTAGCCTACCAAATTCATATTTAGCCAAATAAGTGGCCTGATCAAATATTGAACTACCCCCAATTCCCCACAACTTCAGCTGACCGCAATGGCAACTTCTGGGTGCTCAATACTTTTGAAAATGGGGTAATTCATTCAGGACACTGGATATGGACATTGGTATGTGTTGGCCAACATTTAGAAAAGTGACTTGAGACACCTTAAAGGAGCCTGAGCATCCATCTTTTGAAAATCACCTTTCAGATGTCTCAAACTGGGCACTCAAAAAATTGAGGTACCTACGATTACTAGTCACTTTTGAAAACTTTCAAGCCCTCACCTGCTGCTTTCAAAGGGTCATTTTGTCCCTGGCCCTTACTTAGGTTCTCCCGTCGAACACCCTCCATAAAAGTTAGTGGCAACTAAGTAGGGCAGCTCCTGCTGGGCACTCCTGGGCCAGAATTCACCCCAGAGCAGGTGAGGAGGAGGAAGGACAATCCCACTCTTCACAGCAAGCTTGGCTTATCAGCCAGTACAGGCTGTGGTGTTCAGTAATATCTCTGGGCCCAAGCTGCTTCAAAAAGACCCTCTTTATTTGGTCACCCAGTTTAGAGTACATTATATTCTGTAGTGCCTCATTATATTCTGCAGTGCAGGAAGCTAACTGACTTAAAGGTATAGTTTCCAATACCACACAGTCTGAAAAATCTTAAAGGCACCTGAGGTGCCTCTCTCTAAACTCATCCTGCAGGAAGGAGTGCAGATCCACAGTATCCCCTCATCAGGGCAGAACACAACAGGCACAATCTAGCCCAGCACATTTATCTGGCACCACAAAAGGTTGCCTGTCAGATTTAAAAAATAAAAAATAAAAAATAAAAAAAACATTGCAGGAAATAAAGGGGACTCGTAAAATTGTGAGCAGTTTGTGGACTGAGTTAAGTAGTGGTGGATCAGGGTTCTTTATTACTTGCCCTTCTTCCATAAGTCAGTCTCACCGTGAACAATTAGAAATGCTACAAACAGGGGACATAAAGAAATTGAATCTTGCAAAAGCAGCTGAAAATTTGTACTTAAGGGAGAAATCTGAGTATTGTGTAAATCATTCCTTGTGGTTTCTATTTAATTTCCGCTTGGGGTAGTTTTTTTTTTATTTTTTTTGGCAAATTGAAAACTAACATTTTTTGGTTAAGTATCAAGTACTGACTCGATTTCAGTACAAGAGATACTCCTCTTAACAGAACCTTAATTTTATTATTTATGGTATATCTTATTGCATTGAATGGCATTTTGGAGTATTAAAAAGTCTCCTGGAAAGGAATATTTGCAAAGCAGGAGTTTTTTCTCCATAACATGTACATATTATTCCCCACAACACTATAGAATTCTAACATTTTAGCAGCATAATCACATTCTCTCAAAATGAGTCTCTTTTTATAAACCAGGTACAGCAGAAGACACTTCATGGTCATCATTCAGTGCCCCAACCATGCAGAATCACAGATATCTATTATAGTAAGTATAGGCAAGAATCTTGGATACTTTTGAGTAATGATTGTAGGCAAGGGTTGACATTTTAATGGTGCCCGCTATACTCAAATATTGAGTTGCCTTTTTTTTTTTTTAACTCTCACCATCTCTGAATTTCTGTCTCTTCTTTACCTTGAAAAAAAATTGAATAACATTTAGAATACCCTTGCCAGCTCTGGAGGCTGAGGTCCATTATTTAATCACAAAGCGGGCACAAAATAAGCAGTAGTAAAGACAAACTTCATCTCAACCACTAATAATATATTTCAGCTGTCTATAAGGTGTCTATAGTCTATAACAGTGGTCAGCAACCTTTCAGCAGTGGTGTGCTGAGTCTTCATTTAAGGTTTTGCGTGCCGGTAATACATTTTAAGGATTTTAGAAGGTCTCTCTCTGTAAGTCTATAAACTATTGTTGTACATAAAGTAAACAAGTTTTTAAAAATGTTTAAGAAGCTTCATTTAAAATTAAATTAAAATGCAGATCTTATCAGTTTAGTGCAGTGGTTCTTAATCCCCTCGTCCCTCCTGCCCAGGCTGCGGGCCAGCACCCCCCCGGGGGGAGCGCTCCTGCAGGCTGCAGTGGATGTATGTGGGCACCAGCCCCCGTGTGCCCCCCGGCTCCGCCCTCGCCTAGGGTTACCATATTTCAACAATCAAAAAAGAGGGGAAATCCCTGCCCTAGCCCCACCCCCATCCACTCCCTCGCACTTCCCACCCCGACTGCCCCTGTCAGAACCCCCACCCCCCCCATTGTCCTCTGACTGCCCCCTCCTGGGACTCCTTTCCTTAATTGCCCCCCAGAACCCCACCCCTACCTAAGCCTCCCTGCTCCTTGTTCCCTGACTGCCCCCTCCTGAGACCCCCCCACACACTCTAACTGCCCCCCCAAGACCCTACCCCCTACCTGTCCCCTGACTGCCCCAATCCTTATCCACACCCCCAACCCCCAGAAGATCCCCAGGACTCCCATGCCCCATCCAACCACTCCCCGCCCCATTGACTTCAACAGGAGTCTGGGCTGGTGTAGGCATCATCCATCCTCTTAAAGGCAACTGGGGAGTTGTGCAATAGAATCCCAAGGAGATGAATGGGTAGTTCATTCTCTATGCCCATTGAATCTCTAGACTCTCTGCTGAACTGTGAACAAGGGTAACAGTTAATGCCTATTGTGGTGGTATATATATTTAAGTAGACAACTGTTCACTAGGAGCTGGCCTAGTTTTATAAGAACTGTGAACAAGGGTAACAGTTAATGCCTATTGTGGTGGTATATATATTTAAGTAGACAACTGTTCACTAGGAGCTGGCCTGTTTTATAAGAACAGCCATAAAATGATAATGATTGTCACTCATTAGGTACAGAAGTAAACACCAACCCACATTAAGGCAGAGGCATTGCTACTTACAATATTATGCAGATAATATGCACATGATTAACATCCACTATTTCTGGGAACATTCCTGCACGTTTTTTGTCTATAGACTGACTGAATCCTCAGTGGGATCCACTTGAATTGAGACCATTCTACAGCTCATACTGCAGCTATATGATACAACAGATTCTTTCACTGATTAATGTATGACTCTGAGCAGGAAATTGCACTTCATCTTCATCATTTATCAGCTTATTCGTTCAGTCTGCATATCCAAGCAGGATAATATGCCTACCATAGGTTTCCGTGGCATTGTAATGGAGAAAAGGGCTCCAAAGACATCTCTTCATTCTTATTCAGAAATGCTTTGATGTGCTTCAAAGATAAAAGCCATTTTATTGTGCTCATAAGGAGTGAAAGTGTCCTATTGTGACAAAAAAAATTCCTTTCATAGAATGGTTAAGTGAAGCTTAACATTGGTTTCAACTGAATAAAAACATTCACTGATGTCAGGTCATGATTCATATTTACCCTCATCAAATCCCCTGGCCTTCATGAAAAATCCTTACATCTTTTCTTAAAAATGCAGGCTTTGTTACATAACCTGTTTCAGGATTACATTGTTTAGATTTTCTTTTGATAAAATGAAGTATTTAGGTCAGTAAGTCTTTTGTCTTATGAGAGACAAAAGACTCGCAATTAACTATTTCTAAAGCCATCCTCTCTCTTGCTCAGGGGATACCCATTAAATTCTATTGACCCTACTAGGTGTTAAGGTTTTGTGATTCTCTTGAACTACTTTTCAATTTTATAAAACTAGTTTGAATTTTTGAACTCCGCCCCCCTGAAATTTAAACCTATGGGTCAAATGCTGCTCTCAGTTAACACAGGTATAAATTTGGAGTAGCTCTTTTGGTTTCAGAGCACAAGATAGAATGGAATGCAGCTTTCCACTAGCTAAATGGCATTTTACTTTGAATTACTTCACATTTACACTGGAGTAACGGAGTAGAATTGGGCCCTAAGATTATAGTAATTTATTAATTCTACAGAGTAATTCCCAGAGGTCTTCCATCAGGATGATGGCTTCATTCTGCTAGGCATTGTTCAAGCATACAAGAAAATATAGTCCCTATTTGAAGAGTTTATCATCTATGCCACAAGTCTGAAAACGCTTATACATGCGCTTAACTTAATGCACTGTATGTACCCCCACTGACTTCAGTGGAACTGCTCACAGTGCATAATGTTAACCATGTGTATGTTTTTGCAGGGTTGAGACCTAAAACTAAATTCTAAGCCATCTACTTAAAATACTAGTAAGTTTTAACAAAGTTAAAAGTCAAAGTAGGTCAGGGTGATAAATAGGCATGGTGAACCAGTTCAGAGAAAACAAGATCCTTCACCCAAAATTCTAACCAAAATACTATGAAAGTTCAAAACTGTGTGGTTAACTATTTTGTTGTTTCACTTTTCATTTATGGCACTTCTGCATTTTCAGAAGCCCTCATGAAGGTCTCGTGTAATTCGTGCCATAATAGCTAACATTGGTTTAAAACCTGAAGCCTGAGATCTTTATCCTTTCCAGAACTTTGTTTACATTAACAGTTATAATTCTGAATATCCTTGTTATCTATATAAACAGCCAATCCCTCTTTCACTTTTACTAAATTATTGAAGTCAATGTTATCCTGTGGCAGTGAGTTCCGGAGTCTAACTACAAATATTTCCTTAAATAGGTTTTGAACTTGCTACCTTTCAGTTTTATTGAATGCCTCCTTGTTCTTCTATTGTGAGATTGGAACATGGAAGCTCCTACTGTACTTGCTCTGGATCATTCATTTTTTAATGTATTTTTATCATGCCATCTCTTATTAATTTTATTTCTAAGATAAAATATCCCAATGTTTTCAATCTCTCTTCCTATTAGGGTTTGTCTATGCTACAGTGTAAGACCGGGGTTAGTAGAACTCGAGTTAGCAGACCCTGGGGTTATTAACCTAGGGCTTGAGCATCTACACTAATTTGTAACCCCAGGTTAGGCCTGTCATTCTGTAATGCACAAAACCAACGTATTGATCATTTTATACATTTATGGGTTTTTATAACATGTACAATGAAACATTGTTTTATCTGAAAACATTTTACAGGATTAAACGAAACAGTTACAAAACTGAAATAATAATTGAAGCGATGCTCTCTAGATGATGAGTCAACATGCTCCAGTTTCACTGAGTGACACAAAAAATACAGTATCAAAGGCCATAAAGCAGGTGGGCTTTGCCTGTACCAAAACCATTTTCACGTGCAAGGTAAAGGGTATTGTACCAGAAACAAACAAAACTGGCCAATCAAGGCAGATGTTTCTTTCCTTGAGACAAAAATACAGACCCGTTATTCTGAATTCTCCTAAATGACAATGAAACACACATTCTGTGATTCCGAAGAGATGGAAAGCTATATATTCTCCATGGCCTATAGCCCATAAAAATAAATCACGTGCAGACTGAAGTTTTAAGAACCAAATCTTCCTAGAGAAGTAGTGGAATGCTCAGGGCTCAAGCAGAGCAAAGACAACTTAAACCCAACTGGGTTTAAGCATGACAAGGAGCCAGAGTGAGATATTTCTTCAGTTAAGGCCTTAGAGAGGATAGGATATATTTGCAATTTGCTTTAATTTATTTAAGATACATCTAGAATTGTCCTGTATATAAGTTGTTACCTCGATTGCTCATGTAAATAGTTTTTTCTTTCTTTGTCTATCTCTGTCAATCAGTCTATGCTGTTAATAGATTGGCATTATTTTATCTTTTGTTTAATTTGACCCAATCAATTTAGTAACTTTATGGCCATTAATGATTGTTGCAGGGGGTAAGATTTCAAGCACTAGTTGGGAACTTTTCACCAAGACCCTTTTTTTTTTCCATCCTGAAAAATGCCTACATATCGAAACCAACATTTTCAGGAACCAAGGTCAGCGTCAATGAATTTCCCAACTTAAAAAAAGTGTGAAAAAGGTTGGAAATTGTTCAATCATTTCATTTTTTCATTTTCAAAACAAAAGGCCATTTTTTCTAGTTAAAAAAAGAAAAAGGTCAAATTGAAACAACACGTTTTTGATTGACCCAAACAGAACAAAAATTGATTTTTTGGTTCACAAATATTTGACATTTTGACTTTTCATCTGAATTCAGCATGGGAAAAATATTTCAAATACTCAATTTCTCATGGCACAGGAAAACTATTTCCCACCCAGCTCTGTTGCTTAACTTTGCCCTTGATTCCTGTGGCACCTCATTATCTCCAGCCTGCTTCTTGCTTGCATATATATACCTCCCCCTGGAAATTTCCACTACATGCATCCAACGAAGTGGGTATTCACCCATGAAAGTTCATGCTCCAAAACTTCTGTTAGTCTATAAGGTGCCACAGGACTCTATGCTGCTTTTACAGATCCAGACTAACACGGCTACCCCTCTGATACTTTGCCCTTGATATCATTCTAAGATTTACCAGTGGGAAAAAAAATATGGAAGGACCTTTTCTGCCCTGAATAAAAATAAATAATAATAAAAACCCCACATCTTCATTAAAGGGTGGTGGCAGCATAATCTCTTGCTTTCAAAACCCTTTAGAAACTACATGTGTCAGATGATAACCTTTAGCCTAAATTGCTCTGTTTAGCAAGTATTCTCTCCAGCTTTATGCCAGAGTCATTACTGTGTTACTCCAGTTTCTCACTGGTATAACTCTATTGATTTCAGTGCATTTATATCAGCATAAAACTGGAGTAATGCAGTGGTGAAGCAGGCCCAGGAAGAACAAAGTGAACCACTTAAAAGTCACATGCTGAATTTGAAAATATGTGTTGTTATTGCTTATCTTTCTGCCTTACGGATAATACATATGGAATACCATGGAAACTTAATTTAAACCATCTTAATTGTACTATACATATCTATAGTTCATTTGTGTAGACAGTACTAGATGGATTTCACCAAGACTGTTTATGTACTATTATTATGATAAAATGGCATGACTGCAATTATACATTGAGGTGTTTGAACAGCCCAAAGAACTGACTCTGAAGCGATAGCAATGAGGGCAAAATTGAGACGCACAGGCACTAGGAGGCCTTGTAAGAGTTAATTTAATGGAATAATATACTGCCAAGAGAAAAGAAATAGTTCAGTCATTCCTTGACAATCTAAATGTAGGTGGAGGATGGGTGGTCTTATAGTTAAATCACTAGGCTGAGGTTCAGGAAAACTACATTCAGTTCTTGTCTCTGCTACAGACTTCCATTGTGACTTTGGGTAGCTGACTCAAAGTTATTGAAAGACTACTCCAAAGTGCAGATGTAGTACCCTGTGTGGTATTGGCTTTGTTACCCATTCTTAACACAACTTTCAAACTCCTTCACAACAACCATGATGGGTGCCATATAAGAATTAGAAATTAAATAGATAAATAATTGATGGATTGCTAGACTGCAGCTTCACATAGTTATTTCCAGTGACTCCCAGTGAGTTAATGTGATAGCACTTGCACAAAAACAATGTAGGTCACATGTGTAGCATATGTGATTTCACAATATAATGTGAAACACGTGTTGCACTATAAAAAAAAGTGTGCCTGTCACTGTAAGTTGTAACATCATAATGCCATAATAAGCTGTGAAGTGTCATAAAATTGCTTAAACCCTTAAGGATTGTGATTCAAAAATTCAGATTTGTCTGGAATGTGTGAGTGTGTGCTTAGCAGGAAAGAGGGAGAAAAAATACTTTCAGATGTAAATGTTCCTGGTTTTTCCTGCTATGCTACTTTTATCATGGACACAATAAAAACAGGGGGCATACATATATAGACCCACATCCTCAAAGGCATTGAGGTCAATGGGAATTAGATGCCTAATACCTTTGAGAAGCTGGGTTCTAGATCCATATTTGCCTAAATCAAAATAGCCCTGATTTGCAAAATGCTGCACACTCTTCCGTAGGAAAAGTGGGTATTTTGCACTTTTGAAAACCAGACTACTTTTATTCAGGCTCCTAAATATGCCTAATTTTAGGCAACTAACTTTGAAAATAGTCTTCTGCTCTAAAGGTTATTCCAGGGGTCGGCAACCGTTCAGTAGTGGTGTGCCGAGTCTTCATTTATTCACTCTAATTTAAGGTTTCGCGTGCCAGTAATACATTTTAATGATTTTAGAAGGTCTCTTTCTATAAGTCTATAATATATACTAGTAACTAAACTATTGTTGTATGTAAAGTAAATAAGGTTTTTAAAATGTTTAAGAAGCTTCATTTAAAATTAAATTAAAATGCAGAGCCCCCTGGACTGGTGGCCAGAACCTGCGCAGTGTGAGTGCCACTGAAAATCAGCTCACGTGCCGCCTTCGGTACGCATGTCATAGATTGCCTACCCCTGGGGTATTCCATTATCTAGGTTAGTACTTCACCAATTATAGTCTATGGAAGTGGTCCCCAAACTTAAACTTTTTATCTTGCACCCCCCCTTACCCCAGTCCATGCCCCCCACCCTTCCCCAGAGCCGGGAGTGGGGCACACAGGCAAGGGTAAGGGGGCCGAGGCTGGGGCCACAGCTAGGGGTGGAGGCTGAGCTGGGTGCACAGCCTTGGCCCGGGGCTGAGGCTGGCAGCCAGGGCTCCATGCCTGGGGCCCTGGGTGTGGGGCTGGCAGCCAGGCCCAGGGTGCGGAGCTCCGGGCACAGGGCTGGGAGCTGGGGCTCCAGGCTCCCTCCCTAGCATGGGCCCCAGCTGCCCCCCCCCTGAACATTCCTCTGCATCCCCCTAGGAGGGCACGTCCCACAGTTTGGGGACTTCTGATCTATGGGCAACCAGTGGTACACAGAGTGCTTTGGAGTGGTCTGCAAAGCTGTTTCTATCACAGTGGAGATAAGTCTGTTGGCCTTCAAGCAGGCCAGCTTCTTGCTAGCTGTTCTAGGGTGGAGGCTTTTAAATAACAAACAGACAAAACAACAACTAAATTATTTTTAAAACCTCACCTCTATGCTGCAAACTATGCAGCTGTTTCATGTTTTTTTCAGGTGTTTCTCTGGTGTAAAATCAATTGTGTTCAAATTTGCAGCGAATATACAGGAGGTCAAAACCAAACCATAAAGGGACTTAGAGACTAGAGCAGTGGAGGCTGCAGGAAATTAGGGTAGAATTGGTAATAAAAAATTCAAAGTCCTACACTAAAAGAGGAAAATAGACAACAAGAAGATATTAAAAAATGGGAGTTGTAACTAAGCTGTCACATTCATTATTAATTATGAATGACCATCAGCATCCTCACAGTAGTATCCAAAGGCCTCAAATCAAGCCATTAATATTGCAGATCTGCCTAGCAGGAACTAACACAATACCGGATTTGAGTCAGCTAGAGATATCATAGGACTGGTACAAAAATGTTGTTCACAGTTTACCCGTGTGTATGTTTTCTGATATAGTGAGTATTCTGTCATTCACCATTAAAAAGCTAGAAGCTGTTTTTCAGAAATATTAACACTTAAGCTCACCACTAGTACTAATATAGGAGCTATTTCTAGTATTCAATTCAAATTTTGGCCCCAGTTCAGGCCAGTACTTAAGCATACACTTAATTCTATCCCTTTTCAGGAAAGTACCTAAGTAAATGTTCGACTTTAAGTTTATGCTTAAATCCCATTGATTTGGTTGGGATTGCAGCATGTGCTTATGTGCTTTCCTGAATAAGGATTCAAACAGATTTGGGACCTTTGTTAGGTAGGCTGAGAAGAAATTACATTAGAGTTCCAGTGAGTTTGTTCACGCAGGATCAAACATTATCCTTAGTTTATGAAACTTGGTAAATTCTTTGGTTTCTCAAAAATGCCCACAGAATTCGATCTGATTATATAAGAAGTTTAGTAATGAGTAAAATGTTTTCATTTTTCTATCCAAGAACAGGATATGCAGGTCAAAGAAAGGAAAGCCAGATTATATTGGAAAGATTTCACATGTGAGATCACTATACGATACAAGTTATCTCAACTGGGATTTTTTAAAAAATCTTTTTTACTAAGAAACAGAAATTAGTCAAAACCCAGCAGATTCAGTTTCTTGTATCCTTTCATTTAATTGTGAGCCTTGAGGTATTACTTGGCAGCTTTAAAAAAGAGTAACAGCCAAACTACGAACACATGCCAGTTATAGAATACAAACCTACAGTATATTAATCTGCTGACCTCTACACTGAAAAGTATCTAGTGTGCTTTATTTATAAATGTCTGTCACCAATATCTTGCTACTCTGTCATATATACTGCACACTGTATATCTCAGTTGATCTCTATGTAAAGTTTATTGCATCTAAGGTATAGTAAAAGCATAGATCAGGCTTCACCATCTACACACTGCTGGTCACCTGACAAGTATTTCTCTTTAGGATTTATGGAAAAGGGTATAAAGAAAGTGTTTTAAAAGAAGAAATATATCTATTAAAATAGTCCAACTGGCAACATCTGGGAAGCCCATCAATAGAGTTTTATTGCTTGCATTTGCTTGAAGTTAAGGTTTATTACATGCAATGTGTGGTAAAAGAATTATGTCATTTCTCACCCAATTGTTGTAACAGTATGTACAGCGTGTGCTGCATCCATCACCACAATAAAAGCCACTTCTTTAATATATATATATATACCTGGTGATTCATCTGGTATGTAGGTGCTGAATGGTGAACTAAAACAGATACAACACCAAAGTTTTAATATGCATTTTACAAGACACAAAAAACTCCAGATAAAATAGTCACCCGGGTTTTGGAATATTGATGATCAGCATTATTTGGACTATATGTGGAATTGTCCAGTTTATTTAATATTTATACAGGAATTCTAATATTAAAGCCACACTTGTTTGTTTTCAAAGAAGAATGCTTAGGAAATATTCCCTAAAACTTTGGGAACCGAGCTCTAGAGATATCCATTGCACAATGAGAAGATCAAAACTGCTATGCATAGGAAATGCTGCACAAGCACTTTGAAAAAGGCAAAGCTGGAAAGAAAAGTTTCCTCACTAATGAAAAAGGAAGGAAATTTGACTTTGCGTTATAGTAATGTTGCTGCAGAAGCGACATGATATTAAAGCTCTGGTGGCATATTCATCTTAAACCCCTATTTTAATTGCATGGCTTTCTCTAAACAAACAGCACACTGACCACGTGCTTGATGTTATTTCATTTATCTTCAGAAATAATTACCCAAGTCTGTTTCACCTTCTGCCCTGGACGTTCACAGATGTGGACATGTGATGATTCTGTGGTTCTGTAAGTGATTTTATGGGAGCTTACAATGCAGGGAACTGATCTTTATAGGTATAAGTCAGCATATGTATATGCTTATTATACTCACTAAATTGTCTGGATAATTTACTCAGTGTAACCATGGCTCCACAATGCTTTACTCATTGTTATGTAAAAGTAACTCCCTATAACTTTCTAATGTCTGACTTGTGTAATAAATTATAATAGGGATTTCCTGTTGCTTTAATGTTGGTCGTATTTTAGTACAGAGGTTGTCTCCTGAAACCACCTGTCCTTCAATTCTCACCACCTCCTCCCATTCAAGACTGTATAAAATCCCTTTGGCAAGAACAGTAATTTCTTACTTGGAAAAGCAATACTGGAAAATAACCTCAATATATTTCCAGATCTGTTTTACTTCAGTTTAGTAGCTGGAAAAAAGGAGGACAGCCTAGCCTCATCCAACCAGTCATTTATCTTCAGACCAGAAGCAGGTGATCCAGTGACTACCAGTGATTCATAAGATGTTAAAGATGATGGTATGTGCAGAGAATATTTTCCACATGGTTTACCCTACTGAGTTTGGCTGGTTGCAAATTTTCTGTCAAAGCTATTTTTTGAGCAAAAGATGAATTTTTGGCAAAAATGAAAATTTTCACTGTGTATCTGCTTTCCACTGAAAATTTCAATTTTTTGTCAAAAATCCAACAGCTTTTGGCCAAAAATCAAAAGTTCCATTTTTGGCTGAAAACTTTGCAGTTTGAGAGATTTTAGTTTGTTTTCCAAGAGGAGAAAAAAATCCATTTTCCCACCAGCTCTACTGGTGGGTAAGCAGGTCTCCACAGCCTGCACTTATTGGGTGTTCATTGAGAGGAGCCCCCATGTATAGTGAGTAGTGGGTAGGTTTTCTGGTTCTTCTTCAGTGGTCTGGTAGGGAAACCAAAGCCCTCTGTCTCTACTAGGTTCCAGTCAGGGATCCTTGAATAAGCAGTCAAGACCTGACTTCACAGACCTTTGGCTACCTCCCTCGACCACTTCTTGCCTTGGCCTGTCTTGGGCCTTTGCCTGAGCCTCTTTCCAGACTCCCAACGTATCAGCACTGCTCTTGCTAAGCTGTTTCCATAGCTTTCCTACACAGCTCCTTAGCACTTTCTTGCACCCAGCTGGTTCTGCTGGAGAGAAGTTTTCTCCATTTCCCTGGCAGAATAGGCCCTGACTCATCAAGAGTCTTCCTGTTCCCTGCAGGCCTCTCCACCAGTGCACAGAATCCTGGTGCACTCATATCCTGCCACTTTGTTTCCCCACTGCTTTGGGCTCCCTGCTGCAAACTTACCTTCCTTTCAGGAAACTTTATCTGCCAGCAGTTCAGCTCTGCTCTCTGACTGCAACCAGGCTCCACTCACTGAATGGGAGCCAAAGATCTGTTGTCCTCCCTGATCAGGGCCTAGCTGAGCCAGGTTTCGCCCTTTTAACTCCTCCCTCCAGATTTGACATTGCAGAGGGGTGAGACTGATTGTGCCCACAGGCTCTCATTAACTCCTTCGGGCCCAGTAAGGGGTTGGTAAATCCCATCACAAGGTGATGTAATAAAAGAATGCAGAACACTGAATGGTTGAGAAGATCAGAAACGTCTATTCATCCTGTCTCATCATGATACAGGGACAAGGGGCATCCAATTAAAATGAATTGAATTGACTGAAATTCAAAACCGATAAAAGGAAATACTTTTTTACAATGCATATGTAGCCCCTGGAACTCATTGCTGCAAGATATCATTCAGGCTAAGTGCTTAGCAAGATTCAAAAAGGTATTAGACATTTATATGAATAACAAAAATATTCATGCCGATGAATGGGTAGAAAGAAATTTCCTTGTGGTCAGGTTTTTCCATAACTGCCTATGGCAGAGTTTCTTCCACCTTCCTGAGATGCATCTGTGGCCAGTGCTGGAGACAGGATGCTGCAGTAGATGGATCATAGGTCTGATCCAATATGGAAATTCCTATAATCCTAAGTGAATATAAAACAAAACACACAGATTTCTGCAGATCAACCATGTAAGGTCCTTGTTTTACATCCTCTTTTTCAGTTTCACCATATTCCTAACCTTTCTTTGCTTTCTCTAAACTGTCTGTCTGCCATTATCACAGATTCTTTGAACAGTTCTCTGTCTTTTATATGTTTCTTTATTATTAGAATGTGTATAACTTTCACAGATTGGCTAGGTTGGACTGTTTAATGATGTATCAAACATTACATATAAGTATCTACTTGATGTTTAGAGAGCCTTCTGCCTGCAAAGAATATAATTTATGTCCTTGTCAATTAATACAGTTAACTCACATGATTAACTAAAAAAAATAATCACAATTAATCACAGTTTTAATTGCACTGTTTAACAATAGAATACCAATTGAAATATATTAAATATTTTGGATGTCTTTCTACATTTTCATATATATTATATTCTGTGTTGTAATTGAAATCATACTGCAAATTATTTTTATTACAAATATTTGCACTGTAAAAATGATAAACAAGAGAAATAGTATTTTTCAATTCACCTCATACAAGTACTGTAGTGCAATTGCTTTGTCATGAAAGTGCAATTTACAAATGTAGTTTTTTTTGTTACATAACTGCACTCAAAAACAAAACAATTTAAAATTTCAGAGCCTACAAGTCCACTCAGTCCTACTTCTTATTCTGTCAATTGCTAAGACAAACAAGTTTGTTTACATTTACAGGAGATAATGGTGCCCTCTTCTTATGTACAATGTCACCAGAAAGTGAGAACAGACATTTGCATGGCACTTTTGTAGCTGGCATTGCAAAGTATTTACGCACCGGATATGCTAAACATTTGTATCTCCTTCATGTTTCTGCTACCATTCCAGAGGAAATGCTTCCATGCTGATGATGCTCGTTAAAAAAATAATGTGTTAATTAAATTTGTGATTGGGGGAATAATTGTAATCTTGGGGGATAATTGTATGTCCCATGCTCTGTTTTACCCACATTCTGCCATATATTTCATGTTATAGCAGTCTCAGATGATGACCCAGTACATATTGTTCATTTTAAGAACACTTTCACAAAACGCAAAGAAGGTACCAATGTGAGATTTCTAAAGATAGCTACAGCACTCAACCCAAGGTTTAAAAATCTGAAGTTCCTTCCAAAATCTGAGAGGGATGAGGTGAGAAGCATGCTTTCAGAAGTCTTAAAAGAGCAACACTCTGATGCGGAACCTGCAGAACTTGAACCACCAAAAAAGAAGATCAACGTTCTGCTGGTGCCAATTGACTCAGATAATGAAAATGAACATGTGTCAGTCCGCACTGCTTTGGACTGTTATCAAGCAGCACCTGTCATCAGCATGGATGTATGTCCCTGGAATGGTGGTTGAAGCACGGAGGGACATATGAATCTTTAGCACATATGGAACTTAAATATCTTGCGAAGCCGGCTACAGCACTGTCAACAGAATGCCTGTTCTCAGTTTCAGGTGATGTTGTAAACAAGAAGTGGGAAGTATTATCTCCTGCAAATGTAAACAAACTTCTTTGTCTGAGCAATTGACTGAACAAGAAGTAGAATTGAGTGGACTTGTAGGCTCTAAAGTTTTACATTGTTTTATTTTTGAATGCAGTTTTTTTAATATAATTTTACATTTTTAAGTTCAACTTCATAATAAAGACATTGCACTACAGTACTTGTATTAGGTGAATTGAAAAATACTATTTCTTTTTTTTTTACAATGTAAATATTTATAATAAAAAATAACTATAAAGTGAGCACTGTACACTTTGTAGTCTGTGTTGTAATTGAAATCAATATATTTGAAAATGTAGAAAACATCCAAAAATATTTAAATTAATGGCATTCTATTATTGTTTAACAGTACGATTAATTGTGCAATTAATCACAGTAAATTTTATTAATTGCATGATTAATCACAATTAATTTTATAATCACATAATTAGTTGTGATTAATTTTATTAATCATTTGACAACCCTATAATTTATGTTAGTAAATATAAATCATATTTTGTACAAATATGTTCAGTGCTGTATGGATGTTGAATACTTAGATAAATCTCTTTTTTACATACACGGTTAATTAGAGGAGATTATGTATTTTAACTAACCAACCCCCTCAAACTCTTTCCATGTGACTTTATGGTCTTGCAGGTGGAAATACTTATGGTCCCCTACTTGTTGGAAATTATGTGGCATGGCATCAGTTGCATTTTGATTTATTGCCACAATGTGTTTCACAGTGTGAAGCAATTTTGAGTTATGAGGCGGTGATGCAAAGATATGTTTTTCAAACAAGAAAATCCACATTACAATATATTACATGATCTTCCTATTTCTGTCTGGAAATTTCAGCTGTGGATATCTGGTAGCTTTTACATTATAATATTCTCTCTTTTATGCCTTAGTCACCTGAAGTTTTAGATTTATATTGGTAGGGGAAGCTTTTTGGTTGATTTTAAATGAGGTAAGAATCTCATTATTCTGTGAGAAAATGACTATTGCTGAAAATTAATGATAATGAAGCAGAGGCATTAAGCTATCAGCTGCCTGAACAGCTAAGATACTGACATATTTGAATATCAAAGCTAAGACTAAATTATCCCTATTATTTCTAAGTAAAAAAGTGATACATTCTGAGCATCTGCTTTATCTAGGGAATTACACAATTTTTCCATTTTGGGCTGTTCACACCATATCAGAAGAGTGTGCTGAAATTATTTAACTAGCTTCAGATTCACATTTTTCTATCCTTCCAACTATTACACCCTAATGAAAATACACTTGGACAATTTATTTCAGGGACATAATTATTATCCTGAGAAATAATCCTGCCAGGTGCTGAGAACCCTCAATTCCTACAGACATCAGTAAAAAAGGGAGGGTGTTCACAGAAGAACAAAAAGCATTAAAGGTCTGTGAGTCTTGTTTGCAGTCTTGTTTTCATGTTCATTATTGTTCATGCTTGAAAAAAAGAAGTGCATCGTTTAACAGTTGCAGTGTGCTGCAAAGTGATAAATTTAGGTTTATGGCAAGGGCTTCTGGCATCACAGCAAAAAAGGGTCTCACACTGCAGACACCTACCCCTCATGCTTGACTGTGCAACACCATTCATGTTGGGTGTCTGCTGTTAAGGGTTATCAAAAGAAATATCTATCCCAGGCAAGGAAAGCCTTGAAAACCAGAAGGGATATGATCAGAGCTCATATGGGGCAGGGGAAGGAGAATAGAAACGTGTTCATTCTTGCAATAAAAATGAAACTGTCCTCAAATTAGAGTCATAGGCCTGGTCCACACGACGGGGTGAGGTCGAATTTACCCACGTTAGGTCGATTTAAAAATGACTGCGTCCACACAACCAACACCATTCTGTCGACCTAAAGGGCTCTTAAAATTGACTTCTATACTCCTCCCTGGTGAGGGGAGAAGCACTAAAATCGACCTTGCTGGGTCAAATTTGGGGTAGTGCGGATGCAAATTGGTGGTATTGGCCTCCGGGACCCATCCCAGAGTGCTCCATTGTGACCACTCTAGACAGCACTTTGAACTCTGATGCACTAGCCAGACACAGGAAAAGCCCCAGGAACTTTTGAATTTCATTTCCTGTTTGGTCAGCGTGGCAGCAGCACTAGTGACCATGCATTCCCCCCACAATCGCGACCGAGCTCCAGCATGGACCGAAAGGGAGACACTGGATCTAATTGCTGTATGGGGAGCAGCATCTGTGCAGGCTGAACTCTGATCAAAAAGAAGAAATGCAAATATATTTTCCAAAATCTCACAGGGCATGTTGGACAGAGGCTACAACAGGGACACACAGCAGTGCCATGTGAAAGTTAATGAGCTCAGGCAAGCCTCTCAGAAAACAAAGGAGGCAAACAGTCACTCTGGGTCAAAGCCGCATACATGCCACTTCTATGACTAGCTGCATGGCATTCTAGGTGGGGACCCTACCACTATCCCACCACTATCCATGGACACCTGCAAGAGGGGAGTCTCATGCAACAGGGAGGAGTATTTTGCGGATGAGGAAGAGGAGGAGGAGGAGAATGCGCAGCGGGCAAGTGATGAATCTGTTCTCCCCGGCAGCCAGGAACTTTTCTTCATCCTGGAGCCAATACCCTCCCAAGGCAGGATCCCCGACCCTGAAGCTGGAGAAGACACCTCTGGTGAGTGCACATATGTAACTACAGTACAGGGTTTAAAAGCAATACTGTTTAATGTTTGATTTGCCCTGAAGAACTGGGATGCATTTGCGGCCAGTACAGCTACTGGAAAGGTTTATTCACATGTCTGGGGATGGAGCGGGAATCTTCCAGGGACATCTCCATGAAGCTCTCCTAGAGGTACTCTGAAAGCCTTTGCAGAAGGTTTCCGGGGAGGGCTGCCTTATTTCGTCCTCCACGATAGGACACTTTACCATGCCAAGCCAGTAGCAAGTAGTCTGGAATCATTGCAGCACAAAGAGTGGCAGCGAATGGTCCTGGGTTTTGGTCTCATTCAAGCAACATTTGGTCTATATCTTTCTGTGTTAGCCTCAGTAAAGTGATATCGTTCATAGTCACCTGGTTGAAATAGGGGAATTTTTGTAAGGGAACAGTAAAAGGACCCCCTTTCAAGCTGGGCTGTTTGTGCTTGGCCAAAAAGGATCATCCCAGAGAAAATCCACATGACGGGTGGGATGGGTGAAAGGATCATCCTGTAGAATAGCCACAAGGTGGGGGGAGGGGAGAAGGGATCATCCCAGAGAATAGCCACGCGGTGGGGTGGGGGTAGGTGTGCGCTGCACATCCACCTGAAAACCGCAGCCCCTCCTTTTAAATGTGAATCCCAAACCATTGCTTGCTCTGGGAAAGGAGAGCGCTGCAGTTTGAAAACATTCCCACATGTTATGAAGGCATTAGAAGCCAACCCCTCATACTCATTGGCTAACCATGGCTGCCTGGAAACAGAATTCTGTTGCCCAGCCGTGAGTGATATGTCACCATACTGGCAGGAGCTCAATATAAAATGCAAAATGTGACCTTGTACCTAAAGCACATGTGCTGTCTGCTGTGAATTGCTTGATTAACTGTGAAAGAGTCTCCCTTTTGTTCTCAGAAATGTATCATCTTAAATTTTACTCTCTCTTTTTATCTCCCCCCAGGTGCAAATGTTTCTACGCTCCCCCACCATCTCCGTCCCTGAGGTTATCACAGATTAGAAGGCGAAAAAACGCACTCACGATGACATGTTTTCCGAGCTCATGCAATCCTCTTGTACTGATAGGGCACAGCTTAATGCATGGAGGCATTCAGTGGCAGAGTCCAGGAAGAATTAAGTGAGTGCGAAGAGCGGACGCAGAACATGATGCTGAGGCTAATTGGGGAGCAAACGGACATGATAAAACATCGGTTGGGAGAGGAAACGGACATGACGAAGTGTCTGTTGGAGCTGCAGGAAAGCCAGCAAGAGTACAGGCCCCTACTACATCCAGTGTATAACCACATGCCCTCCTCCCCAAGTTCCATATCCGCCTCACCCAAACGCCCAAGCATGTGAGGAGGGAGGAGGCTCCGGGCATCCAGCCGCTCCACGCCAGAGGATGGCCCAAGCAACAGAAGGCTGTCATTCAAACAGTTTGATTTTTAGTTGCTACAATAAGCAATGTGGCCTTGTCCTTCCTTCCTCCCCCACCTCACCTGGGCTATCTTGTCCGTAATCTCATTTTTTTTAATTAATAAAGAAAGAAAGCATGGTTTCAAAACAATGGTTACTTTATTTCGAAGGGGGGAGGGTGGTTGGCTTACAGGGAATTAAAATCAACAAAGTGGGCGGGTTTGCATCAAGGAGAAACACACACAACTGTCACACTGAAGAGTGGCCAATCATGAAACTGGTTTTCAAAGTCTCTCTGACAGGGGCGGCTCTAGGATTTCTGCCGCCCCAAGCAGGGCGGCACGCCGCGGGGGGCGCTCTAGCGGTCGCTGGTCCCGCGGCTCCGGTGGACCTCCCACAGGCATGCCAGCGGATGCTCCACCAGAGCTGCAGGACCAGCGGCCCCTCCACAGGCACGTCTGCGGGAGGTCCACCGGAGCCGCCTGCCGCCCTCCCGCTGGGACGCCGCCCTAAGCGCGCGCTTGGCGCGCTGGGGTCTGGAGCCGGCCCTGCTCTCTGATGTGCAGCATGCCTTGCTGTGCATTTCTAATCATCCTGGTGTCTGGCTGCTCAAAATCAGATGCCAGGCGATTTGCCTCAACCTCCCACTCCACCATAAATGTCTCCCCCTTACTCTCACAGACATTATGGAACACACAGCAAGCAGCAATAACAATGGGAATGTTGTTTGCACTGAGGTCTGGCCTACTCAGAAAACAGCACCAGCGAGCTTTTAAATGTCCAAAGGCACATTCTACCACCATTCTGCACTTGCTCAGCCTATAGTTGAACTGCTCCTTACTACTGTCCAGGCTGCCTGTGTATGGCTTCATGAGCCATGGGAACAAGGGGTAGTCTGGGTCCCCACGGATAACTATTGTCATTTCAACATCCCCAACAGTAATTTTCTGGTCTGGGAAGTAAGTCCCTTCTTGCAGCTGCTCAAACAGCCCGGAGAGCCTAAATATGCAAGCATCATTCACCTTTCCCGGCCATCCTACGTTGATGTCAGTGAAACGTCCCTTGTGATCCACCAGTGCTTGCAGCACCATTGAGAAGTACCTCTTGCGGTTTACATACTGGTTGGCAAGATGGTCCGGTGCCAAGCTGGGGATATGCATTCTGTCTATTGCACCACCACAGTTAGGGAACCCCATTGCAGCAAAGCCATCCAGTATGACCTGCACATTTCCCAGAGTCATAACCCTTGTTAGCAGAAGGTCAGTGATTGCCTTGGCTACTTAGATCACAGCAACCCCACAGTAGACTTGCTCACTCCAAATTGATTCCCGACTGACCGGTAGTTTCAGGCATTACAAGCTTCCACAGGGCTATCGCCACTTGCTTCTCAACTGTCAGGGCAGCTCTCATCTTGGTATGCCTGTGCTTCAGGGTGGGGGAAAGCAACTCACAGAGTTCCAGGAAAGTAGACTTACACATGTGAAAGTTTCCCAGCCACTGTGAATCATCCCAGACCTGCAACACTATGTGGTCCTTGCCTGGCCCAGAATCGGCGTTCCATTGTATCAACCAGCCCCACTGCTGCCATGATGTCCCAATTGCCACGTCCCATGCTTTCAGGAATGTCTGTGTCCATATCCTCATCAAAATCCTCCTCCTGCTAGCATCTCTTAGCCTGGTTCTGCATATTGTACAGGATAATGTGCAAGGTGTTTACAATGCTCACAACAGCAGTGGTGACAGTGAGATGAGCAGACTCCATGCTTGCCGTGGTATGGCGTCTGCATGGGTAACCCAGGGAAAAAAGCGTAAAATGATTGCCATTGCTTTCACGGAGGGAGGGGCAACTGACAACATGTATCCAAAACCACCTGCAACAATGTTTTTGCCCCATCAGGCATTGGGAGCTTAACCCAGAATTCCAATGGGCAGCAGAGACTGCAGGGACTGTGGGTAGCTACCACAGTGCACCGCTCCATAAGTTGATGCTAGCCATGGTAGTGAGGACGCACTCTGCCAACGTAATGCACTTAATGTGGACATACGCAATTGACTGTATAAAATCGATTTCTAAAAATTGACTTCTATAAGATCGACTTAATTTTGTAGTGTAGACATACCCATAGAGTCATGGCATGTAAGGCCAGAATGGACCACCAGATCATCTACTCTGACCTCCTATATAGTATAGGCCAGCAATACTACCCAGAACCTGCACACTAAACCCAACAATCAAAATTAGACCAAAGTATTACAGCCTACAAAAGACTAAACTATTATGTGCCACAGGCAGAGAATAGACGTGAGCAGGATGCACCAATGCCCAAGGTCCCTGCAAAGACAGGGAAATGATAAAATGAGATATACCCAGTTAATCCTGACAAGAGATCCACTGCAGAGGAAGGTTTGAAAAACACCAAGGTCACTACCAGTCTGATCTGGAGGAAAATAGTCCCGACTCTACATATGGTGTGATCAGTTAGACCCTGAATATATGAGCAAGAACCAGTTAGCCAAGTACCTGAGAGAGAATACTCCAGGTTATCTCAGAGCCAAGGCCCTCTGCATCCAATGTCCCATGCCCAGTTGTGACATCCCTGATACTTCAGAGGAAAGAAATAAAAAAAAAATAGAATACACTGGGGGAGGAAAAAATCCCTTCCTGACCTCTGCAGGCGGTCTCTGAAATCCTGAAGCATGAGCTTTTAGGACTATAAGACACAAACCCAATGTGAGCCACAGGAGTGCTGAGCCTTGCTCCCAATTATCACAGGCAACCCTGTCATATAATCAAATTCATGAACATGTCCAGCTCTCTCTCACTTCTCATTACATTGTTTGCCCCTACAACTCCACTCCTCTGATGGTTAGAAACCTTCTTCTAATTTCCAGCCTGCGTTTGTTCATGGCCAGTTTATGTCTGTTTGTTCTTGTGCCAACATTGTCCATTAGCTTAATTAACTTTTCACTGTCCCTTGTATTTAGCCCCCTAATGTAGAGAGCAATCTTATCCCCTCCCAGCCTTTTTTTTTAACTATACTAAACAAGCCAAGCTCTTCCAGTCTCCCCTCATGAGGGAGGCCATCCATCCATTCCACTGCTTATCCTAGTAGTGCTTCTCTACTCCTGATCCAGTTTAAATTAATCTTTATTGAGCCTTATTTCATGTCCTGTTCTACTGTACTCTTGCTGTGATATAAACAAACCTTAAGATGAGCCACTGGGGGAAACTTACAAGAGAGGTCATGGGAATTTCCTGGGACCATAGTCATCAAAATAAGTCTCCAAGTTGTCTTCCCTTATATCATTATATTGAGGGAATTATATCTTTTTTTTAAGCAAATAAACTAAAAGTTGACTTAGCTCTCTGGTCAATATAAAGGCAGTTCAACTTTCACTATATACTCTACTGCACAGTTCTATCATAAACTTTGTGTGTGTGAGTTTGTATGAGTGTGTGTGTGTGAGAGAGAGAGAAGGTGAACAATGACTAGGCCTAGATTAGAACTACTGTTTGGCCTCCAATTTAACAATGCTAACCACTATCTGTAGGCCTGGATTGACCTAAGTAACTTTCCTCAATTCTAAGTTGGCATGATTGGGAAAGTGAATGGAAGGATAAGTTGTCAATCGGGGCTTGATAAATAGTATCGTGAAGGATGTCTGTGCTAGCTAAGATAAGCAACAACACCTTGATGCTAGGAACAATGTAACCTATAATGTAAAGATCAGGTTATGCATGAACAGCACATGGACAGAGCAAGCTGTACAGTGATTGGTTCCTGCAAAGTAACCAATCCAATCCAAAAGTGTGTGGTGTATTGTAATGTATAGCAAATGCGATATAATGTGTAAATGTATATAAAGAAAGAGGTTTCTGTGTAACTTTGTATGCGTGTTTCAGAGTAGCAGCCGTGTTAGTCTGTATCCGCAAAAAAAAACAGGAGTACTTGTGGCACCTTAAAGACTAACAAATTTATTTAAGCATGAGCTTTCGTGAGCTACAGCTCACTTCTTCGGATGCATAGAATGGAACACACAGACAGGGGATATTTATACATACAGAGAACATGAAAAGGTGGAAGTATGCATACCAACAGGCAGAGTCTAATAAATTGAGATGAGCTATCGTTGGCAGGAGGAAAAAAACTTTTTGAAGTGATAATTAAGATGGCCTATAGAAGGTGTGAGGAGAACTTAACATAGGGAAATAGATTCAATTGGTGTAATGACCCAACCATTCCCAGTCTTTGTTTAACCCACAGTTAACAGTATCTAGTTTGCATATTAATTCAAGTTCAGCAGTTTCTCTTTGGAGTCTGTTTTTAAAGTTTTTTTGTTGCAAAATTGCCACCTTCAAGTCTGTCACTGAGTGGTTAGAGAGGTTGAAGTGTTCTCCCACTGGTTTTTGAATGTTATGATTCCTGATGTCAGATTTGTGTCCATTTATTCTTTTGCGTATGATGGTGTCACTTGAATGGATATGTGGACAGAGCTGGCATCGGGCTTTGTTGCAAGGATAGGTTCCTGGGTTAGTGTTTATGTTGTATGGTGTGCGGTTGCTGGTGAGTATTTGCTTCAGGTTGGGAGGCTGTCTATAAGCGAGGACTGGCTTGTCTCCCAAGATCTGTGAGAGTGAGGGATCATCTCTCAGGATAGGTTGTAAATCTTTGATGATGCACTGGAGAGGTTTTAGTTGGGGGCTGTAGGTGATGGCTAGTGGTGTTCTGTTATTTTCTTTTTTAGGCCTGTCCTGTAGTAGGTGGCTTCTGGGTACTCTTCTGGCTCTGTCAATCTGTTTTTTCACTTCAGCAGGTGGGTATTGTAGGTTTAAGAATGCTTGATAGAGATCTTGTAGGTGTTTATCTCTGTCTGAGGGATTGGAGCAAATACGGTTGTATCTTAGAGCTTGGCTGTAGACAATGGATCGTGTGGTGTGTCTGGGATGGAAGCTGGAGGCATGTAAGTAAGTATAGCGGTCAGTGGGTTTCCGGTATAGGGTGGTATTTATGTGACCATTGTTTATTAGCACAGTGGTGTCTAGGAAATGGACCGCTTGTGTGGATTGGTCTAGGCTGAGGTTGATGGTGGGATGGAAATTGTTAAAATCTCAGTGGAATTCCTCGAGGGCTTCTTTTCCATGAGTCCAGATGATGAAGATGTCATCAATGTAGCGCAAGTAGAGTAGGGGCGTTAGGGAACGAGAGTTAAGGAAGCATTGTTCTAAGTCAGCCATAAAGATGTTGGCATACTGAGGGGCCATGCGGGTACCCATAGCAGTGCCACTGACTTGAAGATATATATTGTCCCCAAATGTGAAATAGTTGTGGGTGAGGACAAAATCACAAAGTTCAGCCACCAGGTGAGCCGTGATATTATCGGGGATACTGTTCCTGATGGCTTGTAGTCCATCTTTGTGTGGAATGTTAGTGTAGAGGGCTTCCACATCCATAGTGGCCAGAATGGTGTTTTCTGGAAGATCACTGATGGATTGTAGTTTCCTCAGGAAGTCAGTGGTGTCTCGAAGATAGCTGGGAGTGCTGGTAGCATAGGGCCTGAGGAGAGAGTCCACATAGCCAGACAATCCTGCTGTTAAAGTACCAATGCTTGAGATGATGGGGCGTCCAGGATTTCCAGGTTTATGGATCTTGGGTAGCAAATACCCTGGTTGGGGTTCCAGGCATGTGTCTGTATAGATCTGTTCCTGTGCTTTCTCAGGGAGTTTTTTGAGCAGATGGTGTAGTTTCTTTTGGTAATCATCAGTGGGATCAGAGGGTAATGGCTTGTAGAATGTGGAGTTAGAGAGTTGCCTGGCAGACACGCCATCAGGGGCTCATACACCTGCACATCTACCAACGTGATATATGCCATCGTGTGCCAGCAATGCCCCTCTGCCATGTACATTGGCCAAACCGGACAGTCTCTACGCAAAAGAATAAATGGACACAAATCTGACATCAGGAATCATAACATTCAAAAACCAGTGGGAGAACACTTCAACCTCTCTAATCACTCAGTGACAGACTTGAAGGTGGCAATTTTGCAACAAAAAAACTTCAAAAACAGACTCCAAAGAGAAACTGCTGAACTTGAATTAATATGCAAACTAGATACTATTAACTGTGGGTTAAACAAAGACTGGGAATGGTTGGGTCATTACACCAATTGAATCTATTTCCCTATGTTAAGTTCTCTTCACACCTTCTATGGGCCATCTTAATTATCACTTCAAAAAGTTTTTTTCCTCCTGCTAAGGATAGCTCATCTCAATTGACTAGACTCTGCCTGTTGGTATGCATACTTCCACCTTTTCATGTTCTCTGTATGTATAAATATCCCCTGTCTGTGTGTTCCATTCTATGCATCCGAAGAAGTGAGCTGTAGCTCACGAAAGCTCATGCTTAAATAAATTTGTTAGTCTTTAAGGTGCCACAAGTACTCCTGTTTTTTTTGTATGCGTGGTATACCCTGTACCCACTCCTATGCATGAGTCTGATCAACTCAGTATAACTATGAGCAGCTAACATCTACACATGGGGTCTATGTGATGACCCACTTTGTCAATGTGGCACATGTTGTTGACAAGTGTTAACTAACCAGACTTCATGGTGGCCTTAGGGCCCTTCATTCTGCTGATGAAGCTGCTGTCGGGTGGCTCGGGAAGCACTGCAAATGCTAGAAGAAGCAGCAGCAGTGTAGCTTTGCTGTATGCCAAATAAAGGAACATGAACAATGAAATCTGGAGTTGAACTGAATGTTTTGGATCACAGAGAACCGGAGGAAGTGTTCTCTCAGAACTGGATAAGGTGTTCTGGATAAGGTGATTGGAAAAAGTCTCTGAGGAAATCCCAACACTGCCTGTTTAAGCAAGTATATGGTCAAGTTACTGAAAATAAACAATCCATTTTAATATGGGCCAGTTCCTCACATGTCTTCATTTGTAAACCCGCCTTTTCTTCCCCATCAAAACAACAGCAGACTAGTGAAGTCTTTGATTTATACAATATATTTGATTGTAAAGTAATCTATCTATGGGTGTGTGTGTGCTCAAATACATGCAAATGAGAGTGACAGCAATGACAGCTGTTTTGATAAAGGATTGAGCAATAATTTCTGGCCACTGCTGTCTTCTGTTAAACTCTTATAAATGTCAGAAAATAGGAAGCTGCAGGAAATGCTTAGCTGGTGAACCAAAGAGAGCAGTACTTAAAGAAGGGAAACACTGGTGCTTGGAAAGACTTAACAAAACTGAAATCTGAAACAATTGATTAACAATTTTATTATCCACCATATGCATATTTAATACTGAACTAAGCTGAGTATGCTCTGTATCCATCCAAAGCTCATTATACATAGGTCTCATAAGTGGCTTTGTTTTCTCAACCTGGGCATCATAAAGATACCTTAACGAGAAGCATTTTATTTCACACAGCTTGACTGGGTATGTTATGCTTTTTGCCATGCAGCTGAGCATGAGTTTCTGCAGTAAAGATATTTGTGGTAATTTTTGAGTAAGAAAAGTGTCTTATTAAAAAAATGCAGTTAATCCTACTCTTGTGCATGCAAGCGTGGAATCTTGTAACCATCAGTATCCATAGAGGCCATGGCTCTGCCCATCTTGATGCTACCCACTGGAACCAAAGGCCCCAACAGCCATTTGTTTCATACCTTTATTTGGAAGATCCAGACACAATTTTGTTTTCTTTGAATATCTATAAAACAAGAATAGCAACTCTAGTCTACTCTCTATAGCAGGGATCGGCAATGTTTGGCACGCGGCCCACCAGGGTAAGCCCCCTGGCATGCCGGGCCAGTTTGTTTACCTGCCGTGTCCGCAGGTTTGGCCAATTGTGGCTCCCGCTGGCCGCGGTTCACTGCTCCAGGCCAATGGGGGCTGTGGGAAGCCATGGCCAGCACATCCCTCATCCCGCTCCGCTTCCCGCAGCCTCCCTTGGCCTGGAGCAGCGAACCATGGCCAGCGGGAGCCGCAATCGGCCGAACCTACGGACGCAGCAAGTAAACAAACTGGCCCGGACCGCCAGGGGGCTTACCCTAGTGGGCTGCATGCCAAATGTTGCCGATCCTTACTCTATAGATTTTTATCAGGGCTGTCAACTGATTAAAAAATAGTTGTGATTAATCGTGCGATTAAAAAAAATTAATCACGATTAATTGTGAGATTAATCGAGCTGTTAAACAACAATAGAATACCATTTATTTAAATATTTTAGATGTTTTCTAAATTTTCAAGTATATTGATTTCAATTACAACACAGAATACAAAGGACCATATGGCTAAGTTATACAGTTAGCTGTCAGTCACGTATATCACAACTGTAAATCCATAGTTTTCTATATCTATTAGTGTCTATGATTAATCCCTATAATTGCTGATCACTGGCAAAATGATATAGATTTTAATAGAAGTAACAGGTACTCAGCACCTCTCAGTATGAAGTAATATGTAAGTACTTAAAAATGTTTAAATTTTACTTTAATGTCAGTTTCTTGTCATCATGGGCATGCAGACGTCACTCAAGTCAATGAGTCCAGAAGCACCAAAGATATATTCATACTAACATATCAATAGTAAGATATCTCAGAGCATACACATTTAGTTCTTTTCATACTACGCTCTTCATCTGCTAATAGTATTGATTCTCATGATGTTGCTCAAGACACAATACACAGCTTTTCTGCAAGAATGAACGGAGTGGGTATCATATACAGAGCACCTCCCTAATCCTTTTGAAGCATTGCAATGTCCTCATTAATGGGTTAGCATTGTTTAAGTCATTCAAATATATGGAGGTCATAACTTACTGGTGAGCTTATGCAAGGTTGGCTGTTTTTCATCTATAGCATTTATAAAGTATGATGGCCTTTGAAAGGATGACTGAAGTGTCTTTAACATTTTTATGTAACAGCCAACATGTTTTCCATATTTTTATGTTTGCTTGAAAAGCCCATGGACAATAAAAGAAAAGCAGTTCATAAAACATGACATATAGATCAATTTCCCTCTGTAACCAGCATGTGTTACATATGGTCCATAATGAGAGACAACATATATCAAGCAGAAAGGGAACATCTAAGTACTTGATTATCTTGTAATGCAGCTTATTAAAAATATTCATTCTACATATGAAAGCTGTAGATGTTTATTACATTTGTCCATGGGCAAGAAATCTGTCTCAAGTGTCTTAAGTAAATGAATGACCAATGACCAATTAACTTTCCTAATTAAATATGGGGTTTCATAAACGTTATAATATTTTGCAGGACAGTGACAATTTTTAATGGGAAAATTCTAAAGGAAACCTTTTGTTTCAAAACAACATTTCAAAATTAAATATTGCATTTTCTTTGCAAATGTTGACATTTTTCACTTCAACAGTTTCAAATCAAAACTTTTTTGAACTTTTCATCCCATGAAAAATTTCAATATTTAGATTTTTTTTGTTTCATTTTGCAACAAAAACCAATGGTGCAAAGTTAGAATTTCCACCGGGAATAGAAATTCTATTTTCTGAACAGCTCTATTCACCAAGTTTTCATATGGCAGTGGTGTCTATTTTCAATATCATTCCTCTTTTCCATTAACTGTATCATCAACAACCTTCTAGGTTTTTAATTTTGCTTTTCTTTGAGTTTCTCCTTCCCCTACTAGAATTAGAGGAGTTAAAGGAGGATATTGATATAATAGGCATCACAGATAGGCAGCACTTGGGGTTTTCTGTTTGTTTTTTTTGCTCCGCCAGCAGCAGCACACCGCCCCCGCCATGTGTCCCAATAATTTCTTCCTCTCATCTGGTCACCCTATCACAGAAATCTGGTGGACTGAGGACAATCAATGGGACACAATCATTCCGGGGTACAAAATATATCGGAAGGACATAACAGGTCATGCGGGGGGAGTGGCTTCTGGATACTTTTGGATTATTAGTGGAGTAAACTCCCATCTAATCTATGACATGAAGGATTGAGACCATATTGCCAATTATCTAGAAAATGGCAGTAGCTTCAACTGTAAATTGTGAGCCTTAGAATACCAATAATACATAACACCATACCAATTATAATATATATTATAATATGTATTATAATGTATTTGCATATATGCCTACAGCTCCCATGACCAGTCTGTGTGCCTCAGAATTATAGTCCTGAGTCTCCACTACCTTGCAACTTGTGTAGTCATTTATACGTGTTGTTGAAAACAAAGGGGAAAGTGAGTACCAAAATACTACACACACTTTGTATAGGTGTAAATGACTAGACAATATGGAGGATCCTGGAGAATTCAAGAATTCCTGGAGAATACCCCCATGTTTTCATGCCAGGGATTGAAAATGATGTTACTACCACACAAGAAGCAAAAAAAAGTCAAGAAATCCGAAGCGATGTGAAATGGGAAATTAGAAGAGTTTATTAAAATACACAGACTTAAAATAAATTAAAATGAAAACACTGATTAAAATCAATCAAAAGTTGAGTTCATCTGAAAGGATACATAATAAGATGTATGTCATGTACTAACCAGGTCTGAAACTTTCAAAGCTCTGTAGAGGATGCACAATGGGAATGAATAGGAATTTAGCATCCCGATCCCCTAGAGGCAGCTTTGAACACTTCATTGCAAGTATCCTCCAGGTGCCTATCCAGCAGTAGGCTAATAATATTTGACTGCAAACAATATGATAGATGGGATGCAAGATTCCTTCGTAGATTCTCGCTTATTCAAAAACTGAATGAATGATTAACCAAAACAAAAGTTAGTTTTCTGTGAAAATTTAAGCAATGGAATTTAAAGAGGTAAAGTCCAGCAATGAACCTGTGTGACGATTTCAAGCCCAGACCTCAAAATGTAAATAGCTCCTAAAAATGTGAGCCTACAATGCATTCAATGTCTTACCTTCAGGTCCTGCCTTTACACCAATGAGAATTAACAATTTCTGCAGACAATGCCTTGACACACTGTCAGCTGTAGAATAACCAAATCAGAACTGACTTTTGGCATATGAGGAATGGACTTATATGAGGCCTAAAAGGAATGAGAAGTCTCGAAAATGAAGCAACAAGTGAATGATTTTCTAAGCATTCTGTCATATGGAAGCCAGTCATGGTAAATCTGTCACAGAGAGGAGAAGAAGAGTATTATGTGTTATATCTGGCTGCTCTTTCCATTATTAGTAAGCCCAAATCCATTCCCTTCTCGTTGAGTATAAAGCCTGCTTTCCTTGCTTTATTAATCACCTGACAATTTTAACTAGCAGACAGGGGATAAAAGTTATGAATAAAATAATGCATCCCTTGTCTTGCTTACAAACAGCCTAATACACTTGAAAGAAGTCTTTCACAGCAATTTAGCAGCCAAAAGCAACAGCTCATTGGTTAGAGAATCCTAATTTGTCTCTTTCAGACAGGCAAAAGTTGAGCCAGATTGCTGAAGACATTATAAATAACATGGAAAATTCCTTCTATATTGATATGCAAAATACTACAACATGACTAGAGGAAGTTCCTAAGGGATTTGGGTACCTAATTTTCATTAATTTTAGAGATTTAGACGTCCATCCCCCCTAATCATTTTGAGAATCTCAGCCTCAATCAATTACACTGATTTAGCATGATTAGAGTATCACACATCTTTTAAAAAAAAATGGTAAGTCTGATATTGGGATATATATTACCCTGAGTTGGTTAACTCAGCAGTGTAGTGCAAAAGGCCTGCACTGTGCTGGAAAATCTGACCCCATAACTGTATAACATATAATAACTTTATGTCATCATTGTTTAATAGTGTATGAATCATTTTCTATAATCATTGTCAGTATTGTATATCCTTGATCTGGTTACTAGTTTAAAAAAGTCTGTAAGCAGTATTTTACTGAGTAAAGTTAGACTATAATAATATAGTCTAAAGAATCTATAGGTGTAGGTCTGCACTTTACTTCAAAGGCTGATTTCCCTTTTTTCATATTCTATAGTTACATCAGACTGATTTAATAACAGCTTATTAAATTCCAATCTGTATAAAGAAAAACATATTTCAAGTAGCACAATGGGAGATTACAGTAGGATTAATGTATCTGGATAATCAGGATCTGAGGAGAGAAGGGTTATGACCATTTGACTTCTGGCTGACACTTCCAACAGCACATTAAACTGCATGTGAAGTCAAAGCTTTCACTTGACTGAACGGCATCATGGGAAAATTGGTAATACAATTTCTTTCTTTATGTTGCAGCTGGTACCTGATTGTTAAACTTGATTGCATTGCCTAAGCCAATGTAGGCTGCTCAGGGGTTAATTCCAGTTTCTATTCACTGTTTGGCAGAATTTAACTCATGAATCCGATGTTATCCTTTGAATTTTCCAATAACAATAACATTCTCTAATCTAGTACAAAGAAAGCCAGGGAGAGAAGAGTGCACAGATCCTTGTATACCTTAACTAATTGCATTCACCAACAAGCTAGAAATATTTATTAGATGGTTAATTCATATGAAAATATAGTAAGGACAATTACCTCAGAAGAGTTGGAAAATCCCAGGACTACAGTGATCAGAAAGACTATAGGAACTTGCATATTTTGGGCACAATCCAGCATGGTGTTGAATATCCTTAACTCCCAAATGGAATCTGAGGGCACCTAGCACCTCATAGGGGTTTCTCAGAACCTTGCAGGATCAAACACTTAGGCCCAGCTCCACATAGGTATTTCAGTGGAAGTTTTTAGAAGCTGAAATATCTTTGTGGCTCAGGGTCTTACTGCCTTCTACAAAATTTCAGTCATCTGAATCTATTCATATTTAAGAGGGGATATAATACGGAATAAGGTTTTTAGCCGAGCATAAATAGCTGTCTGAAAACTGTACAACTGACAGACAAATCAACATATTTTACAAGGGGACAGAGAATATTTAAATTGAAATTTTGTTAAATCCATCTGAGTCAATACTCTTGTTTTAAACTGTTTTCAGCAGAATGTATTTTGGAACTCCCCAAAACACACATTTTCATATCCATTCTCTGGTCCTGGTTATTCTATCACTTCAACCTCAATCCAGCACAGCCCTTAAACAGATGACTAACTTTAAGCTTGGGAGCAGTGCTGTTGAAGTAAATGGAACTCATTTGCTTAATGTTAAATGTGTGCTTTTCTGAAGTGGGGCCTTGGGGTAAAATTCACTTCCACGCAGAGGCTCAGTACAAATGTTATTCATAATTTACACCCTCAAAAATATTCTGATGTGGGACTTAAATGGTATAGGCCTTGTGCTGCCCCCGGGAATAACGGTTTAAATCTGGAGTAACTCACCTGAAGTCAGTGTCATAAAAGTCAGGTGCTCTATCACTATCTCTCATAAATTAATCAGACTCTTTCAGATTCACTGACTTTTGCTTGTCTATCATTGCACATTGCTACATTTATTCCCATTTACACCATGCGTCTCTTTTGCCTGTATTAAATGGTGGCAATCTCAAGTGCTAAATGGAGACCATTAACTACTATACTCCTGCATACCAAGAGCCATCACAAAAACATTTCAACTACTGTGCTAGGCTGCAATAGAAAAAGTCATGTTGCCATGATCTTTGGCCACTGCTGTTCTAGTCAAAGCTAGGACACTACTTCTTTGGCACACTACTTCCTGTTCAACTCAGCTGACAGAGGTTGTCAGAGCATCAGAAAATTCTCTTTGCCAGAAAGCTTTTACCTAATCCTCTTTTTAACTTATTTCACAAGTTTAAATAACTGCTGGGAAATAAAGTGAAAGTTAGCATGGATAGAGAGGCTGGTTCATCTGTTCCACCACTAGCACTAATAAATGTTTCAACAGTGGTTTAGGGAAAGAATGACACACAACATGTTCTAAAATCCTAAAGAAATGTTCTCTGTGTCATTACAAGCAGACACACCACAAAGTTTAAGTCAGCTGGAAACTGAACAGCCAGAAGTTCCCATTAACCTTAATACAACATTTTAATAATCAGAACACTTATTTAGAGGTCTAAATATGAACTTCTGAATTTTAGACACACACCCCTACACACACTTTTGAAAATCTTTGGCTTATTTTGGACAAATCTACATGTGCTCCAAATCTGAATAATCTTAAATATATTAGTCAGTGGTGAATAGCCTCCAGATTCTAACCAGGATTTTGCAGCATTTCTAGGGAAATCATGCCAATAATAGATCAAATGAGAACCAAGAAAGGATAAATATAATAAAAAATCACTTCATCAACTTGGATAAAGAATGGAAGATGGGTACAGCACAGGTGATCTTCTCTGAAATCCTTCTGGGGTGAAGGATGAGTGAAGAAAGCAGAAAATTACTATGAGAGACCAACCAATGAAGCAGAATTTGGCCAAAGGGGTTTGTTTGAACAGAACACTAGAATAGCTCTGTGATGAGAACTTATTTAGATTGATGAGCTCCCCTAAGATGAAGAGATACCTGCCTCCTAAATTCACTAGACTGGCTTCTCAGAAAAGCTTTACATTAAATAAGAAAGAGGGAAAGGGGAGCTTTTGTTTAAAAATAGTACAGTTTATTTTCAAAATAAGCCCTTATCTTACAGGTTATTCTGCCTGGGTGCAGAGATCCACACGAGTGTAGTAAATTGCATGTTGAGGCCTGAGACTGAAGCTCCATACCAAAGCACCATGACTAAGTAGTGAGGTACAGCACTATAAGATGGGTGCAACATATCTGCACTGTATGAATATTCACACAGCACTCACTAAACCCGTAACGTCCTGTTCCAGCATGCACTGGGCTCAGACTAAATCTTGGAAGAATTCTCGGGGGAGGGGGGAGCAGTATCTTTTTTGATTACTCTAGCCCTAGTCAGGGAAATGCAAGGGATATACTCACCATATTAAGATAAACACAAATATTCCCTAAAAGAGATTTATATGTTTGCTGTTGTTTTTAACTTGCTTGATACTGACTTTCTGAATAACTTTGTAGATATGTTGAACATACCTTGCCAGATATGTTGCACTTTAAAAGAAATGCAATCCTAAATTGTGATGGGTCAACAATGTATTAAAAATAACCAGCTGAAACAAGAAATTCCAACTCATTAGGAGTCAGCTATTAATGTACATACTTGAGACACTCCTCCTGGAACAACAGAACACTATGCAGAGCTATTCAAGAAAGCACCAGATAGACAAAGCAGATGTTGTGCTGGTCTCAACTGCGTGGATTCAGTTGGACTGCTTCAGCCTTTTAAATCAGTTTAAAAGGGAACAAAGTGTATATTATGGCTTCTGAAATAAGAGATGTGCAGATTTCAATATTGCACTCACCCATAACAAAGTACCTCCAAATAATGCCAGCTACTTTTCTTGGACAGAATACAGCTGACTTTTAATAATTTGATAATAATCAACAATGCCCTTTTTAGAATCTCCTGTCTGCAACATAATTGGAATGTGGATCAGACTCGCTTCGTGAGACTTCATGGAATAGCTAGTTTCAATGTTTTTGTGACTTATCATTTTGAGTCCCTTGGCACAAGAAATCCTACACATTGTGGATTACAAAAAGCAAGATGCACAACAGATTTTAATCAAATTAAATTTGTATTATTTACATATAAAATTCTTTGCTGCTGGAATTTCAGCTACTGACAATGGAGCTCATAAAAAAATTCCTGCTCTTAGCATTTATTTATCTATTTTAGATACTTATATGGTCCCTAGGTATTGTATTATCTGAGAACCTCACAATCTTTCATCTATTTATCCTTGAAGCATCCCTGCGAGGTAGGAAAGTGCTATTATCCCTATTTTACAGATAGCCTCTCTGTGCCTCAGTTCCGAAGCTTTTTTCCCAAAGTCACACAGGAAGTCAATGGTAGCACAGGGAACTGAATCTAGGTGTCAAATCTGTGGGAAGCACAATAACTACTGGACCATCATTTCTCTATCAGGTAACTACATTGGCTTTGTTGGTATAATTCCTTTTTAGGACACTTGTCACTTGTGAAAAGTAGGACGCCCTTTGACAAATATTGAATGTAAACTAGACAGATAGATTTCATTGCAAACTTAGTTACAGTGTTAATGTTTTTGAGCAAAATTATCACTTTTCTTTGCAAGGCAGAAAAGAGAATGTGAAAGAAGAACCTATTGTTCACATGCACCAATCATCCTCAAACATATAGTATCTCAGAGTGTAACTGCATCCAACTACAAAAGCTGTTACTAACCAGTATCTTTCCTCACCGCATTTTATTGGGACTAGCTATCTTGGTTTAAGCATGGGTGAGTTTCAGGCTGTTTTCTAACAATTAAAGAAGAAAGCTTGAAACATCATAGATCTCTCACCTCACATCCTTAAGAAAGGCCATTTAAGATGAAGATTTACTTCTAAGGTTGATAGCATTGCTCTGACTGGTTGACCCAACATCAGTTGAATTGGCTTATTCCAGTGACTGTCAAGGTTGCACTATAGCTTGGCAGAGTTAATGCATGGCTTCTTTGCTTTGAAAAAAAAAATTCTCTTTAAGTTCTACTACTCACTTCACCAGCACATTCCATTATGTATGATAGGGCCTGGAAGTACCAATAATATGGATAAAATCATACCATCCCTCCAAAGTTTAGAATTCAGAGCTGACAAGTTGCGGCCCATTGCCTTTTATTTCTTTGGGAATGACAAAATGGAAGGGATTTCTTTTAACTTTTCTATGACTTGTTGAATTGTGGTTCCAGTGAGAAATAGAATTTCTATAAATACAGAAAAATTGGCAATGCCTTCCAGAAAGGCAAGTCTTTTTTTGCGCAGAATTCTGATGCTGTTCTTTTCCAAGGCATATTTGGTAATGCTATAGGTCTGAGAAGTTTCTTAAATATTATTATTGTGATCACTTTGCAAAACGTACATGATTTCACATTGTATTTTAGGTTCATCCCCAGTGTTTGAACTTGCTCCTGGTATTTTGTGAAACCCAATTGTCCAATACATTGTTCTGCAAGGACTGCCAGGCTATAATATGATTAACAGGAAAACTGATCTTCAGCTAAGTATAGTTTCTCTCATTCCATAGAAGTTATAAATTGAATGTGTGACCCCAGACAAATAACTGGACCAACCATGTCAGCCCTAATAACTATTTTAATCACTTTTAACTTCTGTGTCATCCTGCCATGCCACTCAGAGCACCCACTTTTGTTTCTATATTGTCCTATGCCTCTGGAAAATCTGAATGAGTGACAGGGCTCCACTAAGAAGAGGTCGGTCACTAGTAGATGCTTAGTCTTTAGTAAATGATTACGGGGGTGGAGCACATGACTTATGAGGAGAGGCTGAGGAACTGGGCTTATTTAGTTTGAAGAACAGAAGAGTGATGGGGGATTTGATAGCAGCTTTCAACTACCTGAAAGGGGGGGGGGTTCCAAAGAGGATGGAACTAGGCTGTTCTCAGAGGTGGCAGATGACAGAACAAGGAGAAATGGTCTCAAGTTGCAGTGGGGGAGGTCTGTGTTGGATATTAGGAAAAACTATTTCACTAGGAGGGTGGTGAAGCACTGGAATGGGTTACCTAGGGAGGTGGTGGAATCTCCATAGTTATTAGTTTTTAAGGCCCGGCTTGACAAAGCCCTGGCTGGTATGATTTAGTTGGGTTTGGTCCTGCTTTCAGTAGGGGATTGGACTAAATGACCTCCTGAGGTCTCTTCCAACCCTAATCTTCTATGATTCTATGATTCTCCAATTCAGCAGATTTAAATCTTCAAGGGCTGCTCTGCCAATGATGCTCACCTACATTACTCATTTGACAATTTTTCCCACAAGCACCATTTTGTGTTCTCCCATGCCACTTCTTATGCATGGACTCTCCCGGTAACAATTACAAGTCCACTACATTATTCTCCTTTAAAACTCTCCTTAAAATGCAGCTATGCTGATGCCTACAAAACACAAAATGAGTAAGCAGCAGGTGTACTGTAACCATTGCTTACCATACTGATTATAATTGTTTTATTGCCTTGCACTCCCCCTGCTTGTTTAAATTCCGGTTGTTTCTTCTCTTAAACTTAGATTGTAAACTCTTTTGGAGAGAGACCCTTATTTTATCTCTTTATACAGCAGCTAGCACAGTGGGGCCCAGGACTAAAAGTGCTACTGCAATCAAACAACATTTATTGATCCAGTCTGTCATTAGATTGACATAAACAACTTATTGCATTTATTTTGTGAATCTCTTGCACACCTATATGTTCATTAACACTTTCTTCCTCTACCGACATATATACATTGGCTGTACAAAATTTCACTCCCTTCAGGCCTTGCAGAATCTCTATTATTTTCCCTTGGAAGATTTCTGCAGTCTTGAGATGCCAGTTGGGAGTAATTGAAAGCAATCTCTTTCAATAGTATTATAAAGGTTATATACATATCAGGTTCAAACACACAGGGTGGAGCAGAACTTGCTAGAATCCATTAGCTGCGTCTTACCAGGAGAAAATGGTTGTCCCAGCTAACACGGAGAATATATTTTCTACAGTGAGAAGACTAACTTTCTCTCTTTACTGCTTTATTGAGCCTTTTTAGATCTACACACACAGGGACATTTCTATTTTTTGTCACCACAGGCACAATAGGGCTGCACTGCATTGTTCATTTAGTAATGCATTCCATTACATCATTCATCTCCATCCTATCGAGTTCTTTTTTCCCTTTGGGAAAAATATGTTGACATCAATGGGAGTGGAGAGTGCTCCGTGCCTGCAGGAGGCAGGTATTCAGCATTTTGCATTACAGTAATTCCTCACTTAACATTGTAGTTATGTTCCCGAAAAATGAGACTTTAAGGGAAACAATGCTAAGCGAATCCAATTTCCCCACAAGATTTAATGTAAATGAGGGGGTTAGGTTCCAGGGAAATGTTTTTCACCATACAAAAGACTGGTGAAAAACACATATATACACACACATATATATACACACACACACACACACACAGTATAAGTTTTAAACAAACAATTTAATACTGGTACACAACGATGATGATTGTGAAGCTGGGTTGAGGTGGTGAACTCAGAGGGTGGGATATTTCCCAGGGAATGCCTTACTGCTAAATGATGAACTAGCATTTGGCTGAGCCCTCAAGGGTTAACTTGTTGTTAATGTAGCCTCACTCTACAAGGCAGCAGGCATGGAGGGAGGTGAGAAAGAATAGCAGACAGAGACAGAGACACACACTGTGTGTCTGAGAGCGAGAGATGCACATTTCCCTTTAAGTAGCTGATCTCAGTCTTAAGTACACTGCCTTGTTAATTAGATCAGCTTGCTGAGACCGCAGCTGCTGCCTGGAAGCTCCCTCCGTCCTGAACCCTGTCCTGTGTTCCCCCAGCTCTATGGAAATGGGGTAAGCGGGGTGCAGGAGTAGGGGAGAGGGGGACACCCTGATATTAGTCCCCCACTTCCTCCCGTACAGCAAGCAGGAGTCTCTGGGAGCAGCTCCAAGGCAGAGGGCAGGAGCAGCACATGGCAGTGTGGGAGGGACAGCTCAATGCCAGCAATTGCTAGCCTGCTGGGTAGCTGCTGCACAGGGAACTTAGGGGAGCATGGAGCTGATGGGGGACTGCCAGTCCACCCTGATTGAAAGCCCACACCAGCTAGCTCCAGCGGGCTGCTATTCCTGCAAGCAGTGCACAAAGCAGGAGGCTGCCAAACGACATTAGAAGGGAGCATTATACAACTTTAAAGGAGCATGTTCCGTAATTGATCAGCAACGTAACAATGAAACAATGTTAACCGGGATGACTTCAAGTGAGGAGTTACTGTATTTGCAATAATAGCATTGCTGTGGTGGGCAACCAAATTACCTTCTATGCCCATAGACAAATAAAAATGTGGATGCATGTTAGTGTGTGATTACAGTCTCAAACAATAGCAAGTTTGACCATACTCGGGACAAGTTTTTTCTTCATTCTTAAAGAGAAACTAATTCAGAGAACATATTTAATATCTAAATTAACCTAGAATGTCTCCTCTGACAACTTTAGTCTTTGTTGTTTTTTTATTTTATTATAATCGATTTTTTGAAGCTTAGGACCAAATAACTGAACAAATCTGAAGCAAAGGGACTTAAGGAATTCTAAGTAACAAAGAATTAAGAGATGTGGATTTAAACCAAAGGTTAAATCTGTAGGAAGAAGGGAGGCTAGGGCAAGTTCTAGGCAGAAACTTCATAATCAATTGGATTTGATGCCAGTAGGAGGGTTCTCTGTACCTTCAGGAGGCGTTCAGCTCCTCATAAGAGTAGACCCAATGATTAAATGATATACATCTAATACTAGCAAAGCCTTGGAATGCCATAACATTTCAGAACCAAATTCTGCAGCAAGGCTGATTGAATTCTGCAGTAAATTTGTAGTAGTGATAACAAGACTCCATAAAAGTCAGGGTTGGCTGTGAAAAATCAGAGACCCAAGAGGACTATGTTAGCAGTGGGAAATGTATCAATGTTATTTAAAATTAGAGCAGTGGGAGCTTGGGAGAAATTACCTGGCAAGAAAGTACATAAAGCTTTGGAGACCTTAATACAAGCCAAGGGAAATGTAAAATAAATTAGGGCAGTAACTGAGGATAAAAAACAAAAAGATTAGGAGTTTTTCATCTCACTGCCCTCTCTCCGTCTTCTTTCTTTCTTACAAACTGGTGCTCAAAGAAGATTCGATTTGTACTGAACTATATCCTTCTGTGGATGTACTGTAATACCTCAAGGGAGCAAACATTATAGCCTTGTGTACACAGGGATGATCAGAAAAGTTCATCTAAATTAACTAAAGGTGTGAATTTAAAGTGGGTTAGTTAAACGGCATTAAACCTATGTGGGTACATCTATACACCAAGAAAAACCAGCAGCTGGCCCATGCCAGCTGACTTGGCATGTGGGGCTCGGGCTGTGGGGCTGTTTGATTGCTGTGGAGACTTCCAGGCTCAGGCTTGAGTCCAGGCTCTGAGACCCTCCCACCTCACAGGGTCCTAGAGCTTGGGCTCCAGCCCAAACCCAGAAATCTCCACAGCAGTGAAGCCCCGCGAGCCTGAGTCAGCTAGCATGGGCCAGTCATGGGTGTCTAGTTGCTATGCAGACACACCCAGTGTGGAAACTCTTATTCAGAAATAAAGTGGCCTTAATGTGATTTAGTTTAATTCACTTGAAGCTAAACCAAATTAAGGCCATATTAATTCTACATGGGGGTTCAATGCAGTTTAACAGTTTCAGATTAATTTTCCTGAGTATTGCTGTGTAGACAAGTCCTAGTGCATCTGTGCCTGAATTTAGGCCTATGTCACTCATTAAGGCACTGGAAGAGTTGAGAATACCTGTGCCACAACTTGTGTTCCTGGCTCGTGAATGCCAATGGGAGAAATTGATGTCACTGATGATGAATATCACCAATGAATCTTTCAGGGATCATAAGCTTCCAGTTTAAGAGGTCTGTCTGTCCATCACTCAGAAAAATAATGCATGGCTGGCCAGCTATTATCCAATAGTTAATCCCCTACTTCTGGTTAAGATTCTTAAGAAGCTGTTAATGAGACAAATCTCATCTCTCGACTTTCATTTCTGGCAGCCTTAGATCTGTTTGACGTTTGTCAATCTGGTTATAGACCTGGCATGGCCTTTTATTGTTGCCAGCAAGGCCGGCTCCAGGCACCAGCTGAGCAAGCTGGTGCTTGGGGCGGCATATTCTATGGGGCGGCATTCCGCCCAAACCCAGGGCAGCACGGCCGGGGTTTTTGTTTTTGTTTTTGTTTTTTTGGTTTGCCGCTCCGGCCGCCCTGTAGGGGGCGGCAGTGCGGAGGAGGGGAGCGCGCTGCAGCAAACTGGGCAGGGCAGCCCCTGTTCTTCCCTCTCCGCCGACTGGAGCGGTGTGGAGCCCTCCCAGCAGGCGGCACAGTGGTCGGGACCGCGGGACAAGCGCCCGGCTGAAGCCCTGGCCGCCCCACTGCTCTCTCTCTCCCCCGCTCCCTCCCCTTCCTCCCCGCTAGACTGGGTGTGCACTCCACTGCACGTCTGCAGCACAGGGAGTCCCCCTGCACCCTGGCTCCGGCTGCCCAGCAGAGTTTTTTTTTGTTGTTTTTTTCCCCCTGCTTTGCCGCTCCGGCTGTGCCAGATTTTTTTTTTTCCCCCTGATTTGCCACTCCAGCCATGCCCCAGGTTTTTTGTTTTGTTTTGTTTTTTTTCCCTGCTTTGCCACTCTGGCCGTGCTGCAGGTTCTCCCCTACCCCCACTTTGCTGCTCTGGCCGCGCCACAGGTTTTTCTTTTCTTTTGTTTTTTCCCCCTCCTGCTTTGCCGCTCCAGCCATGCCCCAGTTTTTTTTGTTTTGTTTTGTTTTCTTTCCCTGCTTTGGCACTCCGGCCGTTCTGCAGGTCCCTCCCCCCCTTCCCCCTGTTCCGGCCGTGCCGCAGGTTTTTTTGTTTGGTTGGTTTTTTCCTCTCCTGCTTTGCTGCTCCGGCCGTGCCACAAGTTTTTTTGTTTTGTTTTCTTTGCCGCTCCAGCCGCGCTGCAGGTGTCTTCCCCGACTTTGCTGCTCCGGCTGCGCCACAGGTGTTTTTGTTTTGTTTTGTTTTTTTCCCCTCATGCTTTGCTGCTCCGCCCCCGCCCCCCCCCTTTTTTGTTTTGCTTGGGGCAGCAAAAAAGCCAGATCCGGCCCTGGTTGCCAGAAGACATTTTCTAAGCACAGGGCACTACCTTCTGCAGATTTATATAGCCAGTAACCTGAGATACCTTGTGATAAAAGTTATTTGCAAGAAACCCTGCAGTTTTCTATCATAGCACATCCAAAGTTACCAATTTTGACACCATACCAATGAAGGGTTCTTGTCCATAACTTCATCAATATTTGCCCTGTAAAGGTCCAAGTTGGCTGAAAATGATTGAAATGTATATGGTGATATATTGCAGGCAAGACTGAATAGACTGAGGAACTTAGAAGTCATACACAAGAGAAAAAAATTGCAAATTGCGATTTAGGGTGATTTTTTTTCTTTTCTTTTTTTTTTTTTTAGTATTTCTGGACAATACTAATGTGCTAAAGAACAAAAAAATCTTGCCCTACTGGGGCATTTTATGCACCAATATTTTATACAATCATCACTCTCACAGATAAGCTGCAATAAATTACCATGTCTACATTCTGGTAGTAAGTATAGGCCAAGATATTACCGTATTCCCATAATTTTTCTTGGCAATACTTGCCTTTCACTTTAGGCTGGACTATGTTCTTATTTACCCTCAGGAGAAGTATTTGTACACCAGCCTAACTAGGTGAAATGATAAATTTAATACATCTGATATGTATTAACTTAAAATATCTTAAAATATTGCCATTCTCCTTGTTAACCAGCATATTTTCCTCAGCAAGAGCACTGAAAAAAAGTGAAACAAACTTTTGACTGGAACCCCCTTGTATATGACATTTATTTCTCAACTACTTATAAGTGACAGCTTGGTGTGAATTAATAACTGTTTATATAAATCAACATTTGATTTTCTGATTCAAACCTAGTGTTCATTTTGAATTGTGTATTGATGTTGGCACTGTAGTGCTTCGTCCCCAACAAAAATTTATATATTTTTAATTTCCAGTCTGAGGTTCATGGCATCATATTAATCAAAGTCACACTCATTAGACCCATCATTGGTTCAGCAGCATTTTTGTCAATGTTCTTGCAATTCTGATACTTACAGGAAAGCCCAGCAGCAAGACAGGAACACCTCCCTATTTGACATTTCACATGCTTGCAGGAACAATGCACTGCCTGCAACATACTATTTGGCGCTGGACTTCTTGTCATTCAGGTGATGCAAGCTCCTTGTTTTCTAAATGCCATCCACGACCAACAGGGAAAGGAGCATTTATTCTGTTAATAAGACAGTGCTTCATTATAGCAGCCTAGAAATTTGTCTACTTGTGTTAGTAAAGAATAGCATCACATGCTGGTGGCATGCTCTGTCCAGGCAGTGAAGATGATGCTAGGCAAAACACCTTGTATCGGGTATCACTGACATCCTGTGATGAAATTTGACCGTACAGATGACACACATTTCTTAAGCACAAGGAATGTTGAGTGTTGAACTATGAAGTCTTTCCTAAAGTCTGTGAAATCATCAAAGAACTCTTCTTTCTGAGGCCACAGCAAATGCCTTCCGCTTACTCTCTCCATAGAAAGCACTTGTAGAATCACATTGTGAGTGACTGTGTGGAGTCCAGTAAGGGAGGTACATACCTTCAAGTCTAGTGTCGAAGTGACTTTCTCCAAATCAATAATGCATCTTTGATTACCAGCCCCAGTAAAGAAATGCAAATTGACTAGCAGTTGTGACTTAAGACTGATGCCTATGACTGCAAAATCTGTATCTTGGCTCCTAATTTTCACATTCTGGTAGACTTTGGAAATATATTTCACATGAAGAAATATGCATGTCACATTATCCCTGTTCACAACTTAATTAATCAGCAGCTGTGACTGTCATTGAACCATTCTGCATAGCCAGGCAGTGACAAAATCTTTTGCTAAGGACACCTAGATATGACATGCAGGTATGGAATTCAGTGAGCTGCATTATAAAACATCTTGTGTAGTCACCATCTCTCCATCAAATTTGTTGTTCTTTAACATATGTTGCTTGGTCAAAGACCAAGGGTGCATGCTTAATTTCAAAATGATCAACTATATCAATATTTCATTTCAGAATAGTGTAGACAGTAGACATCTCTGGTGATGCCTTGATGACTGGAAGATAATGGATAGCTGACTTTCTCGAGAGTTCAATCATGTTGAAGAGCAATATGAAAACCACTCCAGCCAGGAAATGTATATGAATCAGCACTGAGAACTTTCATAAAAATGTGTGCCAGTTGAGTTTAGTGCTGGCTCCAAGTTTGTTCTCTAATGGGGCATGTGCATCATGATTCAGGGTCTGTGGACCTCACCTCTTGTTCCAATGGTACTACTCTGTTGCAAAACTAAAAAATACTTTCAGGGTTTTGGAACAAATTTTAAAGTGGGGGTGCTGATGATGGAAAGCCTGGGAACCATGCATTTGCTGTTTGTTATTACTACTTCAAGTCAGGGGGTTTGGCATCACCCCTAGTACCCCAAGCTCCAGCACCAATGAATACTTTAAGAGAACACAGTCCTTTTGGCAGTGGTGCTCTCCCTGTTGTTGGGGTTGCTTCAGTGATGTGACTTTGAAGCATTATTCCATTTGTGCGATGCCACACCTGGATAGATTTTCTTCAACCAGCCCAGGATGGACAGAATGGGTATACCACTCCATTGACATGAGTGATGCTTGCCCAATTAGAGCCTAACCATACCAGATGTCTCCTCAAGCCAAAACCAATAGAAAGGGAGATTACAGGTGGGTGTAATCTGCCCCTCTGAAAGTGCATAGGCCTCTCCAGTGGTTCTGGTTCCCAAACCAGATTGGGAAATCTGCTTTTGTGTGGACTACCATAAACTAAATGCTGTAACTCGTCCAGAAAACTATCCAATGCCACATATAGATGAGCTATTGGAGAAACTGGGACATGCCCAGTTCATCTCCACCTTAGACTTAACTAAGGGGTACAGGAAAGTGCCACTAGATGACCCAACCAAGGAAAGGTCAGCCTTCATCACCCATGCAGGGGTGTATGAATTTAATGTGCTCCCTTTCGGACTGCGAAATGCACCCGCCACTTTCCAGACACTGGTAGATAACCTTCTGTCTGGATTTGCAGAATTTGCAGTTGCTTACCTCGATGATGTGGCTATATTCTCAAATTCATGGGCAGAACACCTGGAACACCTCCAAGCTGTCTTCCAGCACATAAGGGAGTCAGCATTATTTGTTAAGGCCAAAAAGTGTCAAATAGTCCTAAACAGGGTAACGTACCTTGGACACCAGGTGGGCCAAAGAACTATCAACCCCCTACAGACTAAGGTAAATGCTATCCAAAATTTGCCTTTCCCTAAGTCAAAGAAGTAGGTCCAATCCTTCTTGGGCTTGGCTGGGTATTACCAACAATTTGTACCACACTAAAGCCAAATTTCCACCCCACTAACAGACCTGACCAGAAAAAAGCAGCCAAATGCCATTCAGCGAACTGGAAAGTGTCAGAAAGCCTTTAACTAGTTTAAGGCGGCCCTTACGTCTGACCCTGTACTGAAGGGCCTGGACTTCAACCAACCATTCATCGTAACCACAGATGCGTCCGAGCGTGGTGTGGGAGCAGTTTTAATGCAGGAAGGACCAGATTAACAATTCCATCCTGTCATGTTTCTCAGCAAAAACTTTCTGAGAGGGAAAGCCACTGGTCAGTCTCAGAAAAGAATGTTACACCACTGTGTGTGCTATGGAGAAGCTACGCCCATACATTTGGGAATGGCGGCTCCACCTGCAGACTGACCATGCTGCACTGAAGTGGCTGCACACAGTTAATGAGACTAACAAAAAACTTCTTCAGTGGAGTTTAGCTCTCCAAGACTTTGATTTTAAAATACAACACATTTCAGGAGCCTCTAACAAAGTGGCTGATGGAGTCTCCCTGGAAGGTTTCCCAGAATCAGCCAGATAAAAATGTCCCTGTGTTCTACATCATTGTAGTCCTTGAAATGTAAAAAGTACTGTTTAGTTCTTCATGTAATTATTAGTAAAATTAGAGGTGCATGTATCTTATTAACTCTGTTTCCTAAATCTCCAGGAAAAAATCCCAGCTAGTATAGACCCGACCTGAACTAGGCTGGCCAGTACCGTCTGTAATTTGGGGGGCATGTGATAAGTAAAGTTGGGGGATAACTCCCTTTGATGGACATCCCGCCAGCCAGTTAGCTGTAAAATCCCTCTTGGTAGCTGTTCTTTACTTGCTTTACCTGTAAAGGGTTAAAATCGGGAAAGAAACTTTGCCTTTGTCTGTTGTTCTCTGGGCTGGAGGGACAAACCAGCCATGCTATAAGCAGTTAAGCCAGGTCTGATTATAAGTCAGCAGATCATGCCTAGAACTACTCATCTGAACTCCAAATACGTAAATAGATCAGAATGTTTAGCTAGATGCGATTACGGTTATTTCTTTTCTTTCTTATTGGCTTGTGGACTCCTCTGTGCTAATGTTGTTTGCTTGTAACCTTTAAGCTGAACTCCCAAGAAAGCTCTTTTGGGTGCTTATTTTTTGGAATTGCTTTTTTAAAATTTAGCAAAAGCTAAAGTTCCAGATGTATTTTCTTTCTTTATGTTTTTAATAAAATTTACCTTTTTTTAAGAACAGGATTGGATTTTTGATGTCCTAAGAGGTTTGTGCATGTTGTTTGATTAGCTGGTAGCCACAGTTAATTTCCTTTGTTTCCTTTCTCAGCTCTTCCCCAGAGTGGGGGTGAAAGGGCTTGAGGGTACCCCACAAGGAGGAATTCCCAAGTACTCCTTCCTGGGTTCAAAGAGGGTTTTGTTGCATTTGAGTGCTGGCAGTGTTTAACAAGCCAAGGTCAAAGAGAAGCTGCAACCTCGGGAGTTTAATACAAGCCTGGAGTGGCACGTATAAATTTCTAAAATCCTTGAGGGCCCCCACCTTCTGCTCTTGGAGTGACAGAGTTGCGATTCAGCCTTGACAGAAGCATCAAGACCTTCATGCTTTTTCACAAGTCTCTTCATCCACAACACATCCTGGTCTAAAGTGAGAACTCTGGATGATAATGGCACAAAAAATCATGTAGGCTTTCTTGAGCATCTGCTCAGCAAAAGTACACTTATCCTTGTCTGCTGACTCTGCCAAAAATCTTGTGTAGTCTCTGCAAAATGTTTTATGGTACCAAACTTCAACTGCCACACAATCTTGTCATTATATGTGAATGATAATGCTATGATCCTCTTTCAACTCTGCAACTCTTTTTAACATTCCTACATCTACAGTTTCAGCCTGGATTAGATGATCGTTCTTGCATTATGGGCTACAGTGATGTATCGCTCTTTTCGTGCATATGATGCAGATGGCTGGAAGGACTCATCCAGATGCATGAACTGAGAAGCCAGATCTTGACCAAAGTCTCTTCCTGGGGCTGGGCAAAGGTGTGGAACTGCTAGTGGAAGAGGCAGACTGTCCATCCTGTTTCCACTGTAATACTGACTCCTGAACATGGTATTTTCTTGCATTCTTTATGCTCTTTCTGTCTATAAAACACCTGTAGCAGGTGGGGTGGAAGCCTGTGTCACTGGGAATGTCATCAGTTTCTTTGAACAGATGCTATTGAAATAATTGACAATGTATTGATTGTCACCATGCAAGTCCAACTATGCCTAAGCACATTCATGGTATTTATCCCATCTGACACATGTAAACGGTTGAGTGGACTCCTTGATTGAAGCTAGATGCATATAACAGTGCAAAACAGTTATAAAACTGGATTTCTTGTGAAACTTAGATGATTGACAAGGGATTTCCTGGTCTTTTGTCACGCTCCTTGAGTGTGGCCATATTGGTTCTGCATGAATACACATGATCAAATCCAAAGCCTCCAAGCTTTATCACTCTCCCTTCTTATATGGTGCAAGTGCCTGGCTCAGTTCTGGGTTAATGTTCCAATACTTGCACACTGGATGCTGGAAAGTGGAAAAAAGTCCAGGAGACAACAATGATATCACTTCCTGAAAATCTACATGGTTGACAATGTTCTTTGCCTGCAGTACCTTTTGTATATTAATTGTTGTTGCTAGGAAAATGTGGGGGTGCTAGATACAAGCACCTTTTTTGTGTTTCGACCCTGTTTTCCTTTAGTTTGAAATTACATTGATTATCATTTCATTTGAGACATCAGAACCCCCCTGCAAGATGTAAACACTTTGTGTGCTATTTTTCTACAGTGGAAGGAAAATATGCTGTTTGCCATGAAAACATGTGTCTATCAATATCTAGGAAGAAATTAATTTAAAATATTGTGCATTTATTATCCAAATACTTTGTGGTGGAGTTAAAATGGAACACATTAATAGCTATATTGAACCGCGAGTATTGCCAATGATAGATAAATTAGGTGGTGCAATAATGTTTTTCCCTAGTAATTTGACCAAAGTAGATAGATGGCTGATTATTGCATATTATCTACTTGCATCATCAATGAGGAAAATTTTGGTGTATAATATGCACTAGAGGAGCAAGACTTGTGGGCTTTATAAGCAATTTCATAATTCAAAGATACATTATAGGTATTTTTGAACATTTTAAACACTTTTTCACCCATGTATCATGTATAAAATGTATGGTGCTTTCACTAATCATTTCAATAAACGTTTGAATATATGACAATGATTTTGAACTATCGTGGGACCAGATTACGCAAACATTGTTTCAATAATAGCCCGAAATTCTTTAATCGGTATGGTTTCAAGGCTGGTTGACAACCAGGTAACTTTGCATGTGCTGTGACACAAAACTTCACTGTTTCTTGTGGAGAACTTTTAACAAGATCTCTCAGATTCTTGTCTATATAAAATTGCACAGAATATGTAGTGACCCTCTTGCTGGACAGGAATGACACAATAATGGGCCTAACCATGTGGCCTATGGCAGGGTAAGCACCCTGGCGGGCCGGGACAGTTTCTTTACCTGCCGCATCTGCAGGTTCGGCCGATTGCAGCTCCCATGGTTCGCCACTCCAGGCCAATGGGGGTGGCGGAAAACCACGGCCAGCACATCCCTCCGCCCACACCACTTCCTGCAGCCCTCATTGGCTTGGAGCGGTGAACCACGGCCAGTAGGAGCCGTGGTTGTCTGAACCTGTGGATGCAGCAGGTAAAAAAACTGGCCCAGCCCGCCAGGGTGCTTACCTTGGCGAGCCACATGCCAGAGGTTGCCAACCCCTGGCCAATGAGTATGGTATTGGTAGATGATCTGTAGGCCGTGACAAAGATCAAGTGTCCATGCCGGTGTTTTTAAATTGATCAGTTTCCTTCAATACAACTGATAATGAGGAGGTGGTATTTACCCATCTGCAAACCCTAGTACAGGGTTTCTCAAACAGGGTGGAGGCGCCGCTTCCAGCAGCTCCCATTGGCCCGGAGCAGTGATCCACGGCCAGTGGGAGCCGCGATCCGCTGGACCTGCGGACGGGCAGGTAAACACACCGGCCCAGCCTGCCAGGGGCTTTCCCTACACAAGTGGCGACCCCTGTTTGAGAAACACTGCCCTAGTAGGAGTTTCTTAGGCTGCAGTTTAGTGTCTTCATTCTTATCTCTTGGACAGATCCCAGCAAGTAGCTGGTCAATTGCTTTTCTGGACGTAGAGCTCAATGTGGTGTTCCATTATGTGCATCCATTGTTCAGTGGGTAAATGGGAACATTGGAATGGCGAGTGAGAAGGCATGAGGAGGCCTCAAACTCTAATTCTTTTGATAAACAAATCCAGACAGTGCTGCTGAAGGCCTTACCATGTGCTTGGTTGAGTTTGGGGCATAGATCAAAGCTATCTGACTAAATTCAATCTAGATAAGACTGAGGTGGTGTTGACAGTTTAAAGAAAGCTACCAGAAGATGTGGCAAGGATGATATAAGACCCTGTAACTGAAAACATGAACCGCAAATAGTTGTTAGCATTCACAATCTAGGAATATTGTTGCAGTACCAAAAATTGTTTCATATAGCAACAGTGACACTGTGAAAAGTTCTCTCCATCTTGATCAGGACTGGTGAATCCAAGTATTTCTTTCAGACTCAGAGCTTGCCATCATGAATCATGTCCTTGTCACTTCAAGGCCAGATGACTACAATGTGCTCTTAGAGCAGCATTCACTCATCACATGAGTGCCCCGACCTGTCCAGGCATGTTGTAGTGCCTTTCTTCCCATATGCACCCCCGCTAATAGTCACAGAGGTGATCTCTCTTCCCATAATTCACAGTGCTTGCTCTTTATGAGTCAGCCTTCCATCTAGGTGACTGTGTAGGTCCTCCCGCTCCAGTTCCAAAGTCACACTGGACCAGCTGTCCAGGTGGCACCTCCAACAGTCCTGCACCACATCCCAATGACTGGTAGAGGAACCCAGGTCTGCCATCTGCACTGGGTTCTAACCCAGGGACCCTATAACCAGCAGCCAAGGTCTATACAGTTCTCCTCCTTGTTTCTGTTTCCTGGGGTTTCTTCCTACTTGCCTTCTCAGGCTGTCTTTCCACAGAACCCCTCTGTGGCTGACCCTTCTTCCAGGACTAGGATCCCATATCTTATTCTCCTAGAGAGTGTCTACAAACTCTCTCCCTGCTGCCCCCTGTTACAAGAACTTTTGCTCTATATATTCCTTACTCAGCTAGGCTTCATTAGCAATTAGTATTTATACATCCCTAGGCCTCCCAGAAGGTGCACATGTGAAGGTTAATTGGCCCCTTCTGGGCTACCTTAACTTCTTCAGAGCTGGTGTGGGGCAAAAGCCGCAACACAGCTCTATGAGGGGACAGATGGTTAATCAACTCCGAATCCGAAGCTGATACTGAATGTGGCAACCCATTAGCTAAGCGGTGTATCTCACTGGGAACATATAATTTTCATGTGTGATATGCACTGGCTGCCATTTGTTTTATTGGGAGGATTTTAAGGCATTCATGTGAATGTGAAGCCATAAATGGTGTAAGAGCTGCGTTCTTGAGAGACTGCCTCTCTCCTCATACTCATTTGTAGTCAATGGTGTTGCTTGAGATGAAGCCCCTCCTTGATATAAGAATGAAGCTATTGACAGTGAGTTGTTTGTGCAGGGCCCACTACTTTAAAATTCACTCCTTTCCCCTTTGGTCCAAAACAAGTTAAGCTTGACATTCAGAGAGTGCTGCAAAAAAAAATCCTATCTTTTGACCCACACTTTAAGAAAGGGGATTAGGAATGAGATAAGAGTTGGTATTTGTGTATATGTTGGGGTAACATCCAGTTTGATATTGCTGTCTGCTTATGTGTTTTCAGGGCAGTTTCTAAAATGCATTTAAGGGTACCTAGAGTCCTGGATAGGAACATTTCTTTTGGGTTATAAATATTAAAAAAATGATTAAAGTAACTTTTGTGTGGCCTCTAAGGGACTGAGGAAAAGAGCTGTTGGACTGAGCCCCAACTAAGCTTTCTTTGATATCATCAAGCTTGCATGTCCTCTCTCTCTCTCTCTCTGTTTGATTCAGGCTTAATGCAAACCAGTATCAAACTAAAAATCCAACATGGCACTGAGGTGTGGAGATGAACACACAAACTAGGAAGTCAGCAGCATATTGATAACTTAAACTATTTTCATTACATTCTATCATATGTATGGCCCCGATCAACATAGTATCTAAGCACCTCCAATCTTTAATGCATTTATCCTCACAATTCCCCTGTGAGGTAGGGAAGTGTTGTTATCCCCATTTTACAGGCATCTCAGGCACAGAGTCTTACGTCCAGATCCACAAAATGATGTAGTTGTTACAATACTGAGCACCAGTGTATAATTTTTAGTTGCCTAGAAAATCCTAGGAGTAAATCTGTGATTCAAGAAGCCCAAGTTAAGTGCTTAGGGTCTCTATACAATGCATGGGAAGAGATAGGTGCCTTAGAATGCGAACCCCAAAAGCCAGCACATTAGGTTGGAAGCCATCTAAGCTCACCAGTGGGAGATACTGATGAGAGGGATATTTTCTAAGTGCCTCTCCTCCTTCAGAGATAGGCACCTAAGTCCAGGCTCCAGGGATTCAGCTGTCTCTGCTAGCAATCCATGAATCAGGGGAAGACAGGTGTCCAGCCACCTAAATTGCATGCAAGGCCTGATCCAGTAAGCATTATCAGAGGCTGCCTAATTCCACACAAAACAGCTGAGGTGGGGAAGGAGGGCCCCCTCTCCCTCTCTGACATTTTAAACTTTAGATTAGGGTACTCATCTGGATATGGGAGACCCCCTATTCAAGTCCCCTCTCTGTCCATTGAGAAGGGATTTGAATAAGTCAGTTGCATATGTTCTCTTGCCCAATTAAAAATTAATTACTTAAAGTGGAACAACTTCAGTAGGAAAGATTGAGGGAAACCTACATCAATTTATCCATAGTCCAGTAGCTAGAGCACACATCTGAGAGTAGGCAGATCCCTTGTATTAATCCCTTCTCCTCATAATACAGAGGGTGGGCCTTGAATCAGTGGTCCCTTACATTCCAGGTAAGTACCCTAACCATGGAACTAAAGGTTAATCAGAGAACTTTGCTCCTCCCCTCTACTGTTGTGTGTGAATTAGGTGACTTCTGAGCATGCCTATCAGATCAGGCCCTGGGCTCAAGTTAGGTGGAGGAGTACATATCTTTCCCTGACTCATTGCACTGGATCCACACTAGGGTGTAGGATCTTATCCTCCACCCTCATTCCACTGGGACATAGAAGGGAGATAGGAGCCCGGATGCCCAGAGAGAGGCAATAGTGTGCATCCCCCATGGCAGAAACAGAGGCATTTAGAGAACTTTTACTGCAAACACTTGGGTGCTGACTAAGTTTAGGCATCTATAGGGCTAGGTAACAGCTGAGTGGGAGTTTGTGGATCTCAGTGGCATCTAAAAATTGGACTTAGATACCTACATACCTTTCTGGAACTAGGCTTTACTGCCTCACCCATGGTCATACAAGAAGCATGTGACAGAACAGAGACTTAGATACCTACATACCTTTCTGGAACTAGGCTTTACTGCCTCACCCATGGTCATACAAGAAGCATGTGACAGAACAGAGACTTGAAAGAAAGTCTCCACCATGCCTAGCTAATGCCTTCACCATTGGACCATCCTTGCTCTCTAAATTATAACAATGTTCAGAGAGCTGGGCCAATATCAAACATGGACTCAAACCAAAACTCCATCTCCAAAGACCTTTAAACTTTGGGTATTCTGATTCCAAGTCAACGTTTGAAAATTGCAGTTGGACCCTACTCAAAATAAAAACCAAGAAATGTCCATGACCAAATATTACTATGCTAAACACACTTTAATTCTGCCTTTAGGTTTACGGTAATGTAAATCCTCTGATGGGATTTAGACACAATAAAATAGCAAATCCTGAAGTAAAACACCCACTTGTAAATGCTTATTTTATTTTTGTCCTGTGCTCATAAATTCTCTCGTCTCTCCCTTATGATTCACAAATGTAAAAAATGAGATATAAAATTTGCTAGGTTAGACAAAAAATAGCTTAAACACTTGAAAGCAAAGGTTTCATGGAGCAAAGCTGGCAAAATGTGACTTTTTTGTTGGCTCAATTAGAAGAAGGGTGAAAAGTTCAGCTCTTACCCTGGTGTAATTTTTGCAGTGACCAAAAATAATTTCCCTCCATTTTCTGCTTAGAGAAAATGAAAGATCCTCATACACAGGGGAAGCTTGGGGAATGGCAAACCAAATACTGAATGCATGCACCCAATCTTTGTCTAGGTGAAAACAGTAGGAGTTTTGCCATTGACTTCAATGGGAACAGGATTACTTGCTTATTTTGTCTCCTGCTGACCTCACCCCTGCATATGTAATACAGACCATAACAAGACAGAGCACAGATGAAAATGAAATAATAGGAAAATACACAACTCACTCCAAATTTGAGAGACTTGAATCTGATTTTTCTTACACCATGAGAGATTGGAATCAGGTCCTACACATTTTCCATAATACAGGATCTGGTCTTAGTTTTTGCTCATTTATTTGACTTATTTGTACATAATGGACTTGGTTTTTGCTTCTCACATACTGTTCTGAGCAGTGAGCTGTAAGGAGGCATCCCACTCCAGCAGTGGTCAGGGCGGAGTGGGGGAGTGTCTCACTACACCAAAAGGAGGAGAAGTGGCAACCCACCTAGCTCCTTCCTGTGACCCATCTGCTCAATTCCTTTAGACACCTCAGCAGAACCCGTTTGTCAGTCTGGTCCCCCCATATGGCAACCCCTGAACAATTCCCACCTATTGAGAAAGTGTTCCTTCTAAAACTGTTCCTTCTGCTCTTGTCAGGTCTTGGCCATGCTTGTCAATACCAGTTCTGCAAGTTGTCTGGACCAAGGAAGTAGAATCTTCACAGCTAAGAGTTTGGGCATTTTCTCTTAACAGCCTTTAAGTGTTTGCAGATGGGTAGCTTATCTTAATCTACCGTTCCCCTTCCTGCTTGTTTTATATCAGCCTCCCTTCCTATACTAAACCAAGTAAACTAAACCAAAAACATCCCATAAGTAGGACAACATGCAGTATTCATAAACTGTTACAGAACAGCTCCCCTTCCATCACAGGGGCAAATCTGAATTCCTGTGCCTCCAGCTACCTGACTTGCATCCTTTATTTGCAATTCAATGGCAGATGCAAACTGTAGGTAAAATTTGCAGAAATGAGAAAATGCTTAAGAAAATTGAATCCTTAAGTGTATTGCAGCAGTGCTAGAGGGACTAGATGGATGAACTTTGATGGAGATAAGATTTTTGAAAGATTTTAGAAAATGTTCATGTTCATTTAGAGGCAGAGTATATCGTGTGTCTGTCCTGGAGTGGGGAGCCCTTCCAAGGTTAAAAATGGAGCTAGTCAAAAATGCAGAAAAGAAATTCATTTTGGAGTACACTGTAAACTGGTCAAATCAGCAAAATCTTTTGTGAGCAATTTTCAATATTTTTTAATCTACCTTTCCCACCAGCTCTAGTCAGAAACACTTTTCATATCAGATAGATCTGCATTTGTTAAAAAAAAAATCTAGGTTAAGATTTTTAACCATTTAAATAAGGTCACATGGTAAAATAATATTCTTCAGTCACTTCCAATCAATCTGTGTCATGTCAACCTCTAGAATCAGAACCCTAGGGTCCCATTCTAGCTGCTTTTGTGGTGATTAGGCAGCACAAAGAGGTCAAAAAGCTACTTTAAAGAGGTAGCTGTGGATTCCCCTGAGTGAGCTAAAGGTTGTAAGAGGGGGTGGGGGCTAGAGCATACTAGGCACCAATGATTGACACCACTGTAATTGACCTTGGAACTTAGAGCCATCTATGCGTCCCTCACCATCTCTGCAGCTCCAAGGTCTGATCTGTGACAGCTGAGGACTTAAACTCTAATGCTGTTGCTATCTTTTTCTTAAAGCTCCCAGATTTTTGTGAAATGTTTAAAAGGACTTCTCAGTTAGCAAGGAAAGTGATGATACCAACTGCTTTTCTGCATGTGGTCTCTTTGCTGAAAACTACAAAGCTCACCAATGCACTTAAAAATAAAGGCAGGATTTGTTCTTTTCCTAGAAGAAAGGAAAAGAAAAATGTACATGTGCTGATTTCAGTTTCCAGAAAGCTTGGATATTTTTCAACCTGATGTTCACTTCATTGTCATACAAGCTAACTGTATTGGATCAAAATGATATATTATTTAGACAAGGGTGCTCCACAGTAGTACAGCTGATGGCTTAAAATAGACCAGTTTACAGCCACAAGGTATGGGATCTGCAATGCAAGCACATGAAATATAATAAAACAAGTCTTGCAGAAACCCCCTTGAGCAACCAAATCCTTGAAAGTACAGTGAACTGAGTCTGAAGTTTTAGGCTAAGTCCATTACAAAATAGTATTTACCAATGGTGTGGAGACAAAAAAGTTCATGTTTCTTGCTTAAGGGCTGTTTTATTCTTCTGCTACTGACAGCCAGATACCTCTACATTTCTAGGCTGTTTTTCAGCAACATTAATACCTATTGTGCAGCTAGCCAGCCAGCACTTCACTAGCATACATTGGTCACTTTATAAGCTACAAGAAATTGCCAGTTGACATCCATTTTTGAAAGCCAAGACTGGTAGCCTCTACAGTAGTATAGTCATATTATTAATTTCAGAATTGGGAATATATTTATCATTTGCTGCAGAATGAGAAACCTGGTATTTCAAAACATTATCCACCCTAGAAGTCCTTAGTCATGCAATTGTCCCAATACTCCATGTCCAATGGAGCTGCTCTTCATTACATCAGATGCCAGGCCAGCAGGCCGAGGACCCAGAACTGTGGGGAGACATAAAGATGGCTTAAAGCCACCTCTGATTGCATCTGTATCAAAACATAGCTCAGGATTTGTAACTCCTGCCTACTCAGAGTGACACTCTGTTTCCCTCTAGTGGTGCTAGGCCAGCTAGAGATTGAGGGGCCTGCTACAGCTTTAGCTTTAGTTGTCTTTTTAGCTCAGGCAGTAGACGCTCATGCATTTAGTTCAAGAGATTCCAGGTTTGAGCCTCACTTGTAACACCGACTCACACAGGGGCATTGGCAGTGGGGATCAATCCTGGGATCGCTTGAGCTAAATGCATGAGCCTTTACTGCCTGAGCTAAAAATCCAAGGCTGTAGCAGTCTCATTAATATCTAACTTGCCTAGCCACCACTAAAGGGAGACAAAGTGCCACTCCAAGCAAGCAGGGGTTACATCTTTAATACTTCAGAGGCTGAAAAATATTCCTCTAGTTAAGACACTGAATGCTATCATATTGCTGTCTAGTTGAGTGCAGTTTTCCATATCCAGAAAGAATCACTTTTGGATACTGTAGTAGTTTTCATATCAATAGATCTTTAGCCATGCCTTGGCCATGTGTGATGACATGTGAAATTGACTTTTGTATGGAATGGAGGCCAGTTGCCTCCTACCTAGCGGAACATAGAATTTAAAATCAGCCAGTGCTCTGCTTCATCTTGGAAGGTAGGAAACCAGGTGTGAAATAGCAAACATTCTATAATACACTCAGGGGATATGATGGAAATTGAAGTGAGAACCTTCTTGATCTCAATGTAATGTTTTTTATTCAATGTAATCCGTCTTTTTTTCTTTTCTTAATACACCACATGGTCTCCCCCAAGAATTATCTAAACAATATTTTTTTCATAGCACATTTTCAGAATTATTCCTCTATTCACTTGAGGGTCCAGAACAGCACTTCAAATTCTTCCCCCCAAAAAATAGAATGGGTAACATCCTCACATTGTTTTAATCGTCTTTGTTCTTAGTTAATATCAGTACATCACATACAGAGGTATTTCAGTAAAAAACATCAAGCACTCAGAGATATTATACATCACCCTTTGCTCACAATTTATTTTATATAAATATGTAAGGCCTCAAACTAATTAAAAATGTTTATCTTCAAATTATCCCTGTGTGAGAGAGTGAGTGATATTATTCCCATTTTATAGCTGCAAAGCTGATTCCCAGAGAAGCTATGTGACTTACCCACAATCATACAGGAAGTTTCTGGTAGAATAGGGACTTAAACGGATATCGTCTAAGTCCTAGGCTAGTAACCTAGCTATTGGACTATCCTTCCTTTCATCAGGCACCGCACAGATCTGCCAAGAGGGAGCAACTTGAAGGATAAAGACCTTAGGAAAAACTTCCAGGGACAGTTGATGGGAATTTTGCCAAGCTAGTGAGTGCAGGATTGGGCCCACAGAGGGGGAAGAATAATCCTTTATGAAATGGTGAACAGCATTCTCTGATGGTGATGTGAAATATTCTAGGTTTGTAGCAAGCTATGCACATCTAGACAAATTATCCAGGGCCGCCCAGAAGGCGGGGCAAGAGGGGCAATTTGCCCCAGGCCCCGAGCCCCACAGGGGCCCCCATGAGAGTTTTTCAGGGCCCCTGGAGCGGGGTCCCTCACTCGCTCCGGGGGGCCTGGAAAACTCTTGCGGGGCCGGGCGCAGGAGCTTCTTCGCTCCTGGTCTTCGCAGGCGGGGGGGGGTCCTTCCGCCCCGGGGCAGAAGGACCCCCCACTGGCGAATTACCACCGAAGACGGAGCGGGACCCGCCGCCGAAGTTCAGCTCAGTCTTCGGCGGTATTTCGGCGGCGGGGGGCCCTTCCGTTCCGGGACCCGCCGCCGAAGTGCCCCGAAGACCCGCGGCAGGGACCCCCCACCGCAGAATTACCGCCGAAGACCAGGCTGCACTTCGGCGGCGGGTCCCGCTTTGGCGGTAATTCGGCGGCGGGGGGGGCCCCGCCGCGGGTCTTCGGGACACTTCGGTGGCGGGTCCCGGAACGGAAGGCCCCCACGCCGCCGAAGACCCCGGGCCCCCGGAATCCTCTGGGCGGCCCTGAAATTATCATGAAAATGTTTAAAGTGAAAGTAATTAAATGATCAATAACTAATACAATACAAAAATAGTCATGAAGTAAGCATATGGTCAGTTTTCCAACACAAACTGAGGTTTTATTGCACACTACTTATTTGTCACTCAGGCTATTTTACGTCTTTGTCCCCAAAATTATGACTTGTTTGCCAGACAAGCTGGGGTTGGAATTTTTAATCTCTTAGACCCAGCATAGTATTTCATGGAAGTTTTGGTGCCAGCATTGCTCATTTGCACATATCCATAATACATTTTTCAAAAGAACCAATGTATAGTCTGCATTTGGGGTGAAGGGGGGACAGAGGGAGTACTTTAAGAATAATGACAAACACGCTTCTGCCACTGTTGAAATGACCACCCCAGAACCCACTCTTCCCACTCGCCCATGCTGAACAGAGAACTTCTTAAATGCACATCTTCTGTCTTTACTTATTTGTAATGTTTTCCTCAGAAGATGCCTGGAAACAGTGGTTTTATTAAACACAGATGTCAGGGTGCCAATGCAAAAGATCTGTCTGTGAAGGAATAAAAAAATGTAGAGATCATAAGGTCTGTAACAACGCTGAGCATAAAGTTGTAGCAATAAATCTTTATTCCTGAAGCACATGGCCTTTTTCTCTCTTTTTACTCATTTTTCAGTTTGCATCCTGATCTTTTCAAAAAAGAAATGGCAGTACTGTTCATCCACCCAGAAAACAGAGCCAATCCCTGAAAGCTCCATTGCTTTATGGGATGGATGAATAGGATACTCTGGGGACAAAATAATGTTCTCTTAGCCCCATGTGAAAATATAACTTAAAGATACCTGTTTGCATTAACCATGTAATGTGTGCCTCAATTCTGTTTTACAATTATATAGTTTGTAAATACACATTGTGTACAGGAATAGTATTACTGAGTTACAGAGTGAGAGAATTGCTGAGCCTACATTTAAATCATCTCACAATACAGATGGAATTTAAAAAAGAACTAGTGCTTGTCCCACTTCTAAAATGACATTCTGGGGAAATAACTTTTCTGTCACCGGGAAATATGTAGAGACTAGGACTGTCAAACAATTAAAAAAATTAATTGTGTGATTAATTGTGCTGTTAATAATAAAATACCATTTATTTAAATATTTTTGATGTTTTCTACATTTTCAAATGTATTGATTTCAATTACAACACAGAATACAAAGTGTACAGTGCTCATTTTATATTAATCAAAAATAAATAAACAATTTGAACTTACAAATGTAGAATTATGTACAAAAAAAAACTGCATTCAAAAATAAAACAATGTAAAACTTTAGCGCCTACAAGTCCACTCAGTTCTACTTCTTATTTAGCCAATTGCTTAGACAAAGTAGTTTGGTTACAATCTGTAGATGATAATGCTGCCTGCTTCTTGTTTACAAGGGCACCTGAAAGTGAGAACAGGTGTTCGCGTGGCAGTGTTCTAGCTGGGGTTGCAAGATATTTACATGGCAAAAGCGCTAAACATTCATATGTTCCTTCATGCTTCAACCACCATTCCAGAGGACATGCATCCATGCTGATAACGGGTTCTGTTCGATAACAATCCAAAGCAGTGCAGACCTATGCATGTTCATTTTCATCATCTGAGTCAGATGCCACCAGCAGAAGGATGATTTTCTTTTTTGGTGGTTCAGATTCTGTAGTTTCCACGTCGAAGTGTTGCTCTTTTAAGAGTTCCAAAAGCATGCTCCACACCTTGTCCCTCTTAGATATTGGATAACACTTCAGATTGGGTCGAGTGCTGTAGCTATTTTTAGAAATCTCACATTGGTACCTTCATTGCATTTTGTCAAATCTGCATTGAAAATGTTCTGAAAAAGAATGTGTGCTGTGTCATCATCTGAGACTGCTATAACATGAAATATATGGTAGAATGTGGGTAAAACAGAACAGGAGACATACAATTCTCCCCCAGTCATAAATTTAATTAATGCATTTTTAAAATATAATAATAATAATAATAATAATAATAATAATAAATAATGAGCATCGTCAACATGGAAGCATGTCCTCTGTAATTGTGGCCGAAGCATGAAGGGGCATATGAATGTTTAGCATTTCTGGCACATAAATACCTTGCAACACCAGCTACAAAAGTGCCATGTGAACGCCTGTTCTCACTTTCAAGTGACATTGTAACTAAGAAGTGGGCAGCAGTATCACCCATAAATGTAAACAAACTTGTTTGTCTTAGTGATTAGCTGAACGAGATCCATGCAACTCTTTAACCAGGTACCTGCACTGGACCCATACCAACAGAATATGCCAACAACTTGCTTCACTCCCTTTCCCCTGCTCTTGTGAACTTAACAAATCATGAAGAATCCCTGCTTTATGGTTGGTGGAAAAAGAAAGTCTGACCCCAAAGATAAATCTCATCTCTCCTGAGTAACTGGGCTGCTGAGTATGAGTCCTTATAATCTGGCATAATTAAAATTCTGCATACCAATAAAATAAAGGCAGTATGAGACATAAAATGCTTTTAGAATGCTTGAACTTGTTGTGATGATCCCATCATGGGAGAACTGGGGAAATCAATTTATAGTGCCCGCTCATTTCCACAGACCACACATATCTGCCTGTGCCACAGAAAGGTGTCCATCCCTGCAGTTGGCCCTCTTCAGAATCCTGCTCCCTTTCTTGAACAGAGGAACTATTTCCAATTCTATTGTCAGAGGATTTTCTATGACTATAGGGGCAAGAGCAAGATTTGCCCAAAGGTGCAGAAATTACCGTTTGTTGCTTTTAAGATTACATTTTCCTTGGCTTGGCTTCTGAAACTTAAAATAATGTTTCTATTTTGGATTTTTTTTATAAACAAGCACCTAATGTTCTCTTCCAATATTGTATAAAGAAAAAACTAAAAGAAAGACATTTATATCTGAAAGCTGCCACCTCATGAGCTCCAGTGTTTTATGTTTTACACACAGTACAAGGTTCAGCAACTGAACTGTGTGTTTTTATATACAAGGTAAACCAAATCCTAATGTCCCTACTCAAGCAAGAAATCAGAGAGCCAAATCCTGACTCTCACACATGCCAGTAAAGGCCCCACTAACCCCTTAGTATTGGTATGGTGGCCACACACTAACTTGACAATGAGTTTGGTGAAAAGGCGGGATGGGAGTAGATGCAGAGCCACATAGTGACAGAAGCTTACAAGGATGCCGAAGAGGTGAGGAACTTGGAATCAGGGTCTGGCCTCAAGTTTAATTGTGAAATGGTCTGAGTTTGACTGTGTCACTTTTCTTTTCTTGTTTTTGTTTTGTTTTGTTTGGGAGGGGAGTCTTAGCATTGACATAACACTAAACCAGTAAAAGGTTCCTATAGAGCTCTAGATGCATTGTCTATTTCTGTGACTGCATGCATATGATTTAATTTGCCCCTTTAAGCAACATGGTTCTGTTACATCTTCTAAAGACTTCAGTGTAGGATGTCTTAATAACTGGAATGATTAGTACCCCATCCCCTACAGCTAGAATTTGCCTTGACTTACTTTCATTGCTTGTATTTTTTTAAATGAAATGTTCTCTCTCTATAAGGACTTTTATTTGTGATTTAGTATCTTCTGCAACTAGCCCCTCTTTTAAGGCCCATCTTGGAAACTACATGCACATTACTTTTATCATATGCCCAAATATTTGTAAGATTGGCACTTATAGTTAAGTCTGTATCTCTTGACAATTGCTCCTTCAAACTGGAGTTATGTAATAGCACACATAACCTTGTCTTTTAGGAAAGGATGCTATCTGTCCAAGCTCAAAACATTTCCTTTTAGTTTTACATTCCAATACATATTGATATGCCTCAACTTGTTGTTGGACACAGTTAAAGGTACATTCTTCAGTGGAGGAAAGTATTAAACTGCATTCTTTGTCATTAAAATAACAGGAGTGGGCTCACAGCATTTCTGAAAACTACATTTAGTCTATTTCTGTCAGCCTCACACTCCAAGGGAAATGTGTTATTAACTTTTACTGCTGCTTCTCTCATCACACCAGAAAAAAAGTCTCATTTCTGTGGCTTCACCTCTAACTCTGTAGTCATCATACAGATCAGAAATTGTTTCAACTGCTTTAATTGTTCAGCAAGATTTATGATGTTTAGCTCTCATTGGGCTTTCAGTTTTTCCATTTTATTTTGAGTTTTAATCTCTGTCTAAGCCCATATTGTATTTAGAAGACAGCCATATTGGGCCCTTTCTTTTATTTTACAGCTGTTGAGTTACACAACAAGAAAACTGGATGGTCCCCATGCTCTTGTACTAACTCAGTGGAATTGATTGGTGCTACTTATTACATACTGAGTTTTCTTTTGCCAAGATCTGAGGAAGAAGAAGCTGTTATTGGAAAAAGAATAATTTCTGAAAAGGAAAGAAATTACTATCTTTCTCTCCCACCTAAGGACAGCACCTAAATATTCCCCTAACAGTGCCATGTATAAATTTTACAGCTCTTTGTGCTTTAACTTTTTCTTTCATTCCTACTTCCTATCTATAGAAAGCAAAATAAGATCAGTTACAGACACACACGTTCTTGCTGTCTCCACACTCTTTTTTCTCTATGGCAATTGACTACATTCTCTCAAGTGGACATTTGTGCCTTTTACCTCCAGCAGATTCTCCTAGATGTGGACTGAAGAAGGATATCCTGTAATATTTTCACTCCATTTTTAAAAATACCATGCTGCTACAATTATACCAACTCTACATAGATCAGTTTGGTGTTCTAAGCAACAGATATGAAACCCTTCCTCTGGGATTCATAGGGATGAAAGATGCTATAGAGGTGTAAGGTATTATGAATTATCTCATTGCAAGTGGCTTTAACCACCTGAGAAGGAACAATGATCTCCTAGAAGTATCTTATTGCTGTATCAAAATGTAAATTATTCTTTGTAAAGGATAGAGTAAATACAAACATTTTTAGGATATTCACAGATATGAAATCTGTTAGTGTCTACAACATCTGAAAGTACAATTACTCATTGAAAATCACTTTGCAAAAATGACACCTTACTCTACAGGTCTGCTTCCTGTATATAGTCCAAATTGTTACTGTGAGGCTGTATAAAAATGAAGATAACTAGTTACAAAAATACAGTCACAACGGTTACAAAATTGCAATAAATCTTGTGCAAAGTATGTCATGTAAGGTATCAATGGAAAAGTTACAGACTGCTAAATAGGATTATCCTGTTTAAAGCCAGGTACCTTTGCATATGAAGTTATGAATATCTGCTATGTTTTTGCATCTCAAACATGTTGTTTTCTTGGGTGATGCTCCAAGACAGATTTGCATACAGATTTGCATACATATAGCCAGCCTGTTTGATGGCCCATTAAGGACAATCAGCTCGCCCAGCGAGCCCCTCCTGGAGATGTTTCAGAGAGCACTGAGGCAATGGCTGCCCCATGATTCAGCAAGGCATGTAAGGACATGATCTAAGACTCTCTTTTGCCAGTAACTTTCCATGCACTTGGGCTGAAAGTATAAAAGGAGACTGTCAAATCACTTCTTTGTCTTCAATCCTGTTCGTCACATCTGGACTGTGATTCTCTAACAAGAGAAAGCTTTGAACAAGGGACTAATGACCCCCACTCTGTATGGATGAACTGGAGAGACTTATTACAAGCTAGCAGATTTAACATTGCTGCTATTATCCAATGCTATTATTATTAAAATGAACTACAGACTCTGAAATATTTGGTAAGATCTAATGTACATATATATATTGACCTGGGAGAGTGGCTGATCCTTTGGGATTAGAAGAACCTTATGTCTGATTAATCTGATTTTCAGTAACCTCTTATCACAAAGACCAGATGCCCGGGTGGTGACAGGGGCTAGAATGCTTAATGGGACTGTGTTTTTGGCTTCTTGTTAATCACTGTGGTGATACTGGAGCTGACTTTTGTTACTGGCTTGGTGAACTCTAATGTTAGAATAATCACCAGTTTTTGAGATGTGACTGCCTGTTTTTATCAGTCTGTCCTGAATTTGGCATTCTCAGCTTCCATACCAGGCACAGGCACAGCAACTTCAATGACAAAAACAAGTATTTTCCCCCAACTACTTTTCACAGTGACTAGGCCTGCACAGCCAACCCAGCTAGGACAGACAGAGCTGGATTCTATTGCAGCTGAAGCCTCATCAATAGAATTATTTATTAGGATCCAGTTAAGGGACCAAACTTAGCTCTAAGTTACTCCCATATAACCCCTCTGAAGGCAAGGAGGGCTATAAGGCACAAGTGAGTGTGTAACAGGTGGCTTTCCCCTTTAAGAGCTAGCCAACCCTATTTAATTAGCCATGCCTCACCACAGGTGAACTGGGTGTAGGACTTAAAGGGAGAAATCCCAGCAGTTAGGAGCTGGGCCGGGTTGGAGGATTCTCTGACCCCCCAAATGAAGTCAAGGAGAGAGGGAGAATGGATACAAAATAGCAAAAAGAAGAAGAGTAGAAGCAGAAGCAGATGATGGTGATATAAGCAAAAAAAGCAAAGCTGAGATCAACCAAAAATGTTATAATTGTAAGATCCCTAGAAAAAAGAAATAAGATTAGGAGACACTAACCCTGTGAAAGTAGCTGACAGGATTTTTAAAAAAATAGCAGAGGGAATATAATAAAAGAATAAGGCTGCCAGATGGGGGTCTTTTAGTTGAATGTAAAACACTAACAGCAATCTGATAAATGGCTAAAAACTAAAATGCTCTGGGAAAATTAAAATAAATTGCCTGCTACCAAGGTATTTGACTGAAACAAGGTGGGTAATATATGAGTGCCATTAGAACTGGTCATGATCAAAAGCACAGGAAAAGATAGTGTTAGTAAGTGAGTGACTAATTAGTAAGTGAGTGACTAATTAATAAGCAAGGAGGAGAAAGCAAGCCATCAACAGCAGTGCTGATTACATTTAAGGGAGAGACTCTACCTGAGGAAGTAACACTAGGGTTTCAGATATATGACTCGATTCTGAATATCCCTCCATCCTAAGGTGTTAAAAGTGCCAACGGTATGTAACAACTGTTTGTAAAAGGAAAATGAGATGCAGTAAATGCAGGGGAGAGCATTCCCACAAAAATTGTATAGGAGGGACAGAGGTCAAATCTAGTAACTGGAGCGGTAATCAGTCTGGCAAAGAGAGGGTGTATTGCAGCAAGACAAGCTAAAGAAATACAAACATTGTTAATAGCATATCTTATGCAGAAGCTGTAAGGAGACTCTCCAAGCATCAGATGGACAAGGAAGTGAAAATCAGCATAGGAAAAGGAGAACTACAGACTTATACTCGTTCTATACCGAATATGATAAACACTGCAGAAGGAATAGACAATGATATACTAGTAGTTAAAGAAGATTTATTTGAATTGATGATAGAGATAATAAATTGTACATCACAAGCAAGGGAAAAAATCAGAAAAAATATTACAGCAAGGACAGCAGAAAAATACTTGCATGTTAGAAATTTGTCATTAGATCATGTTAATTTGACTTTGAATGAGGTTAATGGTGAAATATGAGTAGTATGGAGATCACAGTCTTTTGCTGGAATGTACACAGTTTGATAGCACATGGTCAGGAACTGAAAGAAAATATCCTGTAAATGAAAACTAAGCCAGATATCATACATATCCAGGAAACATGGTTGGTTAAAAAGCTTTCTTTTAAAATGTCAGGGTATATTGCCTTTAGGCAAGACCAAAAACTAGGAAGAAGAGGAGGCATTTGTACTTTCATAAGGAAACATTAAACTACATAGCAGTCATGGGCGGCTCTAGACATTTCGCCGCCCCAAGCAGGGCGGCATGCCGCTGGGGGCGCTCTGCTGGTCGCCGGGAGGGTCGCCGGAGCCGCGGGACCAGCGGACCCTCCGCAGGCACGCCTGCGGGAGGTCCACCGGAGACGCCTGCTGCCTTCCCGGCAACCGGCAGAGCGCCCCCCCGTGGCTTGGCGTGCTTGGCGTGCTGGGGCCTGGAGCCACCCCTGATAGCAGTAGAGAATGAAGAGGTAAGTCTAGAAAATAATACACCGGACCCTTACTAGAATGCACATCTGTATAGCACAAATTCACGTATAATGCGGTCGCAGCCATGGATACCAAATTTAATTAATTGCAATTCATTTTAATGTGATCTCCGCTATAATGCAGTCCCCATGTTAATGCGGTACTGCACATGGATCCCAAATCCCACATTCTAGCGCGGGGCTGGTGTACTGTTGAAATCTCAATGCAGATGAGAGAACTATTTCTTCAGGGACTTATAATATCTATAACCTGTGTGGAAAATTACAAAGCTTAGAGCTGCAAGAAACAGTGAAGAATGCTAAAAGACCATATATTATATACAGTGACCTAAATAGTCAAAATAAATTGTCGGGGAGTAAGACCATTGATAAAAATGGCACATGCTTAGAAAAGTTTATTGCTGTAAACAATCTAGTGGTTTTAAGCAATGGATTTATTCATCATATGGTAGCTTTTCCTGTCTAGATCTGGGAATCATAACAGCAGATATTTCAAATAAATGCAACTGGGAAATATATAAGGAAAAAAGAATGGGGAGTAATCATTTCATTATACTTATTACTTTTCAAGGACAAAGTAAATCTGAAGGTAATAGAAAATTACCCACCAGGAATTTTAAGAAAGCTAACTGGAAGCCATTGTAGCCAACTGGGCTGTGGGCACTCAGGCCTAGTGATGGAAGAGTTTAATCTGTCCATTAGGTCTGGGTCCAGGGAGGACAGAGTCTAGAAAATGTGATAAAGTTTAGTACCAAAGGAGCAGAAGCCAAAGGCCAGAGCCAGGGTATAAGAGAAAGTCAGAAGCCAGAGGGGAGCCAGGGATCAGTAACATAAAGAGAGAAGTCTGGGGCATCAGAACTCTGATAAAAGTGACAAGACCTGGGAGATAATCCAAGGGAGGGGAAAAACTTTTTTTTAATGTTAACTTGGGCCTATTGTAGAAGGTACAGTTTAATTTGGGACTTTCAATACCCCAGAAGGGATAGAACTTTTAAGCCACCTGGCTGAAGAGCAAGGCCATGGAAGATCCAGATGGAGATGATCAACAAGAGGATGCTACCAGAGGAGATATCCAGACACAACCAGACACAGGGGGAGCAGCTGTTGAGTTGCTTCTATGCATGTGGGCCTTGCTTGAGGTGAGATCCTATGACAGAGGGCTTAATGTGAAGAAATAAAGTTGCACCAGTGTGCCTGAGATCATAACTTGTCTTACAGAATCTTTATTACTGGTGATGAGGCTCAAATTGGAAAGAATCTAAAGTAAGTTTCATATCTGAGTTTGAATTTGTAGGTCCAGCAGTTAGAAAACCACCTATTCTATTATAAATTGAGCACATTTGATCTGCAAGTTATTTAGATATAAAACGATGGACCCCAGCTAAGGTATAGACCATTGGACTGGGAGACTGGACATCTAGGTTCTGTTCATAGTTCTGCCATTAAACCACTATGTCATCTTGAGCAAGTCACTTTATCTCTTTGTGCTCCTGTTTTCCATCCCACCCTTTCTCTGTTTTATTTAGCTTGTAAGTTTTTCAGGGAGGAGATTGTCTCTTGTTATGCTTTCACAGTACCTAGTTCATAAGGCTTCAATCAGGGTTGGGGGCTTCAGGTACTCTGGTAATACAGTAATAAATAGGCTGTACACGCATTTTTTACAGACTTATATTTTGGAGTATAACCATACTTTAAATAATTTCTTAATAGCTTAGAATGGACCTCATGGAAGAATTGCTATAGGAAAATCATCTCAATGGATGGACATACACAAACATGTTTTAATTAATTGATAAGGCAAATCAAGTGTGGCCAAGTCATGATGATAATATAGTTTCCATTATCACTTACATTATCAATTTAAATAAAAAAACATTTCTATGCTTTGCTTTAGTTTCTGAAACTTTATGGAAATATGTCAGCTATAATCCAGGGAATAGTAAAAGCAGAAGTAAGAAATATTGTTCACTGTCATCATTTCAGCCACAAGTTGTTGACCAAAGGAATTATGTTGTCCCAACCATGGTGCTGTCAATCCATAGCAGACTGCAGGCTGTTGAAGACTATAGGCTATTGGTCTGACAAAGCAGACCAGCTTTTTCCTATGGCTTTTGAAGATGACTTTTTATTTTTAGACTAATTAGTATTACTGTGAGACCTGAGAAATTGAAACATTGAAGCCGTAGAGTACATCTGCTCATTTCAACGTGTTACAATCTATCAGTCAAGATTTATAGCTTCTTATATTGGCACCCATCACCTCTAACCTACTGTCAAAGTGCAATAGTAATAAGCAAAATCTCTTAGTAGAATTTGTATTACAGTAGTGCCTTGTAGCACCAACTGAGATCAGGGCCCCATTGTATAGACACTGTACAGACACAGATTTTATGTTACTGTATGTTCAGGTTATAGCTTTTCAAACACTTTTAATCAGAATTGTTAAAAATTGGTCAAAACATTTTTTAAAATCTATTATATTGGCTGGCTCCAGACAACATAGGAAAAAAGAAAGGAAAGGCTATTTAATCCATTTTTCACATAACAAAGTGAGTCACACAGGGATTAAATGACTTGTCAAAGGCCATGCAGGATATCTGTTGCAGAGCTGGGAATTAAAACCACATCTCCTGAGTTCCAATCCAGTGCCTCAACCACAAGACTATCCTTCATATCTCTACTGTCTCTACCAATGGGAAATAAGCTATTCTAATAGTTTAAATGGGGGTGTGGTAAAAAGGAGGCCTAAAGAATACTAGCTTTTAAAAATTGTTAAAAGGAAAAGTGGCTAAAATTCAGGTCAAAACCTAATTGAAAACTGTGTCAGATATTACTGCCACCAGATATTGTTGAGGTTAAGAATTTTAAAGGCTGATATCTACTGTTTGAGGTTCTAATTCTAGGTTTGCCATAATAATGATTTTTAAATGTCTAGGTTTATCATAATAAGAGAATAAAATGAAATGCAGTACAGGGAAGTGAAACTGGCTAATGCCCAATAGTACATTGAACATTTCATATTTCATTTTTGAAAACAAATTAATTTCTATTTCAATGCTAAGTGTAGCCATTCCGCTTAGAAAAAGGGATTCAGCCTTAAATGTAAACACTGGATAAGGACTTGTAAAATCCCAGATTGCCTTTTTAAAGTTCTATTTTTAAAATGCTTTCAAGTCTGTTCATGCCAAAAATGTTCCTAATTAATAATAACGGGCATTCCAAGACCACCCACATGGATTACCTTAAGAAAATGTCTATTTAATTGAAAACAAACCTGCTTAACTACAGCTCAATACATGATTTAAAGTTAAGAACCCCTTTATTTGATAAAGCTGGAAAACTATATATAGTACACTTTTGTAGCTGGGATTTAACCTCCCAGCAGTAGAGTCTTGATACAATCTGACAGTTTTGCTTTTCACTTTCTATTCTTATAATTTGATCTGAATTCCTGGACAACTTCAAGGCTCCAGAAACAGGTTTCCGTTTCTTGGTAGTAGGGTTGGCTGTAAACAAAGTTCTTTAGGGATGGTTAGCCTGGACACCATAATCTGTCAGGGAAAGGTTGATTAGAAATCAGAGATTTCTTCTTGAAAAGTCAATTAGTGAAAGTGTTGCATTCCACAAGAATTAACAATTTTAACATCGTAGTGGTTTTCTATATGAACAAGGCTAGTTGAAAGTTTTCTTTAAAACTATGGCATCATTCTCAATTGGGCTTTATTTTTTTTGATTCATGCCAAGAATCAATATATACTCTTGTTGCTGTGCATAACAAAGAATGAAAAGAACAGACATAGAAGTAAAGGGCTAAAGAATTATGATTTTCACATCCTAATCTAGTACTCTCCTATCAACCTTCTAGAACTCAACACTTCATTATCTTCTCATTAATAATTCTAAAATCAAATATCTGTCTTCTAGGTGCAGTCACACATGTTAAAACTATCAGCCACTTTTTAACAGTTGCCCATTGAAATGTCATGTCCAACTGCAAAGATAAAATAAAGATCTCATGTGTTGACTGCTTTAATAAACTCATCTTAAATATGGAAGTATGGAAAAGTATCAAGAGAAAGTAAGCAGTATTGTCTCCTTTCCACAACCCCACAGCAGAAATTTCTGTTACACTTAATAGTCTTTCTCCATTATTGCCCATTTTTGTCAGTAATGGGCCCCCTCCTCTCCTTACCTCTTCTTTTTATGTCTGTTTTTACTCCTCATCATCAATTAATAATTATAGATAACAAATGCATCTATTACAAAAAAGTAGGCAATACAGCCAATATTTTAAAATACTTTTACTGGGATACCCGCTCTATAAATCCCAGAGCTTATAGGGATTTGAACTCTTTTCTCCCTCTTGAGGGGAGAAGCCAGCTCTCGTCAGCCTCATTGACATAAATTAAAATGTTGCTTACCAATAATTCCAAATACTGATCTGTTGAATTAGTTGAAATTTGTGTTCTAATTGTATAAATGATGCTAGATTATAATGATGACTGTGCTCATGAAAAGAATTATGCAGGATATGACCTAGAGTAAGTGTGTCACCATGACTTCACTGGTAGTGGAGTGTGGTTTAGGAATGGATACAAGAAGAACAGCTAAAAAAGTTTGTCCTGGAGACCAGGCAATCTGTCCCAGGGTCCTGTTTTGCTCTGGGGTATCACCTGGAAATTCGGAACCCTGTGGGGAGTGATTCTGTAGGACTGGGCTACTAACAGCACAGAGCTGACTTCACAGTGAGAATCTGACCAGAGTAGCAGCAGAGCAGAATTGACTTCACAGTGAGGGCAGACTGGATTAGTAGTGGCGATGGCAGCAGAGACCAGACTTGTCAGAATTGCACCACATAGCTGCATGTTGGAGCAGGACCTGATGACCTACATGTCTCTGGACTGGAGCCAACAGGCAGAAAAAAGTCAACCATTGACATCCTCTCTTATTATCACTGAGTCTATGTGGACCTGTGATTGGGGTTTAGGTGGTGGGGAATGCTTTGGGACTCAGAGTTCTGGACCTCAACCAGCTAGACAAATACTATATTTACAGGCCGGCAAGCCTAACTTCAGTATCAGGAAAATTGGTTGAAACTATAGCAAAGAACAGAATTATCAGACAGACTGATGAACACAGTACTTTGGGGAAGAGTTAACACAGCTTTTGTAAAGAGAAATCATGCCTCACCAATCTATTATAATTCTTTGAGGGGGTCAACAAGCATGTGGACAAGGGTGATCCAGGGCATATAGTGTGCTTGGATTTTCAGAAAGCCTTTGACAAGGTCCCACACCAAAGGCTCCTAAGCAAAATAAGCAGTTGTGCGATAAGAGGGAAGGTCCTCTCATGGATCAGTAATGGGTTACAAGATAGGAAACAAAAGGTAGGAATAAACAGTCAGTTTTCACAATTATATAAAAGTTGTTTAGAATGAAAGGTTTCACTTTTTCATTTTGAAAGACATAACAATAGGATGTTTTGAAATTTTCAAAAAAAATTCTGAAGAAAACTTCATTGAAATTGATACAATTTTACACACACAAAATTTAATTTTGTTGAAATATTTTCTAATAGAAAATTGTTTTGATGAAAATTTTGTCACCAGTTCTAATCAAGGTCCTCCATTGAAAATGGCCCTTTCCCAGTTCCCAGTGACTGAAATTCAGGAAATTCTTGCAAAATTGCTTCCGGTGATCTCAGTTGTTATGATAGTACAGAGAGAGGAAGTTTTTGGGGGTATGTCTACACTAGGATGTTATAGCTCCACTGGAGGTAGCAACAACATAGGTTGAGTTTAGACAGAATCAGGAATGTTTACTCCCATGCTCTATAACCCTATTAGGTTGCAGATAGACTAAAATAATGATAGATACCTGACATGTCTGTCCATTAATAGAAGATAAAACCCAATAAAACAAATGTAGTCTCCATCCTATACCAAGCTGAAGGCCAATTTGAATGGGGCCAAGTATGATAAAGAACTTCAAATGGCACCACAGCTGTTTTGCCAAAATGGAAAATTAGAGGGAAGGCAGTATTTGGTGACATCTTTAGCTCCAAGACATGGCTGTTTGAACATGAACTTACAAAGATTTTAGGGGAAAATGATTTCTTGTCCAGCCCAAAGGAGACATTAAAACAATTCATCAGTAATGAGTCCAGTAAAATCCCAACTTGATTTTTTCAGCTATGAAGGGAAGAGATTCCTCTCACAGGTTACTCCACCATCTCCAGAACCTCACATAGTGGAAGTGGTTGAAACTCAACCAGATAAGAAAAATCAAATGTGATCCATCTTGTCTGTGAAGTATATTAAATAATACTTGCAACCCCAATCTCCAATCCATACCCAAAAGCAAGATTCCTACTATATGTGGTGGAGCCAGAAATCACTCCCACAGTTTTGATAAATTCATAATTCAATTGCTTATTGTCATGGCCATGGCTATCCTGTAGACAATACTTCATCTCAATAAGAGTTTATTATTTGTTAAATAACATTTACTATTAAAACCACCTTTTATCAGAACATTAGTTGGCACAGATATCATAATTATTCAAGTATTAAACATGAAGTTTTCCTTACTTCAATGCATGAAGGTAACTGATCAATGGCAAAGATCTTATGAGTCCAGAAATTGTATAACTCACTTTCCAGTGATTAGTTTGTCAAAACCACAAGATGTATGAATATACTTCCTTTAACCTGTCAAAAGGATATAGTGAAGCCCCAAAGTCCTCATCAAGGCTGATGTAGCAGATAATCCCCAACTATTGATTAGACTCAGGCATTCATTTTAATCTGAAGATGTACTTTGGGTACATCAATAGGTCAAATAGACTATCAGCACAGCCCAATAATATTGAAGTACTGAGTCAGCATGTTAAGATGCCCTTGAGTAGCTCATATTAACTTCTCCTGGGATGGCTTTTGAAAGAGGAAATGAGGATTATTATAAATGAAGAATATTAGATTGAGGTTTTGCTCCTTCAACAGCATCATTCTCACTTTTTATTGAGACCAAAGCTTATTTGATTCATGGACCCAGGTAGGTATTTTAAGTCATTATAGTATGATCTTCATTATGTCTGAAGCCAAAAATCATTCATGTGTAAACAATTTCAGATATTTAGTATGAAGAAGGGGAGAAAAAGAAACCACACACAACACCCAAATTAAAAAGAGATTTAGCTAAACCTACTGTCATCTCTGTCAAGAGAGGATTAAAGGCTAAGATAGAAAAAAATATTCAAACTGCATTCCCTGAAGTAGTTATATAAATAAGACATTTTGGAGTATGGTAGTCTGGAAAGAGGAAAAACATGTTTAAGCAAGGATTTTTCTATGATGGAATACTGAACCTATTTAAAGAAAGAAATGTTTTAGACAACTGACTTTGGAAAGTACAGTACATTTGACCATGTATCTTTAGATCATAAGGGCTGTAGTTACTCCTTTTTATTGCTACTATTAATAATAAAACATGTTTATACTTCATGACTATGGTTCAGCTTTTGAACGAGATGTTATGCATATGTATGAGCTTTTCATTTTACTTAGGACTGATTAACATGATGCATAACAGCCTCCTGCAGTTTTTGCTCCATGCAGTTCTTCATACAAACTTAAAAAAAAAAGTTGGTAAAAAAAGGAAGTATTTATACACATTACACCAAATTCTTAAATTTAACCAATCTTTTAAAATATTCATAAGTAAATACTAGAATGTCAGTAGTGTTCCTCTTTAAGAAAACCAACATTTACAGTTCTGTATATAAGTACCTGTCTGGGTCACTCAAACAGGAGATACAGTGATACTCAAAGATTTCTGAAACAACAATTTTCATCTATGGTTTAATTTTACAGAATAACTATAAAAATTATGCTGAGTTACTTTACTTGCATGGATTATAACTAGCACGTTGTTTCTAAATACATAAAATAAAGTCTGCATATCTGAATGTTTATTTCTAATATGTATGTTCCATTATTTATCCAGTTTGGATAATATAGGATGATGTGTATCAGAATAAGAGAGTTTATATGTCCATATTAATAAAAAAATACCAATTTACTTCCCTCTCACAACATCATCTGTACTGTAACAAAGTCACATACCCATTGTCCTAGATAAACAGGGAGAAGGACAACATACAATGGATGTGGTTTAACTAGGCCACAACTTTTTTAAACTTAATTCATCTGGGCACTATCCTGTCAATAACTCGTACAGTGCAGGTTCTTTCCTTCCTGTTAAAGAGCTACCATCAACACCCATTGTTGGGATTCCACAGCCATTCCCTCATATGAGGGGTAAGGGAGTGTGAAAAAGGGGGGTATTTTCTCTCTATACCATATGTTAGAAGCCCCACCCTCATTTCTCGGATTCTTTAAGGGATGCCTTCCCCTATGTCCACACCCAACTCCAGTTTAACAGGGAACCAAACTTGCTATGGAATGAATATTTACACTGGACACCGGCCCATCAGTGACAATATGAACTTTATCTCCTACCCTACCCACCAGGTTCCTACGCTGCTTTTGGAAAGGAAAAACAAAACAAAACAAAACAAAAAACCCACCCTGTCCCAGTCAATGTGGCTGTGAGGGAAAATTTCCTCCCCAGTCCCAAAAGGTGATGGACACAATGTCCACAGCAGAACCCCTAACCCTGTTCTATTCTGATCCTAGAGGTGGGTGAGTAGGACCTGCTGCTCTGGCATGTAATGGCACACAGATCATGGCAAAAGGTTTTTATGCCTTCTCTTATGTGGCATAGGAGTGAATGGGATTCCACAGACTCCTGCCTGCCCCCTATCCCCCACACACTCAGCTGTTCCCCCTCCCAAATCATTCACAATGGAAGTAAAAGAGACAAGGGGGAGAATCCTCCATTAAGGGACAACAATCCTTTTATCCATAAGTGTCCAGACAACAGTCCTTACCCTTCATGTGGGGCTGGTTTCTTTACATCTTCAGAAGTTTCTCTTTAGTTATTTGGTTGAAATGATTAAGATGCTTGTTTTTTTCCCTTTCAAATAATACTCAACCAGAGACGTCTATAATGACACATTCCTAACAGGTGCATCCACTATGATAACGAAATGACAGATGCTGCTTCAATTGAAGTCAATGAGAGTCCTGCCATTAACTTCAGTGGTAAAAGAACTGCACCTTAATGGTGCATTTTTGACATGGGAGTCATGAGTTTGATATTTTTCTTGTATATTCAAGGTTTTTTCCCCCAAGTATATGCATCTATCCAATGCTCTGCAAATACCTTATCTTAAATATACAAGAAAAAATCCATTACAATATTTTGGTTTATTGTCTCCAATTACAAATTCAGCAATTAGTATCTATTTAACTTCAAGGCTTTCTGTGTGTGCGAGAGAGAGAGAGAGAGAGAGAGAGAGAGAGAGAGAGAGACATCATCCTTCTAGTGGTTTGTTTCTTTAGATGTATAGAATCTGTGGTTGAGTGTATAAATTAGGCTTCATTACATGTTGTTACTGTCATCCTCTCCTCATTCCAGTTTAAAGATAATGTATGCCCTTCTTAATGATCGTGGTTTGTGTCACAAGTGTCTTTTCTTCCCTTTGTATCATGGCTGTAGTACCAAAATTATTAACTGAATACCATTAAATTGATGTAGAAAAAAATATGAATCTTCATTCGCCTTAAACAATTTTTTTATGCTTCTGATATTTCTGAAAATTTCATCTTAATTTTTCGGACTCAGAAGTTCCAGATAAGCTTGGATGTGTATTTGAACTGAACCCACCCATACATAACTGCACAAATATTTAACTAATCCCAAAACAGATGTTTTTTTAAACATTTAACTTATTTTTATTCTTTTGGTATCAAGTAGGGAGAGAGCATCTTTTCTGGTGACTCCCAGAGTCTGAGTATCTAAATACCTACCAATAGTATAACATGCTAATTCAAGGAAAATGTTGGCCCTCAAGGTTCAACAAATACTTAATGAACGTTGAGGTCACAGCTTGCCAATCATTATCTTGTGCCCTGGGGTGAACAGAAATTGATTTGTGGCTAAGCTCTTTTTTTATTTTTGGGACAAATCCTTATAAGCATTTGTAGACTAAATAAAAACAACAGAGGTAGGTGTTTAGTGTAATATCTGTACCAGCATATGCCAGAAAGATGGGGGCAGAGGGGAAAGACTCTATTTCCTCATTTCATTTGGACTAATAATGTCAGCAAAGGAGATATCAAGAAGAGAAAGAGAACATGGGCCTCAGAGGGTACTTGCTCCAGGGAACTATCAGACTGAGAATCTTATACATATTTAGGTCAAGGTTGGATTATAAATTCAGAAACTTCTTAGTAGTGTATTTCCCCATTGATTCCTTTCTTTCTGACTCCTACTGAGTTTGCATCTGTTCTTTTTCTAAGTAGAGAATACGTGGAATGGATACAAATGTGATACAGTTTGTTGATTACATTCTTGGCTTGCATTTATCTGTTGGAAACCTCAACATCAGACAGTCAAATTAATCAAATAATCTTTAATCATTGGTGATCTTTGTAATTTTTTTTTAATCCAAGATGGAGCCTGCTGTGATTGTATTTATCTCAGATATATCCATGTTTCATCTCTTTGTTGGGCTTTCCACAATAACCTAAAGAGGATAATCATGAAGCATATTTGTAATAACAGGCAGAACCACATCAAACTGTCCTGCCCTGTCCTATGACTGGATAACTATTCTTTGGAATCAGTTTACTTCCCTTTAATATGGGCCAGAATGTTCCTTGTTACAGTTATGACATTCCCTGTGCCCACGTAGTATTAATAGCATGAAAGAACCAGACTTTTTTTCCAGTTCAATGCTTTATTAAGATTCTGGGAATTTGTGTTTGTTGTTTGAGCCAATCTAAATCTTCCCACTCCTAAACTCTCTGCTACATCCATACTTAAATATGGAAAGAGACACACTGGTTTCTTCCTCTCTGTTGCTTTTCCTCTTTCAATAACACCCTCCCTAATCTTGGATGAAATGGGGTTCTTCAGGCTTTCCAAAAACCTTAGGTACTGTGGTGTTAAACCAGATGACTTCACTTCACATTAAGCTGTGGCAGCTGTTGCTGGAAAAGGCATGTGCCCCTTTAAGGGCTAAAGAGCCAGGCAGTGACTTTCTGCTCCCCATGCTGACCCATTCCCTCCACCCACAAGCTGACCAGAAGAGTGTGGGGAGATATAGGTCCACACTAGTGCAAGAAAGGCCCTCTTTTACCTGGACCCATGGAGGAACAGCACTCACCCTTTCACTAATGGAAGTGGTGAAACACTGGGTTTTGTTAGGATACACTGTGAACGTTGTGCTAGTCATTTATTTCGCAGGGGGCTGGGAATGATTTTTTTCCTCACTGACTCATTGGTCAAGGCAAAGTGTGTGTGGGGGGGGTTCCCCTTTCCCACAGTGGGCTCAGGCTGTCTTAGTTGGGGTGGACATGAAAAGGGAGTTAGGCTATGATGATGCAGTTCATTCTGTAAGTGTGGGGTGAATGTCCAGTGCAGGCACTCCACAGGGAAAGGATATAGTAATCAGATACAATGGATTGGTAAAGGTTTTAAAGGAATAGAACAAAATGGGGTTCAGGGCTCTGATGACTGGTAGGGCAGGGAGCCAACTCCCCTCCTTTCTTGCCCCCTTCCCCCCATAACACTCATTCAAGGAGGGGATGGTGAGGTCCCTGTAGCAGGTTGGTTGAAGACCAGGATTGGTAAGAGAGAGGGCTGACAGAAGCCCCACAGGTATATATTTAAATGAGTATGGAATTACCTGCACTGTGCACTTTTATCTGCTGGGTACTCCCTGTCATTTAAGAATAAAGTTGTAGCCTAATTAAATGACATCCAGTGTCTCCTGCCCTTCTTCCAGCATAGCTGGACAATGATGATTAATTAGAGCTGCACAACCAGGTACAACCAGAATACAGACGAACAAACTACTTCCTGTATGAATAATAACAGGACGTCATGAAGTAGAGGGTTCATAGCCTCGGGGTATGGATCCTGGAGGAGGGCTTCATACTAATAGCATGCATCATAGGATAGGTGTTTTCCATTTTAAACTTTTATTAGTTCACTCACTCCATGTCCTTGTCCACTCTGATTATGGAAGACTAGAAGAAGTATGAAATGCAAATAAATCCCTGTGCTTTTTATTTTGAACACATGGGTTCCAAAAAACATGGAAGAGTCCTAGATTTTTAGGGTCTGATCCACAGACCATTGAAGACAACCATCATCCACCACCCTCATCCTGAGCTACCACTCATCTCCCAGAATATAAGGGATGTGCATGACAGATAAAATTATATGGAGAATTCAGTGTTTGATCTAGAATATTCATCCCCAATTTTCTAAGAAAAAGCTACAGCCAGGCATTCAAAAGCTAAGCTACTCAAGCATTTCCAGATAGATTCCAATCAATATATATTTACAAACACAAAGTAGTATTTTCTGTTGCAAACTGGCCCCAGACAGAAAGGATTTAATCTTTTGTTGTTTGTTTGTTTCCAAATCACAGTGCAAAGACAAATTTCACCTGCTTCATTACACATGACTGTGGGAATGACAATCATTATTGTTGCAGCTGGTTCAATGCAGGATGTGGAGTATTCTGAATTTTTAAAATGTGGCAACATTATTTAGGCGCCCAAATGGGCCCTGATCTCTCTTGAAAATCTGCTCCCAGTTCTGAGTGCTGAGCACTGTGGGAAATCTGCATTCCTCAGTGTACTAAGAGGTACAGTACAGTACAATATCAACCGGATGGAGAGACGAGATCGGTCAAACAAATCCTTTTTCTCTCTATCAGACCAAACTAAATTTCATGTATATCACTATCTTTCATTAATCTTAAAGAAAATATTAAAGGATTAAACCTGTAAAAGGACCATATTTGAGAGCCACAAGATCATTCATGTAGCAGGTTTTTTGACTACAGGCCAGCTTTTCAAAGGCATGTACACATCTAAAGATGTAGCTGAGCACCTAGTGTGATTTACAAAAGTGCCTAGGCTGTATACATGCTTTTGAAAATCCTACCAGAACCCTATTTGCTTCCTTATGTGCCTTACATCTCCCTAACTATAGATGCTGCATAGCTGAAGGGAAGTATATTTTTCAAGGAAACACTTCTAATTACATAATAGTTATGTGTTTCAGTGAACAGATTTTAGATGTTTTTCTTTCACAGAAAAATTGCATACCATTCTCTATTAATATTGATAAGGAAAATGTTATTTACATCAAAGGGAAATGTAGTTATTTTCCTAATAACAGGACCATTTTATTTAGGGCATTAGGTGACTGTCTGCTTGATGACAAGAAAATGTGTTTAATGGTTACTATTGGCATTCCTACTCATCAAGAATTGATTATCTGTAATGTTTTCTTTACAAGTTAACTGTTACTAGTCACAGTTCACTGCCTGGTTGGTCCAAAGAATGAATCCATCTTCCATAGAGCTAGAAAACCTGCAATTCTTACATCTGATCACATTTCACTAAGTGATGGCCCTTTTGCCACTCAGATGACAACTTGTGGCTTATGCAAACATTGTCCTGTGCCATCAAAGCCTCTTTTCACATTTCTGCTGAATGGCCCCTAGGTGATTGATTCCCATTCTGTTGCAGTGATGTATAACAAGGGCATGAAACTAAATCCTGAAAAATGCAGAGTGGGGCTGTCAATACATTTTCTGGCTAGTGGTTATCAAGTACCTATCAATCAGCAGTTCAGTTTTTTTTATTTGAACTCATACAATGTGCACAATAAAAAACCCTGTACCAAGGAGACTGTACTTACAAAAAGAGGGCTGTGATTTAGAGTTACTTTCCCTCCAGACTAGGCCCTAATAACAAAACATTTTAATTCACGAAGTTGTTCAGTATATTTGTGTGACACCGTATGTCAGTCAATATAGAAACAGCTAAATAAATATTTCAGTCTATCTAGTTAAAGATACATGGAGGAGTTGCTTTTTTGTCCTGAGGCTTACATTTTCTTATGAATTATGTGTGACCATGGAAAATAAAATACAGGTATATATTATTAGCATGTCCACTCAGGTGAGTTTCAGTACAAATGATATGATACTTTCCCACACTTTCTAATACAATTAAGTAATTACAGAATTTTGAATAAGTGTAGTGGACTGTTCGTTAAAAATCCAGTGATTAAAACTCTGTGTTTGCATACAAATACAATTGATTTATGCCATGTTTTTCTTCAAATGCACTGCAACTTCCTTCTTCAAATGTTAAAATAATTATTTACTCATATCTAAACTGTGGCCCAATTATGTTTTTTTAAATGAATTTTTTAAGTAATTGGCTAATTATAATAGAAATGTACCTCAGGATTAAGTCTTAGATATTACTATTAAACTAGGCTCTGATTCAGCTAGTCACTTAAGTACAATTCTTCCTTTAAGTGCACGAGTAATTCCATTCATCTCAATGGGACAGCTCATATGTTTAAAGTCAAGCATCTGCTTAATTTCTTTGCTAAATCAGGGCCCTAAAGTGTTCACTGCTGAACTTTTGTATTTCTCTAAAAGCATATCGAAAACCAATACCATAATTACAAAAAATATGTATTTGATAAAGACACATTATGGGGGATGTGCGTTCATTTCTGTGCAACAGATCTAAGTTCAGATGACAAGTTTCCTGGTTAAACAAAGGCTGAGTTCAATATACTTGGAAAAGAGAGTATTTTGTGTGGTTTTGGTTTGGGGCCCTGAGGTCAATACATGGAGTGTTATTAATAAACTCTGGAGGGAGCTTTCTCACTACAAGAATAGTGAGAGTTGCAGAATTCCAGCCAAGTGCCATGGCACTGGGAAGATGACCTCAGAAGTTCTCCACAGAAACTGAGAAGTTGATGCTAAGCATCTTTTGAACCCAGAATTCATTTCAGAGCAGATTCCTATATGCTGATACTCACTGGGTAACAGAAGGACAGTGAAGGCTTCCTGGAAAGGTTTTTGAGAAGGTCCTATGCTAATACTTTCTTTGTATCCCTGCATTACTACCCAAGGTAAAGCAGGATGAGCTGCTCTTAGAATTTCCACAGAATATGTTCAGGGTTCCTGTAACTGTGTGTTAATTACAAGACACCTCTTCAAAAAACAGCTTCTAAAATTGTGCTTTCTGATATTATTTTGCATCTGCAATTCATAGTAGATTAAAGTAATAGAATGTAGACTACATGATCTGCCTTCATAAAAGTCCTGTGTCAACAAACTACGTAGTGTGAGAACTAAAATCTATCATTTGAGCCCAATTTAACTTCTTCTGCTATAAACTGGGCACAAAATTAGAGACCAGCATGAAGGTTTTAGAAAATTGGGCCTTAAAAAGCATTATCAAGGGCTAAATCCTGTCATCAGATAGTTGGATTAGGTATATGGAACTGTTCCTTTACGAGGCTTTGGCAGGAGCTGGTTGGAATTGATTGTACAGAGACTGATGTTATACAATGATGATCAGTTAGAACTCAGACAATGGGAACAATGTGGGCCATCCAAGGACTGAAATTTGCCTTAAAAGTAGATAAGCTATCACATATTGGAGCAGATTCCGATGTCAATTAAAACAATGTAAATTACTATTGATTTCAATAAAGTTACTCTGTATTTATAGCAAAGAAAGTGAGATCAGAACCTGATACACCTTATACATGCTAACATATCTGTATTCTGGGCTTGATTCTTCACTCCATTAGAGCAGTTTTCCATTAGTGTAACAGCAGTATCAAATTGCTATAATGGAACTGAGAATCATACCCAGTATACCGGTTACTGTACATCATAAAGTACATTAAGTACATTAAGTACTGTTTGTCCTTAATAATTGCTTGTAATCTGGTAGCGTACAACAACAGTGCTCATCAATTAAGCACCCCTGTGATGCAAACAGGGTAGGTAGTCCTGTATACCACAATGATGATGATGTCAATTAAATCATTGCATACTATAAACAGGTTTAATTCATTACTGAGAGAATGAAATCATATTATTAAATATACTATGCATCATACTTGCATAGGGGGGAAGGGATAGCTCAGGGGTTTGAGCATTGGGCCTACTAAACCCACAGTTGTGGAGTTCAATCCCCAGAGTGGCTATTTAGGGAACTGGTGTAAAATTCTGTTTGGGGATTGGCCCTGCTTTGAGGAGGGGTTGGACTAGATAATCTCCTGAAGGCAGGGGCAGCTCTACCTTTTTGGCCACCCCAAGCAGTCATGTGCGGGAGGCGCCCCAGAGCCGCGGGAGCAGCGGACCTCCCGCGGGCATGACTGCAGAGGGTCCGCTGGTTGCGCGGCTCGGCTGGACCTCCCGCAGCTGCGGACGGTTTGCAGGTCCGGCGGCTCTGCTTGAGCTGCCGCAGGCGTGCCTGCAGGAGGTCCAGCCGAGCCGCGGGACCAGCGAACCGTCCGCAGTCATGCCTGCGGGAGGTCCACTGGAGCTGCGGGACGAGCGCCTCCTCCGCAGTCATGCCTGCGGCAGCTCCGGTCCTCCCGGGGCTCCGGTGGACCTCCCGCAGGCATGACTGCGGCAGGTCCGCCGGCCCAATCTGCCGCCCCCCCGGGAAAGAGCCGCCCCACGCACGTGCTTGCCGCGCTGGGGTCTGGAGCCGGCCCTGCCTGAAGGTCCCTTCCAACCCTAACATTCTATAATCTACATGTCAAGTTCCAATTCTACATCATCAAGAGCAGTCTTTCATCCTACTGTCAAATCATGTCATTTGATAGTCTCTGAAAATAATTCCTTAATGTGCTTGGCATGTTCCTTGTGTGGTAGCTCAGTGTTTGCATTTGAGATATATCATGGTCTAACATTTTATGCTATTGCTTGTATCTGTTAAATAAAGAATTGCTATATCAGATTAGCCCCAGTATGGCTTGGTCTACACCTTAAACTTAGGTAGACCTAGCTATGTTGCTCAAGGGGTAAAAAATTCACCCCTCTGACAGACAGACACCTCTACCCCGATATAACACGACCCGATATAACACAAATTCAGATATAACACGGTAAAGCAGTTTTTTGGGGGAGCAGGGCTGCGCACTCCAGCAGATCAAAGCAAGTTCGATATAACGCAGTTTCACCTATAACACAGTAAGATTTTTTGGCTCCCGAGGACAGCATTATATCGCGGTAGAGATGTAGTTAAGTTGACCTAAACACTGGAAGAATTCTTCCGTCAATCTTACTACCGCTTCTTAAGGGGGTGGATTTACAAAAGTGATGGAAAAAACCCTTCTGTTGCTGTAGCAAGTGTCTGCACTACAGCTGTGCTGCTGTTACACTTATAGTGTAGACATACCCTAAGGTATTGAAGGAAATAATGGCTCAAAGGCAACTCCTCAGATTATGGTGGGAGTTAAGTCTCAGTCCTATGTACCTATTAAGCAAGAAAATTGAAAAGATTGTTTATTCTTCTAAAAACTATGATAAATTCAATCAAAATTTTGAAAAAATGTTCTGTGAAGTAAAGCACTGAAAAAGTTTTGAAAATAAAATACTTAATGCCAATTCTTTGTCAGTAATTTATTAGTTGAAATAATATCCTGTGAATACAGGAGTCTGAGACAGTGCATTATTTTTGTGTGTGTATTATATTGCTTTTACCTTGATGACAGACGGATGAGCCCTAGGTTTAACATGCCTTAGCCTGAAAAGCAGATCTTAAATAAATCTTGGAATCATGCTTGACCCTGAAGCTTCTTTTTCCTCTCACATCTCCTTTATCTGTAAATCTATCTATTATCACCTTTGGAAATTGCAAAGGCTCATTTTTGATCCAGCCTTACTTAAATCCTTATCCATAGCTTCATCAGCTTTGTTTCTGCAATTACATCTTGTATGGTTTTCCTCAGTCCCTGCTGTGCAATCTTCAGGGGGTCTAAAATGTTGGTGCCAGACTACAGTCTCTCTCCAAAAAGTGAGTGAGGCACTCCTCTCCTATCATCCATCATCTTCAGTTTCTTATCCCTCTCAACTCAATTCAGATTTGATTATCTCCTGTTTTTTCTCCCTAACTGTTCCCTGGATTTGCTCCATTGCACTTCTCTGACCTAATATTCCCCTACTGTCCTGCCCATTTATCAAATGTACCTCTCTGGGTCTGCACCTTCCTATGGGAATCCTATAGTTGGTGTTCCCATATTTGTGCTGGGGAGATGTGTGGGGAGTGGAACCAGAAAGAAGTTTTATTTTTCCAGACTGTAGCCACTTCATAGATCTGAAGAAGGGTTCTGTGTAACCTTAAAAGCTTTTCTCTCTCATCAACAGAAGTTGGTCCAATAAAAGATATTACCTTAGCTGTACCTTATCTCCAATATCCTGGGACTGACACAGCTACTCCAACACTGCATGCAACTTCATAGAAGTGATTTTAGCCTTCTTTGACAGAGTCTAGTGGATGTGGGGAAGCAGTAGGCATGTTGTAGCTTGATTTTAGTAAGGCTTTTGACACAGTCACGGATGATATTGACAGAAGCAAACTAGGAAATGAAGTCTAGTTAAAATTACTATAAAGTGGGTGCATAACTGGTTGAAAGACCATACTCACAGAGTAGTTATCAAGGGTTTGCTGTCAAACTGGGAGGGCATATCTAGTGGAGTCCCACGGGAATCAGTCCTGGGTCTGGTTTCATTAATGACTTGGATAATGGAGTGGAGAGTATGGTTATAAAATGTGCAGATAACACCAAGGTGAGAGGGGTTGCAAGCACTTTGGAGACAGGATTAGAATTCAAAAGGACGTTAATAAATTGAAGAATTGGTCTGAATTAAAAAAGATGAAATTCAATAAAGACAAGTGCAAAGTACTTCACTTAGGAGGGAAATATTAAATGCAAAATTACAAAATGGGGACTAACTGGCTAGCTGAAAATGATCTGGGGTTATAATGGATCACAAATTGAATATGAGTCAACAATGTGATGTAGATGCAAAAAAGGCTAATATTCTGGGGTGTGTTAACAGGAGAGTTGTATGTAAGACATGGGAAGTAATTATCCCACTCTACTCTGAACTGGTAAGCCCTCTGCTGGACTACTGCGTCCAGTTCTGGGCATCACAACATTAGAAAAGGTGAAGACAAATTGGAAAGAGTCCAGAGGAGAGCAACAAAAATTACAAAAGATTTAGAAAACCTGACCTATTAGTAAAGGTTAAAAAAACTGAGCATATTTAGTCTTGCGAAAAGAGGATTGGGGGGAAGGAACCTGATAACAGTCTGCAACTATGTTAAGGGCTCTTCTAAATAAGACTGCGATCAATTGTTCTCCGTGTCCACTGGAAATAGGGCAAGAAGTAAAGGACTTAATCTGCAGCAAGGGAGATTATATATAATTATATATAATAGGACAAACTTTCTAACAATAAGGTTATTAGCTCTGGAACAGGCTTCCAAGGGAGGTTGTGGAATCCCCATCATTGGAAGTTTTTAAGATCAGGTTGGACAAACACCTGTCAGGAAATGTCTAGGTTTTCTTGGTATTGTCTAAGTACAGGGTTTCTGGATTTTTTGATTTCTCAAGGTCCCTTCCAGGCCTACATTTCTATAATTTGAGCCCTCTCCACCAGCTCCTCTGGGTCTATCCTACAGGTAGGAATCCACTAGCTTCTGTCCCAGCCACAAAACAATCTGAGCAGTGAGGTGAACCTCCATGGTTTGCTATTCTGTGTCATGTAGAAGGTACAAAACCCCTCCTTGGGCTCTTGCACCACACTTTTCTGTAGCAAACTATAATGGTCCTGCTCTGTCAGGGTGATCTCTTTCCATGGTCACAAGGGGGAAGGGCATAAACAAAGCAAAAAAGGATAATGCCATTAAATTAATCCCTGCTTACCACCAAAAATTTGCTTGTTTGTGAAGATTTCAGAATATCTCTGTTTCCTATCATCCATTTTTCATTATCAGTGGGAGTTTGACAGAAAGACAAAGGTGCAATTCACGAACACACACACACACACACACACACACACAATGTGTTAAGCTCTATCTTTAAAAAATAAGATCTTTCAATCCTTGAACTTGATATCTTCCTCCATTTCATTCACTGCTGATGAGTACACTTTTATTTCTCCCCTACTTGAAATGTTTCTTTGTTATTTCTTCTTTATATTCCTTAGATAGTGAACTCTTCAAAGTCAGAGACTGTGTCTACTTCCATGTTTATACAGCAGCTCACACAAAACAGCTGCTGATTGTTACTGGAACCCATGGCTACGAACATATTATAAATAATAATGATAATATTAAATAATAATAACTGTAATAATAATACCATTATTGTAGCTGCCATTCCTTTTATTATTTATCATATTGTTTCAGGTGTCATTACATTTCCTTCTCTACTTTTTGAACAGAAAAGCAATTCCATTATAAATTGATGAAAGAAACCATTCAGAAAAAAAGTTAAAGCATTCTCTTTCTGTACCAAAACTACAGCCTTAAATATTATCCATTGTATTGTTCTTAATAAGCTGTTAAACCTCTTCCTGTTTTTTTCTTGTTTAATTTATAAAAATGCTAAAGACTTTTGTTAAAATGAAGCAAAAATGTTCAAAAAAGTAAAAACAAAGAAAAATCCTGATCCAGTTATTCTGTAGTTTTAGTGTTATCCTGGAGTTTAAATGTCTGTGCGCATTTGCTTAGGTTAGAACAAATTGATTAAATATGTTCTTTATATTTTCATTGTTTTCCTCGTGACAATACAAAGGAGCTCAGTAGATAAAGATTCTTTATTAATCAAACAACTCCCATTATGGAAAAGGTCTCCATATCAAAAGAACTGAAGAAGTTATTGTTATTTTTTAGTCTCCTGCACAGTTAAACCCGCACAGACCTGCTTTTATCTTTCTGGAATCTTTTGGAGCCATTCTGGTCCAGACATAGTGTTTAATATCAGGGTTATATGGCCATATTTCTACATTATGCTTGGATAATTGGTAAGCATCTGATTCTAGTTCTCATGTATTTCCATGAAGCTCATTTCCATTAAATCTGTAGGTGGTCAAATACAACAAGCCTTTCCATTGTCAAAGCACAGCAGAACTCTGTGAAATATTTTGCTGTGGTTTATTGGGTTTATATGTTTTGAGTGAACATCTTTCCAAATTGTTGAGTTGGCAATGGATCGATTAATACCATTAGAAATAACCTACAAGCCAGTTAACAAGGCAGGCAAGACTTCAAAATAGTGAAGAACTGGAAATAAACATTAACTTAGACTATATATACTCTTTTCAACCAAAAAGACACTGTGCCCTAATGGGAAAAAAGGACAATGGCACAGACTTGGTAGTGAGCATACTATTCATATTGCTTAAAAGAATCCACATCCATGAATCTACACTCCTAGCCTCACAGGTTTTAATGAATTCTGATCCCGATTGGATAAGAAAATAAATATGCCTTATTAATGCCAATAAGGATATATTATTTAGTGTGATTTTACTTGCAGCTTTTGTTAAGTGGATCTGCCACTGATGGAGAAGAAATGGTAAAAATAAGGATGGTTTATCCCTGAAATGGAGAAGTGAAGCTTGATCTTACAGATGGGTACTCACGTAAAGGCTCCCATTTAGGCCAGTGAGATATTCAGAGTTGCAGAATCAGACCTTAGCTGAGTACAGAAGTGTAAAAAGTGCTGCTGTAGGACAATGTGAAGACTCAAAACAGAGAATCACGTTGCTAAAAAATGTGCCATAAAATGTTAAGATTGATGCTGTTAAAAAAAATCTAAACTAAATGTACAAAAAAAATTTAAACAGACACACACACGTGTCCAGGTATTTATCCAAACTTTTGCCCACCACCAAAACAGAAAAAAAAAACCCATAACCTCAAAATCCAAGATAGAATGTATGTAAATGCAAAGCACAGGTAAATGTTTGGATAATGATATGAGCTTTATTTGCACGATTTGAATTCTGGAACCTGTAATATCGAGTTGGAATGCTCACAACTAGGATTTCTGTTAATTCACATTTCCATTTGAACATGAAGAACAGTTAGAACAACTGTGATATTTTGGCACTTCTAATAATAATAGATCTGCCTAAAACTGGAAAACAAATAAATAAAGAAAAAGACACTTTTTGAACTTTGAACTTCATACAAAAAATTGATTTAAGTTTTGGGTGAAAGTTTAGGTGAGATCCTATTTTATCCAAACTGGATCCTGCCATCTGTTGTCATTGTCAACAGCAAGTTTGTGGCTGAAATGGTCAATATAGTAATCTTCCCTGGTTCTGTTACATTTCAGTTCTTGCACTTCATGGCTTCATTAGATTTTAGGATAGACAGCCACTGCTTTATCCTTTGGGGTCTTCAAGGAAATAGCTCAAGAAAAATTCTGGAAGGGTCATTTCCATAGTTCCCCTATGGTCATATTGCACTGCCCTTCATGATAAAGTATCAGAAACTAATCCCAGCCTTCCTAGCAGCAATTTTCCTTTGTCTTTGGCCGTGACAAGATGGGAAAATAATAGACTGGTTAGTGTATTTTTGAAGTGTTTTGAAGGTTATCAACTTGTTGGGATTTTCCAGAAAAGTGGAATGAGAAAAAGAGAGAGAGTTTGACCTTTTGCAGTGGATGTGGATACTGTAGCAGGCTACCTAGACAAGATAAAGTATGAAAGTTTAGTGAATGGACATTTCAGGCAATTTACAAGCTGACTATTCTATAATCTGTGTAAATAACACACAATAAATGACATAAGATTCCAGTGATTACACAGCATTGTCTATATCAGTGTTTCTCAAACTGGGGTAGCTGCTTGTGTAGGGAAAGCTCCTGGTGGGCTGGGCCGGTTTGTTTACCTGCCCCATCTGCAGGTACGGCTGACCGCAGCTCCCACTGGCCGTGGTTTACCGCTGCAGGCCAATGGGGGCTGCTGGAAGTGGCGGCCAGTAAGTCCCTCGGCCCGCGCCGCTTCCAGCAGCTCCCATTGGCCTGTAGCAGCAAACCGCAGCCAGTGGGAGCTGCAATTGGCTGGACCTGCAGATGGGGCAGGTAAACAAACTGGCCCGGCCCACCAGGGGCTTTCCCTACATAAGCGGCGACCCCAGTTTGAGAAACACTGGTCTATATTCTCTTATGACAGTGATGAAACAGAGGACTCTTTATTTCATATGGAACATATCTTATTTGCTGATGTGATTCCACAAAATATATTGTAAGATTAAAGGCGTCTTGTGGGTAGGTACTTTGGAAAGTACAGAATAGCCTATTAACAGATTTCATTTCAGTTCCACTTAGTATATAGTTAGCAAATTGTACTAACTATATACTAAGCACAGAAGGCTAGATTCCCAAAGGGTCTTAGACGTTTAGCTGCCACTTTAGGCACCTAAGTCCAACATTTAGGCACCACTGGCATTCAAAAAACCCTTACTTAGCTCCCAGCAAACCCAGGAAGTGCCTACATTTCCACTGGTAAAACCCCAGAGGCATGTACTTTTCAGCTGCTGAACATGTGTAAAGCTGCCTAAGTCCTGACACTCCAGAGCAGATCAGAGCAGCACATTGGCAGGATCCTCAAATTAGGCACTCCACCACCTATCTTTCCTGCTGAAGCTGCTCCAGTGTATATAAATAGTTAAATATTCATTGGGCCAGATTGAGAGGGAGAATGACTGTAGTTTATTGGTTTGGGCACTCACCTGAGAGATGGGAGATAAAACTTTACATCACTTCTCCACATCAGACAGGGGGGAAATTGAACTTGGGTCTTCCACATCCAAAGAGAGTGCCCTAACGACTGGACAAAAGGTTATAAGGCCATCAGTCTAACAGGATTTCTTTGTCAGGATAATCAAGATGATGGTTTCCTCGCTGCCTGCCTGGAAAGCTCTTGTCAGTTTTACTTTCTGCCTGTTTCACCTTCCAGGCAGGCAGCTGGTATGCCAAAAAATTCCATTTCTGATCTCTCAAGATATAAATCCCTTCCCCCAATCAATCAATAAATACATTTGGCTTTTCCCACCTGATTCAGGATGATGATGATTCTCCCACCCCGCAAACGTGAATATTCTGATGGAAAGATTTCCATGTTCTGGCCATCTCTAATAATCAAAAGCCACACTGAAGGCAAAACTAAATCAAAAGTTATATATGTCAGGGGGAGGGAGAGATTGCCCTTGTAATAAGGCTCTAATTCATTGCCTTAGAGACATCACTGAAATCAACATTAGCTATTTAAAGGATAAACCAAATAGAATCTTTTGCATAAATTTCTATGAATAAATATTCCCATAGATACGGCTCTCATCCCTTGCATTAGAAATATTACTAAAGATACCAGTAGTCAACAGGCAATTTGGGAGTAAATACATGCTGATTCAAATATGTTTTAAACTTTTATTTTTATGGAAGGGGAGGGGAAGATGCTACCATGGATCAAAGACCTCCAGAAAAAAGTGCTGTCACTCAGTCTCATTTCAGATCAGATTTCTCTGAATCTGAGGAAACTAATGATTGCCACATTTTTTTTGTTAAAAGATAGCATTAATTAACTTTTAGCACAACAGCAGTAATAGTCTTCTTTCCTCTTTTGGGATCTTACCAACAATATTTTAATTTTCACCAAAACCTTTGCTGGTAACCTTTAACCCTAATTTATTCCACTCAGAGTGAAACCTGAAACCTGGTTATATCTTCTAAGCATTCCAATAGGAGAAGTAATTTGCACCTACCAAATCACTCATCCCCTCCCCAGTAGGCTCTTCTGACTAGAGATAAACCATTGATTTGTTCTGCCCAATATCCAGAAAAGGTGTAGTAAAGTGAACAGTGAATAATAAAAAAGAAATAGCTATTTAGATCAGAAAAGCTTTTAAAAAATAACTTAGAATTTTGTCTGTGAATTAGGTGCTTGTGAAGTGTGCTCATTACAGCTCTGGACATGGAAGTCCTCCCTTTAATTTTTTTAATACTATTCCACCACTGTTTTTCTATTCTGATCTGCTGAGACCATTTCCAGGAGTACCCATGTACATTTGTCTTTTCTATTCATACTCATTCACCTCTTGATCTCTCTCCAGTGAGTTTGATTAACAAGGATGGCAATTAATGCTAGTTGTAGTGGTTGTTCATATAATGTCACAGTCCACAAGGAACTGGAATGAGATAACGAAACTCATTCCACACAGATAACCATAAAGTCATCATATGTCAGTAAGTACAAGTCAGCATCTGCCTGGGCAGGAGAAAAATCAGCAAGTCTTTATTTTTTCACATTCCTCATAATTCATTTTATGTAATAAGTTTTCACTTTGTGGCTTATGAGCACCACTCACTGAATATGCTAAACTGTTAAATCTTTAGCTCTGATATGTCCTTATCCTTTACACTATAATTATTCTAACCAAAGCATTTTTGGTTGATGTCAGACAGCTAAATGGACTTGCTCATTTATTTGGTTATGGATAAAGGTTTAAAAAAATATTTTCATACTAGGATGGAAATTATCCTTCATTAATGATTGAACAAGAGAACAATTATTCATTTTTTCTGTTTTTATGAATAAACAGTTCAAATTCTCCTTATTTAACCAACTTGATCACCTGGACTAACAATTCAGGTCAGTTCATCAGCCTCTGTTGAGTTAAAAAGGTAATGAGAAAGGGGAGAGGGGGAAATAGTTGGAGAGCCCTATGGTACACCAAAGGACTTCATTTTAAACCTGCTGAGGATTGGGAACAAGGCTCTCTACAGCATCCTTCACCATTAATTTGTGCTTTGAACTACTGAGGTGAGAAGTATTTACCCAATGAACATTGGTGTAAAGATGTATGATAAACAAAACATAGTATCGTATTCTGGATATAACACTGTGTAGGCCTGTAGATTAGAATACAGGCTACTAAATGCATTCAGAAGATCATAATGAATGAGAAATTTCTTACCTAATCATTTTCTTTCTATTAGCAGTTTCTCTCCAAATTCTTTACTCATGGAATTCGGAGGCGATCCAATGTTATTGCTGGAGTCTTCAGGACTGAGCTCTGCCTTTCAGCTCAGACCACCAGAAGAGTTCTTCCAGCTGTAGAAACACCCCAGTAACCAATTATTAACCTTAAGACAATATATGTCTCAGTCCCCCTTTAGAGAAAATGTTTAATTTATATTCTTGTTATTTACAAGACTACTAGGGTGGGTTGAATTTGGAGAGAAGCATATTTATTTCATATGCTTGAGATACATTTTTAGAGCTCTAGGAATGCCTGTTTATGACACAGCACTGAAAAGTTAGAACAAAATGATGGAAGAACTATTTCCCTGAAACTTTGGAAGAAGAACTTGAACAGACAGGTTTATGGAGCTATAAAAATAATCTTTTCCTCATAACAATGGCAGCATGTTCTTGTATAGGCATGGGAATTAATTCCAAACCTTGCCCTGTTGGAGGTAGCAGCAACTAGAAAGGTCTGCCACAGGTTTGTCCAATTTGTTAGCATGGTTAAGCTTGGCACCTGATACTCAAATGGAACAACCAATGTGCCTGGCTATGATATGTTGCCCATGTTTCTATGGTACTTGGTTGTAGGGCTCCAACCCAACCACCTGGAGACTCTAGAGTAGCTGAGATCACCAGAACATTGGGAGTGGTATTGTATTTGTATCATGGTAGCATCTAGTGATCAGGGCCCCGTTATGCTGGGCACGCACAAAGAGGGAGCCCCTTCCCAAAGCATTTTCTGTTTCCCCTCACACCAGAAACCTTAATCTGAAGAGATCAATTAATGAAATATCCTGGTTGAGTTCTGCCTGGATACCAAACTGTATCAGAGGTTAATGGAGAATCCATGCTGAACTAAACTTATCTTCCAGTGCTCAGGCTGTTAACTCTAAGCATTCCTGGTCTTAATGAAGGAGTCCCTGCTTCAAGAGGGCTATCTAGAAAGTCCAAAATGCCTTCTGAGCTGGTGGAAGACTAGGAAAAGGATGTTAACTCTCTTTTTTACTCTTTTCTGTATCTTTTTTATGAACTGTCTTGAAAGGCAACAGATTCTTCTCTACCTGGGACATTTTTTCCATTGCCTAGAGGATCTTTGACTTCTGGTAACTCTCTTGTTTTGAAAGGGATAAAAACATTCATGCTTCAGTAATAAGCCAACTCCTAATGGGAAGTAGAAGGAAATTTCCTCTGCAAGTATCATAATTGCCACTATGTGTTTGCACTTTCCACTTGTGCAGCTGTTTCTGGCCACTTTCACATACAGGATATGGGTCCCTATAGACCAGTGGTTTTCAGTGGGGGGTCATCAGCCCACTGAGGGGCTGCCAGCCATTTCAGGGGGGTTGCCAAGCAGTACCCCATGGAGCTGAAGCTTCCAGCCCCAAAGGGAAAAAACCCTGGAGCCCCCCATCCTGCAGGGCAAAACTCTTGAACCCCTCCCCCAGCCCTGCAGGGCAGAAGGTCCCCCTGAAGCTGAAGCCCAGAGCCCCCTCCCAAGGGTCTGGAGCTTTTATACCATCGGGGGGTGGAGTACTAGGGGGGACTCTGAAAGAAAAAGGTTGAGAACACCACTATAGACCACTGATCTGATTCCATGTGGTCATGTTTGTGGGTTTTGCCACCCCCGCTTTTTAAGGCAGCTGACAGTTGTCAAAGTGAACTGAAATTATGTGTACTATGTTATTTTAGAAATTTGTCTTCCAAGTATGCTTGCTTCTATAATGAGTACACAAGAGTCTAGATTGAAAGCTGGTGTCATGATGCAGGGCTTCTTACCAGCTTCCAAACACCCACTGGCATGTCCAGTCTCATTTCAGAAGGTTTATCCTCTTAAAACAGGCAAGCAAACAAACAAACTCATTCCTTTTCTCTCAGGTTTTAGGACCACCCTTCCCAAGAGTCTCATGTGCTTCTACTCCTGGTAGCTTCCCACTTCTAGTCAGCTCTGTACCCTTCTTTGAGCAGTAACCCCAGGTCTGCTTCCCTGACCACCTGGCCCCTTACTCTGCCAGAGAGCTTAGCACCACACTACCATTACTTCTCTTCCCCAGGCATACCATGTCCCAATCACTCCCTTTCCCCTCCCATTTCCTGTTCTCTTGCAGCCCTTTATAAGCCTGGGGGTAGCCCAGACCTCTTTAATTGACTGGATTGGGCTCACCTGCTCTGACCAGATAGCCTGTGCTATACCTCACCCTTTTCAGGGATACAAAACATGTTTTTCTCTGTTCTTTTTATAACTCTTCAGAACCCCCAAATTTCCCCAGACCAATCAAACCATTCCCCTTAGTCTTTTAACATATTACAAATGCCTTTTACAGCTTTTCACATAAAGTCTGCTAGGTATCAGAGTGTTCTCCCAGTTCCGGGGACCCTAGCACTGTCTCTAAAGCACAAATTTATGATCCCAGTTGCTCTGAGTCTTATGTATTGGGGTCAAGGTCATATCCCCAGCCTCACTGGGTACAAGCAATGCACAGTCTTATCTTTGCCACTTGGACTTCACGATCCCTTCATGCATAGGCCTGTCCTTCTGTGTGTGCAGAGTTTATATTTCAGTCTTGAGGTCATGGATAAGGCTACGTTTTAGTCACAGGTATTTTTAGTAAAAGTCATAGACAGTAAACAAAAATTCACAGCCTGTGACCTGTCTATGACTTTTACTATATACCCCTGACTAAATCTTGGGTGTTCTGGGGTAGGCGGTGGCCCAGGGGCACCATGGGTGCTCTGGGGAGGACAGCCTGGGGTGCCACCGGTGCTTGGGGGGCAGGCACGGTGGCACGCTGCCCAGAACTTCCTGGCCCGGGACCCTGCTGCTGCTGGGGATGGGATGGGTGGCAGCGCATATCCCAGGACCCCTGCTAGTGCTGGGTGGGGAGGTGCAGGGCAGTGGTCTGAGACAGCTCCAGCAGTGGCCGGTGCAGCTGGCCCATGGCTGCTCAAGCTGCCCACACCAGCTGCTGCAGAAGTTATGGATGTCCTGGAAAGTCATGGAATCTGTGACTTCTGTGACAAACTCGCAGTCTTAGCTGTGGACCATGAAAAGTGTTCTATTTTCTCCTTGGTGAAGGGGGAGGGATAGCTCAGTGGTTTGAGCATTGGCCTGCTGAACTCAGCGTTGTGAGCTCAATCCTTGAGGTGGCCACTTAGGGATCTGGGGCAAAAATTAGTCCTGTCTAGTGAAGGCAGGGGGCTGGACTCAATGACCTTTTGAGGTCCCTTCCAGTTCTAGGAGATTGGTATATTTCCTATTATTATTATTATTATTATTATTATTATAACTGGAGACCTGTCATGAGTTGCTCTCTCTTGTGCTTGAGGTTCTGTAACTCATGTTCTGCTGCTTCCAATCATTCTTCAAGCTCCCCTGCCTCAGGACAGGAGCCATAAAACAGGCACCTGCTACCTTCTTCCCTATACTGGAACCCTTTTTCCACCCGTGGACCTTCTTCTGGACCTCTATTTGTTGATGTTGCCCCATTTGAATCCCCATGCTAGCTGGTTTAATGGGGAGTCCAATCTGGAGACTCTGTTTGCATCTGTATAGTACTCTGTTGGATTTGAGTTTTGGTTTGGGTCTTCAGGGCACCCTGCTGAGTCTGGGTCTCCATGGTCCCCTGCTGAGGGTGGGCCTCTCTTTGGGTACCCTGTTTAGTTCAAGATTCAGTTTGAGTCTTCACTGCTTTCACTTCCCTGGTACTTTTCCCTATTGGGGCAGTTCTTTCTGTAGGATCAAAAATTTTTGCTTCTCATTCTCAGCTTCCTTCCAAACCTGGGCTCACTGTTGTTCTAAAGCCACTATCTGGTTCATGATTTTCCCCTGTGAGGTACTTAATTCATCCAACTGATGTTGGCACTTGCTAAGCTGATCCCTCAGTCCTTGAGGATGGTAGTACTCTCCATCATAGCCTCCCTTGGCTGTCTTGGCTGTCAAGCTTCCTAACTTGTCCCTCTATTTTTTAGGCCCCAATTCACTGCTCTGAAACTTTAGTTTTAAATTGAAGTAGCACAGTGGTGAACAAGGTTCCAAAATGGAACTGCTCTGGTTAAGCTCCCAAAAAACTTCACAATTTAGGAACCACAGAATTGCTGAGCGCTTTTGCTCAGAATATGGACTCAAATTAGAACAGCTCAATTCCTATAATTTATTCCACTTTTACACAAGTATAGCTCGAAGGTAGGATTTTCAAAAAATGCTCGCCCTTAGCCGAACTCTGCTTGCATTAAAGTCAATGTTAAAACTCCCCTTGACTTTAATGGGAGCAGAGTTAGGCAGACACTTTGTGAGCTTTTGATCATCACACTAGTAGGAGAATAAGATACCAAATCTTGCCCTGACTATTGCAGTGAGAGAGCGTCAGAATGCTGTATTGTAGCTGCTGATCTTTCAGATCTTTTTCAATCAACACTTACTTTGAAATAATTGGGAGTTTTGGCTAATTAAAGTTGTGGAAAATGGGCCTGAAAAAAGCATTGGGACAGGGTAGAAGACAAAAAGAGCATGGAGAAAAAATAGAGAGAGAAAAGAGAAGTTTCCAAGTTAATCAGAACTTTTCCTATTACATATTTATCCTTTAAATTCACATCAATACTTACAGTGAAAGCATGATTCACTTACATTCCCTTCTGCCTGCTGTACTTAAAAAAATCTATTTTGGGGACATCATTTAAAACATATTTGAGATAATTTTTGTAGCTTGGAATTCTCTCAAACATATTACCTGCTATCAAAAAGAATAAAAATGCTTAAAGGGGTTTTCTTTCTCTCTTCTGTTTTAAAATATGTCAGGCTCCTTTGAAAATGTTTGAATAGTGTAAGAAGGTAGTAAAGGAAATGTAAACTTTTAAATGCCCCAGAAAAGTTTTAATTTAATTTAAAGTTTTAATTGCCATCTAAGATCCTGTATACACTTATGTGCTTGAGAAAATATAATCAGTGGGATTGCTTACATGCATAAAAGTGTGTTTGCAGGATCAGGCTCCACGTGTTTTGGAGTTTGTTTATTTAAAGTAATTTAATTTACCCTGAAATAACGTGCATGGAGCTGGGTATAGATCAATGACATTCCATTGTAGTGAATGGAGCTATGCTGATTTACGACAGCTGAGAACTGGCCAAGATTTTTTGCATACTTTTCAGCCATTCTCAGCAGAATCTGAGTTTTCTTTAGTGATCTCATACACTGGGACACAGAATTTATGGAAAAGCCATGTGGGTACAAATTTGTATATCCTGACCATGTAAATATGTGATCCAGTTGGTTGAACTTTGGTTTAGTTGTGTCCATAAATTCTTAAACTTCTTAAAAAAAAACATTCTTAGGACCTTGGCATTTTAAACTTTCCTGACTGACAATTACTGTTATTGCATTTTGAATGGTTCATTAGAAAATACATTTCTCCCCTTCACTTTTTTTTTTGTTTAGTTTTTGTTCTAGCTTTGGTTTTACATTTCTAATATATTCTCTGCTGTTCCAACTATGGATCATATTCCTAAATTCTTGGCTCTCTCTAGGCTAAATACAATATTTATACTTTGTTGTAGTGATTACTTATAGCCAGGGGCTTTTTGGGGGTTCTAAGCCACTCAGGAGATCTCATTTTGATCTGAGCACTGTCAATGAGATCAAGAATCTCTGCTTGTAGTGATGCCCCAGGTGTGGATTTGGACAGAAGGCGCACATTGCACTGGTTAGATAATTTAATAATCCAAACAAATCTGTTGTCTTCAAAATACCCTTCAGTACATAAAAACAATTCTTTACCATCATTGAGCTTGGGTTTGTTGTTGTTTTTTCTTGGTTTTTGTACAAAGGTTAGTGTATATAATAACTGTTGCCAGCAAAGACATATTTATTATTCCAACATATGCTTTTGCTTACTGATGTTTGTGGGGGTGGCTAATGGAAAAAGCAAGCTTAAGTAACTGCAATGAATGGTAATAACAATATGTAAATTCTGTGCTTTTTGTAGCCAAAATGTTGATTTCAAATATATTGTTAGTTTCAATGAGAATGGATTTACTGTTTATACATTTGAAAGATGTAATAATAGGTCTTTTAGCAGGTAAACAAAAGTGGCCGGATCATGAATACTTTGTTTATCCAAAACTTCCTTTGCAGCCAGTGCAGGGATAGGAGGTTTGGATGTTCACAGAATGCAGGACCAGACACTTGATTGTTAACACAATTATTTCAGCAATTAATGCACTGTTATTCCATTCTTTCTTTAAAAAATTATTTGTCTCCTTTTTCCTGTTGCACAGCTTGTCTCCTCATTCACAACTCAGGGGTTGATGGTCTCCACCTGTGGAATTTGGAGGCAGTCCAATGTTGTTCCTGGAGGCACTAGGACTAAAGTGCACCCTTTAGCTCAGGCCACCAGACCTTCTGCATCTGGCAGTGGAACAGGTTGGCAGTTCAGCTTCTCCAAACCATTTCATTTTAAAATATTTATTTTATTTGATTTTGTGCAGTTTCAATTTATAATCTTGCCCCTCCTCCTCCTCCTCTGGAGTGGATAATTAGCAGCATGGTTGTTTCAGCCACCTGGATCTGCCACTGCAGTGCTTCTCTTTCACACTCCTCTGTCCCCAATCAGGCATGACAAAACTGTCCTGAAAACACCTGGCTTAAATCTAAGTGGTGTTACCTATGTCAGGCAGCACTTACAGGCTCTTCAGAGGGTGAATTATGCTCTGCTTGTTGCCAGCATGCTGACCTTTGCATTGCTAGGGCATAGGGTTGAGAGTCAGACCAGCCAGTTGATCCTTGTCCTGCTAACCAAGCAAGTGGATCATTGTCTAGAGGTTTGACCCTCATTTGTGATGAGCAATGGATTTCAGCTTAGTGGCTACCAGCAAACCATGTCACACTCATGAATAGCCATTTTTCATCCTAAACAGATATCTTATGCCTGCAAACTTGTTGATGGGGAGTTATTGGGGAGAACGTTAGCAAAATTACTCACCGAGATTACAGAGAAACCTCAACCCTCACTGTCAAAGCCATCATAATAATCCAGCAGTTGATATCAAACACCATGGGTATCCAAGAAGGGACAGTTACTCTGACCAAGGCGAAAATCTGCAGCAGAAGATTCCAAAGAAACCTAGATAATTTTTCCTCCAAACAAACACAATCCTCCACATGAAAATGACAAAGAACATTTGTGTGTGAGAGCTCACAATTCCTGTGCAGGGCTCTTCTTTCTGCTCCATCCTTTGAACACAGAATCTTAAATGGTTTGTGTTAGTCACAGATTACACATTACACACCTATACCCAGGTATAGACAACATGGCAATCGGTACCTTATCCAAAGAAACAGAGCCATTCATAAAAGAACAGCTGCTGGAAAGGATTCATAGCCACCAGTTCTACAAAAGCGAGAGAAGTTTTGATTCCAATGCAGAGAATTGCTCACCCAGAGATCAAACTAGAGATGGCTGTGGTAGTAATTTTACCATAATGGTAAAGATTTGCAAAGATCCGAAACTTCATTGCATCCGTCATTTTCTGAGAGGTTATCAGCAGCCTGCTGAAATTCCTTCTGAGGACATAGAATGATGTGCTTGATACAATGTAAAATTAGGTGTCATTGTCAGATAACATCCAATGCCCCTATGTGGGCAGGTAAGTTCAAACAACATTTTGAAAACCTACCCAACTGTCACAGCTTGTGGAGAAAGTGGGCACCTTGAATGACCCTGATATAAGGCAAGAGTGAGGAGGATCCTTGGTACTTGGTGAAGAGGAAAGTTGAAGTGGCCCATCTAGTTTGGGGGATAAAGGAAAGATAGAGGAGGTGATCTGCCTGCTAGTCACAAAGACACCGCAGACAGCTGTGATATAGTGGCAACAAGGGAAGCAACAGCAGATTCAGGCCCTGCTCATGCAATTAATGAAAAATCAGCAAAAGCAGGAGGAGGTTCAGTTTTCTACACAACCCAGAGATGACAAGACATCTATCTGCAATAGCGGAAGTGGTTGCAGAAGCTAAGAGCTTCTTAATGACACTTTGATCCCTAAACTCTTTAGCACCCATCAACCTTAACCAGGGGGCAGGGCTACTCAGGAAGACCAAGGCATTAAAAAGCCCACTCCAAAGTGACCAGAGGAGCTAGCAAACAGGAGCGGCTAACATGGGAGTTTTGTGAGGGAGTTTACAGGAGGAGTGTGTGTGAGAGGGGGAGGGCTACATACACTTACCATTCTTTAAACTTAAAGACAAAAACACCCCATGATACAAATAAAACAACAACAAAGGAACAAGTTTCAGGAGTAAAAAGAGAATTCAGACAGAAGTCCAGCAACAGAGTGGGGGCTACCTAGTTTATTACACCCAGTACAGCATGTATGATTACCTTCTCTATAGGCAGGTGGCATATGTGTGCATTCAGTGCAAGGAGCTCCTGAGCCTCAGAGACCGTGCATGGGCTTTGGAGACCAGGGTGGCTGAGCTGGAGGAGCTAAGGGAGACAGAAAGGTACATAGATGAGACTTTCCGGAACACAGTAGAACGGTTCCACCCCCAATCTGACAGCCTCTGTGCTGTTGAGGAGGATGAAGTCCTCAGAGAAGGAGAACATCCAGCTGGAGCAGAAGGAAACAATCCCATAGTTGGGACCCTCCTTCCAGATGATGTTGTGGTATCCTCTTGCACTGAAGATACCTCTCTGGGGGAGGGAACTCCTGTTATTAGGAAGAGACAGGTATTAGTAATGGGGGATTCGATCATTAGAAACATAGATACCTGGGTTTGTGATGACCGGGAGAGCCGCATGGTGACTGGTCTGCTTGGTGGGAAAGGTGCGGATCTCTTGAGACATCTATATAGACTTATGTGTAGTGCTAGGAAGGAGCTGGTGGTCATGGTACATGTAGGTACCAATGACATAGGAGAGAGGTCCTGGAGGCCAAATTTAGGCTGCTAGGGAGGAGATCGAAGTCCAGAACCTCCATGGTGGCATTCTCTGAAATGCTTCCAGTTACACATGCAGGGCCAGTTAGACAGGCAGAATAGCAGGGTCTCAATGTGTAGATGATACGATGGTGTAGGGAGGAGGGGTTTAGATTTATTAGGAACCGGGGAAACTTTTGGAAAAGGGGGAGCCTATACAGGAAGGATGGGCTCCACCTAAACCAAAATGGAATCAGATTGCTGGCACTTAAAATTAAAAAGGTCGTAGAGCAGTTTTTAAACTAAGGACTGGGGGAAAGCCGACAGGTGAGGAGGATCACGTGGTGTGGACATTCCTTAGAGGAGAATCTATAAATGGAAATTCCCTATGTCATAATAAGGAGGAGAGGATGGTAGATGATAAAATACAGGTAGGATCTAATGAGAAACAGTCAAACGAAAAAAGTCCCATTCAATTACATTATGTAATGTCAGAAAGCTAAAATATGACAAGTTTTTAAAGTTTGGTTTATATACCAATGCTAGAAGTCTAAATAATAAGATCGGCAAACTAGAGTGCCTCGTATTAAATGAGGATATTGATATTGATATAATAGGCATCACAGAAACTTGGTGGAATGAGGATAATCAATGGGACACAGTAATACCAGGGTACAAAATATATAGGAAGGACAGAACAGGTCTTGCTAGTGGAGGAGTGGCATTATATGTGAAAGAAAGTGAAGAATCAATTGAAGTAAAAATCTTAAATGAACCAAACTGTACCATAGAAACTCTATGGATAGTAATTCCATGCTTGAATAATAAGAATATAGCAGTAGGGATCTATTACAGACTATCTGACCAGGATGGTGATAGTGACTGTGAAATGCTCAGGGAGATTAGAGAGGCTATTAAAATAAAAAAAAACAATAATAATGGCGGATTTCAACTATCCCCATGTTGACTGGGTACATGTCACCTTAGGAAGAGATGCAGAGATAAATTTTCTTGACACCTTAAATGACTGCTTCTTGGAGTCCTGGAACCCACAAGAGGAGAGGCAATTTTTGATTTAGTCCTAAGTGGAGCACAGGATCAGGTCCAAGAGGTGAATATAGATGGACAACTTGGTAATAGTGACCATAATATAGTTAAATTTAACATTCCTGTGGTGGGGAAAACACCACAGCGCCCAACACTGTAGCATTTAATTTCAGAAAGAGGGACTACACAAAAATGAGGAGGTTAGTTAAACAGAAATTAAAAGGTACAGCGCCAAAAGTGAAATCCCTACAAGCTGCATGGAAACATTTTAAAGACACCCTAATAGAGGTTCAACTTAAATGTATATCCCAAATAAAAAAAAACATAGTAAGAGAACCAAAAAAAGAGTCACCGTGGCTAAACAACAAAGTAAAAGAAGAAGTGAAAGGCAAAAAGACAACCTTTAAAAAGTGTAAGATAAATCCTAGCGAGGAAAATAGAAAGGAGCATAAACTCTGGCAAATGAAGTGTAAAAATATAATTAGGAAGGCCAAAAAAAGAATTTGAGGAACAACTAGCCAAAGACTCAAATAGTAATAGCAAAAAAAAATTTAAGTACATCAGAAGCAGGAAGCCTGCTGAACAACCAGTGGGGCCATTGGATGATCGAGATGTTAAGGAGATGCTAAAGAACACTCAAGGATGATAAGGCCATTGAGGAGAAACAAAATGAATTCTTTGCATCGGTCTTCACGGCTGAGGATGTGAGGGAGATTCCCAAACCTGAGCCATTCTATTTAGGTGACAATTCTGAGGAACTGCCCCAGATTGAGGTGTCATCAGAGGAGGTTTTGGAACAAACTGATAAACTAAACTGTAATAAGTCATCAGGACCAGATGCTATTCACCCAAGAGTTCTGAGTTGTGCCTGTTCAAATGTGAAATTGCAGGACCACTAACTGTCATCTGTAATCTAGCATTTAAATCAGCTTCTGTACGAAACGACTGGAGGATAGCTAATGTGATGCCAATTTTTAAAAAGGGCTTCGGAGGTGATCCCGGCAATTACAGGCCGGTAAGCCTGACTTCAGTACTGGACAAATTGGTTGAAACTATAGTAAAGAACATAAAGAAGAGTGCAGCAGAGCTGAAAATGACTTCCAGAGTGGTCACATATGAGCATTGTGGGACACCACCTGGAAGCCAATTAATTCGAATTATACAATGCTGCATCTGCACTACTTCGCAGTCGACCCATGAAAATCAAACTAAGTGCTATGCCTCTCGCAGAGGTGGATTACAGAGGTCGACATCAGAGATGACTTAGGTTGACATAAAGGACCCAGAAGTGTAGACACATACATTGACAGGTTAACTTAAGGCGGTTTCCTTTGACCTAATTCTGTATTGTAGACCAGGCCTAAGACTTTACTTTCTTGAGATATGATTCGCTAGGCTTATTTATAGGCATTTCACCTCTGATACAGGTTATGTCTACACTGGAACTAGAGGAGTAATTTCCAGACCAAGTAGCTGACTAAGCTAAAAAGCTAAAAAATAGCAGAGTAACTGAGGTTGCATAGGCAGCAGGAAGGGCTAGCCAAAATATAATCATTTTGGAAACCCTAGGTATGTATTTGGGGTGGCTAGCCCATACAGCTGCCTATGCAGCAATGTCTACACTGCTATTTTTAGCACATTAGCTTGATCAGAACTAAAGTGGGTATGTCTACCTGAGCTGGAAATTACACCCTCAGCTCCACTGTAGACATACCCACAGACTGCCATGTTGCTGTCCAAGGTGCTGTATATTCAGATGAGATTTTATGTTCTCATGTCTCATAGAAGTTAAACATTCTGTGACACATTTCAAAAAATCAGAGATGACTCCAGTATCTTTACTGTCTTCCTCGCTCTTTCTTTATCTCTCTCTTTTTCTCTCTAAGGAAACAGATTCTAATGTCCGTAGCTGTGTGTTCAGGTATTACTGATGGTATAATGGCCACTTCAGTTGCCTACATAGTCAATAAACTACTTGTATTTTAACTCATTACATTTAAAGTGGTTTGTGGTACTTTGAATATGAAAGATTCAATCTATACCAAAATGAGATGATATCATTTCATCCAGATATCTGATCACCTGATATTTCTCATCATGCCAATCTTGTTGAATACCATTTTATACCCATTGTTGTATGTGTCAGGTGGAGTAAGAAACCATAAACCAGAGATTCTATAACAGTCTTCTAAAATTCTACTCCTTCATTAATGCAAGGCAAGTAAACATATTTGTTTTTTGCATGGCTATCATAATCATGTTAAGGATGAAGGAGTAGATTTTATATCTGAGCTAGTAAATTTTTGGCACAGTTATGCAGGACTGCTCTACAATATATAATATTTGAGGTTACATGTCTACAACAAAAGAAATCACAAAGAAATTATCTGAACTCTATGCAACCAGACTTATTTCTGTCCAGACATATTTTTGTTCAATTTAACACAATAGCACAATGGTTCTCAACCAGGGTACATGCACCACTGGGGGTACGCAGAGATCTTCCAGGGGGTATATCAACTCATCTAGATATTTGCCTAGTTTTACAACAGGCTACATAAAAAGCACCAGCCAAGTCAGTACAAACTAAAATTTCATACAGACAGTGGCTTGTTTATACTGCTCTATATGCTATACCCTGAAATGCAAGTACAATATTTATTTTCCAGTTGATTTTTCTTATAATTATATGGCAAAAATAAGAAAGTATGCAATTTTTCAGTAACAGTGTGCTGTGACACTTTTGTATTTTTATATCTGATTTTGTGAGCAAGTAGTTTTTAAGTGAGGTGAAATTTGGGGGGTACATTATTTGCAGGACATTATTATTATTTTTTTCTGATAGTTGTCTAGAAATCCAGAATTCTTTTGCTAAGGACATAAATTAATTTAGTGTTGCTGAACAGAATATAGAGAACACCAAGTACCTGCTGAGTTACAGTTTTTTAATCACTCAAGAGGTACTGCTGATAGCCAACATTTTCAAACTGGGGTTCCTGACAGCCAACGGCTTCACTAGAAATATACCAATTCACACCATTTTTGTGTCTGGGCCTATGTCTTTATTATCATGAATTACTTAAGGTGAAATTCTTACTGTATTGAAATCAGTGGGAGTTTTGTTATTGACTTCAAGAGAGCCAGAACTCAATCTCAGTCTTTATATCTGAGGTATCTTCTTCCTTTCCTTCCTGGTCATGTTCATTAAAATTCCTTTACAGGTGCTAGAACCTGCATAGCCAGGTATCTGAAGTGACTTCAGGGTTTGTCTCTGAGCATGTAGTTTATTACTAGATTTACAAAACCACTTAGTATACTGTAACGGTGCAGGATAGGGAAATAATCATAATTTATATTAAATCAAAAATGGCCTGAGATATAAAAAGCAAACACCTTTGAAGTTGTAGCATAATGACATATTTGTATTAAGTATCAGCAACTCTTTGACTTAATAATCTTAAGGCATTTTACTTTGACAAGTGTAGAAGGAATTTTTCTTAGGTGTTCAATATTCACTTGATAAGTGAAAATACACTTGTGTTTCTCTTCTGACTTGGCAGATCTTAGCAATGCAATCAATATAAAAAAGTCATAGGAGATTTTATTTATTTATGTCAACCACTCATTTGATGCCAAGGATAAATTTGTGGTGTTTCTTTTCATGCACATTTATTTTATATTGTGTTCTCACTTATACAAAGAGCAGATACTGCATATTTAATATAACTGATTAATCATCTATTCACTTTTATGTCCTTTTCCTTTCCCCTTTGCTCTGTTTTTTTAGTTGCCCAAGAGAAAAATTGCCATAACTATAGGTGTGTTTCTAAAAGCTTGTAAGTAGAAGTGTAGGCAGGCTGCATATCATTGTCATTAATATTTGCTATTTATATTAACTGCAAAGCATAATATAGGGCATATGCAAAATTATTTACCCGTAATGACTGTTTCAACATGCTTGCTCATTAGGAACAACTTGACAAAATAAAAGATCTTTCCCAAAATGAAAAACCGTATATGTATAAATGCAAAATCTTTCTGAGACCTTGATGAGATGGCAAAAGCTGCACAGACAGAGAAAAATGTTTGAAGTATTCTGTTTGATGTTGTGCCAAGTGGCTTGACTTGTTAACTATTACATTTTTATGGTTGTTATTTCAGACTTTTGTAGTTGAAATAGTTGCACAGAAAACATTGAAGTGAAGGATGGATTTACAGAACCCTGAAGTGTTCTTTCTTTTCAACTGATGTGGTCTCCAGTAACAGCTGCCTTGTTGCAGGATGAATGGATTCTTTTGTTGTTATTGTTGTTGTGCTTTGTTTTAAACTTCATGAAAAGAAATGATTTGAAAATAACAACATCTAAGTTAAAGTAATAAAATAATTAGATTTTGTTCCTATTTTTTCTTGTCCTGGTAACATATAATAAATGATATATGCTAATGCTTAAATAGGAGACTTTATTTGCTTCAGTCATTTAATTTAAATAGGAAAAAAGTGGCATATTATTAGAAAACAAAACAAAAACCTAAAGTAACAATATTTACTGTGATGAATGAAATTCTATTTGATTTGTATTTCTATTTCTTTTTATTTAAAAGTATCTATCTGTAGTTCTATTTACAAACCCTACAAAAGGCCCAAACGTAATGTCATTCTCAAGTCAATGGCAAAAGAAGCAATGACATCAATGGGAGCAGTTCTGGACCAAAGAGTCACTGACACCTATTGGATAAAAACTGAGAAACTTTCAACTGGCTTATTTAAAATGATTTGCTCATATAGCATATTTTCTTCATTTGTTGTCATTGGTTTAATGCTGTGGATATCTGCAAGGAAAACAAGTTCTTGGCCGGATCCTCAACTATTGTACATTGGCATAGTCCCATTGTAGTCAGTAGAGCAATGTCAGTTTACACAATTGAGAATCTGGTACAGGATCTTTCTTTCTTTCTTTCTTTCTTTTTCATCAGACATAATAAATCTTATGTTCATGCAAGGTGCCAGATTGGCAGCCCAATGACTGAGAACAGGTGGAGAAGAATCAGAAGCAGGACCTGCTTTTCCAAACACCTTTTGTGATTTGGATTGGAAGAACTCTCTTACGGAATGAAAGGTTAGCTTTTATGCCTATTTAATTCTGCACTTTCTACTGATATTTCTTCTGAAGATGCCATTTACAGTCAGACATGGTGTTTTTCTGAAGTATGCAATTATCCAGTTGAGATCATCAGCATTTTTTCATACAGTCACAGTTCAGCCATCAGATAAATAAATACTAATGACTTTCTGTCATTACTTCCCTGAGATGAATTTGAACCAGTAACCTAGAAATCAAAGGCTCTCCATCTCATTATCAGTCCTCTGAGGCATTCAGTCCCTCATACCTTCTGGTTTTAAGTTTTTGTTTTTTCTGCTCCTGCTGATTATAATATAATAATTGGAGATATACCAATCTCCTAGAACTGGAAGGAACCTTGAAAGGTCATTGAGTCCAGCCCCTGCCTTCACTAGCAGGGCCAATTTTTGCCCCCAGATCTCTAAGTGGCCCCCTCAAGGATTGAACTCACAACCCTGGGTTTAGTAGGCCAATGCTCAAACCACTGAGCTATCCCTCTCCCTCATACTTCTCTTTTGGTCACCATAATCAGGCATTTGACTCTAGACCTCTGAGAAAATTTTGTACCACAGTTAAACTGGTAAAAACTACTACTTACCCATCCCCCTTTTTTGTGAGAAGAGTATTTAGGAGCCTTAGTCTAACATAGAGATGCCACTAAGATCCTCAAAACCCCTACTCAACTGTTGTCTAACCCTGTAGATGCTTAAACTTCCTAGGCACCTCTTCTGTTAGTGAAGTCCCCAACGTACATAAACAGCTGTGGTAAGCATGCACACAGCCAGGTGCTCTGGTGCCTATTGTGGTGTATTGAGAACTAGGTTGAAATTGCAAGCTAGCTCTTTAAGAGTGGGGGTGGGGTTCTGGTAATGCTGGTTGCAGGCATGGGGGTTCTGTAGCAAGGTGTGCAATCTGGGCACAGCAGGTAGTCTGGAAAAAGCCAACCTCCAATAAGCTGGGCTGAGTTTAGCTTCTTTGCCTTAGGGAGCAACTTGCTTTGTCTGTCTGTTTTTGGTTACTGTGTGTAAATTTTGGATTCTAAGAATAAAAGTAGTGTTATGTTGCAGTCTTTCTGAGGGAGTATTTGATGTGTTTTTTCTCTAATGCCCCTGCATGTACAGCATGAACATGACATTTGTTTCACACCTAATCCCCTGTCTATCTCACCTGCAGGGCCTGATCTGGTAGGTGTGTTCAGAACATGCATAAGCTCACACAAAATGGCCTCAGGAGGCACCTCCCTTTAGCCCACTGGTTAGGGCACTCACCTGGGGTATAACAGACACAGATTCAGTTTCCCCTTCTGCAGAGAAGGGATTTGAACACAGTTCTCCCACCTTTTAGGAGAGTGCCCTAACTATAGGTCTGTGGGGTAGTCTGGACTGGAAAGCTGTCCTGCTGAAATTATTTCGCTGGGCAGCAGGGCACCTAAAAGTTAGGCACCACAATGCTGAGCAGTGTTCAGCTCCTTAAACGGAGGGGGCTGACTTTGCTTTTCACTAACCCTTGAAATCCATTAGAATCCAAATTTCATGTCCTTTGGGACATCATGAAAAATGCTGTGATATGGTGTCCATCCCACACAAGGCGGATCAGGTTGTTAGGACAATTAGCAGGCTGCACCCGGAGAAGAGCCCTAGCCTGAAAGGTTAATTGATGATGAAACCCAGCTGGATAGGGGCAGGTTAAGCCTGTATAAAGCCAGCAGGCCTAGAACAGAAGAGAAGTGTAGGGGAAGTAGGAGAAGTGGAGGGGAAATAGTCTGTACTTACTTCCTAGGAGAAAGGAGTTGTGTTTGGGGCTATTGAGTCTGACAAAAAGCCAAAGAAAGGAGTAGTCTACAGTTGTTCCCTAAGAGGAGGAAGTTTGGGTCGGTAAACCTAACAGAGGGGGAGCCAGAAGACAGAGAAAGGAAGGAGTTCAAGGAAATAGGATCTGTAAGCAAGCAGACCAGAGTTGCTAGATATAGAATCCCTGGAGTGGAACCCGGAGTAGTATGCAGGCCTGGAAAATGACCCAGGACCTAGCTCTGGACTGTAAGACTGTCTGGAATGGCATAAGGACAGCTGATCCAGTAGGGTGTTGATACTCTAGAAGGGGATGAGTATAATGACCTAGCTGGAGTCTGAGTCACAAAGAGGGAGCACCCCAATTCCAACAGAGAGAGAGACAGCCACAAGGAGCTGCTCTACAAGTGGGTAGTAAACCCTGTGACAGATGTATTCATTTAACTAATTTTTTTAATAATAGCTTTGCTATGTTCTTTGTTTATTAATGTTTAATATCTGCTTTAAGGGGTCTAGGTGTCAGGATGATAATCAGTGTAGACACTTATTACTATGAGTAGCAACGGCCTATAATTTCATGCGTGGTTACACAGTCACTCTCACAAGGACCATTGTTATAATTACTGTACAGGCTGGTATAATTTTTTAATGTTTAATGGTTTTGTCTTGATGAGCCTGTAACTTTGCGCCACAACAATTTGTCCACTCCCAGAGAAAATGCCAAAATGTTACCTTTTGACTAAAATGTCATGAGAATCTGATATGAACTAATTTTCATCACATGACTGCATTGCTATATTCCAGAGTTCTTTAGTTATCACATCATAATCACTTCCATAGCAAACTGTTCTAGAGCTCTACAATATTCTCAAGATGTGATTCACAAAATGTCATAGAACAATTCATGGAAGCAGAAATAACCTTTATTTTGCAAAACTTAATCTAGTAAAAATTGTGCCAAACCAAGATACAAGGATGAGTTTTGTGCACCTGTAAATCCAGGCTCCAAGAGTGATGTTATGAGTCAAAATAAGATCCAAAAATAGATTCCCCAGAAATCTAGTCATTAAATTCAAATTCCCTTAATCTTCAAGATGGGAAGCCTGGATTTGAGATTCTGGGTTGACCCTGTCTCCCTCTTTTAACACATGCATACAGAGTTGTACCTCTGGAGCCTTGTGGGAAAGGGAAGGAGAAATTGCCTGACTTCTGCTATTTTGCACTATACCTATTGATAGGTCAAAAGAGTCATTTAGTTTCAGCTGACTATCTAGAAATTTAGCTTTTCTAAAATCTATTGGCAGTTCCTGCCCCCTGATCTGAGCCCTCTGAGGATCCATCAGTGTCAGAACAACTCCTCCTTCCCTAAAATAGGCACAGACCTATTTGAAATTGTCCCTTCCTTTGTTTTCCCCATCTTTCACTAGCATCCCACCCTACACCTAGGCACACATTTGAAGATCCTACATTGGGTCAAACAGCTCTGGTAGTTTTTCTGCTGGACTCTGATGAATTTGAGATTCTGTTTTTTACATATCATGGCACACATCAATTAAATTTAGCAGTGGCTGGACCAACAGAGAGGTTACCCATAATGGAGTCTTACTAACAAGAGATTTACAAGAAGATCAAATAGAGCCAGTTTAGAACCTAATAGAAGGAGGTTTACTGCATAGCTTTTTGGAATGGATTCCGATGACTATTCAAGAGTTATGGGAAGGGAAGAAGGGAAAGAAAGGTATAAGGAAGAGAGGGGGGAAATAGATTAAGCCAGACAGAGGTGGGGAAGAGGTATTTGATTTGCTTCAGTATAACAACTAATAACAAATCTGTCTCCTAATATGCGAAACATGTAAATCTAAGAAATGCATCCCAACAGCTTAGTCTGATGTACCCAATAAAATACCATTGCCTTATTTGTTTACAATATATATTTTATGGGTTAATGTTGCTATGATGTATGCAAAGTCTGGCTACAGTAAAGGGGTTAAACATAGATTTTTGTATTTTATTTTAAAATAAAGTGCCCCTCAAACTACTTTATTAAAGTGTTATATAGTAGAGCACTGTAGGTAACTAAACATATGTTTTCACTCTAGTTGATCAGCTGTCTTCTAGGGATATATGAATCTATCCTGGCTGATTTCGTCATGTTTATGTATTCTCACTTACAATACTGTTCTCATTAGCTTCAAGGTCAATCTAAATTCAAGCGTGTTGAGGCCTATAGGAGGAAAGCATTTGATAATCAAGTAATGTAACTCTTCCTATGTTTCCTGACTCTTCCTGTGAGTGGGGTATCATCAGAGAGAATGGTAAATTGAGTTAGGTCACAGCTGGAAAATTAAGTCCTAACTGACTTGAGAAAAGCCAAAAACCAGTGTACCTCTAAACGGTGTAAGTCATTTTAGTGGACACTACGATCCAGATTTTCCAATTTGGGTGCACACAATTGCATGCATATATTTGTATATGAAATATTGCAAAATTATTCAAGTGCTTTCCATCTCTGTGAAGTTAATTCTGGTACCTCCTAAATGATACTCTTCTTGGATTGCTTTTTTAAAGAAACACATTGATAAGTAATGCTTGTCTTAAGAAAAACATGGGAATGTATTGCTAAATTATTTATAGGCTCACTGAAAGTAGTCAGACATTGTGGGATATATTAATTTGGTGTGGAGACAATAAAGTTAATGGTACTTGTGTGGCTAAAGCAATAACCTGATTAAAGAATATGCACTAGTATGATAAAGGTTTATCAATATTTGTGGTAATCAACTGATACAAATTCAGTCATATGTCAAAAGGAATCCTTTGGGTCATCTTGTATAATAATCATAAACCATTTTACAAGGTTGTTCAAAGTAACTTATCTTATTTTCATCAGGTATAACCATCTGACTAATAAAATGTTATTTTTAGAGACATATTAGATTAAAAGATCCAATCTCAGATCTTTCTCTTTTTTTAATAGACAATTTGCCATGCTCAGTAAAGATTAGCAGGGCTGGAAAGTGAATTAATATCATTATACAGTATCTAGATTATAAACTCAGAATGATTCACAACTTTCCTTTAAAATTTACATTGGTCATAACAGCAGTGGAAAATCTCTTTTGCTCCCAAATCCCTTCACAAATTAGAGAAGTTAGATTTGAAGAGTCCCACAATGGAACAGAAGTTATGTCAACATTAGAAAGTCATAAGTGACCTCAGGCTCTAATTAGTACAACAATATGGGAGAACTTGTAGTTCTGCTTCTCTGTAAAAATCAGTTTGCCAGGATTTCTCATTCCTGAGTCTTGTGCTCTTTAGTGTGAGACAGGTAGAATTCACTAAGGTTTTTGGTCCTTATAGGAAGCAATAATGGGGTTGAATCCTGTATCAGCCAGGTTTCTAAGCACCTTCATTGGAATCTTCCAGTCAGTGTTTGATTATATGATAAGTAGATGTTCCCAAAGGAATAATTTAACCATTTTAAAGAGAGAGAGATGCCTGCCTCAAATAGAACAATTGAAAACAGAGTGTAAAGATAAACATCACCTCCCAAAGTTCCCTTCCAGAGAAGATAGTGGGGGAGTAAAAAATCCTCCCAGAATGTAATCTACAGTCTCTAAAAATGACAAAGTAATTTCCCCTGTGCCGAAGATACCATCTGGGCAAGATTTCCAATCCTGAAGAATAAGTAGTTCAAAATATATCTCAAAGGAAATAGCACACCCATAAAAACTTGAATGGACAGCCCAAAACTAGGCCAATGCCAACAAAGTGACCAAGAAATTGGTGTAGGGGGGATTTTTTTGATACAAAGGTTAAAATACTTACCAAAAATGTTGGGTGAAATCCTTATTCCATTGAAGTTAATGGGAGTTTCGCCATTGACTTCAATGGAGCTAGGATTTCATTCATTCATCCATCCACGCTTCATTAGTAGCCTGTAAGATATCTCCAAACCCAAAAACCTCAACAAATTGGCCAGCTCACACAAGGGACAGCCTTAATGAACAACATTCTAACAGGTTGGAGAGATTCTCCTACTTTGACTTGGAGTGCCAAACTGAAGAGGGATGCCTCACTAGAGGCTGAATCCATGTAACAGTACTTTATAAATGAAAGGCTATACTATGAGTAATCTGAATCATCAAAATGGGAAGGATCTGTGAAATTCATTTCAGAGTGACTTACCAACCAACATGTTTCTTTTCTCTTCAAATATGTTGTTTACACTTCACACCATGAATGGGGCAGTAAAAGTATAATAAATACAGCTTGATGCAAAATGATGATCAGACAGATCAAATAAAACAAAATTGCACAGTGATAAAAGTAATTTATCTAGTTTTTTGTCTAAACACTCCAAAATGCCAAATAGGGGAAGTTTTCTGTTAATCTCAAAACTTCATAATGACAAATATTCTAGAATATCTTTTTATAAGAGTTTGGACATTCAGCTGGATAGTACTAATCTTTTTGTCAGACTGGGTTTTTAATGAACTTTGATTATCAAATGTAATTTCAACTCATACTCTAATAACAAATACCAGAAATGCTCAGAGCTATGATGCACTCCAGGTTCACTCCTAGTCTACAGACTTCCTGTTTTTAGTATAAGGAATATATTTGAAATCTGTAATATCTCTAAAACAGGAATAAATTGTTTAAATGTGCCAACTGTACTTCACTTATCAGAGCACACCTAGAAGGCCTTTTATGTTTTATTAGCCTTTGCATTGTTGGACTGCTCTACAGCCAGACCCCCTGACTATTTACAGACTAGATTTCATAGGTGGCAAACTGTATCATCAGCATTGCTGATGATTGCATTGCTATTATAAGGATCCATTCTGCGACCCTTACTTGTGTGAGTACATAATATTTAACATAAGTAGTGCTATTGAACTCAGTGGAACTTGTGACTATGCTACAAGATAAGTTTGGCAGAATTGGGTCCTTGATTTGGAATGTCCAGTCAAAATAGAAGTTAGGTTGTTTGTGCATTACTAACTGCTCTATCCTGCAGTGCAGTCCTTACTAGGCAAAGCTTTTATTGAAACCAATGGGTGTTCTGCCAGCGAAGGACTGTACTGCAGGCCAGCCCTCAGTGCTATATCATTAGGTTTTCAGTGGCAGTCAGTAAACTCTTTCTTTCTGTATTTTAACAGAAAGGGAACCACTTATTAGAAATCAGACCCTCTTGTAGGCTTTCTTTGTGCTGTGTTCATAAGTTCTAGAACCTGGTTCTAGGGAATTGTGGTGTCTTTCACGCTCTCCCTATCATCTTACTTTCCAAACCACTAGCCAAAGGCCAGGGGGAAAATATATCAAATGGTAATCAATGGTACTTTCTATCAGTTGGACCATTGTTTCAGTAGAACTCTTTGGGTGAAATCCCCAGCTCTGCTCTGACCAATAAACATTGGATAAGGGGGCTCTAAAATCTGTATATCCAGTGGAAGCACTCTGGAAGAATGTCCCCAGTGCAAGCACTCTGAAAGCTATAAGGATGCCTTCTGAGGACCCACTGGCAAGCTCTGCCACGGATGTTGGGGGCAGAAGGGGCATATCAACGATGGAGCCATAGCATGAAGCACAGCAGAATCTCTGGCCAACACTGCATAGCACAGCTCAGACAGGTTACCATAACTTAGACAGCCCCTCTCCATGCCTGAGCAGGCTCCTCCAGCCCCCAGGGCAGCCCAGGATCAAAAATGTACAAAGGTGGTTTAAAGCCAGCATGGCTCTTTGTCACAGGGTGGGCTAGCCTGTTAAGGGGAACTGGTCTCAGTCCCACTTGTGCCCTAATTATCCAGTCCCAGATGATGAAGTTGTGCTTGGGCTGGTGACTGGGTTATTGAATCTGGTTCACCTGATAGTACCCTGGGAGTGGGACTCCCTATAAGAGTGAGCCTGTTCCAGTAGGGAGTAGAGGAGGGGAAAGCATTTGGGAAGGCAGCAGGGCCTGGGTTTTGGAAAAAGCTGCTAAGCCCAGCAAGTAGCTGAAGAAACTAGAGTTCGGACAGACTCCCTGATTTAATTTGACACTTGACCATTCATATTTTAATGAACTAGACCAGAATGGATGTTGGTAAGAACAAGGAAGGGAAACATGGTGTTAAGGTGTAGTGAGGCGGCCTGGCTCCCGACGGCCCCTGAGAGAGGAACCAGAACAGCCACCTCAGTGGGCGGAGCCACCGCCACCTGTTCCCACCCCCCGGAAGTCAAGGGGCGGGACAGGAAGTATAAAAGTCCGGCCCCAGTGCTCAGTTGGAGCCCAGCGGCTGGAGAGGACAGACGCTCCTGATCGGGCTCCTGCTGGACCGAGCCTCCCTCGAGCCAGGTACCCTGACATGGATGGACCGAGCCTCCCTCGAGCCAGGTACCCCGAGGTGGACTGGCCGAGCCTGCCCTGAGCCCGGTACCCCGAGGAGCGGCCCGAGCGGCCCAACCGAGACAGCCCTCAGCACGCCGAGGAGCCCATGGTGTGGGAGCCCGCTGCCGAGCCCAGTGATGAGCATGTACCCGAGGAGGGCGAGATGGAATATAGCCCGGGGGTAGCCGACCCCTGTCCGGCTGAGGGCACTGACGTGCCCAGGTCAGTGTGTTGCGGCCAGGATCCCCACTGACCGCAGCGGATCCACGCCGCTGTTAGGGCCCCGGGCTGGGACACAGTGGAGTGGGTGGGCCTGTGTCCCCCCCTGCCACCCCACTCACGGGTGGCAGACTCCCCCTCCTACCAGCGTTCAGGCAGAGAAGCCTGCACTTACCTGGGCCTTGCCTGAACTATTGCTGCAGCTCAGCTCCTGCTACAAGGACCTGAGCCTTGCCTGAACTATTGCTGCAGCTCAGCTCCTGCTACAAGGACCTGAGCCTTGCCTGAACTATTGTTTAGTGCCTGCCCTGACTAAGGGCCTAGGCTTCCTGAATGTTGCGGTAGCTCAGCTCCTGCTACAAGGACCTGAGCCCTGAGACTGTTGCTCCTGCTCAGCTCCTGAGGCAAGGACCTGAGCTCTAACCCTAGTACTAAGTGTTTGGTGCCCCGGCCTGGGCTTAGCTGGTTAACTTTGGTACTGCTCAGCCTGCAGGAAGGATCTGAGCCTAGACCTAGTGTTTGCTGCCCCGCCCTGACTGAGGGCTGGGACTCATTGCAGTGACCGTGTGCCTTCTGTCCAGCCCCTGCCTGAGGGGCGGAACCCCGAGACCTTCAGAACCCGAAGACTGATTTGGGCCGTGTAGTGAGGCGGCCTGGCTCCCGACGGCCCCTGAGAGGGCACGGCCCCAACAACAGACTATTACATAAGGTCTGATGCTGGAAATGGGTAAGACCCGGTTACATAGCCTCTCTCTTTAAGTTGTGAGTTCTGTTCTGCACCTTTTAGAAGTGCAGCACAGTGTCTTAACCTCTCTCTTCTCATGTTTCTTCCTCTGAATAGATCCTTAATTAACAGGTTGATCAGAGAGCAGAAAAACAAAGGGGAAAAAAAGCAAACAGTGGTGTTCTAGATCCCATTGAATTTTCCACTCTGTCCAATTTATTAGTTAGATGAACAGTGTTACATAATACTGAAATTGCTTCTCTTGTTGACTTGCCCAGTGTTAATGTCACCTCCCGCATAAATAGCTTTGGATTTACTACAACTAGAACTCCAAAAAGTCCCAAATAAGATATTTACTTTGGTGACAACTTTTTTCTACAGGGAAATGCTAAAAAGAAAAGTGGACCTTTCACGTCTGGATCAGTTCTCCCTCTACTCTTTTTTGACCTTTTTCTCTCTGGATTCCTACTAAGTTTTACAGCTGCCCCTCTCCAAATACTCTCTCCTAGCCCTCTTCAACTCAGCCAGCCTCTTCTTGCTTCTTGCTGGCATAAGATCCTTCAGTGGAGGACAAGGAACAATGTAACTCCATTGTCATACCTCTCCCTGACATTATCCCTACTTCCCCTTATACCCAGTCTGAGGTTGGAAGTGGCCGGCACAGGAGGCAGCAGAGTCCACCTGCACTGCTTACACAGTGCAAAATGGTCCTAGGAGACTTTGGAGAATCAGCCCTTTTCCTTAAAAGGTTGAGGATCTTTGATAGACAGCAAAATATTCCATTAAAGCTGAAAACTTAAGTCCTTATTTGTTACATTATTTATATTATAATAGATGAGTTCATTGGTCCATCAGTCCTGGGCCAGTATCCCACCACTGGCAATGTCCAACACCTACTGCTTCAGAGGGAAGTAAAAATACCCCCACCCTATGTGCAGCTGGGTGTGCTATGATATACAGAGGGACTAACAAGGGAGAGGGATATCTCAGTGGTTTGAGCATTACCCCCCCCCCCAACCAAGGGTTATGAGTTCAATCCTTAAGGGGGCCATTTAGGGACCTAGGGCAAAAATGTGTTTGGATTGTAGTCCCCCTTTGAGCAGGGGCTTGGACTAGATGACCTCCTGAGATCCCTTCCAACCCTAATATTCTACAATTTCCTTCCTAACCCTGAGAGGCACACAGTTTACACACTGAAACATCAGATTTAATTCCCTGATCCACAGTTTGCATAACTGCAAATGTTATTCTCAGTTATAAAATTATACAGCCCTTCAAAAAATCCAGCCAGTGAGCCAAATTCTTGCTAACTACTCAGAAAACTGGGTTAGATCCCTTTAATTCTGTCAGATGAAACTGGAAGACACATGGTCTCTCAAAACTGTCTTCTGCCATGCTGCATACATGAATAAAAACATCTGCAGATTACACCCAAGTGATCAGATGCCATAAAGACGTGGTATGAGGGATCATCCTTTTATCCTTCATAATCTCCTCCCCCTCAGATAAAGCTTTGAATTCTGAAGCTTTTGAATGAGACAGCATTATCCTGCTGGACTCCCACTGTACAGGCAATGTGACAAAACAAGACAGTGGGAGTAAAATAGAATATAATTTAAGGCCCTAAATTGCCATGGCACTCATTTTTCTATATGGGGCTCAAACAGCCTGTTGCAATCTGGTTGTTCCTTAATGCACATCAAATGTAGGTGCCGTTCTCCATTTAAACAAATTTCCTGTTTAAAAAGCAATTAAGGACCTATAATAGAACTTGGTTTTCATTTGCATCTGTTTCATCCAGATGACACAAAAGATAAATACTCGCTTTTACTGATTTATTTTATAAGAACATTATAGAACTTAGAAGGAAAATGATATATAATCAGGAAATCCATGATGTATATGCTTAATGTCCTCAGTTAAGAGCATAAAACCAAGGACGTTGGGGTTTTTGAGCAGCTTATTCAAGGATTTCACTGGCTGGTAGCACATTTATTTTCAAGCTAAGAACCACCATTTCCATTAAGCTTAAGGGGATACACATAAGTTATAGCATCAGCCATAGAACTTTGCGGTATTTTTCCACATGAGAATTAATTTCGTAGTTCACTGAGAATCCTTGTTTGCCCCAATGATGGTACTGAAAGTGAATATTTGATAGTAAAACTTTAAGAGTTTAAACACTCAGAAGTATGATTTGCCAAAAGCAATGGAACTGTAGTACTGTACTGTAGTTATGAGGTTTGCATAGTTCACCTATATACAAGCAGAACTATCAACTAGTAGCAGGGTGAATTTCAATACCAGTAATGCCTGTGTTCCAGCAGTTTGTTTATCCATCAGATGCCTCAAAGATTATGAAGCAAGCTTCATATAGCCTGTACTAGTTATTACATTTACAGGTTTGTTGTTTTTCTTAATGGCAACTTCAACTTACTTTAGCACATGGCTCAGTGATAGAGAGGCCAAGAACTAGACCAGTATGAGTTAGCCAGATGTCTCTATTTGATTAAAACAGTCTTTGGTTTCTGTGGACACTGGATACAATCAGAACTGAACAGGTTTCATTGAGGTCCCTCCAGAGTTATGCTTTTCCAAATAGTGGCAGCAAATGAGTATATCGATATACTGTATTTGTAGATGCTGGAAACACATCATTGTTTACTGCTACCAGAAAGGGTATTAGAGCCTGATCCTGCTGCCACTGAAGTCATGGCAAAACTCCCATAGACTTTTTTTAGGGGCTTATCTGCATTATAGAGGTGCAATTTCTAAACATACTCATGTGTTGCACATACATTGATTGGTCTACATAGACCCTGCTGGTGCACTTTAGTGGTATTTAAAACAGACTATGTTAAAGTGCATTAGAGAACCTTTAGTGCACACCAGCAGGGCCTACACAGACCAATCAATGTTCGGCACATTAGTGTGATTTAGAAATCACATACCAATAGAGTGCATTACTCCAGCATGTTGCCAAGGCCTAAATCTAAATCTTCAACTCACTGTAATTCCTTTGTCTTGGGGAATCTTTGTAAAGTATCTAGTACAACGTTGGTTCTAAATAAATAACATTTAGTGATGGTCTTTCTGACATAATGTAAACCTATAAGGAATATAGCAGGAACAAAAATTATCTGTGAATTAACAGCAATGGTTGGACTGAACTACTAATCTTTCCTTTCATTCACGTGCATGCATGCGTGCACCCACAGACGTGCATACTTTTAAAAGAGCTCATTTACAAAGGGCAAGTCTTTCCAAGGGCCTGGTATTTCAATCATTACCCATGACAAATACTTTGAGCTGGCATGGAAAAAGAAAATCCATTCCTCGTTTACAGAAGTCCCAGACTGCAGGTCTCCTGTGTGCTTTTAACTGAACTGGTGAGTGAAAAATTAAAGAAAGCAATATTTAACTGCTTGCACGTGCCATGCTTATGGTTCATCGACAGAACATTGGCATGTAACGGTGCACAGCTCTGCAGGAGCTTTCATGTGTATTCATAAGATTTTAGGAATAATAATAGAACTCTAAGGCAGTGCAAAGTTGTTAGATGGCAAAAACGGTAACTGTTACTTGTTTGCTACCAGTGGTCTTAATGTTTGTTATGTGAGATAGGAGTTCCATTGGGGATTTGTCAGAGATGCTTATAGGGATCCTTTGTTCAATTTGTTCATATTGATTCCCAGAAAACTAGGCTACTGGTGGAGTGAGGCACCATCAGTTTCCCACTCCCAGGTCAGAGGCTGCCTGAAGCACTTAGTGAATTCTCATCTGCTAAGACAATAATTCAGAGATGACTGAACATATCTGGCTGATGAAAATGCAGAATCAAATGTTCTGATTATCTCTGACATGAGTGCAATATTCAGCTTATACACCTCTACCCCACTATAACACGACCTGATATAACACGGGTTCACGTATAACACAGTAGCAGCGGGGCTCTGGTGGTGCTTTAAAGGGTCTCGGGCTCCGGCTCCCCGCGGCTGAGCCCCGGGCTCTTTAAATCACCGCTGCAGTTCTGCCACCGGTACCCCAATATAATAGCGTTTCACATATACCACAGTAGAGATTTTTGACCACGTTATATCGAGGTAGAGGTGTACCAGCTTATGTTTTCTTTCATGCCAGTCTGAACTGGAAAATAGTGGAAATTATTTCTGCTATTTTCCACACTTCCCCTTGAATATTGTTGTGGCAAGACTGATTTTTTTCTTTTTCCCTTTCTTTTGTTTTTTATTTTTATATCTATATACTTTTGAATTTCATAGTATGTTTGTTTTTTAAAAATTATTCAGTTCATCTTCTGATGAAACAGATGTGACATAACACTGAAGTCTTTCATCACCATTTGAGTCATGGAACTTTTATTAAGACTTCTGACCAAGCTCCAGTTTGGGGAATCAAAGCTCACACTTAGTCATCAGTATTCTTTACTTCCTGTCTTAAATTCTTGCACAGTACTGCTGTTCCTGTTAGATGGTTGCCATTTTGAGATGGTTGCACTGCAGTAGTGAGTGAAGAGATTGTTTATAATCCTTCTGGAAGTCCAGAGGATAAGGAGATGGTGGTACAGGTATGGCTCAGTGTACTTCTGTGGCCAAAGGGGAGACCCACATGGAGTTGTAGGGTTAGAGCTGGGTTTTTTTAAGCTGTAGAAATCTAACATGTGACACCTAGAACTTTGTTTTAAAAGTGCCAGAAGAGTCGTCATACACCAAAAGCTCTCTTCAGTCTTCCCACATCTAATTTAGAGACTAATTCTGCAGTAGGGATAGTGAAGAGGACTTGATGTAAGGTCTTTATTCTTGCATGAGGGGCCTGATTCACCATTACTCTGTACCTTGTGTAGTAACATATACCAATGCAAAGTGAGTGCTAAGTAGATTCAGGCCAACACAAGCTACAGGGCAAGAGTGCGTCAGGCATTTAATACCTTGAGATATTAAGGGGATAGAAGCATTAAAAATGTCTAAGAAAAAGAGATAGAAGAAAGGCTTCATAACTGTCCTCAGATAATCAAAGGATAGTCTAAGTATCAAGAGTAGAGGGAGAGTAAACTATTTAAGTATTTTAATACAGTCGGTGCATTTAACAAGCTCCACCTTCTCCCTAATCTGAGCATTATCCTTGCTTGTAAAATTAAAGTTATTAAAAAAGAGAAAAAAGCTATTGTGCACGATGAGAGAAAAAATGTTGATTTTTTTAGCCAATCATTTGAAATTTAGGGAAAACCTTTACAAGGGAAACTAATCAGAATGTAATGTTTTTCTTACTAGACAGATTATTTTATATTTTGAAGAGAATAAATAAACCAAAAACATGCAGACATGCAGGCCTTTGGCTGGATGAATCTCTTGGGGTTGGATTTCCTGGCAATGCACTTGGCATTGGCTCTTTCTTTCCTTCTTCCTCCATACTCTTAAATTTCTGTTTAATCTCTCTCTCTAGTTACAGACTCCTTTCTCAAGATCTGTGTCATTTTTACTGCTGTCCTTCAAAATGGAGCAACCCTGGTCCTGCAGAATAGGACATGGAGGCCTGGGTCCTATTGTAACCTCTTCCACTGACCTTGGGCGAGTCACTAACCTCTCTGTTCCTTCTTTTCTGTATCTGTAACATAGGGATGATACTTACCCATCCTTTCCCCTCTTGCTTTTAAAACCAAAACTCCATCAACCTCGTGGCTGTTCCTTGTTTTGTTGGAAACCATTTTCCGTATCCAGATTGATGCTAATGTAGTAACTCACCATCCTGGAAATAACAATGAAATATTGTAACAGTCATTTAAAAAAAAATCAACCGTTACCACATAAGTAAGCAAATAAACTGAAGGATTGAAGTCATTTATTCTAAGTATGAGTATAAGTATATCTGAGACTAGTCCATCTTGATGGTTGACAAATGATGGCTTTTTAATGGAAACTAGTGCACTACTAATTTTGTAACTGTCATCCAGTGGACAGATTAAGCCAGAGATTCTGATTTTCTGTCACATGATCTGATATGCTACTGTTAGTCATGTTTGGCAATCAAAGAAGGGAAAACAAGGACTGAATGGACAGAGATTGAATTGTCTTTTCATCTTATGGGCTGCTCTACATGACAAAATGTTGCCATGTTTGGACACAGTTATAAATAACTGATTTAGCTGATATGACACCATGACTTTGAGGTCAGCATAGACCAGGACACATCATGTTCAGCATCATCTCAGTCAACTGCGATCAAATTCTGAGGGCCTCACATTTTAATCATGTTTAGTTTGACATGAAGCTAAGCACAATTTTCCCTGGGCTATGCTGACTTCAAAGTCATGGATTCAATACTAACTCAGCTAACTTCCATAATCGTGATCAAACATGGTAACATTTTATAGTGGAAACAAACCGTTATGGTTTGGCATCTCCAGATGAATAATGAGGCACTCTAATGGGGTGTGGAAACTTCGACTGCTCTGATTATGATATATCTGGCCTGTGGACTGCAGTTTCCAGTGCTGTTAATCTCGTATCATCCCCTTTCATAAGAACGACATTTGACTTAAAAAATAGAGGATTTTCTTGTTTTGATTTTTTTTTTAAATAGTATTGAATAAAAGAACTACTATAATCGTTATTTTGTAGGTTTGGATAATTCCCAAAGCAACAGTGGTTAAGTTTAGCTTGTTAATGAGCAGATTGCTGTTCATAACTGCTGATCTGAAGCACAATCAAATCCACCTGCATCCCTGATATACACAGGGATGTTTACAATCAAAGAATTGACTGTTACATGGTGGAGTAAACAATGACACCAAGTGGTCAGAAGGGTCCAATGCACATTTATGATCTCTCTGGATTTCCTCTGAACAAAACTTTGTGTCTTAAACAAATACAATGGTTTTGGGGTTTTGTTTGTTTGTTTGTTTGTTTTTTTTAACAGCACTGCAAACTTGGTAGGTGAGTTTTCTTTGGGGCAGATGTTGAAACAGGTTTTTGAAATGCAGAGTAACATGGAGAAGTTTCAACATATGTTGTGTTGGGAATTAAGTTGGCCAGTTTCATCAAGAATAACTACAGCTCTAAATCCACATGAATAAATAGTTCATTAAAAATTAGTTCCGAGAATGTTAGAGCATGAGTCATGCTAGATCAGTATAGCATGGTCAGATGATAGGTATTTTTCTTGTTTTCAAAGGTATCTTGAATGCTGATAGCTTTCTTGCTTGACACATTTTAATCTGCACGCCCCCCCCCCCCAAAAGAAGAAAAGTGAAGCCTCTGTAGAGGATAGAAAATTGAAGAACAATGAAGTCTCCATTATAAGGAGAAATGGGTTATCTGAACCTGACTGAAATCACGAAAAAGCCATGGAGGTTCGATCTAATGAGTAGTTAGAAAATGCAGGTATGGATCTTGTCATCTGGATCTAACTTGGTATTATGATAGTAATGTGTTTACTTCCTGTGGCTTTAAAGTGCATCCTCAGGTACTGAGAACTCTCATGGCAAAGCTGGCGTGCTACTCCTGTCATCTCCAACTGCCACGTGATCACATAGCAGATATTTTTATTAATAATGAAATACTGAAATTATTGGAATAAAATGATAGTCAATAAAAAGTTGTTGCATTCTTAGTGTCTTATTCTATTCTTTCACTGCTGGGTCATTTAGCAATTGTCTATCCTCACCTAATTAATGATATACTAGGGCTCAACAGATTTCACAGATCAAAGTACTGATATTTTGATGTTTTCATTAGCAGTCATTTTTTATCTGTGTAGAACTCGTATGAAAATATGTTGAAATGAGTCAGTCATTGAAGATTTGAAAAATGGAGAAGAATGAAATCGGAGCAGTGATCAAGTACCTCCATAACAATGAAATCTCTTTAATGTACTGTTGTAATCTAGTCTTCATATCTGGCTTACAGAGTGACATCATATGCTAATCTTTGTACTTGTCTACACTCAAAATTCTACAGTGGCTGTAACGCTTCACTGTAGACACCATCTGCATCGACAGGAGGGGTTCTCCCGTCAATGTAGGTAATCCACCTCCCTGTGAGTTGGCATCTAGATGTGGATTTTTCATACCCCTAAACAACATAGTTAAACTGACCTAATTTTCTAGGGTAGACCAGGCCTTAGTCAACATAATGTAGTCAACATAATGTAGCTAGCTGCAGTACTCTTGCAGGCTCTGATCACTTGTAGCAATTTAGTGTGAATTCTATCAGCTGTCCCTCCCCAATGGCATATCTACAGGAATGTTCACCTTGAGTAACAACCTTAACTGCCTAATCCAGTCAGCAGTGTATAAAGATTTTCAGCAAACTAACAAAACATTGTGATCTGCATGTCTCTCCATTAGATTTCATGCTAATTTATCCAACAAAGAGTTGCTAGTTTTTCATGACCACTGTTTAAACTAGGGTCTGGGCCCTTACCCTCATATTCATGCTAAAACCTAATCTAATTACATGGTTTTTATCTCTTATTCTTATTAGCATCTATAAGCATATTGTTTATGGAAGTTCAGACTCCACCAGACTCCAAGGTTTAGAACTAATACTTGTTGTGCCTACATCTCTCTTTCACTACTAGCTCCCAGGGTTATTTGTTCTAGGGCCAGATCTTACTAATTATTCCAGCTAAAGTTTAAAAAAAACCTGTAGGGAAAAGTCCTGGTCCAAATTAAGTCAATGGGACTTCTGCCATTGACCTTCAGGAGGCTAGGATTTCACTCTTATAGCTTATTTATCACTTACAATGATTTTCCATACCATATAGCAACTTGTTCTACTGCAGCCGTTTCCCTCGCAGTGAAAATGAGGCAAACAAGTCCCTGAATTCATATGTCATGGCCTTTGTTTGCCTCTGCTGTTTTTATTGTCTAGTTTTCCAAATTGGATGTGAAATGCTCATGACAGTAAAGATTGGGGAATTCCAAGTCTTCAGATTCATTAAACCCTCTATCTCCCACGAGGGTACAAGGGGCAGGCTTTTCACATAAAATGCAAGTTAAACCAAACTGTCAGCTCTGTTCAATAAAAAGTGGGGGAGTGGGAAGAATGCCCCCAGCAACTGTAATGGTGACAGCAGCTGTCTCTTCATGTGGTGCTCATAGGACACTGTACAGAACGCTTCTGAAAGAACAGCACTTAGGAACAATTCATCTGTAAAAGAGCCCTTATTTCCCTCCAGAATTTGCTTTAGGGACCTGTGAAACCTACTGCTGCTAGAACTGTCACCCCCACTTACCTTCCTCAGCTGGTGGAGAGAGAGCTGTTGAGAGCTTCATTTGTTTGTATAGGGGTCCTCCTCTGAGATCAAGCTGAGTGCTGATTTAATTAAGGTAGCTCAGGGATATGTTGTGAGCAAAGGCATTGAACTTTGGGGGTCTTGCTACATGAGTAACAAAAGGCCTCAGGATGGCATCTTTGAGCACGCAACTCAGTATTTTTTAAGAAATGACCAAATACAGTAGTAGTAGTAGTAGTAGTTAGTTATTTTTATAACAGACACAAAGAGATATGCATCTACACATGTAATGTTTGGTTATAATATCCATCCTCAATCTTATATTTTACCGTACATGTGATCTAAAACTGTTATGGAGCAGACCATGTTTTTACATTGCCTTCTGGTGTTAACTTGTTCTACTTTTGAGTCAATCTAGGTTTTTTCTAAGATTAAAACTATTTTTTTCTGCAAGGATATTATGTGGTTTATAAGTCATCTGAGAGGTTGGCTCAGCCCATGTGAGCCAACACCAGTAGTCAAGCACTTTTGAATTCTAATCATGTAGTGTTGGGAAAGTCACTTAAGCTAAAAATTTCAAATATGTCCACTAACTTGGGGTAAAACAGGCTTGGGATGCCCAGTTGGAGAGACTGAAGGCCCAATTTTCAGAGGTGCTGAGCCTCCGAAGGCTGCACTGATTTTAATAGTTGTGGATGATCTGCACATCTGAAAGAATCATAAGCGTATCAGGGCTCATCTCTCAAAAACTGCACCATGAAACATTAATGATTACTTCTGAAAATTTGGGCCTTAGCCTGTCTGCCTCATCTTCAGATCTATAAAATGAAAATAAAGATGATTGCCATCTTGTAGGGATGCTATGAAGATTATTTGGCTAATGTTTTTATAGCACATTTAGCAACTTAAGCAACTGATCAGAAGTGCCAAGTATTATCAGTACTTTTAATAACTTCCTAATTTACTATCCTTAAGCGCATGACAGAGATCATCAGGATGATCCTTGGGCAAAAATTATCTCCAACTTTTATTTTTATTGTTCAGTAGAGGACCTGTCCTCTTGTCCTGGCAAGAATTTCATATAAGTATTTACTGCCATGTTGCCTTTGAAAATGTAGGGTAGGATTTTCAAGCGTGCTCTGTGTGGCCTAACTTTGCTCCCACTGAAGTCATTGGAATTGTTACCACTGACATCAGTGAGAGCAGATTTAAGTAACTGCTGAGCTCTTTTGAAAATCTTTTTCTAGCCAGTTTCAAGAAGAACTTCTGGGAAATGACAGTTTGTCTTACAAAATCTGAGATATATGACTTATGAGAAGTAACCTGAGCTCTACCCCCTCTAATATTTGTTCTTGTAAGAATAAAAGATAGTAGCACCAGATTTACTTTGTGAAGGGCAGAGCGGTGCGGGGGGTGCCTGCAGAGTGTGCTGTGGATTTCTTTCTCATTTAAGAATGAATGCAATAACTACTAAGTAGAAGCTTTTGAGATGTTACTCATTCACATACATTACTAATTTGAGATGGATCTCAGACACAAAGTGTAGTAAGATGAGCCCCTGAAACCAGTGATGAGCTGCCAAATTTTTAACAACTGGTTCCCTCCTCCCCCCCTACTCCTGTCCCATCCAAACCCCCCCCATGTTCCTTGACAGCCCCCCCACACCCATGCCCTATCCACCCCCCTTCCCTGTCCCCTGACTGCCCCTTGCCACCCCATCCAACCCCTTCTCTCATTCCTGATGGCACCCGGGGGACCCCTACCCCATCCAACCACCCCTTCTCTCTGTCCCTTGACTGTCCCTGGAATCCCTACCCCTAACTGCCCCCCACCGCCCCATCCAACCCCTGCTCCTTTCTGACACCCCCCCGACCCTTACCCCATTCAATCCCCTGTTCCCTGCCCTCTGACTGCTCCAACACTAATCCACCCCCAACTCCCTGCCCTCTATCCATCACGCCCTCCCTGCTCCCCTTACCTTGCTGCCTGGAGATGGGGTCCCAGCTGGGCTGGGGCTGGGACCCGGACACTGGGGCAGGAGCCGCGCCGCCCAGCCGGACCGGCCGCAGACGCCAGGACAGGAGCCGAGCCCCGCCCGCGCCCGCTGCTGGGCCACGGACCCGGAGCCAAGCTCCGCCGCTGGGCCGCGGACCTGGACCCCGGGGCAGGAGCCGAGCCCCGCCCGCGCCCCCCCCGGCAGGAGCCGAGCCCCGCTGCGCCGCCGGACCCGGCCGCGGACCCCGGGGCAGGAGCCGAGCCCCGCCCGCGCCCCCCCCCCCGCCGCGGACCCTGGGGCAGGAGCCGAGCCCCGCCCGCGCCCCCCACCCAGCCGCGGACCCCGGGGCAGGAGCCGAGCCCCGCCCGCGCCCCCCGCGGACCCCAGGGCAGGAGCCGAGCCCCGCCCGCCCCGCTTGCTTACCTGCCTGCCTGCCTCCCTCCCTCCTGTTCAGGCTTCCCGCGAACATCTGATTCGCGGGAAGCAGGGGAGGGGGAGGAGAAGGGGGCGGAGCAGGAGAGGAGTGGGAGGTGAGCTTCAGCCGGAGCTTTTGTTAAATTTAGCAGCCCTTATAGAACTGGTTGTCCTGGAACAACCGGTTCTAAAATGGCTGCTAAATTTAACAACCGGGATCGCGGGAACCAGTGCGAACCGGCTCCAGCTCACCCCTGCGTGGCTCTTTAGCATCCGGTTCTCTGTCCGGCGTCTAATTTTAGCAAACGGTTCGCGCGAACCGTTGCGAACCGTCTGCAGCTCACCCCTGCCTGAAACATAAACCCTTGTCAGAGGCCCGGTATGAGGCCTGAGGCCTGAACTAAGGTAATGGTCAAGACTTTGCTAACATAAAGCAAAGTTAAGCTGTGAGCCAGAGGCAGGCCCTGCTCACAGAAGCAGGCAAGGAAAGGGCTGATACTGCAAAAAGAGACGTACTTAAAAGGTATTGGACACCAGATAGTAGAACATGCGCATACTTGTACACTCCCCACAGATAACAAGGAACAAGCTGACCCATCCCAATGACAGGGCCAAAAGGGTACTATGATGGATAGAGTTGTTTTGTTCGAACCAACATGTACAAGGTGAGAGGCGGCACCTTACTACGTAGAGGGGTTGTACCTTGCTACGTAGAGGGGTTGCACCTCAACACGTCAGGAGTGATGTGTAACTTGTTTGTACCTGTGTATAAGAATGCATCCCTGAGTTGATGTCTTTGTCCAGCCTAGGGGGCAGTGGAAAGTCCCGCCACTGACTGAGCTGAGTCCATTGCCAGGGAGCACATATGTACTGGCTAGCTGCACCTTAGCTTCCCTGGACTTCGTTTGCCAGGGAGCTGGAGACTGTGTTTCTCTTCGACAATAAACCTGGTCGACGTGCCTTCGTACCTTACTAGAGTCTGTGGTCATTGGGGGTTCTCTCGGGGTCTGCTGTGTCAGGTTCTCTCTGGGTCTGCTGTATCTGCGCAGAGCTGGGGCAGCACACAGAGGGAACACGCACGCAGCTGATTTATACCAACATTGAACAGAGCAGAGCACCACACCGGTAGCATCTGACAATACAAAGTTCATTCAGATTCAATCTGAACTTCATTAAAGGGTAGGAGCTATTCAGATTCAGAATTTTGGTTCAGTAGGAGACCACAGTAATATTTGGATCCTGATTAAAACTTTTTCAAAGTATATGGGTTTTGAGATCTAGGGTTTTTGTCTGTGCTCATCAGTGTTCCCTATTCATGTTTAATTTCCATATTAGCTATGCATATTCTTAAATACGGCAGTATTTACTGTCCATGTGAATCTTGCATCTTAATTTTGCCCTTTTTTTTACTTTTTCCTAAATCAAGCTACCTTAGACATTAAATGATCCTTGACAAATCATATAACATCTGCACAACTGAAGAATATACAGTCATATGGGTTGGACAGTTAACTCCCAGATGACCATTCGCAACAGCCTCCAGCAATGTAAGCAGAAAAATTTAGATAACTGGAAAATTTAACAAATCCTACTAAGACACTCAGGAGAGGGCATATTTAAATGGCAGAATGACATTATCACAGCAATGCAAAGTACAACCCCAAAACAATGGGATATATATTACCCCCACCCTTACCCCCCGTTCCCAGCTGACTCTAATGTTATTGCATGTGTGTAATTGAGAGCAGAAGTAACTAATCTGTGGAACTCATTGTTATGGGATGTTGTGATGGCCAAAAGTATAATTGGGTTAAAAAAAAGAACGGATAAGTTCATGGAGAATAGGTCCATTAATGGGTAGTAGCAAGGATGGTTAGGGATGAATCCCTATGCTCAGGGAGATCCTGAACCTCTGACTGCTAGAAGCCAGGAGTGGAAATGGGTGGATCACTCCATGATTGCCCTATTCTGTACACTCACCCTGAAGTTCTGGTCCAGATCACTGTCGATAGGATACTGGGCAAGATGGACCATAGTCTGACCCAGTATGACCATTCTCATGTTCTAATTAGGCTAAGTGTCTTTTAATAGCTATTTCCCAAGTGAAACAATCTGTAAAACAAAGTTTTTTTCTGCTATATCCTCTTTTAGTAATCAATAATGATACTTTAGAGATGTCATATAGGGCTTCTTTAGTTGATCTCTTTAATCTTATCACTAAGCTACTGCTTTTTACCTGCTGCCCAGGGCCTCTCCTACTCTCCTACTCACTCCACACACAGGCCTGGTCTACACTAAGCATTTAAACCGGTTTTAGGAGCGTAAAACTGATTTAACGCCACAGCCCCGTGAACTTTTGAATATTTCCTGTTTGCCCAGCGTGGAGCTCCGATCAGCACGTGTGGCGATGCAGTTAAAAATCAAAATAAAGAAAGAGCTCCAGCATGGACCATGCGGATGTGATTGCTGTAAGGGCAGGCAAATCTGTTCTATCAGCGCTCCATTACAGAAGACGAAATTCAAAATCATTTTTAAAAAATCTCCAGACAGACGCCATAGCAGGGACTCAGCGCACTGCTGCGTGACAAGCGTAACAGAAAGCCAAAGAATCAAATGGACGCTCATGGACTGGAGGACTCAAGCTATCCCACAGTTCCTGCAGTCTCCGAAAAGCATTTGCATTCTTGGCTGAGCTCCAAAAGCTTCTAGGGTCAAACACAGTGTCCGCGGTGGGTCAGGGCATAGGTCGGCAATTTACGCACCCCCCCACCCAGCCCCAGAAGTGAAAGGGAAAACAATCCTCTCTTGACTTTTTTACATGTCACCCTATCTTTACTGAATGCTGCAGATAGACGCGATGCTACAGCACTCAACACCAACATCCTTGCTCCCCCCCCCCCCGCCATGGGTGGCTGATGGTACAATATGGCTGATATCCATCGTCATCATCAGCCTATTGGCACATGGGGCAGTGCAAAAGGACTGGTAACCATGCCGACTAGCATCAGTTAGGTCGATCAAGGACACCTGCTCCTAATTTTTCCTGGTAGATGGTGCAATATGGCTGGTAACCGTCTTCATCATAGCAACAGGGGGCTGAGCTCCATTAGCCCCCACCCTTCATGTGTAAAGAAAAGATTCAATTGCCCCTGGACTAGCAGCGGGATGCTGGGCTCCCCTCCTCCACACTGCTTAATGTCCTGTCTGGACTATCATAGCAGCTGGAGGCTGCCTTCCACTCATTTCTCACTAACAAGTCACTGTGTCTTATTCCTGCATTCTTTATTACTTCATCACACAAGTGGGGGGACAATGCTACGGTAGCCCAGGAAGGCTGGGGGAAGAACGGAATCAACAGGTGGGGTTGTTTCAGGAGCACCCCCTGTGAATAGCATACAGCTCATAATTTCTGCAGGATCTGACACAGAGCAGCTGTGCTCTCTGGTTCTATGATACAGTGGTTCTCTAGTACACTTGCCCATATTCTAGGCAGGACTGATTCTATTTTTATATACCAAAGAAGGGATTGACTCAGGAGTCATTCCCAATTTTAACTTTGCGCCCCTGGCTGATCTCAGCCAGGGGCACTTATGACAGCAGCAAATGGTGCAGTGCAAAAGGACTGGTAATCATGATCATCTTATTACCAATTTATGGTATGGTAGATGGTACAGTATGGCTGGTAACCATCTCTGCTGTCATGCAAAAGCAAAAGCATGCTGCTGTGTAGCGCTGCTTAATCGCCTCTGTCAGCGGCATCTAGTACACATACGATGACAGTCACAAAAGGCAAAACAGGCTCCATGATTGCCATGCTATGGCATCTGCCAGGGGAATCCAGGGAAAAAAGGCGCGAAATGCTTGTCTGCCGTTGCTTTCCCAGAGGAAGGAGTGACTGATGACATTTACCCAGAACCACCCGCAACAATGATTTTTGCCCCATCAGTCACTGGGATCTCAATCCGGAAATTCCAAGGGGCGCGGAGGCTGCGGGAACTATGGGATAGCTACGGAATAGCTACCCACAGTGCAACGCTCCAGAAATCGATGCTAGCCTCGGACCATGGACGCACACAACCGATTTAATGTGTTTAGTGTGGCCGCGCGCACTCGATTTTATACAATCTGTTTTGCTAAACCGGTTTATGTATATTCGGAATAATCCCATAGTGTAGACGTACCCATACACTGAACTTGGTGCCAAAACCTATACTTCTAGCTTTGAATAAGATGCATAACCAAGAGGGGTTTATTTCTGGATCCATTGTAGATGGTTCCCAAAGAAATGGCAATCTCACTAGGATAGCTGAAATTGTGACTTTTACACCAATCAATCTAGCAGAGATCTCACAGCAACAGCTGATCTCATGTTTATTTCTTCCGGTTGGGGTTAAACTTTTGTGAAAACTGCTTGCTGTGGAATCTTCGCCTCAGTTGAGTCTTGATCCTGAGCATTACAAACTAGCCTAATCTTAATCTACATCTGGACTTGAACACTGCTTCTCGCTAATCAAAAGTGAATTTTCTGATGGCTAAATGCAAGCATTAAAGACAGATCTAAAATTTTACAAAAATACCTACAAATTAAGTGTATTCAAAATGCCTACTTGTCCTACAAAGGCAAACAAATCCCATTTGTGTCTATGGGAGTTATATGCACAAGGAGAAACTAGACTCCATTTGTCTTGTTTTTGCATCATGGAGAAAAAATGAACTCATATCCCTTGCCTTCATAACTCCTCAGCATTTATTGATTGTTCCTTCATGTGTGGGGGATTGTTTGCCATACTTCTTTCATACTTGCTGTGATTGCTATATAACATGCACATTTATAAACTTTTTCAGGAAAATAAAATCCTGGATTTTGTTTTGAATAAATATTTCATTAAACACCATAATTGTCTCAGCCAGCATTAAATTGTCCCAAGAAGTAAAAGCCCTGTTTCTTTAATGTGTATTTTTTTTAAATGAACATAAATTTGAGCTGCAACAGGCTGGAAAAAAATGCTGCCTGGTGAGCCAAAACTGTCTACATAAACCAAAAAGGCCTCCAAGTCTACTGAGCACAAGGAGACAGTATGAGTGAAGTCAATGGAGAAATCTTTAAGGAAAACAAATAAAAGTATTTGAAAATGCTGGTTTTGGTCTGGGCTCACAAAGTTTATTTCTTTATAACTGTTCATACTCTTGGGGGGAAAAAACAACTTATCGCCCACTATTAATTATATCACTATCAATCAGCATAGTTAAGGGACGATTAGCATTCCCATTCTAGTGAACACTTTTATGTTTTTACTGATGTAAACCTCAGGCCAAAACAGCAACAACAAATGTGTCATTGGACTTATGGGCTCAGTTCAGGCCACATTAACTTCTTTGGCAGTTCATGGGCTGTTTGGGAGGCTGCATCCTATGCTGAGAGAGAATACCAACATTGTTGATATTGCCTAAGTTGTTCCCTTCCCAAATAGTGGCAAGGCTTCTGAGGTCCAGGATGGACTGTCCACTTATATATAGAGAGAGAAACCCAAACTGAAAATCTGCCTTTTTTGATCTGAAAGTAGATGTTTTCATATAATTCAATTTTGCAGAAAGGTTTTTGTTCCAATGCAGAATGAAAACAAATTTCAAAACATTGAAAGTTGTTGCAAAGCAGAATTGTTGATCTTCCATCAAAATATTTGTTTAGACCTTATTAAAATATTTCAATTCAACTTTATCTTTTAGATACAATGTAACAGTATAATGTAAACATTGAAAGATTTAAAATGAAAATTTAAAGTCTCAGAATTTCTCCTTGGATGGGAATTCTGTTTTTCCTTAGCTCTGCCTCCAAAGTTTTGGGAAGGCTGAAATCTGGAGTTTTGTTTCATGCCCAACTCTAGACTTCATCCAGCTCTCCCAGATCCCATTTTAAAGCAAGAGTTGATAGAGTAGCCATATTTCTCTCTGTAATGAGATTACCTCAACCCACTGGTACACTAGAAAGTGGAAGACTGAACCCAGGAGAAGGAGTTGCAGATGATGAGAGGGAAAATCACTTAGAGGTTGCTCCACAGTTCCTGCCTGTGCAATGTTTATTCATTAATACTTAATGGATATAGTGCATAATTAATTGAGACAGTTTCTTAAGTCCTGTATTTATTGAAAGCAGAGAAAACAGAAGCTCTGGTTTCCCTGATTCCCTGAACCCAAACTTGGAGAGACCACCTCTACAAATGAGAGGATAACTTAATTGGCTTAACCCATTCAATAATTAGAAATTTCAGTTAGAAAAGTCAACAAGAGCGTCAATTAATGCCAGCTTTGGGATATGTCCCATGTCTGTGAGGAAACTGACAGAATCCACCAACTAATTTCTCAAAGACCACTAAACGGCAATCTATTTTTCATGACTACTGACTAGAACTGGCAACCTAGAACAGAGAGGCTGTAAGTCCCATTGCTAAGCTTGATGGTTTGCCAAGATGTCTCAGAATCTGTGAAGTTTGGCCTTTTAAGAAAAATTCGCAGATATTCAAAACAAGTCATCACAGTATTCATCTAATAGAGTCCACAAAAGTACTGAGCCACAGAAACATGTACAGTGTATAGGACATCAGAAGAGTGGCCTTTTAGGACCAATATATAGCTGACTCAGTTATCAAGAAGGTTTCTTACTCATCTTATCTGATCTGAAGTGCCTCCCATCTGCATGCATTTTGCTGTTTTGAAATAGAAAGAAAGGGGACAATTAACAGGCCCTTGTTTATGATGGTTTAAAGCTATTTTGATCAATATAGAATGTAAATGATGAACCATTTTCAAGAAGATTTGTCACCTCTTGGCCTAAGGCAAACAGCATTAAGAGTTCAGGAGCTTTTCCAAGGGGATTTAGAAAGGCTCATTTCCCATGGTTCTATTCCTGGGGTGAAATCCAGGCTCCATTTAAATCAGTTGGAGCTTTGGTACTGACAATAGTGCCAGGATTTCACCCCTAGTGAACAGCTCTCTGCAACTGTAATTTCATTATAACTCCCATGAAATTCTTGGTGCCTGTTTCTCTTCAGAGAAATGTAAACTTCAGACACTGAGTTCTTACTGGAAGAATATCTGTCCATATTAACATTAGAGAGATAGCAATAGCTATTGGGATGTAGGGTCTTACAGATCTAGCCAGTGCAATTTTAAACCAAACACAGCTGGAGAAAAGTAAAAGGATCTCTCATGTGTTCGTAATGCTATCATTTCACAGTTGACTTATCTAAGCCTATGCTTAGAAAATTTAAGAAAAATGAAACATTTGTCAGCTTCTGGATGTATTCAGAAGGCTGAGAGCATCAGTTTAATCTAAATTTTTCCTAAATCCACTTTTGGCTAAAGTTGGTGCCTAACTCAGTGGTGTCACTTAATAATGGGAAAAACTAAAACTAACTTTGGAGAATCATATTGAATTAATTGCATACGGTGCCTAATCCCTTTCCTGCTCTATAACTCTTGCATATATTATACACTTTAAAAGTATGTTTTAATGAATCATACACAAAGATACTTTTAATATTTTAGTAAAAACAGTTGAAAAAAACAGTTTAAGAGTATAAAAAAGAAAGGAAAATTCAGTGAGTAAATCTTTGTCTTTCAGGGCAGAGTAATAAATATTGAAGTGCTAGTACTCTAGCCTGTAAACCTGAAAATCTGTCTTTTAATAGCAGATAAGGTCATAGTATAATTGGAATAACCACTCCAAGTTTTCCTTAAAAACCTTTGATGCCTTTCTTCTTTTAAGAAGTCTCAACAGGTCGGGGGGGGGGGGAATCAACTGAAATTTGGTTAAACAAAACACAGAGTTGTTAGCATATAGGTTTCTCAGTGTAAAATATTATCACAAAGAAAGACAAAATATGTCTCTCTTTTAGTCTGGGATTTATAACTCAGCTATCATATAACTTTTTACAGTGGTGATGGCTGCTAATGCTGATCTTTCCTGCTGAAATTTAAATTGCAATTTGTATGGCCCGCCAAACTGCTTATGAGAGTGTTCTGAAAACAAATGTTAAAAACATAGAGAACAACAGAACGTACATAAATTACTCCATCTTCAGATCCACTCAGCAGAGCCTGATGTGGGAGAAATGGCTTCCCATGACACTGCTTTGAGCCTTGAGCTAGCCTCAAGGCTCCTCTCTGATTAGGGTGACCAGATGTCCCAATTTAATAGGGACAGTCCCGATATTCAGGGCTTTTTCTTATATACCCATCCAACCCCATTTCAACTTTTTCACACTTGCTATCTAGTCACCCTATCTACATTTCTTTGCATTTGATTGCAATATTCCCCCTCCCCCCTGGCCCCTGCATTATACTAGCGGAGTGCTAGTGTACAACAAACTCAGGCCACACCCCCTACCACTCTTTTCACACTGAATGTGGAAGAATGGGTTGGAGCAATAATCAGCTGCTTTTTTAGGGCAGCTGGAATTGCCCTTTGTATCCTTCTGGGGTTAGCCAGGATCTAGTGCTAGCAATAGAAAAGGAGGGTCCATCCAGGTAATATTTACATTCCCAACGAATTAGAGTTTCATTGTTATTTTTCAGAATTCAAACATATTTATTTCATATCATATGTATGAAAGCACATTTTTCTTTGAAGAATCACCTTTGAAAAGCACAAATAACATTATAAAAAAATCAATAATATGTATTTTTCAAAGTAGTGTATTTTTCCCGTATTTCAATCTTCCCTGGATTATATTTCACAGTTGTAACTAAGAAAAAGCTCTAGGAGAAATAGAATGAAACACAAAAGTTCTGATCTGATTTAGTGTCAATTTCTCAGTGAATATTAATTCAAATTTAAGAATGGATAGAATGGCCTAATCACTTCTCTGTGATTATAAGAACACTGTGGTATTTGTTTAAATTGTAGACTTCTGAGCCCTGTTTTACCCTGATAGTTGAAACTAGAAACATTAAAATGATAGTTATTATTGGGAGATGCTCCATTGTGTTAATGCTTTGACAATCCCAGGGACTTGGCACAAATCTGACTCTCTGGAGACTCAAATGCCATTATTGGAAAGTGAAGGAGGTCATTTCATCTGTATCTGAAGCATCTGTAGTGAGCCGCTCACTTCCAAGCACAACACATTCGCTTGGCCTAGTATTGTATGAATTTTCCTTTGAGGAAACTTTGTTTGACTCATTTCTGATTACATTCCCTTCCACTCAAATTTAAAATAAAGAGAAAGATGAGAATGAAAAACAGCCTAAATAAGAAAAGGGTGCTCTCCAATTCCAGCAAGATGACATGAGCACAGCTAATATTGATTCAAAAGAAACAGTTTTCAGTGTCTGACAGGAATAGAGATTGATTTGAAAATCCTTGGGTCTAACGGCTGCGGAGAACAATTTGTTTGTTGGAACTAAACGTAATCCTGTGGGAGTTACAGAACAGATAGCAGATCCAAACCAAACAAACTATGAGATGGCCGCATTGTATTTGCTACTGTCCATAGCAACAAACATACCTAATTTTCTAACCTGCCCACATGCAGTTAAAGTGCCTACATGCCTAGCTGGCCATTTGCATATGTATTTACCTGATTTGTGAGTGGCAATGGTGCAAATTAGATGTGCAGATTCCTCATACATTTGAAATGGGCTACTGTGGAAAGAGAATTTAGAAAAAGAAAACCTGCTAAATCCACATACTTGAATATTCAATAGTATAAACTGACACTGTATAATATAGACGGCAATGGTGCCAAACTGAAGTCTAGTTAAATTACTGTCAGAAATTGGGTAAAGACAAGACTAAAAATGATTACAAATGTTATCCCCAGGATTTATCTCTGAATTAATGAAATAGATTCATAAATAAAATAATTACAAGAATAAGAGGCTAAATCATGAGTTAATGATTTTGTAACATACTTTGGGCCAGTTTCCCCTTTGATTTCTCAGCAAAACCACTGACATCAGTAGAGTTACTCAAATAAGAGCGTTTTGCCCTCCTGAGCACAGATTGAGGAAAACTTACAGTAGTTCAAAATTAAGGGGGAACGAGATCATTCAAGAAAAGCATTATATCTAGACCTGCCACTTAAAATCAGACACCAACGTGTATTATCAGTTTACCTTTCTAAAGATGCTCTCTTTGCTGTTATCCATTTTGGCTAAATTAAACCAGATTAGGCAAAATTAAAGGTTGAAGAAGCTACGTGGCATTGTACCTGGACGTTGTAATCACACTGTAAAATACAAAGTTCATATTTTATCTGAATTTCATCTTAACTTGCTAGAAGGCAGAATGATGCAACTCAGATCACAAGCAGGAAGGTAGCAATTCAGTGAATAATTTCAGATAAAGAATAACAGCCCTGCTGTGAGAAACAGACATGGCACAAACCTAAAATCCATTCTTAGTAGTTAAGACTGCAATGCTGTGTTGGACAATGAACAACCATGCATCCTGACTGTCACAGTCTCATTTAATTGTATGTTTGATAGACACATGACATAATGCAGCAGGCTAAGTGTTCCATTCTTATATACATGTGAGGACTTATCTATTAGAATAACAAATTCCTCTCCTCCACCATCACCAGCACAAGTCACATCAAATTCTTCTCTCATTTAATGCATTAAAGTCAGGTAGATAGGGTCATATGGGGGCCTGGAGTGAATGAATAGATGGGTGATTGTATGGTGATGAGAAATAAGACAGGTGTCTGTGTGGATGAGGAATGAAAAGGAGAGACTGTTGGCAAATAAAGAAGAGACTGAAGTGACAATTTTAGAAGAATATGAGGTGAAATAGAGAGTAAAGAAAATAAGTATCCCAAGAGATTGGGGATGGGGAATAAAGTCAGACAGAAATAAGGAGAGAAGAAGAGACTAAGGTAAAATGGGGGAGCAAGGTAGTAGATAAATTAGAGAAAACAGTGAAAATGACAAACATGTAAGAGGAAGAAATACATCTTAAGTGAGGGAATGAAAAAGAAAAAAGAAGGATAAATTAAAGCAATAACAAGATCAAAATTTGGTGAACTCTCATAAACAACATTAATATTGAGGGAAGTTTGATAGACTGCATATTCAACAAATGCATATCATAAACAGCAAGGCAGAACCAGTTAAGTTGGTTGCTGAGAACTACAGCTAGAATCAACAAGAAGGTGGAGATATAGCCTATGCTTAGTGGAAGAGAGGCAGTTGAGGTTAAGAACAGGAGCATAGATGTCATGTCAAATGACTTACCCATTTATATCCTTCCATTTTACAGTTTGAATGGATGGAATATGCAGTCTAGTAGCCTTAATTCAAAGTTAACAACATTTTATTGTTTGTGGTGGGAATATATATTACATACACACAGTACAAATGGTTCATGGCAGATTAATAGAATTTTATGGGCCATTCAAAATATATTACCCTGACTGCGTTCACTCACCAGTCCAGGTTTGGGATTGCAAGCCTAGGGCCTCAGTAGAAGTGGTTGAGAAAGTGGGAAAGGGAGATGTCAGACTCAAGTGGGAGGAACAGTGAATTAAGGGAGCGCCTAACTAGAAGAAAGTGTTTGTCAGAGGAAAGGTGGGAGGGAATACTAAATCCCTGGGGTGGGGAAATATCTGGTCGATAAGATTCCAATTAGTCTTAATCCGCCTCTGTATTTAAAGGGAAGGCTGTTTTTTAACTGTCAGTCTTGTTTGTTCTGGAATGAGATTTAATGTGTTAAGCACTAAGAAATACAAATTTTATTTCAGTGTGAATCTGACATTGTCTTAGACATTTGGAACAAAATTATATAAAAGAGGCAGTGAAACGTACTATATATGACAGTTTGAGAATAGATGTATATTTTATACGTAAATAGTTCAATGGTTCTGAGCTCTAACTACTTTGTCTACCTGAAATAAAAATAAAAAGGCATTGTGGCTGTTTTATGTAAGAGAAAAACAATGACATTTTGTCAGGTTTAGGCTTGTAATTATACAGCATAGGGCATTATGTTTAAAGTTATTTCTTTTTAAACTGATGTGAGTGAGATGCAGTTCAGCAAGCAACCAGACATTCCAATGAGAACTGAATCACAAATGATGAAGATTAACATTGTGTTTTTTGTATAGTTTGGTTTAGACATCTTACACAAGATAGAATTTTTCCTGCCTTCTCTCTCCCTCTCTTTAATTTGCATGACAAGAAATTGCATTTTGACATCCTACACTGGTTTGAGACTTATTACAGGGTGTCTTGTTGAATTATACAGGCCTAAGTGCTAGAATCTCATCACATGAGTGGAAGTAAACAGTCATCTAAGGGCTGGTCTACACGGGGGGCGGGGGGGGGATCGATCTAAGATACCCAAACTTCAGCTATGCTATTCACTATTCGCATAGCTGAAGGTGAAGTACCTTAGTTCAACTCCCCCGTCAACTCCGCTTAATCCTCCTGCCGAGGTGAAGTATGGGCGTCGATTTGGGGATCGATTACTACCCGCCGATCCAGTGGGTAGTGTAGACGTGGCCTAAGAGTACAATATGCTTGATCTGTGCTGTGAATGTTACAGAGTATTGGGATTTAGCTGACACCAGTGACTGAACACTATGATGTGTGACAGACCCAGGCCAGTGGGGTACAGGAGTCTGGTCCTATTAGTATCCAGGAAGTGGGCGGGCGAAGCCCGCCCACTACTAAAGGACCTCCCCCCAGCCTAAGGAGAGGATCCACAGGTCCGGGACACTAAGTAAGTACGTGGGACAACTAATGAAAAAAAACAGGAGCGGGAGTGAGGTCACAGGGCTAAACGAAGGGAACCAGATGGGGACACCGAGCAGAGAACCCCGGACAACGCCCACTGCTCCTCGAAGGCGTCAAGGGAGCCAGTGGACGCCGCCCAGAGGAACTCCGCCCGGATGCGTGAACGGACGGAGGAGCGGAAATAGGCCCCACAGTCGCAGGAAATCCCATCGGCCAACCTCCTCTCCCTGGTTTTATAGATGGCCAGTTTGGCCAGGACTAAGAGGAGGTTGACAAGGAGATCCCGCGACTGGCCACGGATAGGAGTGCATAGACAAACAGGTGAGGGGAAAAGTGCAACCAAAAACGCAATAGGAGATCCAAGAGGAGCCGGAACAGGGGCTGCAACCTGGCGACTCTAAATAAACATGTGCCAGGGTCTCCTTCACGCCGCAAAGGGGCAGGTGTTGGGGACAGGGTAAACCGCGCCAAGTACACGCCCGTGCTCACGGCCCCGTGAAGGAGCCGCTAACTGACATCCCGCGGGCCTCGGGACTAGGGCAGAATACAGGCTGGCCCACCGCCTCACCTCGAGAGGTGGCAGGAGGTCCCGCCATTTCGTATCGGGCGGGGCGAGGGTGAGGTCGTGAAGCGTGTGGAGCACGAGCGTGTACAGATGTTTCCTTGGCGCGGTCTGGAACAAAACCGGCTGCAGATCGGGCAGCCGGCTGGCAGTGAAAGGGCGAGGGGGGTGAGTGGGGCCACGGGGCAGGGGTCCGATAAAAAGATCCACAGGGCCCGGGTGGAAGGTGGGCGGGCGTGCCCTCCCGCAGGACCCGGTCGAGGTAAACCCGAGCAGCGGGCAGTAGCGGCCTTCACCTCCTGAAGTACGCGCCGGGGTGTACGAAGACTGGAGAGCCCCATGCGCTGAGCGAGCGTCAGGGGATCCAGCCAGTCTCCCCGGTCGTAGTCCAGGAGGTCTCCGACCCTGGTGACTACTGCCAAGACCAGCCTCTGGCGCATCGCTGGGACTCCGCCACCTGCACACGGAGCTGGGGTTGTGTAGCAGGGGCTCCGCGAGAGATCGACCCCCACGGTGGCCGCCACGGACCTGGTCGTTGAAAAGAGCTTCCAGGTCCGGAGGAGGTCTTGGTAGAAGACCGGCAGCCCAGAGAGGTCTCGCGGAAGACCTCTCGGATGGAGAGAAAAGAGCTGCCGGTCGGAGCCCTCGGAAGCGGCGGAGGAAGGTGTGTGCCAATACGCTCCACGCCGGACTACCCACACTGTATAGGAGCCTCTGCAGGGCCTGGAGGCGGAAGACGTGAACCTGAGTGCGCAGGCACTTCAGGCCCTGCCCCCCCTCCTCCAGGGGCAGGTGGAGGACCCCTGCAGAGACCCAGTGCGTTCCTGGCCAGAAGAACTCCAGAACCGCCGTCCGGAGGTTGGCCAGGAAATCCGGGGCCGGGACCAGGGTGTTGAGCCGGTACCAGAGCATGGACAGGACTAATTGATTCAGCACCAGCGCCCTCCCCCGAAGAGAGGCACCGGAGTAGTCCTGTCCATTTCCGAGCCGCGCCCTCACCCCGCCCTCTAAACCATGCCAGTTCTCCGGCGGACGGATGCGTGGCAGAAAGGTAAACGCCGAGATAGAGCAGCGGACCCGCGCTCCACCGGATGGCCTGAAGCGCGGGTGGGAGGAGCTCGCCTGCCACCCGTCCCCTACCACCAGGCCAGAGCTCTTGACCCAGTTGACCCGGGCGGAGGCCGCCGAATAAATGGCCTGGCAAGCCTCCACCCGCGCCGTCGCCCGGGTCCTGGACCACGAGGAGCACATCGTCGGCGACGCCGACAGGACCAGCCGCAGCCCGGCTCCCGAGCACCAACCCCGCCAACCTCCGACGGAGGAGACAGAGGAAGGGCTCGATCGCCAGAGCGCACAGCTGACCCGAGAGGACACCCCTGCCGCACTCCTCGCCCGGCTGACCGGCTCAGTCAGGGTCCAGTTGAGCCTGACCAGACACTCCGCGAAGCGTACAGCACCTGGAGAAAACCCACAAACTGGGGTCCGGCCTAACGCTTGCAGAGTGCCCAGGAGATACCGTGATCCACCCTGTCGAACGCCTTCTCCTGATCCAGGGACAGGAGGGCGCGACAGACCATCCCTACACCCTAATTCCAAAAGGTCCCGGACCAGATACAAGTTATCAAAGATCGTGCGGCCCGGACGGTGTAGGTCTGGTCCGTGGACCACGTCCGCCAGCACGGACCCTAGCCGAATCGAAATGGCCTTCGCAACGATTTTATAGTCCGTGCTGAGGAGCGAGATGGGACGCCGAGGTCCCCTCTTCGGCAATAGCACGGCTCGCCTGCACGAAAGAGGAGGACCCGCCCACAAAGACTCGGCCCAGACGGTGACTAGGTCTGGGCCGAGGACGTCCCAGAACACGCGGTAGAACTCCACGGTCAGCCCGTCCATGCCCGGAGATTTATTGGTGGGCATGCGACGGAGGGCTTCCGAGAACTCGGCCAGAGTGAGAGGCAGCTCTAGCCGGTCCCGGTCGCCCGCGCTGACCATCGGGAGTCCGTCCCAGAGCACTTTGCAAGCGTTAGGATCGGTCGGATCCGGGGAGAAAAGAGCCGCGTAGAAGGCCCTGGCCCTCCCGCAGATCTCCGCCGGATCCGTGAGGGTGCCGCCCCGCCAGGAGGCAGGTGACGTGCTTTTTGGCCCCCCTCCTTTTCTCCAGGGCGTAGAAGAAGCGGGAGCCGCGATCCATCTCCCGAAGGAGGCGGATGCGGGATCGAACAAAGGCACCCCGGGCTCGATGATCCTCGAGGGCCCGGAGCTCCTCCCGCTTCTCCCGGCACGCTCCGCAGAGGGATGGATCCTCAGGGCAGGTGGCCAAACGCCTCTCCAGCTTCAAAACCTCCCGTTCCAACTGCTCTATCGCCGCATCCCTCCGTCGGCTGGCGCCCCGGGTGTAGTCGCGGCAGAAGAGCCGGGCGCGCACCTTCCCCAGGTCCCACCATCGCCGCGCCGAGGGAAAGGCGCATCTCTGCCCTCGCCAGGCCAGCCAGAACTCCCGGAAGGACGCCACGGCCCACGTCCTCCAGCAAACTATTATTAAAATGCCAGTAGGCGGCCCGGCCTCTCCGCGCAGAGAGGCCGCCACGGTGGCAAGGTGGTGATCAGAAAAGGGGGCCGCCGAACGCTGGAGGAGTGGGCTCGTGAAAGGTGGAAACGTGACAGATAAATGCGGTCCAGCCGGGAGTGGCGCGACCGATGGGCCTCCACCGGACGAAGGTGAAAGTCGAGACGCCGTCCGGGTGGTGGTCGCGCCAGACGCCCACCAGGGAGTGGCGACGATCTCCCGGAGGACGCCCGCTGCGGCCGGCACTGCTCGGTCCCCGAGCGGTCCCTCGAGGGTGGTGTTAAAGTCCCCGCCCAGGACCAGGCACTCACGAGGATCCAGGGAGCCGAGGAAGGCGGACGCCTGCCGATAAAAACGCAACCTCTCCGGGCCCGATGTCGGGCATAGACGCGGACGAGATTAACCACAAGCCCCTCCATGCGGACCCGGAGGTGCAGCAGGCCCGGCACAGACTCGGCGACCCCCAGCACCTCGGGCCGTAGGTCGGGGGAGAACAGGGTCGCCACTCCCGCCGAGCGAACCGAGAGGTGGCTAAAGTAGACCCTGTCCCCCCACTCCAGCCGCCAGCTAGCTTCAGCGGCCGGATCCGTATGGGTCTCCTGCAGGAAAACCACAGAGTACCCCCCGACCCGAAGGAAGGAGAGCACCTGCGGAGACCCATCCTACAGCCCCGGGCGCTCAAAGTGGCAAAGATGATCGCCGCCATGAGGAGTGCTGGGGATCGCTGGCAGACACGCCCATGGCCTCCGCGCAGCAATCCGTGACCAAACCCGTGGGTGAGGAGAGAGTCACGGAAGAGGCAGACCCGCCGGTAGGTCGTGGCGGCCTGCTTCCCGGTCCCCTTACCTCTATGAGGGCCTTTGCGGCCCGGAGGATTAGATGGAAATCCCCACCGCTGGAGCGCGAGTTGGACTTTGTTACGGAGCCACGGACGCCTCGAACGCCCGCAGCTCCTCCTCAGCGCATGGGGGGGCGGGGTAACGGACCGATGACCGTCCCCCAGCAGGGCCCCCGTCACAGCCCCGTGGCCCACCAAGGCGGGCAGGCAGGGGGCAGACCCTCGACGTGGCGTCCAAAGGGCCGACGCCACGCGGCCCGCCCCGCTCCCCAGTTCAACAGGGGGCGGCGGAAGGAGAGCAGCAGCCCCTGATGGGTCAGAGCAGGGAAAAACAACTAAGGCCGCACCCTGGGGAGTATCCCGAGAGGCGGCAATGGCATCACGGGAGGTGGAGGGGACAAGAGTAGGGCAAGGGGTCGGTTGGCCCACACCCAAGAGGGACACCCCCTGGGAATCGGGTCCGGGCAGCGGGGCATCGGCCGTCGCCTCGATGGGCTCGGCGGCCGTCAGTGGGGTGCCACCCACAGCCGGGATGATGGAGGATCCCAGGGGACCCTCAGAGGCAGGAGCAGAAGCGGCAGTCAGGGAGGAAACCGGGACAGGGGACTGAGGTGAGGTCACTCAGATCGAGGCCCGCTAGTAAAGGGTCATCCTCCCCTGCGTAACCGGGTCAGACCCAGGGCCTCGATCTCCTCGTAGATGGAGGGGAGATCGCCGTCCGCCACCCCGGCCCTCCCGCCAACACCGGCGACGCCCACCTGCGGAGGCTGCGGATGGCAAGCGGGCAAGGGGGCTCCTCGAGGGCTTCCTCAGGAAGGGACCCTGGAGGAGGGGCAGCGCCACCGTCCGGTGCTGGCACATCGCCCAGCCGGCACCACAAAACGGGCGTCGCCGGGGCAAGGCGGAAGGCTCGTCATCAGAGACCCCTTCCTGCTCTTCCGGGGCCTCCGAATCTGAAAGATGTAATGGGACCGAGCCTTCCGCTTGCCCCGCTTCCCTGCACTGACCAGCCCTCCATGGCATCATCCAGGGGCTGGCTAACAGGGTTAGGTCTGGGGCAAGGGCAGCGGCTTAGGACTCGGGAGGCAACGGAGGGGCAACAGGAACGAGGAGGAGTCTCCTGGGGCGGGCCTCTCCCACGCTGGCGTTATCGCGCCGCACCTCCTCCACAGCAGTGGACTGAGAAGGAGGAGGGGCAGCTTCAGGTGCTGGGCAGCTAGGGGCACAGGCGGTGACGGGCCGGCGCCATACCGCTCGGGGTCCCGGACGCCTGCCGGGCCAAGGGCAGTCCTCCGACGTGCCCCATCGCCCGGCAGAGGTAGCACCGCCTCCCCGTTGAATAATGCACCCGTAGCGGGCTCCTGGTAGGAACCACAAAGGACTCGAGCGCCTCCGCACGTGCCGGCGGCAGTTGAAGCTGCACTTGCCGGCGGAACGAGAGGACGTGACGGAGGGCGGGGTCCTTGCAGCCCAATGGGAGAGGGCTGATGACAGAAAGAGGGTGCCCCAGGGCAGAAAGGGCGGGCAGCAGGGCGGCATTGGGCAGGAAGGGAGGGACGGAGGTCAGGACCAAGCGGACTCCCAGGTCTTCCAAGGGCTCCAGGGGCACAAACACGCCCCCCACCGCTAGACCCGTCTCTACCGCTTCCTGGGCGGCGGCCTCCGACGCCAGGAAGAAGACCACCTTCCCGTACATTTTGGAGGCCGCCACAATGGCCGTGGGCCCCACCACCCTCGCCAACGCCCTCACATAGGTTTCGACGTGGGGCGAGGCGGGCACCAGGAGGCAACGGACGCCGTGCTTCCTAGTCAAGGTGGGAAAGGGGCCCCGGCCGCTAGAGATGGTAGTGGAAGTGGCAGGCGGAGGAGTAGCGGCAGGCGGGGGGGCCGCTGCCACCTGGGCATATGCCCTGGGGGCCGGGGGAGGGACACCTGCGGAGCTGGTAGAGGGAACAGCGGGGAGGGATGCCGCGGCCGGTACCGGGACCACGGCAGCGGGGGTAGTCCCCGCCATGGAGGGCCTGGTCTTTATAGCTGGGCCCTTACCCTTCTTCCCACCCCGACCTTTCCGACCGGCTGGGGGGGCTCCCTCCGAATCGGAAGGCGCGAAGGACGTGGCAGCAGCGGACGTCTCCCCGATACTCGCCGTTGCCGGTGCCCCAGCGGGGGCCGTGGCAGGTAAACCGGCAGCGGCGGTCGAGGTAGAGGCTCGGGGATTGGACACGGGGGTTTCGGGAGGAGGGGTGGTGGGAGCATCGCGAGGGGTCTCCTCCGCCATGTCCCCCGCCATAACGAGAGCGGGAAGGGGGACAAACAGCGAGGGGAGGGGAGGGAAAGGAGGCGACCACCCCTCCCCGCTAGGCTGCAGGCAGGGGAGGAGGGTACCAAAAAGGGAAGGCTAAAGGGGCTTGGGGAGCAAGCAAGGACCCAGGGGCGGGAGGGTGGCAGGCCACCGACCCAGAGGGGAATTCCGGCTCCTCTAGTTGCACTAGGGGATCAGGGGGGCTAACAGCATAGGGGGGGTGCAGTGAACAAGGGCAAACTCAAATGGGGGAAGGGCACAAGAGCATGGGAGGGGGCATGGGCGCACGAGGGGAGGGGCCAATCAGGGCTGGGGATCACAGGGCTGGGGGGGGAAAATCAAACTAGGAACAGGGCAGTGGGACCACGGGGCTAGCTGCAGGGCTGGGGCAGGACAGTCAGGGCCACAGAGGTAAATGGGTGGGGCAGACAAATGTGGCAAAGGAGAGGGGGCCAGGCCAAGGGGTGGGGTGGGGGGTGCGCCCACGGGCACGTGTGCAAAAAGTCAATGCAGCTGGCCGCTGCTGCAGGCCCAAATGCTGGAGGTGGGCGCGGCAAGCCAGGTGAGCAGCTCAGTCCCAGAGGCAGGAGAATGAGGCAGAGGGAAAAACGCCAGCGGTGGTGGAGGGGCAATGACGGTGGTGGGGCGAAGGGGACACAGATGGACCGGGGGCAGGCTCCACGCCACACCCCCAGTGTCCCAACAGACACAGTCCAAGCCCCCACCACAAGAGCACAGTCCGAAAAATACTCAGTCCTTAGGTGCCCCCTCCACGGTGGCCTTCAGAGTCTCGACGAGGTCCTCCAGCAGCAGCAGGCAGCACTCTCCTTCTCCTCGGGGCTCCAGCAGCTCCCCAGCAGCTCCAGCAGCTCCAGGTGGTGGTCTGGTGGCTAGGCAGGAGGGACCCCGCCCAGAAGATGGTGGTGGTGGCTTCCTCAGCAACAAGGCCTGGAGCTGGGGTCCCTCACTCCCCTCCTCTGGGGAGCGGGCCAGCAGCCCCCCCCCAAAGGGGCTATGGGTGGAGCAACAGCAGCAACTGGGTGGTGGGGGGGAAATCTACTAGCCAGCCAGCAAGCAGACAGCAGAGAAAGGGGGTGGGTGGTGGTGTCTAGCCCAGCCAGGGGAGCAGCTGGAGCCAGAGCAGCAGCAGCAGTGAGGGCCCAGCAGGAACAGCAGCAGCAGCAGCAGCCCTCTCCCTCCTACCCTCTACAGCAGAGGAGTCAAAGGGGGATCTTCTGGCCACTGGAGACAGAGGTTTCTGTTCCCTGAGTGACCAGAGCAGGGGCTGCACTAGAGTAATCAGGAACCTGCTAGAACCAGTTAAGGCAGACAGGCTGATTAGATCACCTGCAGCCAATCAAGGCAGGCTAATCAGGGCACCTGGGTTTAAAAAGGAGCTCACTCCAGTCAGGCGAGGAGGAGCCAGAGGAGAGGAAGTGCATGTGAGGAGCTGGGAGAAAGAGGCGCAAGGAGCTGAGAGTGAGAGGGTGTGCTGCTGGAAGACTAAGGAGCACAAGCGTTATCAGACACCAGGAGGAAGGTCCTGTGGTGAGGATAAAGAAGGTGTTTGGAGGAGGCCATGAGGAAGTAGCCCAGGGAGGTGTAGCTGTCATGCAGCTGTTACAAGAGGCACTATAGACAGCTGCAATCCACAGGGCCCTGGGCTGGAACCCAGAGAAGAAGGTGGGCCTGGGTTCCCCCCAAACCTCCCAACTCCTGATCAGACACAGGAGGAGTTGCTCCAGACTGTGGGGAAGATCACTGAGGTGAACAAATCTGCCAATAAGCGGAGGACCCACCAAGGTAGAGGAGGAACTTTGTCAGAGACGGTTCTCTCTAAGAAGTTACCTGTAGACTCAAGATTTCTTGCTCTAAAGTCTCTGCTTCTTTATTTTCTCACAGGCAAAACTCCATGTAGTTCTATTACTTTCAACTGAAGATTCACCCTGCCTCAATGTTTTAAAATAGGAATTAAATTAGATTTTTTTTTAGGCCTCTTCAAGATTAGGTTGGATTTTGTTTGAAGTTGAGAAATATGGAAATATGCAGTGATGAGGAAAACATTTAATGCTCATATCTTGGAAATATAAGTTGCTTCTCTAAATAGTATCTTTTGAAAATATGACACCTACCGAGGACTTACTTTTAATAGTATGTCTTATGCACTCATACAAAGTCCAGTACACAACACTTGCCACCCTCATTGTGGATTCCAACACCAGAGCTCATTGCTGTGTCAGCTTGTGAACCTTTCTATTTTTCATAAAAGATTTTTGGAAAGGAATCTAAAATGGCAGCTATAGTTTGGTTACAGGATGGTACAAGGCTCTGCCAACTGTTACCACAGTTTTCACTCTGACATGAACCACACAAGAGATTTCAGTCAGTTCGGTTTCAGAACCCAATGGAGAGCTATCAGAGAGGATGCAGTCAGGAGCAAGAGGACCTTGGGGAGAGGGAGTGAAACTCTAATGAGGCTGTGGGAAAGACTGTGAAGTTTGGGGAGCACATGGAGGTAGTTGCAGGGTGCTGTTGGTGTTGGGAGAAAGGGAGAGAGGAGTTTTCAGGGAAACTGTGGAGGGGTAAACTCAAAAGCTCTGAATAAACATTGAACAACAATTGACATCTTTTTATGCTTGTCCAAACCAAACCTCCCAACACTTCAAAATTGGATCATTACTACACAATTCTCATTAATACTACTCAGTAGGTCTACTAAGGACAGTTATTTAGCCTTTGCTCCTTGAGATATAGTAGGTCAAGTAATACTATGCCAGGCTGGCTGCTGCCTTCAGAAGTTTATTCATCGGATCTGTTTTCCTTGCCCTGGCTGTAAAGCTCTCTAGTCTTCTGCTTGGCTGACATGATCTAGCAGCATATTTCTCCAGCTACTGTAAATTAGAGGGGTTCTGACTGCTTGTTGCCCTCAGGCTTGGCTGTCTCTCCCCAGTGTTCCCTTACTGTCACTTGGCTGTCTAAATCCAGTGCCTTTAGTTTCCCACTTGAGTGGCCCACGGATACTGAGAGGTCAAAAAGCAGAGTGAGTCAATATTTAAAAAGATTTAAATCTGAGCAGAAATCACTGAGGATTATTTATTTGTAGATCTCCAAACTCCGAAGAAATAGTCACTTGTAAAAGGGACTTGTCATTGATGAAGAGGATGTAAATTATCCATAGTCTGGAGCTACTATTTAAGATTACTTGAAGGTGTCATAATTCAACCCATTTCCCGGTGAGTATTGTGGTATCTTTTAAATATTTGGTAGTGTGCTCTGCATGCCATGAACTCAGAGGTACATGCTGTAGGTGCTCCATTAGATACTACAGACATTAGCTTTAGATAAGTTTCCAATAAACATACTTTATCTTTTTGCCCAAACAACATTTTTCCCATATGTTAAGTCAACACAAATGGCATTTAAGATTCTAGATAATGGGGCTTCTTAGTTAAGAAGACCTTTAATACTGAAACAGCAGCAGGGGCTGAAGTTCAGGAGGAAAAGTGCACTGAAATTTTTTTCTAGGCAAGGAAGACTGCACAGCACCTGCTCACAATGTAGATGGGCTTAGTCTAAGCCAGTGGTCCCTAAATTGTGGGGTGTGCCCGCGTAGGAGGGTGTGGAAGAACATTCAGCAGCACACAGTGGAGCAGACCTCACGGGATGGGGGCGGTGGAGAGCCAGGCTTCCAGCCCCACTTCACCCCCAGCTTGGCTCCTCCCACAATCCTGTTCAGCCCCCTGTTCTGCTCTGCCTCTGGTCCTAGGCCAGCCCCCATGGGGGTCAGGGCGGGAGCACCATGCTTCCAGACACACTCCACCCCCAGACCACTTCGCCTTCAACCCCATTCAGCCCCAGTTCCTGCTCTACCTCCAGCCCAGATCCACCACCCTCGTCCCACTCCACCTCACCCCACCCCCTTTCTGCTCCCCTTCCCAGCTCCACTCCACCCTCTGCTATGCCCCCAGCCCAGGTCTTCCCTAATTCCCTCTTCACACCCAGACAAGCTCTGCCTCTAGCCCCAGATCCTCCCCAATACCCACTTCTGCCCCTAGTTCTGCCTTCAGCCCAAGCTCCACTGCTGAGGAAGCCTTGGCAGTGTAGTAATGGAGGGGGACACAGACAGATTCTGTTAATGGTAAGGGCGGGGGACTGGAAAAGTTTGTGCATTGTTTGTCTAAACTATTAGTCTCTTATTTTGTTGTACCATCATCTAAGATATTTTCAAAATCACCCCCTGTCACCAATAACTGATGGTTCTGTTATGATTTTTATGTTGTGTTTTAAATAAATCAGTCTTTTCACTAGAATGCAAGGACTCTCACAAAGCTTTTGACGTTATAAAAAGTGTAACATTGTTCTGGTTTAGCTCAAAATTGAAATCCAGGAGAGAGACAAAATTGCACAGAAAAACGCACTTTATCAATATCTAATAGATTCTGGAACTCATCATCAGGCTCTGATCATAAGTAAGTTTACACACAAATGACCTGATGTAAGGTTTAAACACCTGCCAGTCTGTCTTGATTGTAAGTACAAATACCAGAGAATGCTAAAGTCTCTCTGACATGGTAAGTATTTCCTGAAAATCTATATATTTGCAGTTTGTAATCTAAGATTTTTCAGAGAAAACATGTAGCCATTAATAAGTGTGGGATTCCAAGTCATTAAATTTTACATTTTGAAGGCATTGCTGTTTAATTAGCAGTTAATTCTGAGGCCTCTCTGCCTGTTTTAATAGGATTGAATGGATTGAAATGGATTAGGAGTAAAGTACAGTTTTGCTTTCAGAAATCCAGGCTCTCTTTGATCAAAGTTGCTGCTAACATTAAAAGCAACTTAAAAAATACCAGGGAAGAAATATTGCAATTTGCTATTGGAATCACAAATAAATGATATGCCTGAATTATTAACTTGATAAAACATAAAAAAAATCAAAATTAGGATAAAAAAAGTAGTATGGTAGGATTCCTATATCAACAAGATGTAAAAAAGCATGAGTTTAATATTATCACCTGAAATTTTCTATAACAAGCTTAGTATGAGATCTAAAATATGGAAGCCTTAAAAATTTAGACCAAAATATGGAAGCCTTAAAAACTTACTAACCTGAGAGAACAGAATTCTATTCCTACAGGTTGCTATACCTTATTTATCACCATAGTATCTGAGCACTTTTCAATGTTGTATTTAGTTATGTGATTAGCATCTGTCATGTGTGGTCCATTCCTTCTCTCATCTTCTCCCCAGAAGAAGAGTTGTGTGTTTGGTATAGCATTTTTATTTTGGAAGGTGTGTTCTTGTTGTTTTTATGCACGTAGTGCTTTTTGTTTGTTAGAGCAACGAGGTCAAAAAAGTGTGCTTTGCACATGGAGCAGAAGGTGGTGAGGTTTGTGATAGTTCTTAGTTCCTGAGGGAGTTCATTCCAATGTCTGATCAGCTTCCAATAAAGCTCCATCTTCTGCACAAACAAGCTTTATCCTTATTATAGAAAGTTCCATTGGGTCAGAGAAGTAGAGTTATCATCCATGGTCTCCATTCCAGAATCTAAGCGAATGTTTGGATATTCTGGGATCACTCCATACTGCACCTTGAAGAAAAGGACCAAGCTCTTGAACTTGAATTGATATTCTATGGGACGGCGTAGAAAGCAGAGAGACTTTTTTTGTGTGCTCACAGTAGCCCATGGAGGAAAGCAGCTGCAGTTTTCTGTATTAGCTAGAGTTTCCTAAAGGCTGATGGCTTCATGCCCAGGTATAATGTATTACCATAGTCTACACAGCAAGTGACAAAGGCATGAATAACTTAGGTCATGTTATTGTCTTCCAGGATGGAATGGATTCTCCCTGTCAAGTAGAGTTCAGAGACATTACTCACAGATGCTGCTATGTAAGAGCTCATTGTCAACAAGGAATTCAGGAGCACTCCTAAGCCTACTACTCATATGAAATAGCTGAAAATACTGATAAAACAAACATCCTAATGACAGCCCATCTTCATTCAATAATAATATTCTTGTTTATATATGTATGCCCAAACTCGGAAAAAGATATGGCTTGGCATAACAGAAATACTTCTCAAACATGTGACATTGGATGCCAGCTAAAGACTAGATTCTGCTCCCCTTACTCCCCTTCTTCTGCATGTAATTAGTCTCATTCTCTCCCATGGTGCAGTGAGGTATCAGCTACATAGTATGTGTAAGGGCATCAGAATCTGACTCTTAAAATAAATGGATAGTTATTCTCTGGTAAATTATACTCTCTATCTACAAAGGATTCAGTAGAACTTAAGCATGTAAGTAATTTCAAGTATATGAATAGTCCTGTTGATTTCAATGGAACTATTTGTGTGCTTAAAGTTTTGCACATGCAAAAGTACCTTGCTGTACTTGGTCAAATTACAACAGAGGAAAATTGTTACAGTAACTGAATCATTACTTCAGTAAAAACTGACTCAAGTATATTTTAATAAGTTACTTACAGCCCTGGTTTAATATTAACTACTTAACAAAGCACTGATTGAGGGTTAATTAAATATTCACAGACAAAGAGATGAGATTTAACTGCTGAAGTTAACATGACAAACAATATATGAGTTAAGTTTTAAAACATATGTATATTAAATTTATCAGGAATGTATAGTCATTTAATTCACAACTAATGGCAAATCCCTAAGTGTTTAGTGTGCAGCAATGTACTTGAAAGAACTGATAGCTTAATTTACATTATCTAAGGGCATAAAACTCATTAACTCACCCATAGCTACCTTATTAAATGCTAACTATAGTGTAAGTAAAAACTGTTCTGTTCACTTCTGAGGGCTACAGAAGGGTTAATGAATGTGTGTAACACTGAACCCTCCGGTCCTTGCATCATAAGAACATTTGCCTTTCACTGTACATCATTTTTTGTAATGACATTGGTGGTGCAAACATCATGCCACATTGGACTGCCAGATCACTTTACATCAGAGGATTTGACGTGCCACAGCATGGACTAATGAACTGAGGCACATCACTGTTTGCCAACAAGTTTAAATTGATTTCTTATTGTGTGCTATAACTTGGTAGGGCTGGGATAGATAACTGTATAAAGCAGAAAAAAATGGAACAAGTTATGGTTTTCATATGAAACCATTGAGAAACTTGGAATTTGTTTTGTTTCATTTTGCTCCAAAAGAACCCAGAACTCAAAGGGGTGCAAATACCCAAAGATTAAAACCAAAGAAAAGGTTTGCATGAGACGTGCCAACCAAAACTGCAAAGTACTGCACAGATTTTATGTGGCTTGGAAAAGCTTAGTGATAGTGGGGAAGCAAAAGGAATCACGTAATCATCTTCAAAGGGTCTAAACCACTCTCAATAGAGAGAACATGACTTGTGTAGTACACTCTATGCTATATTACAGGGCAAGCACTGACCAGTTTAAGAAGCTGCACCTGGGATAAAGATTCCCCTTTAGTACACAATAAGTAGCTGAAGAGCCAAGTACATGAGCGAGCACTAAAAACTGGGGCCTTGTTTATTCAAGCACATCATTACAACATACACAATGCTGACTGCTGAAATTTGAAGTGCTCCCGCAGGGTGGGAGCAGGAAATTCAGTTTTCCACTCTCCAACCACAGGGATGTGTCACTGTTCTGCATCGGCACTCATGTTTGAATCATTTGGGTTGAAGTCTAATGAAAAACAAAGGGTTGATAATCAGTGTTCTTAAAATGCAATGGATGAAAGAATGACAAATTAGACAGAGACAGTTGGAGGTTCTTTGTATCATTCTTGGCTAAGAATTTGATCATCCAGCCAAGTTATGAAAGGAAAACAAAATATTTTCCTGTCAATGTTAAACTGTTTAAGGGTATCTAGAGACTAAATACTAGACATATTTAAAGAAATAACTGAACCCTGATTAAGTTTGGATGGATGATTCAGAAGCTTAGTGCTGGAACAGGCATATTTTATTAGAATATATATTTTAATATAAATCATATTCCCACATTTTGATTTAGATTTCAGAACAGTTTAGGCAAAGCATTTAGAGATGTGGTGGATTATAATGCTGTACAGATTTCTATAATGTCCTCACGCTCTGCAGGAGGCAAGGCATTTTGTACAAGAATTGCTGGCAATAACACAACATTATTGGGAGATCACAAATCCTGCTGTTTTGGGGAAAGAGATAACATATGTTATCTGGACATTGGCAAAATGATCTTTCTCTGGTTGAGCTACTTAATCCAGTTCAACTAAATATTTAGAGGCACAGTTTTCTTGAACAACATAAAAGGAGCTACAAATTGATTATTTGAATGCAGGGATACTATTTTATTTATTTTATCTGCATGGTTATATAAATCCATACCTTGTGTTATGTAATGATAAGATTCAGATATTATTATGATCACTATTATGGTATTGCCCACAATGTGCTAGATCCTGCCAAACAGAAAGACCCATGCCAAAATGACACACTCCACAAAGATATAGTACAATATTAAGGATGAGGGTGTTTTATTGTTGTTTGTGTTTGTTTTGTTATTCAGTGAACTCTAATGTGGAAGAAAACAAAAAAGGCATTATTAAAACCATCCCATCACACACAAGCTATCTTAACTCTTGCTTCATTTGGAAAAAAAAATCATTGTTACCTCCTCCTTCACATGCAATGCTCTCATAAGTGGCACCATGCAGGAATCTGCTTTAATTCCAAATCAAAGAATTTAGACATTTCCTGTGAAACAAAATTTTCAAAAGCATTTTGTTTTGGGTTAATTATTTCAATTTCAACTTTGAAAAAAAAATAGCCTAAACTAAAAGAAATTTCTAAACAAAAAGTCACTTGAAGCAAAATATCAAAACATTCCATACCAAAAATGTCAGAACAGAATGGTTCAGTCATATCAAAATGCTTTTTATTCAGTTAGTTTCCAGATGAAATTTTATCAAATAGATCCGTTTCCATGGGAATTTTAGGTTTTGATGAAACACCATTTATCCAATGAAAAAAACATTCCACCAGGGGGAAAAAATTGGAGAGTAACTCTACTCATAAGTCAGCAAGTTATTGCACACCATAGAGACTTAGGAAAAAAATGTCCCTGTGTCTGACAGACTGGCACGATTAGAGCAAATCTGCATGTTTTTTTCCAGCTCCACACCCCTCGTGTACATGGTTGATGTTCCATCATCAGATGGCTCCATACTTTTGTCTAGATTTACAAGTGTCTTGTTAGTACAAGATTTGAGACAGCAATCATGATCTCATTCTTAGTTTCACCTTCTGAGTATTCAGACAGTTAGTTTACTTTATTGGCATGACCATACAGGTTTGCCAAAGAAGGGTCAGAACTCTCAGGTATCTCAGCCTACACAATCTGACCAGGGCAGGACTTCACAATGGATTTAAGGTGTTAGCCCTTGTGCACACTTTTTTTTATTGTGCATTTCTGATGCAGTGGCAGATAATTACATAATGATCGAAAAGCTACAGCAGAAATAATACTTTCCTCACAGACTCTGTGATCCACCTAATATATAGTTAAAAATAGAGTGATCTGATCCATGATGCCATGATGGAACATCTCATTAAACAGAAGATGTTATGCAAACATATCCCAAAATCAAGTAACAGACTGTGCATGAAGTTCAAAACACTGGCACCAGTATGCACTCAGTACTAGAAAATGCTTTTTAAAGTGTTATATTTATCCATTTATTAAAAGGAAAAAAGATATCACAGCAGGAATAATAATTTTAAAAGGCTTTTCTTCATTTCACAATCAAAGTAACACTATGATCACCTGTAGTAATGTAACCCATGTTTGCTTGGTGTGGTGCTCTGTTCCCCTCTAGTGGCCGTTAGACTATTTAGTGATCATGAGCCTGCTATGTCCTTGGCTAATAGACATGTGCTGTTTAGCTCATGCGTTAAGCTCCAGAGGTCCCAGGTTTGATCTCAGCCCATGCCAACCATGCATTACAGTAACATCAAGCATTACCCAAAGAACCTCTGATTCTGTGGGTGATGTGGGGCCAAAGGCTCTGGGAGTGTGCCTCCCAGCCTGGATAGACAGGCATGTGCTAGGTCTGCTCAAGCTAGAACGCTAAAATTGCATTGTGGACATTAAATAAATAACAATTGGAGATATACCTATTTCCTAGAACTGGAAGGGACCTTGACAGGTCATCAAGTCCAGCCACCTGCCTTCACTAGCAGGACCAAGTACTGGTTTTTGCCCCAAATCCCTAGGTGGCCCCCTCAAGGATTGAACTCACAATCCTGGGTTTAGGACACCAATGCTCAAACCACTGAGCTATCCCTGGTGGCAGCTCAGGTGAGCCAGCTGGTATAATCTCACCTGACCTTCTTGGTCTGCACTCAGGTAGCTTGCCTGAGCCACTGTTGTTCAACATCTACACTGCTACTTTTAGCATGCTAGCTTGGGTAGAGCTAGTGCTTTTCTGTCTACCCATACTGAGAGGTATGTTTACAGTTGTAGTATAGATGTACCCATTGAAGTCACCAGGAGTTTTGCCATTGACCTCAAAGAAACCAGGATTTCATCATAAAATACATACCAAAGAACAATCTGATGATTGGAAATGAGTGAATACCTTTAAAAAAAATCTGAAAATGTTAACAAATAAAAACTGGAATTCTTCCAGCTCTGTTTGTTGGCCCTAAAGTTACACACCTCCGCCTCAATTAATCTAGGCACTCACCAAACTTGAAGCCAATAGGACTACTAATGTGCTTAAACTTTAATATGTGCTTAAATACCTTGAGGATTGAACTGAAACCCTGAATACATATTTAGGAAGCAGAGTAACTGGCTTGAGTTTTAGAGGTGCTGCAAAGAATCCTGTGGCACCTTATAAGCCTGGTCTACACTAGGCGTTTAAACCGGTTTTAGGAGCGTAAAACCGATTTAACGCCACAACCGTCCACACTAGGAGGCACCATATATCGATTTTAATGGCTCTTTAAACCGATTTCTGTACTCCTCCCTAACGAGAGGAGTAACGCTAGTATCGGTATTAACATATCGGATTAGGGTTAGTGTGGACGCTGATCGACGGTATTGGCCTCCGGGAGCTATCCCACAGTGCAGCAGTGACCGCTCTGGACCGCAATCTGAACTCGGATGCAGTGGTCAGGTAGACAGGAAAAGCCCCGTGAACTTTTGAATATTTCCTGTTTGCCCAGCGTGGAGCTCCGATCAGCACGGGTGGCGATGCAGTCCGAAATCAAAATAAAGAAAGAGCTCCAGCACGGACCATGCGGATGTGATCGCTGTAAGGGCAGGCAAATCCGTTCTATCAGCGCTCCATTACAGAAGATGAAATTCAGAATCCTTTTTTAAAAATCTCCAGACAGACGCCATAGCAGGGACTCAGCGCACTGCAGCGTGACAAGCGTAACGGAAAGCCAAAGAATCAAATGGACGCTCATGGACTGGAGGACTGAAGCTATCCCACAGTTCCTGCAGCCTCCGAAAAGTATTTGCATTCTTGGCTGAGCTCCAAATGCTTCTAGGGTCAAACATAGTGTCCACGGTGGGTCAGGGCATAGCTTGGCAATCTACTCACCCCCCCACCCACCCCCAGAAGCGAAAGGGAAAACAATCCTCTGACTCTTTTACATGTCACCCTATCTTTACTGAATGCTGCAGATAGACACGATGCTGCAGCCGTAAACACCAACATCCTCACTCCCCCCCCTGCCATGGGTGGCTGATGGTACAAAAGGACTGGTAACCGTCCTCGTCATCAGCCTATTGGCACATGGGGCAGTAACCATGCTGATTAGCATCCGTGGGCGCCTGGCCCTAATTTTTTCTGGTGGATGGTGCAGTATGGCTGGTAACCATCATCATCATAGCAACAGGGGGCTGAGCTCCATCAGCCCCCACCCTTCATGTGTAAAGAACAGATTCAGTTGCCCCTGGACTAGCAGAGGGATGCTGGGCTTCTCTCCTACACACTGCTTAATGTCCTGTCTGGACTATCATAGCAGCTGGAGGCTGCCTTCCACTCATTTCTCACTAACAAGTCACCATGTCTTTTTATTCCTGCATTCTTTATTACTTCATCACACAAGTGGGGGGACAATGCTACAGTAGCCCAGAAAGGCTGGGGGAAGAACGGAATCAACAGGTGGGGTTGTTACAGGAGCACCCCCTGTGAATAGCATACAGATCATAGTTTCTGCAGGATCTGACACAGAGCAGCTGTGCTCTCTGGTTCTATGATACAGTGGTTATCTAGTACACTTGCCTATATTCTAGGCAGGACTGATTCTATTTTTAGATACCAAAAAGGAGGGATTGACTCAGGGAGTCATTCCCAATTTTGGCTTTTGCGCCCCTGGCTAAGAGCAGCCAGGGGCACTTATGACAGCAGCAAATGGTACAAAAGGACTGGTAGCCATAATCATCCTCACCAGTTCCAATTTATGGAAGGCTTTGGATGGTGCAGTATGACTGGTAACCATCTCTGCTGTCATGCAAAAGCAAAAGCATGCTTCTGTGTAGCGCTGCTGAATCGCCTCTGTGAGCGGCATCTAGTACACATACGGTGAGAGTCACAAAAGGCAAAACAGGCTCCATGATTGCCATGCTATGGCATCTGCCAGGGCAATCCAGGGGAAAAAGGCGCGAAATGCTTGTCTGCCGTTGCTTTCCCAGAGGAAGGAGTGACTAACGACATTTACCCAGAACCACCCGCGACAATGATTTTTGCCCCATCAGGCACTGGGATCTCAACCCGGAAGTTCCAAGGGGCGGGGGAGGCTGCGGGAACTATGGGATAGCTAGGGAATAGCTACCCACAGTGCAACGCTCCAGAATCCGAAGCTAGCCTCGGACCGCGGACACACACCACCGAATTAATGTGTTTAGTGTGGCCGCGCGCACTCGATTTTATAAAATCTGTTTTACAAAACCGGTTTATGCAAATTCGGAATAGTCCCGTAGTGTAGACGTAATAGACTAACAGACGTTTTGCAGCATGAGATTTCGTGGGTGAATACCCACTTCTTCGGATGACTTGCATCCGAAGAAGTGAATACCCACTTGCATCCGAAGAAGTGGGTATTCACCCACGAAAGCTCATGCTGCAAAACGTCTGTCAGTCTGTAAGGTGCCACAGGATTCTTTGCTGCTTCTACAGAACCAGACTAACACGGCTACCCCTCTGATACTTAGAGGTGCTGAATACCTATAATGTTTATTGACTCCAGTGAAAGTTGGATACTCACCGTATTTGACCTATATCCAAAACACCAGCCAGTTTCTGTACCTTCAAGCATATTTTGTTCCTATTATCCTCAAACTGTTACTGAAATATTTAAAATGTATACATGCAAAAATGTCTGTTCAAATACTGCCTTTAATACAAAAGGAAAGCCCCTGTTTTTCTTTAACCATTTTATATTTTTTTAAAAAAAAACTAAGTTGACATTTATTTCAAATTTACATGTTCTTTGTCATAAAATAATAATGTAACTTTATCAGACTAATAAAACTTTCTCAGAAAATGGAGGCAGCAATCTTGTTTCCAGATGATAAATTAGATTATGAAAAAAATCACTCTCCTTTAAATTCAGTCTGGCAAATCGAGCATTTTCAAATGCTGTTTTTGGTTATGTTCAATTCGGAACTGAAACATAACTAGTAAAGCTGTGCCAATTCTTCACCATGTTTAATTGCTTGCATGTTATAAGCCTGTTCTTTACCCTTTGTCTATTTTGTGTCTTTTAGACTCAAAACCCTCAAAGACAGAGATTAACCTTTATTTGTTAGTATGACTAGAACAACAGAGCCTCAACCCTGATCGGGGTCCTTGGGCACTTGCATAATATAAATGTTTACTACTAATAAATCAATTATTATTTTATATAGTGTTTCTCCCTTTATCACGGATTTTTTTCCCCACAGACAGATGGTATCCCCCAAGAGATCGTTCCAATAAGAGATTTTTATCTCCAGACCTGCAGGTTCTGCAAAGCCAGTCCCCATTCTGCCTACGCTCTGCTAGAAGTCAATGGCAAAAGTGCTTCAGTGGTGCAGGGTCAGTCCCTCTATGTGCACAGGAAAACTTTCCCCAAGTACCGTGTTCCCTAATGTGTCTTCCAGTCCTATAATACAGTTTCCCTCATCCACTCATTTTCCTCCTAACAACCAAACAACTAGAAATGTGCTTCAGCCCTCCCACCACTGGCAGTCATAAACCCAACACTACTGAAAGGGAGAAGAATGGCTGGAGGGAGTTGTAAGTTGTGGCTGCTCAAATAACCTTTGTTATATCCAACATGCACAAGAAAGGTCTGATAGCTAACAAACGGAGGGACAAGTCCAAACAACAATAAGATCTTGATCTAAACTTTCCAATCATCAGAGGAAGTTGAATCCAGAGTTTTGTTCAGTCCATTAGGTGTTGTTGGCAACTGTAATGATTTTATAGCGAGTTTTGTGATATTTAGTACTTTTCTTAAAGTTGCAGCTCTTGAATAGAAGCAGAACTGGGCCCATTGTCTGTATAAAGGGATATCACCATGGTTCATAAATGTATTAGGGCATATCTATGCAGAGCAGCAATGTGCATTATGGGGTATCATTTCTAAAGTACAGTAATGTGTTGTTCACTAAGTGGTTGGTGTAGGCACTGCTGGTGCACACAAGAAGGTTCCCTACTGTGCTTTAATGTAGTACTCTTTATGTTAAAGTCCACTAAGGACCTTTCAGTGTGCACCATCCATATCTACATGGACCAATTAGTACACAACAACTAAGTTCACTTTAGAAATCACACCACTGTAATGTGCATTGCTATTCCATGTAAGCAAGGACTAAGTAACAGCAAGCCAGAATTTTCATAAGTGACCATTGAATCATAGATTATTAGGGTTAGAAGGGACCTCAGGAGGTCATCTAGTCTAACCCCCCACCACTCAAAGCAGGACCAATCCCCAAATGGCCCCTTCAAGGCCCCCCTGGGTTTAGCAGGCCAATGCTCAAACCACTGAGCTATCCCTCCCCTTAATTGATTTGGGATGCCTCCATTTTCTGTAGCCAGCAAGACAGATCTTACACAAATCTGATTTTCAGTAATCACTGAGTGGAGTACCCCAAAACTGAGGCTCCCAAAAATCACTAGTAACTTTTTGAAAACGACACCAACAGCAGCCATCATTCCCACTGTCTGTTGCTCCTCCCGCTCCGGAGCATTGGCTAGAGAAGGAAGAACACAAAATTAAGTTACGCACAGTGATAACTACAAAATAGAGTTCAAAATATTCTCTGAAACTATTCACAACCACTACACACTTTCACAAATCATTGTTGTCACTGAATAAAATGGAATGGAAAATTAGAATTAACTAAAAGGGCAGGTTACTTAGTAGCTGATGGTAGAAAAATAAATTTCAGATGTCAAAAAAGGGAGAGGGGCTGAGAATCAGGAACTGCCTATGAAACTTTCCAGTAACCTTGAAAAAGTGGCTTAAAATAATAAAGCTTATTTTAGAAGTCCTGCGTGGTGTGATGCCTCATCTGTAGCATATAACGAAGAAAATGTAGCATATAAAAGAGGAAATGGAACTTCTATAAAAAATAACATAGTAAGTCCTTCTCTGAAAGGTCCTGGAATAGGAGCATTTATTATATACTGTGGTAGCTGGATAAAACGATTTGTGTTTTATTTTTATGAACTGTATTGTCGTTGAGAGTTACACAATCTGGTTATAGAAGACTGTTTTCTTATTCCTTTTGGCAGAAGGGGAGATGGAATGCAAGCTGTACTCTGAATAGTAAAGCTAAACAAGGAATGTAGCTCAGTGTTTTTGTTGAGTACAATTTTTTTTGTAACTCTTTATCTGATATTAGCATTCCGTGAAGGTATAAATAAATCATTCTTCTACAATCCAGTACAAAATTTACTTTTCTGCTTGTATTTTCTTTTGACCTAAGCAAGTGTGAGTTAACTTAATGCTCAGGAGGGACTCATAGCACTGGCTAGAATCAGAATTGTGCAAACTTCTGCCACACACAGTTGTGTTGCTTCATCTCAGCTCTGAACTTTGGCATTCTTGCTATTCCAGTTCTGTGCTTTTCTACAGCAGAAACTGCCAATTATGAGGAAATTTGCCATTTTTCCCCCTCTTTAATTTTCTCAGCTCAGAAAAGGGAAAATTCAAACTGTGGGGAAATACTTATTTAGTAGCTGTATGTGTTTTAGAGTTAAATTATGCAGTTATTATTAATTATTATTTACATTTATATTATCGTAACACTTAGGGATCTCTCCACCAGTCAAGTTTGGGGATCTATTATGCTTGACACTGGACAACCACAGAATAAATGTATATCTATATTGCAGACTGGCATATGATTGCAACATGTGTAAACATACCCAAGGTATCTTTAATCTGTGGCAGCACATATTTCAGCATAGGGGTAGCCAGCCAAGTATGTACTTCAGGGTCCTAACTGGGTTTGTACAATCCATGCTGAAGCTGTTGATGCTGCAGCTTCATTGATATTGATGCCTGAGCCAGCTAAATTAAAGATAGCTTGGGTACGTCTACACAGGCAGCTTTGTCTAAACTTGTGGTGGCATGTACAGTACATGTAGCTACATGCCACCTTGCAAGGTAGGTTTTAACTACAAGCATCACTGAAAGACTCTGGCATTCCCCACTGCCAGAGTCTTTTACTGTAGCGGGGAGGTAGCAGGACGCTACTTTGCTAAAAATAGCACTGTGGATTTAGGAGGCACTGCTTGGGCATATAGAGAGCTGTGTAGGGTGCAACAATCAGGGTCCAGATAACCGAAGGGGAGAACAGGGGGTCTGAACCCCAAATAGTAAACAGTTGAATCAGCTGATTGTATATAATGTTATTGTGTATTAATATATGGCAAGCAAGGTATTTTATAAAAGCGTGTTAAGGTTCTGAACATGGGCATTATGAGACATGTATAAAGACCATGGTTATAAATCTATGTAGTTGTGCATATAGAATAGTATGTTCACAGCCATTGTGACAATTTCAAGTACACCTCACAGCAGGGAGGGGCTCCTCTCAAGCCAGTTGTTTACATGAAACCAACTTCAAGTACCCACCCATTGTCCGTCCAGAATAAGACGATGGTGGATCATTAGAGTAATAGGGGAAAAAAACTGAAACAACTTGAAACTAAAAAGAAAACCAGAGGCTATGTCTACACTACAGAACTTACAGAGATGCAGCTGCCCCACTGCGGTGCTGCTATTGCAGAGGCTCTAAGACGATGGGAGAGACCTCTCCTGTCGACTTAATTACTCCAAGCCCCAGGAGTGCTTAGGAAACCCAGGGCAGGTAGTGACAGAACCCCTCACTTTAAAGAGTAACATGGGTGGATTTAGTATACTTGAAAGCTACGATAAGCATATACTGCTGCTGTCCAGAGGTGAATAAACACAGCATATCACTCTTTAGGGCTGGCAATCAGGCATCTTTCCCAACACTACATTAACTAAAAAAGGGTAAAGTAAATTACTGTGCATTTGCTATAGGTGCTTATTTTTACCACCGATAATTATAGCAGATAAAACTCCAGTGCTTGTTACCTTTAAAGGAAACTCACAAAGAATAAAGATGTTAAACTCCAGCAATGTTAAACGTAAAGAGCAGTCGTGCGCAACTTATTCTGGTCAGAGCATTTGCCCTTGAGAGTGCAAAGAGAATTTGAGTGACAGGTTGGACTCAGTAATCTGGGTACTCATCCTAAACCTGAAACCCTTTAGAATTAGATGTGAATCCCTCTTTGTGCTGCTTGCTGCAGGGCTGTTTAAATCCTCCTGCTGATATGTTCAAAAACTCCAATTGCCTTAAAGGTAAATATAACCTCAGGGGGGCCTGTAATAAGATTAGGAGCAAATTAAAAGGTTAAACTATGGTCTTGTTGAGAAATTTAAACTCACATTTGCAATTTGCAAATTTCAAACCTCCATCTTATCTTTGTGGCGGGGATTAAAATAAACTATTGATTTTTATGGAGAATCAATAATCCTAAAGTGTGTGATTTCACTTCTGGAAGATGCTGATAGGGTAGAGAAAACTCAGCTCAGAAGAATGAAAAATGCCAAAAGTTAATAAACTGTAGCCATGTGCGCTATTCTGTAACATCCAAAGAGGTTTATGGATTTCTGTCAGTAAGAAAGCAATACTCAGAACGTAGGTACTAGAGGTGAGGTTTAAATGGAAATAACTGCACAGAAGTACCATAAAAATGGAAGCCAAGAATCAAGTAACCCATATGTAAAAGAGTCCTTGGAGGGCTATGTGGTCAAGTGGAAAGGGCTCACCCAGTATCTAGCCTCACTTCTCAGTATGAAGGGCTTTGAGTCCAATTCTTCACCCATGTATGGGCTCAGCTTCACTTTGAGTTTTCAATCTCCTGGCCCTAATTACCAGAATGTGAGTCAGGTGGGAATGACATTTATGTCCCTCCTGCAGCCGAGGCAGTTGGTAAGGGAGCCTGGGCCCTCCCACTTCACTGGGCTCTGACCCAGGGCCCTAGGAAAGTCAGTCAGTGTCTGGCACCCTGGAGTGCCCTTGAAGTTACCCCCTTTGGGTAACTTTCAACCCTCCGTCTCTCATCATGGATTCACCTCCAATATAAGATAAGAAATGAAAAAGAACAGACAACTAAACTTTCAACCCCAGCTGGGCTCAATGTTCAGTCCTAGTCTTCACAGGGTGCTCCTTCAGCATCCTCGTTCAGGAGCCCATCTTCCTCCCCAGCCCCTCAGTTTTAAGCTTCTTCTCCAGTTGGAGCATGCTCTGCAGGTCTGGCAGGGCAGGGCTATGTGGGCCCAGTATTGGCCTCTAACCCCTTCGGGCCTAGTGTGGGGTTTGTACTCCACTTCACATCATACTAGAAGAAAGTACAGGCCAAGTATTCAATTCCTAAAAAGGACAGCTAGCTATCAGACAAGGTGATCCCAGAAATTTCTCACAGGCCCAACTGAACCACTCTCAGTTTAATTTAGTATGGTGCCACTCAGGTTTGGCCCAACAGTCTCTTCGTCAGAAGACTAGGAACAAAGAGCAGAGGCCATACTTACAAGATGGGAGACCCTATCCTGGGAAGCAGTGACTCTAATCCAATCCTTGGGTATATACAAAGGGGAATCTCAAGTAGGAATAGAGAGGTTATTTTACCTTTGAATTTGTCAATGGTGTGACTGCTGGTGGAATATTGTGACCAATATATGCTGTGTGGCATATATATAAATAAAATCATATTAATATGTATTATTTTCACTAAATATATATTAGCATGCATTAAGCATAAATACTATAGTAGTTAGCCTAAATTGGCCTACAACTTTATTATAATCTTGTTCAAATATGTTAAGTACACATAACATTTTGCATTTACTGAAGTATGGTTTGGCTTAAGTAGATAAGAAAACTGTCAGGATCAGGACATATCATGCTCAGTTACTCTCACAGACCAGTACTGGAATGTCCCAAAGGGAAAGGACAAGCTATATGAGTATTCTACTCTGGTACAAACCTAGGAGTTGCCTTCACACTCCTGGGAACCTGGAATGCAGGTGTTCAGAACAACGAGATAAGAGGTACACCTCAGTACCAGAAAAACAAGGTAAAAAGCTAATTGGTGAAATCTAGTTTCAGATGACTCATGCTGTTCTTTTTATATATATAACTGGAAAGGTATAAAAAGATGGCTCTAGGGGAGTAACTTTGGGAGCACACCTTCTCTGTAAGATGAATGTAATGATGCAGCACGTGACAGCATCACAGAAACTGTTATATAAAACCTTTCCCCTGTATTACATTGTTCTTGGCTTATAGCAATAAACCTGACTGACAGTGGTAATATGGTGTCTTAAATATATTTCATAACAAACAAAAGTGTGGTCAAGCAATTAACTATACAATATATCAGCAACTGTGTCCAGTTCTGGGGTCCACAATACAAGAAGGATGTTGATAAATTGAAGCAGGTTCAGAGAACAGCCACGAGAATGATTAAAGGATTAGAAAACATGCAGTATCGTAATAGACTCAAGGAGTTTAATCTGTTTAGCTTCACAAAAAGAATGTTAACGGTTGACTGGATCACAGTTTAAGTAGTTAGATATTAGCAAAAAATATTTAATAATGGGCTCTACAGTCTAGCAGAAAAAGTTACAACAATATCCAGTGGCCAGAAGTTGAAGCTAGAAAGATTTGGACTGTAAATAAGGTGCAATTTTTAACAGTCAAAGTAATGAACCCTTGCAACAATTTATCAAGTGCTGTGATGGATTTTTCATCATTAGCAATTTTTAAATCAAGACTGGATGTATTTTAAAAGACATGATCTAGTTCAAAACAAATTATTTTGGGGGAATTCATGGCTTGTGTTATACAGGAGGTCAGACTAGGTGATCATAACGGTCACTTCTGGCCTTGGAATTTATTAATATGAATTTCTTAAAATACAGTCATATCTGTAATTAACTTATGAGGTCCACATAAATCATTATATAAGCCCTAGCTACCTGAGAGAACACCTTTTCCTCTGTAACAAAGACTTTACACAACAACTGTTGTTCCACTGGACTCTTGAAACTGTGCTGACCACTAGGAGAGACTTGTGAGCATAGGGCAAAGAACTTACAACAGCTGGACCTAAATTCATTCCCCACAAAAACCAGACAATTCATATCTTCCACGTAGCAATCTCTCTCTCTCTCAGTCTAAAAAAAAAAAAAAAGGGAGTTCCTCACACCTTAGTGAACAAAAGGAAAATAGGTTGGGTAGGAACACTACAGCCTATAATAATAAAAGTTTGGTTTTGGTTTATTTTATTGAAAAAAACATATACTTTTAATAACTTTGTAAACATATGGCCCAATGTACCCTCCACTGTGTTGCTCCAGTTTTATGCTGGTGGAGTTTAGCTGAGATCAATGGAGCTTCCTTGGCTTAATACTTAAATAGCACAGTGGTGAATCAAGTCTTTTGAACAGGGTTTTCAAAAATTATTCTACTTTGGCCTAATGTTGCTCCTATTAAAGCCAATGGGAGTTTTACCATTGCCTTTGATGGGAGCAGACTTGGGCTAATGCTGAGCATTTTTTAAAGTCCCACCCGTAGACTGCTTCAAGTTATCCAATTTGTTCTGTTGCATATATTCTCTGAATCTCTTCTAAATGCATTACCATGTTTACTTTTCTAAATGCTTCTGCTTTTAACACTATATTCCAAGCTTTTAACTGACTCGTATTAGTGGCTGGGAACATCAGCAGACCACAACTAATTTGCCATGTCAGAGTGCAAATACCGCCTACAGATCAATCAGATCCTGTTTACATAATGCTGGTGACTCTGAGCCTGACAGATGTACAACATTTTAACTGTTGCTAAACTAGTTTGCAAGCAGTATAACCATTAAAGCTCACCAAAGTAGTTTATCTCACTTATCACACTTAAATGTTATATCAAGGAATTCATTTTCAAAGGCTCAGCAGTTTCTTGCCATACATTTAACAAAAAATCACAATATTATCAATGAAATGTGATAGTCAGTAAATATCCCATTTTATTACAGACAGTTCCAGAAATATAGTTGTCAATTATCTATATGACTGCTATTTTCAGTTTTTTGTTGATAGCTTAGGCCCTGATCCTGAAAACTCACACATGCTTAACTTTACTGCCATGAGTAGTTCCACTGAAATCAAAGGGCTCCCCAGCGTGGTAAAGTTAAGCACGTGTACAACGTTTGAAGGATCAGGAACTCAGTGAACAATATTGTCTGTACTGAAAGATGGCACAGTAAATTGTGAAAGGGGCTAGACTGTATTTTCAGCTACTCTGAAATAAATCCAAAATAATTCCCTTAAAACCAAACCTAACTAATATCTAAAGCCAGTCATTTAAGTCACCAGTCCTAATGGTTAGGAAGGAAGATTTACCATTCGTTTTAAATAAAAGAGAAATACCGTTGTCCCTCTCCATAACCTTGTAGAGAAGTGATTTGATTTTTTTTAGAATTTATTTCTTCATGCAGCTTAGTATTAATAAATAACTAGTAATAATAACCCAGTCAGTTGCTAACTGCTGAAAAACAAAATATCTTGGATGTATCTGGGCTTCTCATTTAGGGCAATATTGGTGTTATCCCTCTGTGCCCACAGAGGGGATTAAAGAGGCAAAAGGCATTCCCTTATCCTCCTTTACAGGCCACCTCCATTACAGCCCTGAGGGAAGAGAGGAACCTCCAGGGACTGATCTCCCCAGTCATGTGGGCTATCAGGAGTGAGGAATGGCTGAGGCCTTCGCCCCTCATCCTACACTAGTGTACTGGCCAGGACAGCAAAACCAGCATAGCGGGAGAAGTAATCAGCTCTAGCCATTATTCCAGATTAATACTCACAGCCTCTCTATTTGCATTTAGACAGATAGATTGTAGTCTGAGCAATTATTACAAGATATGGATGGCTGTGTGGAACCAGGACTTTTATGATGTATCTGCTAACCAGGGGACTACAACTCCCATCAGCCCGCTCCCCCTGCACATCCCCTTTCTCCTGGCTAGGTAAAAGGAAAGATCCTGAAACTGGAAGTGTCTGTGTTCTGTTTGAGGCAATGGCATCATGGCTAGCCAGGAGCAGCAGAGATGCTGAAGCAGCAGAGGGGAGGCAAACAGGGAGCTGGAGGGAAGCTGAAATCAGAGCAGAATCCCCAGGAACAGAATGCAGAGCTGCACGTGAAATAGGCTGTGAGAGTCACATGTTACAGCTGGATGCAGGCCAGCTTGAGACTTATGGGTGAGCAGCAGCAGGAGGTGGGCAGGGAGCCATTGCAGAGGGACCCCAATGAGAGACCCTAACTGAACCAGGCCTGGAAACCTGTAAGAAACTGTTTGCTTGAACAGAGACTGAACTGGAGAGAACACTGTAGGCACTAAGCCTGAAGAGCCCTGACTCTCGATGGGACTGACCAGGAATGCAAACAAGAACTGCTGTAGCTCACATTGAACTGTGATTGTCTCTGTACCTAGAATGTTACCTGTCTCTGTACAGGGAACATTACCTGTCAGCCCTAGTAAAAACCTTTCCCATAGCCTTGTGCCCAAGTGGTTATTGGGACCCACAGGGGTAAGTCCCTACAAGGCCAAAATGCTAAAGAATTTATAGTGCTTGCATGCTGATGGCACATAGGGTTTGGTCAACTGAGCATCCTCAATAATTACACTTCATTTTGTTCTGTGCAGTGACCATTTCAAAGTTGTTTTAGATTCTTTCTGAGCAAACCCAATTATTTGCAAATCCACTTTTCCTTTGGTTGTTCAAATGGGCTCTTTTTACCCTCTAGTACCTTGCTATTGAACATTACTCACATATATACTTGAATTAATCACTGCCTTCAGTATGTGTGAGTAGGGTTACCATCCATCCGTATTTCCCCAGACATGTCCGGATTTTTCATCTTTAAAAAGCCGTCCGGGAAGAGTTGGTAATAAGGTAGAAAGGTCCTGGATTATTTCCCCCCTCCACCCCCTCATGCAGAGTGTGGCGCGGCTGATAGGGTGGCTGGGCCTGATTGAACTGCTCCCATTGGCCTCCAGAAGCCAGATCCCCTCCCCGCTTCCCCCTCCCCCCTCCCGCTGCCTCAGCACTCTGCGGGGGAGGGGCTGTGCGCTGTTTGGTTTGGCTCAACGTGGAGCCAGCTGCTCGAGCGGCATGGTGTTAAGGGGAGTCCCGGGGGGCAGTCAGGGAGCAGGGGGAAGGTTGGATGGGTTGGGAGTTCGGAGGGGGGCTGTCAAGGGTCAGGGGTGTGGAGAGGGATCAGAGCAGTCAGGGAGCAGGCGAAGGGTTGGATGGTTCGGGAGTTCTGGGGGTCCTGTCAGGGGGCGGGGAGTGGTTGGAAGGGGCGTGGGAGTCCCCCGGGGGTCTGTCTGGGGGCAGGGGTGTGGATAAGGGTTGGGGAAGCCAGGGGACAGGTAGAGGGTGGGGGGTCTCAGGAGGGGGTAGTCAGGGGACAAGGAGCAGGGGGGTTGGGAGTTCTGAGGGGGGTAGTCAGGGGGCGGGAAGTGGGAGGGAGTGGATGGGGTGGGGGCGGGGCTCGGGCAGGGCTCTCCCCCCTCCCCCCATCCTCTTTTTTGATTATTGAAATATGGTAACTCTAGTGTGAGGAAATGTTTGATTTATAGCTAAAATATAATAATATATTGCCTTGACTCCAAAGTGTCCTGAAAACATTAACTATGAAAAAATTCCAAAGCAATAAAGGACTCGGTGTGCTTCTTTTCTAGACACACTAGAGGTGAATTGACTGGCATAATAATGCAAGAACATATTTCTAGGTGGTTGTAAGAAGTGATGGATTAAATATGTAGTTTTTCTGACAACACTGTTCTTGTCTTGGTAGTAATTTTCTGTTCCGCACACAGAGATGTGTGCTAAAGCTATTGTTCCTCGTTCTATTTTACAGATTCTATACTGGATTAGAGCGATATATTTGGGGACAGGAGATTGAGTTTTGGATTGTTATGTCAGAATTGTATAAGTGATGGAAATAAATTAAGAATGTGAATAAAGGCTCCATGTAAAATATATAAATGTATAAATCAAGGTCAAATAATTGAGCAGAATAGTCGAATACTCTGCAAATATTTTCATGGATAATTATATGTGAATATTCACACAGCTACCATCTGTGGACTGAAATGTTTGCACATATCACAATTTTCCATGAATTTTATCAGAAATATGTATTAGTTAAAATTTCATATTGGAAGCTTTTATTCATAATATTCCTATTAGAGGTGAGACATTAATTACTAGAACTCATTAATGACACCTAGCTCACTGAAATCAATGTGAGTTTGCTATTAATTTTAGTGGGGCCAGGATTTCACCCATAATTTTTTTATAAATGCCATTAATACAATATTACCTTAGGTAGTATTTTCTTTTTAAATACACATTTTATATCAGTGCAAGTGCTACTTTTGGAGAAGTTTGTTTTTTTGAAAATAAAATACCGTATATTTTGAATAAATAAACATCACAATTTACTGACAATAGAAACACAAATTAGTGGGTTGTTCTGGATGTCAAGACTTCTCTGAAGCTCTGGAAGCACTACCTGTGACACTGGCAGACAAGAAGCCAGCTCATGACAAAGCCTCTAGGCCTCTACAGAACACTGACTAATACATAGCTGGAACCAGACTAGCTCACCTGTGTGTTAGTGTTGTTAAAATAATTTAATTATTTTATTTTAATTATTTTAATTATAAGAATGTGTTCAGTGTTTAGACTTTATGAAATGTTTGCAAAGTGCTGCATGTGTTAGTCTCACTTATAATATCTCTATCCCATGTTGTAAGGTAATATTTAAGTGTTTGCTCTGTAACTATAAATCACCAGATAGGAGAGAAGCATTAATGAGTGTGAAATACTAGTTTTCAACAGTAGGTGTTATCTCCAGCCCAGCAAAGGGGGCCCATCAACCCCAGATGAACCATTGTTGGACAAAAGACTTTGTTGTTTGCGCTCCCCTCCTTGCCCTCTCACAAAGAGGAGATGTGCAAATAAATTCCTCCCAACAGCTGAATTTGGAAGTCAAAGTAGAAATAGGGAAGGAATAAAAACCCCTAACAAGGAAGGAATGCATCTCTTATGTTGCTTGGACTCTGAGGGGCAAGGATTACTAGTATAAACACAAAATCCCCAGTTCCTGGCCTGGATTAGCCCTAAAGGACATATAGAGCTTGATTATTATTGAAACTTCTATGACCTTTTGGAACTTAAGACTGTATCTCATTTGTGTGTGCATATATGTTTACCTGCTTTAATCTTGCAAATAGCTCCTATTTCCTCTTGCTAGTTAATACATCTTTAGATAGTTTATTATAGGATCAACTACAATCATTGTCTTCAGTGTGAGAGCTAAGAGTAAGTGACTAGTCCCCTGAGACTGGGAGTAACCTGAATATTGTTGTGATTTTTGGTGTAAGGGACCATCTATCACAAAGGCAAGCTTACCTGGGTGGGCGGGATACAATGGAATGCACAAAGGGACTCTCTGTGACTCAGTGGTTAGGCAGTTATAGTGCTTCAGGAGTTTACACTTGATACTTGGTTGGTGAAATCCAAGAATAGAATTTACAGCCAATATGGGGTTTGTGCCCTGGTTCTCAGTAGACTGCGTTGAGGTTGGTACTCACATTCTTGAGCCACTGCTGGACACCTGGACACTCCGATTCTCCATATACTTTATATTATTCTGCAGAACTATAGTCAATGCAATATACTGTCTCTCACATTTACTTAGTAAAACAAATTCCATTTATATATTATAAAAAATAAATTACATATTAAAACTTGGCAAATTTAAATTAAATTGAGGAAGCAAAATTTAAATTCAGGAACAGAAACTCAGTGTGGTCTGATGCTACCATGTTGTTAGCACATTCACCTATAATTCCAAGCTATTGTGAATGTGCATATCATAATAGTCACAAAATAAAGACAAGAAGAATGTTCCAGGTAGACATTTACTGGGGATAAAAGTCCACAGCTGCAGCCAGTTAGTAATATTTATGCAAAAATTATTTTGATTGTGAAGACTACATGGTCCTCTTCAGCGGAGTATACCTCCCACCCCCCTTTTCTGTTTTTTTAAGTTACATTACTGTTTAATTCACTAATATTTGCACTACCCCAAATTTAGGTCTTCTATCACTATATTTTCAATCTCTCACCAGCCAGGTTGTTGCTCTGAGTCAGGGATTGATCTCAAAGAGGAATGTGTGTAAAACAGCAAATTAACCATCCTGAGGATTAATTCCTCCTACTAGTTTCTGAATAGCTGATGTCCCAGTATAACAGAAATCCAAGCAGCAGTAGCAATTAGACATGACAAGACATTTTCCACATACTGTTTTGTCTAATAAATTATCAGACAGTGCAGTTTTCCTGACTTTTAATTACCACGCCACCCACAGTTAGTATATGTTCACCAACCTCTTCTGCTTGAGAACTAATTCATCTTCTCCTCAAATGTATGGTTATTAAAAGCAATGGAACCCTGTTGGAACTTGTGTTTTTATAAGTGTAATATAACAAAAAGAATTATGCTAAACAGTGTCTTGGAGGGGGACATTTTCCCTCCGGTGAATCATGTGCATTTTTCTTCTTAAGGGATCTAATCCTGCTCCTATTTAAGTCAATGAGTATTCTGCCATCAACTTGAATGGGAACACATTCAGGCCCTATGTGAGCTATACACACAAATAATTCCTCCGTTAGGAAGTTCTGTGGACAATTAATAGGCTTAGAGTCATTTGAGATGGAAAAGATCACTAGTATTAGATCATATGCACTGCCCAAGAGCCAGTGCAGAATTGTTCCCGTAAGGCCATTTTCTAATGTGTTCTAAAGTCTGACTTTAGCTATTAATAAATAGTGACTTCATTGGGACTACTCATGAAAATAAAGCTAAACATGTGCAAAAGTGTTTGCAGGATTGAGGCCAGGGAGGATATAGGGGGGGATAAAGACAAGCACAATGAGGGGGGATATCACTTTTTAAGGACCAGTTTGCTCTATGAACATCAGGCACAACCTGTTTGCATCATGGCTTCCTCGATGATTAATTTTTTTACTTGATTTTTTGTGTTTTAAATTAGAAAAAAGTTTAATTTATAAACATAAAATTACAGTTAACAATAAGATGTTGTCTTACCATTTATAAAAGTTTTGTCTAATACCAAGCAGGCCTTTATAATAATAGTATAGGAACATACAATAAAAATCACATCATTGTGCAAAGCAGTTATAAAAAAAGAAATGTCTACGGTATGTTTCTTCTCTAAACACAGTGCCCCGGTAGCTGTGAGAGCAGCAAAAAGAGTTTGTCTAAAATGTAATGCGCAGAGATCCTGGGAAAAGACTTCTAGGTCTAGCTCTCTTCGGGCTGTGTTTTGGCTTCAGACACAACTGATTGCAAAGGGCTGTGCAGAGCTGCACAACCCCAGAGGAGTTCCTACCGATTCAGGCTCAGTTGCAGGCAGCAGGCTGGGAAGAAGTTTGTGGAGGCCCTAGTACAGTCAATGGCAGGTTGGGTAACAGTACTCCCCACAGCCTCAAATAAGACTGACTTCCCCTCCCAAAAATAAATCCTGTCACTTGTAGTTTCACTGACCACAGAGGGAAGCCCTGGGAGTCTGTGGGGTGACTGTGAATAGCCTTTGATTTTTAGGGGAAAATGTTCAATACTCCTTGGAGGAGGTTTACAGTCTTGTGGAACCTCACTCCAGAACTGAACCCAAAAAGGTGAATGCAGAGTGCCACATAACTGGGTATCAGTTGGGTTGTTTGTTTTTGTTTGTTTGGTTGATGTTGGGGGGGGGTAGGGAGCGGTTCTGAAGGGTGAGATGCCCAGAGGGGGTCTTCAGAGTCCCAGCTGGGAGCAATGAGCTAAAGAAATCAGGAGCAGCTGAACATAGTTAGGCATAGAGAGCTAGCTCCTCAGCTGGACTAAATCAACATAGCCCCTTTGACATCTATGGAGCTATGCTAATTTTCATCACCTGAGGAGCTTTTCCTAGAGTCTTAATTACTACCTTGTGGGGAAGAAAATGGTGTTTGGTTGTTTAGAAGGCCAGAAAGGGACAGAAGAACTTCCTGGTTTGATTGCTTTCCATTTAGTGATTTTAGTCTATGTGAGGAGTTATGGATTTAAGGTGCATGAAGGAAATATGTGCAGAAGTTAGGAAGCTTTGTTTTTTCCAGATGAACAACAGTACTGTTCTTCCAACTCCTTCCCCGATCACATGCACCCCTAGAATTAGTTGGGATAGTGTGTCTACTATAATAAATGAGGAATGCTACATGCAGTTTGGAGTACTAACATGTATTTAAGACAGAACTGCTTTACCATAATGGATACCGACTTTCCAAGGAAGTAGTAACTAACCCATTTCCCCATGAGGAAGAGGCTGGATCTCCTGCAGTGCCTTCCAGTCACTGTGGCTTCGGAGTTCCTGCTGAGGAAAAAAATAATCTAAACAAATTGTTTAGCTTCTATAGCATGGTGTGGTAAATCCACTGTTTTCCAAAAGGTAACTTAAAGACAATGAAAACTCATCCTTCCCCCATTTCATCACAGGAGGAAATGTCACTGAATTCTCAATAAAAATAAGTAATTTCCAGAGAAGTTGTATCAAAGTTGAAGTAAGCAACTGCTTCTTTTTCTCTCCAGAAAGACACTACACAAGAATGATACTGGCCTTAGAGTATGTCTGCACAGCAACTAGATACTCACAGCTGGCCTGCACTAGGTGACTCGGGCTTCCGGGGCTCGGGCTGTGGGGCTATTTCAGTACTGTGTAAACTTCCAGGCTCGGAAGTCTATATAGCAATGAAACAGCCCCACAGCCTGAGCCCCACAAGCCCAAGTTGGCTGCCATGGGCCAGCTGCGGGGTTTTCTTTGCTGTGTAGACATTCCCTTAGAGATCAAGGAGTAGATGTATTGATAGAAGAATTTTGGGACACTTATACATTATACCAAGGGTCGGCAACCTCTGGCATGCGGCTCGCCAGGGTAAGCACCCTGGCGGGCCGGGCCAGTTTGTTTATCTGCCACGTTGGCAGCTTCGGCGGACCGCGGCTCCCACTGGCAATGGTTTGCCGTCCGAGGCCAATGGGGGTGGTGGGAAGCCGCGGCCACCACATCCCTTGGTCCACGCTGCTTCCTGCCGCCCCCATTGGCCTGGGACGGTGAACTGCAGCCACTGGGAGCCATGGTCCGCCGAACCTGCCGATGTGGCAGGTAAACAAACTGGCCTGGCCCGCCAGGGTGCTTACCCTGGCAAGCTGTGTGCCAGAGGTTGCCGACCTTTGCATTATACCCTGAGACAAAGGGTATCAAACTCACCCTAATGTGTTTGTTTTAATCAACAGAAACACTAACCATCAGTAAAATTCTTATTTTATTGTCAATAAGTAAAATTAATTCTACAAAATAATATAGGCCAAATTGTGCTTTCAGCTGCACCAATGTAAATCCAGGCTAATTCTAATTTAACATTCCCTGGATCTCCAGTTTATTTTTTAGTATTATTTTTTTCTTATTTCACCCGAAAAAGATGAACAATATTTGAAATTCTTCGGACACCAATATTCAGATGTATATAATTTCCCACCCATTCTTGATGTTTCTGAGCTTATTCCTGCATACAGTGAGTGTCCACCTAAACCTCCACTGAGGTTGAAGTAAGTTATGGATATGCAAGGGGTCCTGGATTTGTTCATTTTGCCTTTTTCTTTTAAGTTCTCTTAATATGCTTCAATAAAGGGTGGGCTTGACTGTCGATTCATCCCTCTTCTTAATTAACACTTTCTTTTGTTTACTTTTCCTTAGTCACATTAAACAGTCACTATAATCATGCACAGGGCTGGCTCCAGGCACCAGCCCAGCAAGCAGGTGCTTGGGGCGGCCAAGGGGAAGGGGGGGCACATCAGGCTCTTCAGCGGCAATTCAGCGGCGAGTCCCTTAGTCCCTCTCAGAGGGAAGGACCTGCCGCCGAATTGCCGCCAAAGAAGAAAGCGGTGCGGTGGAGCTGCCGCCGATCGCGGCTTTTTTTTTTCTTTTGCCGCTTGGGTCTCCAAAAACCCTGGAGCCAGCCCTGATCATGCAGGTATCAAAATTGCTCCATGACTTCTGACAAAATCGTATCCTAAAGGTGGGAAACGCTATACATTAGACAGTCTGAACTTCCTAGACAAAGACCAAAATAACCATAGGATTTCACATGTGGTTAATTCTGAGGGGGGAAGAGACAGGAGACATTCATGGCTACATTTTTGTGCTAGTAGATTATTATACACTGTACCAAACATTTACCCTGTAATATTTTAAGGTGCTGAAAGGAGAAGACTTCCTCACTGCTGGTAGAGATGTCTCAGAAGTTTTTCATATCTTTTTGCTAAAATAGCTACAATGTCTTTGCCAAACTCTTCTGTCTTTCATTGTACAGTTTTTCCTCTAATTAATAGCTCTCACTATATACAAACCAAATCTTAAAAGCAGCTTAACAAACTTGTTTTCAGTATGACAGCTTTTCTAGTCCCACGTTTAAACTTAAGAACAGAAAGCCGTTGACAAAGACAAAAAAATTCTGTGGTTTAGATTTATGCAATTGTTTTACAGTTAGTCTTTATTAAAATTTTCATTGAGGATTTTTTTGTTTGGTCTGGTTCTAAGACTAACTCAACATTTTTTTTTTTAATAATGAAAACCTGGGATCCCTGCCAAAAGTGATCTTAACAGATGGTATTTTATCAGTTAGCTGAATATTGTCATTTTTCACATCTTTGTAATTATACTTAAGAGGCAGAATGCACACTTAGTGTGCAGTGCTACTGCTAGAAAAATAGACCCCAGAAACACTCCTAACTCTCAACCATTCCTGAAGAACTGGGGTGGAATAACTAGTTTCACAAGCTCTTTATATTCCATATATTCATCATTTCCTATTGTTTCTTTCTATTTAGACCCCTATATTAAATGAACTATTGGAAATCATAAAGTGCTACGTTTCCCTTTGGGATGTGTAAGTCACTGCAAATACATTGGGAATCAGAATTAATAGCATCTTTGTTATATCTCTTTATTATCACTCATTAATCAACTGCCATTGGGTAAACATACACCTGGTTGGAAAAAAAAGTGTATGTGTGTATATGTTTTTTATGTATATATCACATGTAAGATTGTTGGTTTGAAGGATTTACTAGGAATTCCATTACTAATGAGAATGTACTTGTCTCCATCTCAGGATGCACAAGCAGATATTTTTCTCGAGAGTTCACCCTGTGCAGTTCTATCATGTCATTATCCCTCTTAGGAAATCCATTGTAAGTAGTGGTTTAAGAACAGGATAACAAAATCCAAGCTGCAAAAAAAGGTAGATTCTGTTTAATTGACCAAATTGGTACATTAACTTGGTTGCCAGTCTGTCTGACTCAGTTTCTGTGTAATGAAGATAATTAGGTTCTTTTCATTAAATCTGCTTTCAGTGAGGTCGTACTTTTGGGCACTAATCTAAAAAAAGTGCTAGTTCTGAAGCCGGTTGTATGTTTGATTCTTGCATATTTATCTGCCCTAATTATCAGGACATCTCAGGAGGGTGAGGAAGGAAGGAATGGGAGATTTGTGTCAAATTTTATATGTGGAAAGCTGTGGTGCTAGAGTGTTACCTTCCCCAGCACAGAGCTAGCTGAGGTTCAACAGAGGTACAACCCAGTTGCAAGTATAAGGGAAGGTTACCCATTCGCTGCCTGCCATGTCACAGCTGTGCAACGTCCACTTCTTTGGAGGCTTGTGTCAGGGAGTAGCTACTCATATGCAGAGCCTTTCTAACTATGCAAAGGTAAGAATGGATCTCTGCAACTAACCAACCAGTTTGAATTTCCATATGGTGGATCGAATCCTAGATTATGGTTGATGAGCATAAATAGTGTGTATGTGTGGAAAGGTGGTATACTGCTGATATTTGCAAATATCCATTTGAGATAGCTATGCTGGTATCCAGACATAACGCAGAGCAGCAGGAGACTGAGCTAAGGGACCAGAACAGAAGTTGGGGCTCAATGGGACATAAAGATGTCCCTTTTGATCTGGCCACATACCCTAACTCAGCACCAGGGTTTGATGGGTGGCACAGGAACCACTACTGTGTCTACAGAGGATCAGTCTACATCTGGATGATAATGTCACAACTTGGGACAGCAAATATTTTGCCAGATTCCACTGGGAGTGTGATGCCCCATAGCTGAAAAATTACTTAGTTGTGAATTATAATGGGATGATTATGATTTATTTATTTTTTTAACCAGTCAGTGGCACAAGATATGATTTAAAGCCAACTGAGAACCTAATTTTTTACATGAAGCAAAGAGACAGAAGAATTAAGATCAAATTTACAATGTTATCATTCTTAGAATGATTATCTTTGAGAGACTGCATGAAATAAAAACAATATAGCTGACAATCAACCCATTTTCTAATGTTTGGATGGAAAGATGAGGTCACATTAGGGTGGAAAACCAAATACAAGTTGAAATGGAAACATTTTAAAAGTTTAAATTAATACTACCACCAGGAACAAAAATAGTATCTACATTTCAATGTTATGTGGTGTTTTCCATCCAGAGGTACTCTGGAGACATTTCTTGGGAACACCAAGAAAGGGGGAGAATTTCAATGGCCCTTTTTTCATGAAGGGAAACCTTTGTCATTCTGGTGTTTTTTGGATGATCATTTCACAAATCTCATGGGGATATTGTGCTGCCTGTAGGTTTAAACTACAACACATTGACACATGGTTATAATGAATGTTAATGAATCCTTAGGAATTTTTCAACATTAATTGGTACTACATAGTAGTAGCACATGCTGATGTATAAATTGTCCATGTTTCCATTTCTTAGCTGCCTACTAAATACTATACATTCTTCTTACAAGGGTGGATTTTAAGAGATAAATTGGAATCTCAGTAGCTTTAAACAGAAGAATTGTATATAAATGTAGGCCCAGTTTCAGTGGAAATACTCATGGTAGTAAAGTTAAGCACTTGCATAAGAAAGCAACTCATCCAGAATTTCTCCTGCAGCTGCTGTGGCAGATCTGTTGACACTTTAGGTGTTGGCAGTATGGGGTAGATTCAGAAAGGAATTTAGGCATGATAGTATTTGGCATCAGCACGCCTAATTTTTAGATACCTAGAAAATCCCTGGGATTCACAAAGCCTGAGTTAGGCACCTTATCTCCCTATACAATGAATGGGGAGAAACAGGAACCTTGACTAGAATTCACAAAAGCCAGCATGCTATGTGGGTCCACACATAAGCTAGCCAAGATGTGATGTGGGGGGTGTCCTAAACGTGAGCCCCCTCAGGGAGGTTGGCACTTAAATCTGGGCTACAGGGAGGTATCATTCTTGGCTTGGGATTCTCAGCTGCAAACTCTTGTTTGGCATTAGGCACCTATGCCATTTTTGCAACCGGTACCACCTCCCTCATAATTATTAGCCCAGTAGCAAGGGTACTCACCTAGAAAGCAGAAGACACCTGATTCAAGTCCCACCACCACTTGACAGGGAGAAGATGTTTCAACTGGGATTTGCCACCACTCAGGTGTGTGCCCTAGTTACTGGGCTATGGGATATTCTGGTCTATGTGTGGAGAGAGAATTGGGGTCCTTCAATCTCTCCTATTGAAGCTGCTCCCCTGGATAAATAATTTTAAAAAGTCAGTGGACCAGGGGCACTGGATCATGGGTCTCCCACTGCCTAGGTGGGGTCATCTAACCACATGACTACAGAGTCATTATCTCCCCACCCCCATGACTTTTAAAATTATTTATTCATATTGGAACACCTTCAACAGGTGAGAGCAAGGCAGTGGCTAGCGCACGCACCTAAGAGGGAGCAGATCCCTGTTCAAACTCCTTCTCCCCTCAGGGGGATGAGAGACTTGAAATGGGGGTCTCCCACATCTCACCTGAGTACCCTAACCACAGGGCTAATATTCATGAGGAAGCACTTCTTTCTCCCACCCGTTTTGTGTTTGTTTACCTTTAGGAGACCAGTCCAGTAGGTGATCTCTTACCAGATCGGGCCCCAGAGATGAGATAGGTGAAGGAATGCTTATCTTTTCCCAGTTCATACACCACTCAGGGGCTTAGGCACCTACAGTGGTACTACAGTGCACATTTGCAGTGTCAGAGACATAGGTACGAAGGGAACTTTTACTGCAAAAATTCAGGTGCTGAGAGAGTTTAAGCCCCTATCAGGTTCAGTAGCAACTGAAGGGGTTTTGTGAATCCCACTATGGCCTGATTCTGGGATGTAGGTGCCTCAAATGTCAGTTAGGTGCCTATGTTGTTTTGTGAATCTAAACTATGTGCTTTACTCAATGCTGAGGTATCTCTACCGACCACTGCAGGGTAGAAGACCATGGCCCTACCCTCACTCAACCCCCTTTCACAAGGGGATTTCTTAGAATGCCTCTGTACCTTTTATTATGTAATGGATCACATTTTCAACATTACCGGCATCCAAAATACTATTGGATTTTGTGAAAGTGTTTAATTTTTGTTGTTGTTCAACAAAGAATAATGGGCCTGATTTCGATATCACTAACATGGGCTACAATAGCAATGATGGACCTGCTTTCTGTATGCCTCATAACCTTGGGAGAGGAATTTAATCCCTCCAGTCTCCACTGAATTCCTCTGGTCTTTGTCCAGGTGTGACATTCTCCCGGGTACAATCTGTACTGTTGAACAGCTGTGTCCCCTCAATTCTCCAATCTGGGGTGCCTTTTACACTGCTTTGCTGTGAGAGCAACCACTCCTGGCATGCTCACACACAGCCTCTAGCATGCAAAACCACTCTTAGCTGAATAATATGAATGCTCTAACCAGTCACTCCTGAACTATATAGCAGAGTTACACCAGCAAATTCTCAGTCCCAGACTTGTCCCAGAAATGTGCGACTTGTACTGTCCAGCATCCTCCTAAACAATAGAAGCTCATAGAAAGTCCATCATTTTATTAACAGAGAATGATAAGCACAAATCCTTATTTCAAATAAGGTTTCCCAAACACTTCAATCCAAGCACATACTGGTTTAGATAAAACAAGTTTATTAACTACAAAAAGATAGATTTTAAGTGAATACAAGTGTCATAGGTTTATTCCCCACTTTGAACTTTAGAGTTCAAAAGATGGGGACCTGCATAGACTCCTCTAAACTAAAATCCTAGTTTAGATCCGGTTCTGCTGCCACCAGTTAAGTTTAAAGTGGGTAACACACTGCCTGTCCCCCAAACTTCCCCTGGGGAACCCAGATTCAAACCCCTTGAATCTCACCAGAGAGAGAGAAACAGCCAGTTCCCCTCCCCCCAGCCTGCTCCGGAGAGATTACACACCGAGTCAAATACTTGACTCAACACAAAGAGGGACTCACCTCCCCCTCCCCTTCCCTAGTCCTGGAGAGAGATTCCTTGATTCAAACTCCTTGAATCAAACAAAGAGGGATTCACTTTCCCCCCTCCCCTTCCCTTGAAAATCCAAACAAGGGAAGAAATCAATCAAGTTCTAAAAAAGAGAAGATTTTATTAAAGAAAGAAAAAAAAAGTACACTATCTCTGTATTACCAGGATGCAAAAATACAGGGTCTAACTTATAAAAACTGGAGAGACTTCCCCTCCCTCCTCCTCAGAATAATCAAAGTAACAGCAAACAGAAATAAAGAATTTATCCAGCAACACACAATTGCAAATGCAGAAATTAAATTATAAGACTAGCCCGCCTTTCTAATACTCACTAGACTGAATAGAAGAAAATACTTCAGGAGACTTGGAGAACTTGAATGATATGACTGGCCTCTCTTAAATCCAAAAAGAGACTAACTCCAAAACAAAGAAACACAGAGAAAAACTTCCCTCCACAGAGATTTGAAATGATCTTGTCCCTTGATTGGTCCTCTGGTCAGGTGTTCATCAGGTTACTGAGCTTGTTAACCCTGTACAGGTAAAAGAGACCTTAACCCTGATCTGTTTATTTATGACACGCCCCCCAAATCGCAGACAGTGGGGAAACCAAACTGGCGGTGATTTCTCCCTAGAACTTTAAAATAAACAGATTAATAAAACACATGCACTATTACATATACTACTAAGTATGTAAACAACGAGATTTGTCACATTTCAAGAACACTTTTTAACCATTTGATTCTGGGAAACTTTCACGAGAGAGTGCATCAGCTACTTTGTTGGAAGCTCCTGAAATGTGATGAATTTCAAAATCAAAGTCTTGGATTTTAGTTTAGAGAAGTCCATGCAGGTCCCCATCTTGTGAACGCTAAAGTTCAAAGTGGGGAATAAACCTATGACAACAAGTAATGGGGCATAAAAGTCAGAATTGGTTACAAAGAAATAAAAGGTAAAATGCAAACCAATACCTAACTTAACAAACTAAGTGAATTTAATCAGTTTCTTTCACCATATGCTTACATTAATCTGGCTGGGTCTTTCAGCCAGGACCACTCTTCCAGTTCAATGATGCTCCTTTTGTCTTTCAAACATTGTTGACGCTGTGGGGAGAGATCAGGAGAGAGAGATGATTTGTGTTATCTGTTCTCTCTTCTTACAGTATTTCTCTTCTTTGAGAATCATCTCCAGCAATTCTGTCTGCCAAGATGTAAATTCTCACTCACACCCTTCTTCCTGCCAAAGACTGGCTGCTTAACCAGGTGATAGTTCATTTGATTATGCTGACACCTCACTGAGGTGCTGGCTAGCCTTTTGTCTCTGAGGAACTGTTCTGGGCTGCTTTCCCACATTTGGAATATGCCACAGTAACATCATAAAGTAGAATCTTATAGATTTACATAGAATCTTGCCTTGACAGATATCTTATCTGGACAATAATTATCAGCAAATTGTGAGTTTTCAAATGATACCTCACAAGGCATACATTGTACAAAATGTATCATAGTTTTATAAAATGGTGAACATAGGGGGTACAGTCTGTCACAACAGGGTGAGAGGAGTGGCTCTTCAAATACAAATTGGAAAGAACAGTTTGGTTGCAACACTGGGAGCCATGTTAGCTATCTAAACAGCCATTATTATGATGTATTATTTCTAGTATAATATCAATCAAGAATCAAGCCCCACTATTCTGGTCATTGTATGAACATGTAGTCAAAAAGACAGGTCCTTTACAGATAGCTCACAGTTCAGCTTTACAAGAGATAATAAGTGAATGAAACAGACAAAGACATGCAGGGGAAAGGAAAGAGGAGGTAATGGTAAAACAAGCTGGTTTCTGTATAGAAAGAAGCAGTCCCAGTTTGCTACCTGTTTAAATGCTTAAGTTAATAAGACTTAAAGCTACTTGGTCTCCTCATCCATCTGAAGTTCATAAACTCACCCCTGGGAGCTCTGAGTTGTGGAAGGGGAGCCAAGTTAGCTGTCATTTTTCTTGTTTGACTTTACAATTTATGGCTACTTTGTTTCTAACATGGCTGTTTTATAGATGTCACATCTTTATATTTAGGCTTGGCAGAATTTGATATTTTTATAATTTCGATGGACAATATTAATGCTTATATTTAAGCATTTTTTTCTATTTTTCTTTTATTTAAATTTTCACAGTTGTGGGAAATTATGGAGGGCCAGACAATGGTGAAGGGTGTCACACAATAATTGTTTAGTGACAGTAGTCATTGAGATTCAGCAAGCTAAAACTTTATGTTAAATGTTAAAATACAAATGATCAACATCACGTCAAAATATACAAAGTAAACTCTAATAAGTTCTCAAGCAGCATTTTTCTACTTTTCCTATATGTAAGGTGTTATTAATATGAATGGAAATATTTTTTATCATTTTGTGTGTGCATGGTGAAATTGATATTTATTGACATTTACTGATAAAAATCTATTCCTTCTTACTCTATTTATATCTTTGTATGGTGGTATTGTTCTTTCTGTAGGTTGTTCTTTTGACCTGAGAAATATTTTGGATCTGACAATGCAATGCACTTTCCAAAATAGTCTTTCTCCTTTTTTGCCTTTGTCCAGTATGGTGAAATAACATTCACAGTGCAAAGTATTTCCAAATATTCAGGAAGTGGTGGGCCACACTGATAATCAATTACCAATGCAAGCCAAATGTTGCCTTATGGCCCCTTCTTATATGGGCACTACTCACATCACCTGCCTAATTCTTATGGCAAAATCAATGCTTGAACCTTTCCTATCTTTATACAATGTGGTTAAGTGGATATGACTATTTCAGAAGAACTCTGAATCTCACATTGTTATGTTAGGACAAGTTCTGAGTTCAAATAATTTAAAGATAACTAAAAGTTTCTTTGTTTTATTTGCTTTGGTAAGGTTTGATTAAGTTGCTGAGATAAACTATACCAGTCTGTTGGTGTCTGCAAGAAAGAGATAATTACCAACCTGCAATTCTTTCTGTGGAAATAGAATTTGACTGGATTCCTGCTCCTAGGTCTCAGTTCTAAGCAGAAGACTGGCTGGAATCCACCAGTTTTCAAAGATTCTTGGCCTTTTGAGGCATTGGTGGACCATGCTGAGACCAACTGACAGTGCTTTAGAATTCTTTTCTAATATATCCAGTCAGTTCCTCGAAGAACGGTAAGCAATGAACCCTTCAAATTCTGAATGTTGAGAGGAGAAGGCATTTTCCTCAGGCATCCAGAAACAAAATCTTCAGTGAAGGACTGCCAATGAATGAATATCAGTGTTGAACGTATTCTCATTGCACATCTTCTGTTTTTCTGCCAATGATAATGGGTTGCTTTGCTTTTTGAGATAAGGCCCATTTATAAAAGCTATGACATCCAGCCCTTGTGATCACTTATTCAGGAACAGGATCATTTCCTATATAATAAACAAACTGGGATTCACTCACAAAGGTATTTTAAGTCCATTACATCCGGTTTGGCAATTCTATTAGCCTGAAGCTCTACTACTATAGGAACAAGAAATATGTCAAAGAAACATTATATCTCACAGAATTCTCAGTAGGATTTGAGATCTTGCCATAGTTGCTTCAGAACCCAAGACTAGTGAGATATAGACTAAATATTGGCATGTATGTGTGTATCCCATAGGCTACTGAAATTACTAACCTCTAGAGCATTTGTTTCAGACATTCCTGTCACTTAGGAAGGCATCAGTTTCTAGGGGTATGTCTACACTAGGAAATTAGGTCGAATTTATAGAAGTCGGTTTTTTAGAAATCGTTTTTATAAACTTGATTGTGTGTGTCCCCACACAAAATGCTCTAAGTGCATTAACTCGGCGGACTTTGTCCAGTACTACAGTACCAAGGCTAGTGTCGACTTCCAGAGCATTGCACTGTGGGTAGCTGTGAGTAGCTATCCTACAGTTCCTGCAGTCTCCGCCGCCCATTGGAATTCTGGGTTGAGATCCCAATGCCTGATGGGGCAAAAACTGTCACAGATGGTTCTGGGTACATGTCGTCAGGCTCCCCTCTCCCTCCCTCCCTCCCTCCATTAAAGTAATGGCAGACAATAGTTTTTTGCCTTTTTTCCTGAGTTACCTGTGCAGACGCCATACCATGGCAAGCATGGAGCCTGCTCAGCTCACCGTCACCGTACATCTCCTGGGTCCTGGCAGACGTGGAACTGCATTGTTACACAGCAGCAACTCATTGCCTTTTGGCAGCAGACGGTGCATTATGACTGGTAGCCATTGTCGTCGTACTCCTGGGTGCTCTTTTAGTTGACCTCGGTGAGGTCGGTCGGGGTGCCTGGGCAGACATGGGAGTGACCCAGCCAGGTCATTCCCCAGTCACACTGCATCATCTTCTGGCGAGCACCCAGGAGATGACCATGGCTAGCAGTTGTACTGCACTGTCTGCTGCCAGCCTAAGATGTATAAGATAGATGGAGTGGATCAAAACAAGAAATAGACCAGTTTTGTTTTCTATTTATTTGCTCCCCTCTCCCTCTATGAAAGCAACGGTCTGGTAAACCTAGGGTTTTGAGTTCAATCCTTGAGGGGGCCATTCTGTGTGACAGTTGTTTGTGTTTCTCCTTGATGCAAAGCCACTCACTTTGTTGATTTTAATTCCCTGTAAGCCATGTCATCAGTCACCCTTCCCTCCGTCACAGTAATGGCAGACAATCATTTTGCGCCTTTTTTCAGCACAGATGCCTTAGCACTGGGAACATGGAACCTGCTCAGATCACCAAGGCAATTATGAGCTCTGTAAACACCACGCGCATTATCCTGCAGTATATGCAGAACCAGAACCTGCAAAAGCAAAACCAGGCAAGGAGGCGATGGCAGTGCGGTGACGAGAGTGATGAGGACATAGACATGGACACAGACTTCTCAGAAAGTACAGGCCCCGGCAATGTGCACATCATTGTGTTAATGGGGTAGGTGCATGCCGTGGAACACCGATTCTGGGCCCGGGAAACAAGCACAGATTGGTGGGACCGCATAGGGTTACAAGTCTGGGACTATTCCCCAGGGCTGTGAAACTTTCACATGAGTAAGGGCACTTTCATAGAACTTTGTGACTTGCTTTCCCCTGCCCTGAACCACCAGAATACCAAGATGAGATCAGCCCTCACAGTTGAGAAGGGTGTGTGTGGTGATAGCCCTGTGGAAGCTTGCAACGCCAGACAGCTACCTGTCAGTTGGGCATCAATTTGGAGAGGGCAAATCTGCTGTGGGGGCTGCTGTGATCCAAGTAGCCAACGCAATCAAAGAGCTGCTGATGTCAAGGGTAGTGACTCTGGGAAATGTGCAGGCCATAGTGGATGGCTTTGCTGCAATGGGATTCCCTAACTGTGGTGGGGCGATAGACAGAACCCATATCCCTATCTTGTCACTGGAACACCAAGCCAGCGAGTACATAAACCGAAAGGGGTACCTTTCAATGGTGCTGCAAGCACTAGTGGATCACAAGGGATGTTTCACTAACATCAACGTAGAATAACCGGGAAAGGTACATAATGTTCGCATCTTCAGGAACTCTGGTCTGTTTCAAAAGCTGCAGGAAGGGACTTTCTTCCCAAACCAGAAACTAACCATTGTGGGTGTTGAAATGCCTATAGTTATCCTTGGGGACCCAGCCTACCACTTAATGCCATGACTCATGAACCCATACACAGGCAGCCTAGACAGTAGTCAGGAGCTGTTTAACTATGGGCTGAGCAAGTGCAGAATGGTGGCAGAATGTGCATTTGGATGTTTTAAAGCGCGCTGGTGCAGTTTACTGACTCGGATAGACCTCATCGAAACCAATATTCCCATTGTTATTACTGCTTGCTGTGTGCTCCACAGTATCTGTGAGAGTAAGGGGGAGACGTTTATGGAGGAGTGGGAGGTTGAGGCAAATCGCCTGGCCACTGATTACATGCAGCCAGACACCAGGGTGGTTAGAAGAGTACAGGAGGGCATGGTGTGCATCAGAGAAGCTTTGAAAACCAGTTTCATGACTGGCCAGGCTATGGTGTGAAAGTTCTGTTCGTTTCTTCTTGATGAACCCACCCCCCCCTTGGTTCACTCTACTTCCCTGTAAGCTAACCACCCTCCCCTCTCCCCTTGATCACTGCTTGCAGAGGCAATAAAGTCATTGTTGCATCACAGTCATGCATTCTTTATTAATTCATCACACAAATGGGGGGATAACTTCCAAGGTAGCCCGGGACGGGTAGGGGAGGAGGGAAACACTGGGTGGGGTGGTGGAGGAGGGAAGGACAAGGCCACACTGCACTTTAAAACTTTAAAACTTATTGAAGGCCAGCCTTCTGTTGCTTGGGCAATCCTCTGGGGTGGAGTGGCTGGGTGGCCAGAGGCCCCCCCACCACGTTCTTGGACGTCTGGGTGAGAAGGCTATGGAACTTGGGGAGGAGGGCGGTTGGTTACACAGGGGCTGTAGCGGTGGTCTGTGCTCCTGCTGCCTTTCCTGCAGCTCAACCATACGCTGGAGCGTATGAGTTTGATGCTCCAGCAGCCTGAGCATTGACTCCTGCCTTCTGTCAGCAAGCTGACGCCACCTATCATCTTCAGCCTGCCACTTACTCTCTTCAGCCCTGCACTTACTCTCTTCTGCCTACTACCTCTCCTCACATTCATATTGTGCTTTCCTTCACTCTGACATTGTCTGCCTCCACACATTCTGCTGGGCTCTGTTAGCGTGGGAGGACAGCATGAGCTCAGAGAACATTTAATCCCAAGTGCGTTTTTTTTGTCATCCAATCTTCGCTAGCCTCTGGAAAGGAGCTGGTGGAGGAAAGAAAAGGAGGAGTGGTAGTTAAGAAGACACATTTTATAGAACAATGGGTACACTCTTTCATGGTAAACCTTGCTGTTAACATTACATAGCACATGTAGTTTCATTACAAGGTCGCATTTTGATGGATTCACCCCTCCCCCCACTGTGTAGCTAACAGCAGGGAACATTTCTGTTCAGCCACAGCCAAACAGCCCAGCAGGAACGGGCATCTTTGAATGTCTGCTTAATAAAACCACCCTATTTCAACCAGGTGACTATGAATGATATCACTCTCCTGAGGATAACACAGAGAGATAAAGAGTGGATGTTGTTTGAATGCCAGCAAACACTGGGACCATACGCTTCAATGCTTTGTTCTGCAATGATTCCCGACTATGTGCTACTGTCCTGGCGTGGTAAAGTGTCCTACCATGGAGGACGGAATAAGGCTGCCCTCCCCAGAAACCTTTTGCAAAGGCTTTGGGAGTACATCCAGGTTTATGGAGATGTCCCTGGAGGATTTCCACTCCATCCGCAGACATGTTAACAGACTTTTCCAGTAGCTGTTCTGGCCGCGAATGCCAGGGCAAATTAATCATTAAATTACTTTTAAACCATGTCTAATATTTACAATGATACATGCACCATAGGTCCCTTCTCCACCTTCAGGGTCCAGGAGCCTGGCTTGGGTGGGTTCGGGGGTATTGGCTCCAGGTCCAGGGTGAGAAACAGATCCTGGCTGTTGGGGAAACCGGTTTCTCCGCTTCCTTGCTGTGAGCTATCTTCAACCTCCTCCTCATCATCTTCCTTGTCCCCAAAACATGCTTCCGTGTTGCGTCCTACTCCATTGATGGAGTCAAAGCACAGGGTTAGGGTACTGGTGGCTGCCAGGGCCACCCGGGGGGAGGTGGGGGGCAATTTGCCCCAGGCCCCCATGAGAATATAGTATTCTATAGTATTGCAACTTTTTTTTAATGGAAGGGGCCCCCCAAATTGCTTTGCCCCAGACCCCCTGAATCCTCTGGGTGGCCCTGGTGGCTGCACCCCCTAGAATGGCATGCAGTTCATCATAGAAGTGGCATGTTTGAGGCTGTGACCCAGAGCAGCTGTTTGCCTCTCTGGTATTTTGGTAGGCTTGCCTGAGCTCCTTAATTTTCATGCGGTGCTGCCGCGAGTCCCTGTTATAGCCTCTGTCCTTCATGCCCTTGGAGATTTTTTCAAATGTTTTGGCATTTCGTTTACTGGAACAGAGTTCAGCTAGCACAGATTCATACAGCGATCAGATCCCATACCTCCCATTCGGTCCATGCTGGAGCTCTTTTGCGATTCTGGGACTCCATGGCCACCTCTGCTGATGAGCTCTGCAGGGTCACCTGTGCTGATCAGCTCACTATGCTGGCCAAACAGGAAATGAAATTCAAAAGCTTGTGGGACTTTTCCTGTCTACCTGTCCAGTGCATCTGAGTTGAGAGCGCTGTCCAGAGCGGCCACAATGGAGCACTCTGGGATAGCTCCCGGAGGCCAATATCGTCGAATTGTGTCCACACTACCCCAAATTCGACCCAGCAAGGCTGATTTCAGCGCTAATCTCCTCGTCGGAGGTGGAGTAAAGAAATCGATTTTAAGAGCCCTTTAAGCAAAAAAAAAGGGGCTTCGTCGTGTGGTCAGGTGCAGGGTTAAATCGAGGTAACACTGCTAAATTCGACTTAAAATCGTAATGTAGACCAGGCCTGGGAATATCAATCCAGAAAGACACTGAGAGGGGAGATGGCCCCCCTTTTTTGAGAAAAAGAAGAGGTAACACTCCAAAGAGATCCTAGTTGGTTACCGGGGAATAGAGAAAGTGAAAGAATCTTTATTGCATCTCTGGAATGCAGAAATGAATGTATGTTCCCAAGATAGAAAGATAGAAAGAAGATAGCAGTCCACCCAGTCTATGCAACAGCACTATAAAGAATGCTGTCAGCAGCATTTTATAGAATGACACTGAATAATATGCAATTTACCAGGGGAGTCATTATTCAAAACAGATATCAGGATTTCAGGAAGGTGGAAACAAAAGATATGGGACTCATGGCATTATACTATTGCAACAAAGCACTTGGAGCCATAAACCACACTTAGAAACTGTTCTCTCAAAGAGAAATGCATAATCCCTTAAAGCTACCTGGGAACTCAATAACAAAGTGAAGAAGCAACAAGCCTGAAGTGCTGGAATGAACTGAAACCTATCAATTATGTCCTATCCAGTATCTGACAAATGACAAGTAGGAATATTCATTCATAACCTATATATGTGTATGCAGTATTCCTAAATCCATCATTTTTAATTGAGTTCTAAATTTAGCAAAACAAGTTCTCCAATTCCTAGTTTTAATCTCACTTTTCTGTTTTGATCAGTCTCTGAAATTGCAACTAGAATGTGTCACAAACAAGTTTCTGCATGCATTTTTGCAAGCAAACTTATATGCAAAATCTAGGATTTGTACACACACATACTTGTTAAGTACATGTAATTTAAATGTCAAGCAGATACTATTGTCATGACAAATGAGAGATTTTTACACAGATAATTCAAAAAAGTATGCAGCATTCTGGGTACACTGTCAGAGGCTGGATCAAGCACACCTTTGAAAAATTTGCCTTTTCTGTACCTCATTATTCAGTATATTTGTGTGTATATATGAACCTATGAACGGTTAAATAAGGACTGGAAAGAAAAGTTCTTTTTTTTTCCAAAGGTTATTCATGGTGCAGTAGCTATAGTGCAAATATGCTATATAGCAGTTTAATAGCATAATTTCTGAACCCAAAGAACAATATTTTGCTGAGGAAAAAAAGATAATTTAATCTCCATTGTACCTTGGTCCCAGGCTTTTCAGGTCTATTCTGTTTAGTCATTCTGAGAAGTGAAATGATTATTGAATAGGCAATGAGAACACCAAAGTCATTCCACTATCTGAGACTGAAGTCTTAGTAATGAAAATTTGATTCATCTGATCATGAGACTCCAAGAAATTACTATTACTCTTAACTATGCCACACTGAAAGCAATACAGATGAAACTGAGAAATATCAATGAATCACTTCTGTTTTGTCACTATCTATGAGGAGACAGAGGTGCTTGCTGGGTGAGGTGCTGCCAGAGAATTGCATATAGACAGGTCAAACAATAATACAGAAAAGTCAAAGACAAGCAACATTTTTGAAATTCATTATATCTGGCTAAAAATTCTCATTAGTACAAGCTGTTTCTTGTAAGAATACTCAATATAAATTCATAGTAAAAAATGAGACATTATAATGAATTAGAGGCCTCAGTATTTTCTAGTTCACTTCTAAAACAATAAAAATGCCCTCTTAATAACTATATGATAAATGTTTCCCCTCACCCCTTGTCCTTGGGGCACAGAAGTCCTAAATGTAGTTAAACTACTATGGTTCTCTTGTGCAGAGGGAGACAGGCTCTGAGAGTCTGTGGAGGAAAGACAGTGTAGTAATTGGCAATGTGGTGGAAGTGGGTCAGTAGATTTACCATTAAATGGTTTCTTGAGACAAAAGCCACCCCAACTCCACCACCCACCATAACTAGTAGTGGTAGTGGAGGAGCTGCACCACCATATTTGGTGTGAGTAACCCTTTCCCACATCCCTGATAGATCCCCAGGCGAAGCCAGTTCACTTGTACTCTGCAGAAGGTATGTAGCATCTGGCCTCATATTGGAACTGACACAGCATAAAATACTGGAAAACTTATTAAAATAATGGTATATTAATGAAAAGTTTCAGGGGTATGGCAGTATTTCGCTACACTATATCATTATTTTAAGGTTGAAAGGAGATATACATAGGACAGGTCAGAGAGAGAGAGAGATCACAGGTTTTGGTGTTGAGTTATCTGCACTGAGCTGCAATCTTTTTGATGTCCACTCAGCACTGGAGCTGGGCATACTATTTGTAGTGAACAACTTACCTGAGGCCAGATTATCTCTGGCCCTTACACGGGTACATAGCTGGGAGGGGCAAGGGTAATGATCACCACCTCCATCATTGGTCATCATTGCTTTAAAATGGACTGTGTACTGAAGCATGACAGCAGCCACTCCTGTCATCCACCCCTGAAAGCACAGAATTACTCCACGTCTCCGTGGTTCTGGCAGTCAAGCAAAAGTTTAAACAATAATCTTTTTACAGCCCTTTACATGTATTATTTTTGCCAGATGGAAGGTTTTGTTCAGTGCCTTGCAAAACACCTTCCCTAAATTCACTGGTTTTCCCCAGGAACACATATGTGGTTGTATGTTGGGGCCTGTTTATTTTTTTTAATTACATTCATATAGATTTACTAGGCTAGAGGGACTGCCTTATTGGTGAAGCTTGTCTCATTCAGACGTAAATTTATTGATCTGAGAGGTCGCTCAGCATATAAATCTAGAAGGGCTGCAGCATTAATTTCTTTAAAATGTATGAAAGCCTCCCCTTGGTACTTAAGTAGCCATCTGAGGCCACACAGGAACAGTCATGCTGTGGTTAAGTCTCTTATTATTCCAGTCTTGCAGCGATCCTCTTGTGCCAAATTGGTAATGTATTTGCCTCACTTTGACGGATTAAACATATGACATGGAGCTGAGAGGCTGTACATGGTGCATCTTTTGATTAAAACTTTCACATTCTCACCCACTCCATAGGTAGCCACAGCAAAAGGTTAAAAACACAAAGATTTAGGTGCTCTTTCAGGATGTGAACTTATTACCCATCTCAAGGGAGACATGCAGTAAGAATATAATACTTCCTAGAACAGGACCAGGTCAGCCAGCATGGCCCTTTGTGTTATGGTGAAATCTTAAAGCCCCTGTGAGTGTGAGAGGAATGTTTTCAATAATAAACTCTGTAACTGGGTTCAGCAGGGAAGCTGATGGTGATTTCCTGATCTCCAGAGATTTAATTCCTCTTGGATTTAATCACATACAATAGATTTTATTGTTAATTTGCAGCTCCCCTTCTCACTCTGAAACTGACCTCTGGCACTGGTAAAGGGGATAGAAAAATAGAGATGTTCTAGCAAGTGGTCTCACTCTTTCACAAAGCTTGTCATTTTTCCAACGTATTCATCATATCAGCTACACTTGCCTGAAACCAGCTACCTCTGCTGATGTGTGGCATACACAGTATGGCTGCTGACAGCAGAGATAGAACATCCAGTATCTGGAACTACAAGACATTAAAGATCTATCACAGTCCATGCCTGCTTCAGCTATGCCACAGATTTCTAATAAATTCCCATCAACAAACAGATTAACCAGTTGAAAAATCATAGCAGAAGAGTGTGCATTCTGGTGAGGCCAAATTCACTTTAGAAGAAAGGAGAGGGATAGCTTGGTGGTTTATGCATTGGCCTGCTAACCCCAAAGTTGTGAGCTCAATCCTTGAGAGAGCCATCTGGGGCAACAGCATTTTAGACAGGAGAGATAACTCGGTGGTTTCCACATGGCCTGCTAAGCCTAGGGTAATGACTTCAATCCTTGAGGGGGGGCCATTTACGGATCTGGGGCAAAATCAGTACTTGGTCCTGGACTGGACCCAATGACATTCAAGGTCCCTTCCAGTTCTACGAGATAGGTATATCTCCATATGTTATGACTGTAGCTAGAGACATACCAGATCAAAGAGATGGGGGTCAATCTCATCCAGTATCCTCTGTTTAACAGTGGCCAGATGTTCCAGGGAAGATCTAAAAAACCCTGAGTGGGCAATCATTGAATCACTTGCCCATAGAGCAAGTGCTTTCCTAAAACCCTCACACAGAGATTGGTTTACTCCTAGAGGAAGGAATATTTATATCCCTTCCATATTTTTTTAAATTCCTACTATTGTAACTCTATTATTTTGTAGCCAGATCTATAGCTGGGATATAGATTATAACTGATAGCTTAAAATACGACTATCTAGCCAGGTTCAGCCAGGTCAGCTATGGCATTAGAATTGTCTTTATTGTGTGAACCTCAGTGAGCACACAGAACCCCTTACATATTGCTTTTATAGCTGTTGATCTCATCAACAATTTTATTAACACAACACACCGAATCATAGGCACCATAGAGATAGAGATAATGCAAAACATCCAGCAATTACATTACTCACTCCATACCTTGCAGGGTAAACAGAAAGTATCAGTCATTATCGTTTTCATCTTCATTGCCATCGTAATCACCACCACTGATAATTTTCATCCTGGCTTCTACCACAACACTCAGCCTGGGAAAAATCTTTTATGATGCGTTATGCCAATGCCTCTTGAATCTTACACATATTAGTGAAGGTTTTTCTTTATCTAAACCTTCACACCCAACTTTGTTTGAGGTCCCCCGGTTCCTACTGGTTAATTAACCATTTACATCAAACTCATTAGCATATGTGTCAATTGGTTGCCATAGTATAATTGGGATAAAATCTTGTGAGTGTCAGTTATACATGTTGCCAGGAAATATCCTGAACTATCAGTAACCTGTGTTTGTGGTTTTCTTACTTCACATCCATCAGCACCTAGCACATCTTATATGTGGCAGTGCAAGCATTTTATGACTTAAGATCACTTGCCTGTTACCTAATCATGTCAAGCCTAGGCCTTAGTTCTGCTAAGCCATCCTTATCTTATATGCCTTAGGCCTGTTACTTTTCTATTTGCATTACAGCATTAATCATATATATATACACACACACATATACATACACACACACGGCTACATCTTGTTATCCAAAAATTGTGCAGGGGGTTTCTAGAAAATGAGTAACTTTGCTTCATCCAGCACTTCTCTAGGAACCTGCTATGACACTAGTAAGAAGGACTAGATGGTAAGGAAACTTTCATTGCCTGAGAGAAAAGGAAGGGTTGATGGGTTTTTGATTTGTTCCCTTCCCCCTCTCCAAATAATAGTAGAGGGAAATAAACTGTTACCAATACTGTTTTATCCAAATCTTTTCTCAAGGCTTTTGCCTTCATTCACTGCTCTCGCTTCCCCAGACGTAGAGAAATTAGACTTCTGAAACTCCAGTATTTCAGGAGACTGGTGAGGTGAACTCACTAATTGTCTGGTGTCTCATCTATTTTGGGACCAACACATTTATTTTTGGTAGGTGCACCAATACATGTGCAATAATTAGACTTTATATTTCAATACCTCAAATATTATCTAATATTTTTCAGTTATTATATCTAAAATGTTAAAATATACAACAGAATAACTGTGAAAATATATCAGGGGAAGCCGTGTTAGTCTGTATCCACAAAAACAAGAGGAGTCCGGTGGCACCTTAAAGACTAACACATTTATTTGGGCATAAGCTTTTGTGGATAAAAAACAAAATATATAAGTTAAAACAGAAATTTATGCAATTACATATGTATAATTCCTTAGCTAGGTCTGTTTTTAAACAAATATTATTACAAAAATATAGATTAAAATACAGTAAACAAAGCACTATGGGACAAAGATTCTTACTCTTATCAACTGATAAAGTCTTTCTTAAGAAAGTCTACTGCATTTTCCTTTTAGGTAGGACAGAATGACAGCTTTTCTATAACTCTCAAGGCCAAATTCTGCCTTCATTTGAGTCCTGCCTTAGACTGCCTCATTGGGATTATAATCTCTTATTTTAATATTCTTCTCTTTTGAAATACATTATGTAGGAGAATAGGGAACCACGGAAGATTTTGTTACGGCCTAGCTTAGGCAGTTCCGCTTTCTCAGCCTCCGGTTATTGTAGGACACGGCATGCTAGTTTCAACCTGCCGTAACCGGCTGGAATTGCTGCGTGGCAAGCCCCTAGGCTGTAGGCCAAGGGGGTGGCCCCGGAGGGTGGAGAGTTCCTATTGCATTATATATGAGCTGGTTTGCTGCTTGTATAAATATGAGCATGCCTTGTGTTTGCTTTTGGACTCCGTACCAGGCCGAGCTCCAGGGCGCTGGGTTCCCCACCTCCGTGACAGCAACACTTGGAATCCCCGTTGCAGATGTGTCACTTTACCTTCATTAAAGCCAATAACTCACAGTGTGTGTGGGCCTCGTTCTTACAGAGCACCCTGGGAGGGCCTACAGCTCCCCTGGAACCTAACACATTACATGTTTAAAACACTAAGTTTTATTTTGTCTCACTCTTAGTACAGGATAATTAATAATTTCACTTCTTTCTTTGAAGAAACTTCTAAATAATTAACAAAAATTGAATTTAGTCCTTTGTGGAATTTGCCATACATTTCTTGCAGATACATTAAACCATTACCCATAATTCCAATTTCTTCCTGTTATGTATTCTTGCTTCAGATGGAGAGTATAGATTAGGTGGATTTCCTCTTTCAGATGAATTTGGGTTGTTTTGAAACTCAAAATTCTTGAGTAAAGCAGTTTCCCTTAACTGTTTAAACACCTCTCTATTGTTTGTATTTATTTTGCAGTCCTATCAAATAATCTATATGATTGTCATTCATACAGTAAAAATTGCAAGAATTTTGCGACATAGACAAAGGGGACCGAGATGGGTTCGCTAAGGTCACTCAGTACAGCATAAAGTTATGCAAAGTCATGGAACTAGCAGCTGAGGGCCAGGGTGCTGTAACTGGCTCCCTGAAATTTCCACTCTTCAGTATGTCCAAGAACAGCTTTGAGTTAGTGGAGTTTCAGGGCTGAAGTATATAACAGAATATCTGTGTTACCTCCAAAACAGTCCATTGAAATACCTATGAACTTGGCAGAGTTGTTTTGCTACACTACTTATAATGATTCTTTGCACTTCAAGTTTCTACCATTATTATTTTATTTATTGTTTGTATTGCAGTAGCACATAGAGGCTCCGTTGGAGATTGGGGCCTCATTGCTCTAAGTCCTCTACCAATAGTCATTACTGTGAAGAGCTACTCATACAGTGAAGAAAGATAAAAGGTGGGTGGGGAAGCAGAGGCAAAAGAGGTGTAGTAACTTGCCAAAGTCACACAGAAGGTCAGTGGCAGAGCCAAGGAGAGAATCCAGTTCCCGAATCCCATGTCCCCAGTGCTCTGCTCATGCTGAATCTACCACCCAATGAAGGGCGTGAAAGTGTTCGAAAGCAAGGTTGCAACATTGTTTTTATACTGAGAAAAACATCTTTTTTTCATTCTTCTACATTCTCAGAAGTGACTTAACAATTTTTGCTCAAACTTCAAAAAAATGTCTCTGCTGAGAGCAAATATGCCTAAATGCCTCTCATTATAATTACTACTGCCCTAATGTGAGTAGGCTCAGCATCTGTGGAACAGGGCTCAACTACAGGGAGAAAACATTTTTGCTTAATCACCACTCCCAAAGTCGCTCTGTGAGTCAGCTTCCAACCATGGTATGGGTTCAGGGTGAGTGTCTCCTCTTCCTATACTTGTCAGGTCCAGACATTTCTTGGGGCATTCAGGTGCCAAGTTGACATACACAGCAATAAGAGGCCAGGTCCAGGATTTAGTTCTGCAGAAGCCAGGTCCAGGATTTTGCCCTTTTTCATTGCATGACTTGCTAAAAATGCTTGACTTTTGCAAAGTTCTGAGAAAGCTATTGGATGATACATTAGCCAAGACCAAGACTACATGAAATTGCATGCAAAAGAGCCTGTTTTCTTGAAACAGCTCCAAACAAAATCCATGCAATTGATTTTTCTGGAATATCTTGGCACATCAGGATTAGTTACTGAAGTGGCAACCTTTATTCTAGTTTTCCATGTCTTTGATGATTTGTATTACACCCTCACTATTATTTTAACATATTCTTTGTATTTACATATTTTGCACAGATCAGTTGCATTATGTGTAACCTTTGTTTTGGGAGAAACCAACTTGAATCATGAAAGGGCTTGAGAGTGCTATTTTATTTTAATATTAAACCTTATTTTTAAAAGGGGAAATCCTTTATAGACACAATTTAGAACCAGCCGTTAGCCATGACAGAGTATCAGAGATATGGCTCTCTAAGAGGATTGCTAAACATGTGTCTGACTCCTACCCTTGTAGTAATATGTAATGTCTTCAAAGGTTTCTAATCTCCCTTCAGATTCCAGGGATGTATTGGTCTGAAAAACTGACACTTTTATAAATAAATAGAACTGTAACAGAATAGTAATCTCTAATCCATTTCTTTTTTCAATGTAAGGGAATGAGGGCATTTTAGATTCCACTCTAATGATAATGAACCAACTCCTGAGTTCCTTGCCCAGTTTTCATTTGCTCTTTATGGACACAAATTCAATGGGATTTTTTCTGACAAAACTTTATAGGGGAGAAAAAAATCTGAGATTCTCTTGGCAGAGTTTCCCCCATAGAATTCTATGTTTGGACCCAGATGCAGCTCTGACTCCAAACCTTGTGGATACCCTATAATCCACAGAAGGCAAAGGTCATCTGTGTGGAGTCTCTGTGCCTTTGAGTCAGCTCTGGGTCCCCAGCACCTCACTTTTCTCCATTTCAATGGACCTGTCAGGAATTACCTTGGCAACAGCTATCCAAAGATTCCCCTTCAAGTGGTAATGGTAATAAAACCCCAACTTGTACAACCTTTCCTTTCCAATCTCCTTCAGTGAGGGAACAGTGACTCCACTGACTGCCCATCTCTTACCACTTATCCCAGCACAGATCCTGACCTCACACTGAGCTCTTTCAGAGCCCTGACAGGGATGCGAGAGAAGAGACCACACTTCCCCTGCCTTCTGCATAAAGGGAATAATCCATGCATGGAGGGCTTTTCTCCATGCACAGATAAGTAAGGTACAAACTAGTCCTGAGAAAGGGCCTCTACGGTATTGCCCAGTGTTTAGTTTTACAAATCTATGTGGATTCTCTCATGGTACAAATATTTCTGGCCACTTAATAGTCTTTGTCCCAGCAGAGTACTAGCTATTTTCTCCTTTTTTGCAGATGAAGCAAATTAGCATTGTCATTCCACAGATGAGTCACTCAAATTTGTTACTCAAGGGGGATATTTATACTTGTTTAGCAAATCCTCTAAATTAAGCTCACTAAAAAGACATTGACTTCATTAACATTTAGAAAGGGATTTAAAGTAGGCCAATTACCTGTGCTGTCATCCTATATTAATACCAAACAGCTAACTATTCATTAATAATCTGATTCTGTTGTCTCTTGTTCGACATGCTGATGTTAAATCATCCATAATTTTTTTGTTTTGAGGGGTTCTATTGTATTTGTAGTTTATTCACCTAACATTAATGCATTGAGTCAAATTGTTCCTTATATTCCACTCGCATATCTCCTTTAATGGGGATTAATTTAGTAGGAAGTTAACTAATGGGCAGGGATTGGATGTAGCTAAGGTTTATTTGACATTTTATACCAGTGAGAGGAGTATAGAAGTTTGTAAACAGGTGCTGCAGGGAGAACAAAGGATGGAATCAACAGAATGTGCAGGTGGAGAAAAAACACATTAAATTCCCTTCCCCTCCACCCAAAACCCTATAAACCCTATATCACCTCAGCCACAAGCTTCTATACATCTATAATATATAACTAAAACTATTGTTGTATGTAAAGTAAATAAGGTTATAAAATGTTTAAGAAGTTTAATTTAAAATTAAATTAAAACGCAGAGCCCCCTGGACTGGTGGCCAGGACCTGGGCAGTGTGAGTGCCACTGAAAATCAGCTCACATGCCGCCTTCTGCACACGTGCCATAGGTTCCCTACCCATGCCCCAGACCATGCCACTATAACAGATGCAAACCCCATAGACATATCTCCAATGATATGATAATCAATACCTTGCAGGACACACCTTTCATGATTCATGGGTCCTACACGTTTATCAAAACATGTGTTGAGCCTTATCCAGTTCATCAAATCCCCAATAACAATTCGGTGGGTGAAACCAGACAATCACTACGCTCACACAGAAAAAAAGATAAAAGACAAAAAACTCATATCACCCATGAGTGAACACCTTTCACAAAGTGATCACTCCATATCTGATCTTTCAACACTTGTCCTCAAAGGCAACCTGCACAATACCTTCAACAGGCAAGCCTGGGAACGTAAATTCATTACTCTGCTAGACATGAAAAAACATGGATTTAACAGGGATACTGGTTTTATGGCTCATTACAACAATTTGTAATACACACTTCAAAACCTTTATACATAATCTAACCCCCAATTGCCCTCTTTATTTCAAGTGACTGCCTCCAACATGTGTTACCTGTTCTGTTTAACAATCTATCCCAACTTGTACTTATCTCAGACACTCTGCTTCCTTCCCCAGAACTGAAGAGTTCTGTGTAGTTTGAAAGTTTGTACCTTCCACCAACAGAAGTTGGTCCAGTAAAAGATATCACCGCACCTATCTTGCTTGTCAATGACATACTTATTGTTAAAATAGCTCCTCAATGCTTAGCATGTCTTCTCCTTCATTATATTGTTCATTGGAATAATAATGGTGGACTTTAGAGCTGGTTGAAAAATACAGAACATTTTTCACACAAAAACTAATCAAATGTTTTCATCTAAATTTAGAATTTTTGGAAAGTTTCAATGACCTATAAAGTTGCTGAAAAGGAGAAATTATGTCTGCAAAATATTTTCAGCAAAAAATCCAGATATTTTCACCCAGCTCTCGTGAGCCCAATGAAGGTTACTATGGGACAAGATTCTGACCAACCCCTTCATGAGTGAAACACAACAGGGGAGGAAGGATGAAAGAAGCTACCCTCTCATCTCCCTATTCAATGATTGACCAGATTCCCAACAGAGAGAATCGCTGATCCCTCTGAGCACTAGAAAGAGGGTGGGAGGAACCTTCACAGATCTGGCCATTTTTATGCTGCCCTCTTGTTGTGGATGCTACAGCAGGCATGCTGGTGTACACTGCCAGGGAGCCCCACTCAGGAATTCTGACTGAGTCTACCAACATTTCTTTTGAGAAGTTCAGGTTCTGCAAAATCTCTCAGCTCATCTTCTAACATGCATCTCGGCAACGTGCATTCAACTTTCTACTGAACATATTTCTTACAAGGTGAGTTGTAATGATCCCAAATTGTGACAATATATTATAAATTTTTACAATAACTAGTTAAAATTAGAAAACTGCTTCCATTATCTTCCTGGTCTTCTTTATGGCCCTTGGTTCCATTGTACCATTATATTTATAAAAGCCAATATTTGTTTCCAGCCAGTGTTTGTCTGCGTAAACTCAGCTACCTACTGACTTTAAATGCCATTTAAACAAGTAATCCTAGCTCTTTGTGATAGCTTCAGTGTTTGCCCTTTCAATAAACTTTTTTTTTCCAATATGTGGGCACTTTCACCTGTGGTTAAAATCTGCTCCTGCTACTTAGAGACGCAACAGCTTTGCTACAAGAGCTGCAATCTGTAAAGAATTCCAGTATGTTTCATTATTATTATTATTATTACCCTCCCCACCTATCACTCTAGAAATTGATATTCTTCATCTGATCTGCATAGGTCATCTTACAGGGTCACTGCCTGTGTTACATTAAACCAGTGTTTTTCAGCTAACCAGGCTAACAAGGTTAACTGGAAATGTGACAAGCAGAAGAGAGAATCTGGGCACATGGTACATATTATTTTGTTTAGGAATTAATACAGATTTCTTTGTGGCAAAAGGACCCTCCATGTACAAAAACACACAAACACACTATTTTGACAAGAACAAAATCCTTCTGGCTTCTCATTCCTTTATGAATGTGAAAACTCCTAATGTCCCTTGGGAGACCCAATCATATCCCCCTGTATTACAGCAAACTCATTTAGAAAATGACCTATTTGCCTGAAAGGGAAAGACCAAATCTATTTTGGTTGCGGCTGAAAAATGAGACTTAGGAGAAGTACTTTATATATGTAACTGTCAATATACCATCTGCCTCTGCTGCTCCTTTGAACCTGTCTCTGCTGATTGTTTCTATAAAAGGTGGCAAAAAACTAACACACTCTTGGACCTGTAAAATAATAACAATTAAAACATGACTAATAATTAATAAAGCACCCACAGCGCAGCTAGCCCATAGATCGTGATGGATATTTATTTTGCAATATATGTGCCCCCTGTTTACACTTGTAGAAATAAAAGATAACCCTTGATTGAACATCTAAATGATTACGTAAATCCTTTAAAAAGTATTATGAATTTGGGGCCAACAGTGACCAAAACTAAACTAAATAAATAAGTACCATTTCTCAACTGAGTTTCAGCCACTTCATGCAGCTCCCACATTGCCAAGGGATATGGCATAGTCAGCCGTGGAGGTATCATCCCAGTGTGGGGGCTCCTCTGGGAGTAACAATGTGTTGTGAAAGATTCTGTGCCACTACCCTACACCCGCCTGATGCAGGGTGTGACTAGAGAAAAGGGGGTATGCTGGGGCTTCCTTGTATCGCAGTGATCCCTTGTTGTCTTAATGGCCCCTTAAGGTCACTGACAGCACAAAGTGAAGTAGCCCTCAGGCATCTCTAATTGATACCAGAAGGCTGTGTTAATTTACACTGGGATTGCCTGGTGCTCAGTCACAGGATCAGTGTGGTTTAAAGCCACCTTTATGCACTCATTTACACCCTCCCAAGTTGTTCTGTGTGCTCCTTAACCACAGCCAGCAGCTGAACCTTTCTGTCTGTGCCCAGCATTCAGATCATCAGTGCCAGAGTGAAATCTGCTGGCTCACCCCAAACAGGAGCCCTTGTTTCAGTGCCAGGTATTCAGATCCTTTGGAGTTTGATTATTTATTTAAACTGTGGTCATTCCAGAGTGTCCAAAAAGAAATTTAGAGAGACAGGGTGGGTGAGGCAATATCTTTATTGGACCAACTTCTGTTAGTGAGAGAGACAAGCTTTTGATCTTACACAGAGCTCCTCTTCATATATTACCTCACCCACCTTGTCTCTCTAATATCCTGGGACTGGCATGGCTACAACCACACTGACTCCATAAAGGAATTATAATTTTTGTGAGGCAATCATCAGATGTTCCATTATCAGCATGTAAGATATTAGACAGACTGAGGAGTTGTACTAAAATACTAATTTTAGCTCTCTTGAGTAATTACATGGAATAACTGATATATTTGTAAATTTCATCCAGCGTGAAATCCATTTCTACCAGCAAACACAACTGTTCAGAGAAAAGATACTGAGTATAACTCTTTCTCCTGAACAGAATTGTGACTTTGTTGCAGGTGGAATTCTGACATTTTTAGCACTGAAACAGTAAAATTACCCTCTTCTGTTCTGTGGTTTTTGGTCAAAATTTAAAGCAAGTCTGAAAAATGCTTTGTTTTTCATTAACTGAAGAAGACCAATTATAATTTTCACTGCTGATGAGAATATTTCTATTCACTGTTGTAAATACAGTCAATATTCTCTTCTGGATAATTGGATTTTGACTGGATGGAGGTAATCATGAGCTTTCAAAACTATTAAAATGTATATTTGTGGAGCAAATATTCAGACCAAATAAAGCTGGAAAAAATAAACCTGCTGACATAAAAAACTTCTCCAAATCAAATTAAAACTCATGCACACATGAGTCTCCAAGGTCAAGTGCCTCTGTTTAATGCTGAGAGTAATCTAATAGTAAAGTCAAGACCAACCAGGTGATGATTATCTGCTTTCCAGGTCTACTTAACTCCTTTTATCTTTTGCGTCTAGCTCATGATTTCTGAGTGGGTTAAAATAATGTGAATTACAAAATTTTGAACTGAGCATTGTTTTATGTTTATATTTATTAGAATTTAGCCAATTAAGACAACAAATGAAGCCTATTTTTATCTTCCACTTGTTACCCAGAATTTTTTTTAAAATATCAAAAAAAGTTTGGCTTAAGTATTTGAACTGTGTTGTTTTGTTGTGGTTGTCAGATAAATCACATGATATTATTTCTCTTCCATGACTGGATGAACATGTAGCACTTCCAGTGGGAATACTCACATGAAAACTTAAATTTTGGGTTTTTTGTGAGTTCCCAAGTGTCCTGAAATGTGTGTTGTGAGGGGAATGGATCATCATAGCAGTGAAGATACATCTATAGGCAGGGTCTGGTTCCATTTTGAGTTGGTGCATCCTGGTCTGTGCGGAGCTTGCTTCTAATGATGAGCTTGGAGAGGTTGGGGGGTGTTGTTTGTAGACTGGAAGAGAGGTTCAGGGAAGATTACTTTCAGGATGTAGTCACCATCAATTATGGTTTGTAATTGTTTAATGATACCCCATATGGGTTGTACCACTCAGTGTAGGATGGTAGGTGACAAAATCCCTGGGTCCTACATATGCCTATCACAACATGTGGTGTTCTTCATCAAGTGTGCCAAATGCTCCAGCAACAAGTATGTGGGTGAAACCAGACAATCACTACAGTCTAGAATGAACTCACACAGAAAAATGATAAAAGATAAAAACACCACATCACCTGTGGGGGAATACTTTTCACAAAGGGATCACCCTATAGCTGACCTATCACTCCTCATCCTCAAAGGAAACCTTCATAATGCCTTCAAAAGATGAGTCTGGGGGCTTACATTCATAATTTTGCCAGACACTAAAAATCATGGACTGAATAAAGACACTGGATCTATGGTTATTACAATAATATATAACCCAATCACCCCATCCTAGCATTTTTCCCCATCTCCTTTGCCCCCTATGACAGGAGACGTGTTGAGTGGCCACTTTTCTTGAATGGTCCCTTGAAATATGTCTTAACTACTTATGATAAACAATCCATTCCACCTTGTATTTATCTGTGACATGCTTATGCTGAGTATATTTCCCAGATCTGAAGAAGAGCTCTGTGTAAGCTCGAAAGCTTGTCTCTCTCACCAAAAGAAGTTGGTCCAATAAAATATATTATCTCATCTGCCTTGTCTCTCTAATATCCTGGGACCAACCTGGCTACAATAACACTGCATACAAATAAGCTATGGAGGTATTTTATTCATTGGCTGTAACTGCAATGCTGATTTACCTGTCTCGTTAATTTCAGAATATTCACAATTCTAGATTTTCTTGCATCCGAAGAAGTGGGTATTCACCCACGAAAGCTCATGCTGCAAAACGTCTGTTAGTCTATAAGGTGCCACAGGATTCTTTGCTGCTTTTACAGAACCAGACTAACACGGCTACCCCTCTGATACTAGATTTTCTTTGTTCTATTCAAATAACACTTGAATTATTTATTTAGCTAGGGGTCTTTCTTTTTCTTTTCTTTCTAATCCCTGTCCTATCTATTTTAACCAGAGTTGTATTAATCCTGTAAGGTTCAGTCTAGTCTTATATTCCAGCAGTTCAGGAGGAAAGGAACTGAGTGTGATAAATTAAGCATTTTACTTCAACTCCAGAGGTGCTCCAGGATCTCCCTAATTACTATTAGTGTCTTCAAGGGTTCCTGCAATGGTGGATTAATGCACAGGCCCAATTTGGTGGCCCCAGCAGGAGCACTGGAACCTGGGTAGAAGTGGGGGGGACCACCAGCACAAGAACTGTAACCCCACCCCGGCTCTGCCTCTTTCCCACAAAGCCCCACCTCCTGGCCAAGTCAGAAGCTGAAGCTGGGCAGTGGTAAGAGCTGCCCAGGCTACTGTGGGGAGCTCCGGACTTTCCATCTGCCCTGGGTGGAGGCCTAGGTGCCCGAGAGCAGTGCTTGGCCCTGCCCCCCAGAGTGTGCCTCTGTGGGTGGGACCTGGGGGGGGCTCTGGTCCAGCCTCCTGCCCTCTTTCTAGGGCCTGCAGACATGCTCTGCAGGGAGAGGAGGCTCTGTACTGGCCTGGGAGGCAGCAGGAAGGCCCAGGTAGGTCACGTGCAGCGAGGAACCTGGCAGGGAGGACTTGTCCGTGCAGCTCCTGCTGCTACTGGCCCAGCCTCAGTGGCCACCACACTCCATTTAAGTTCACTCAGTGCTTGCATCTGGCTGTCCCTGACAGGTTCCACTGCTGCCAGGCTGCCCCTGCTGAGTCCCTCGTGCTCCCAGTGACAGGCTTCCCTTCCTGACTCTTGGGATTTGTGCCTGAGTCAGCAACCACATGCAGGCACTACTCCTCCTCTCGCATCTGGCCTGAGGCTTGCCATTTGGGGGAGGCAACAATCCTCAACCCCTCCCAAACTACACCTATGCTGCCACACCTGCCTGAGGCTACTATGCCCATTTTAAAAAAGTGGGCAGGAATGACCCTCCCACTTTTAAAAGAGGATGGGGCAAGTCCTCCCTGGCCCCCATGGTTCTGGTGCCCCGGTCCCAAATGTTGGTGGGCCTAAATGTTCTCTGTGTTCAACGCCCCAATAAATCTTAATCTGCATTTAGTCTCCTGGTATACTTCTCCTGCTTCCTGGGCATCATCCATCATCCCTGTGGTTTTCTTCTGCCTTAATGACAAAGTCACTGCTCTTGTGGGGAACCAGGAAGTATTCTGATTACCCTCCACCAAACCTAACATCAGCATATGATAGCAGGAGATTGAGATATTCCCTTTCTTACTGTCCTGTGTGTGTTTTGACAGGCCCTATCTGTCTTCATTTTTATGCCATGTTCATCACTGAGCACCTGTCAAATTTTAGAAGAAGCACCTAATATCTCCGTTCTTATCTGAGCCCCAGCAGAGTTGTTTTTTTCTACCACTAACAATAAAATTGTCAAGATTATGTGATTACTGTGGGATTACTGGGCCAAGGATGTACATTCCAATATCAATGACGTTTGGGGCTATTCTGGTGTCTTGTAGAATTGGGTTCCACAGTCATGGCCAGAGGCCATGAAACCATATCAGGGCCCTGAAGTATTTTGGCTCCTTAGAAGATCACTGTGATATGGGAGGAGAGTTTAGCTTCATGAAGAATAAATATGAGGGAGCAACCAGCCAGTATTGCCTCTACTCAGGCTCTGGGAAGAAAACCACCCAGAAGATATTTTATTTTTTTATTATTAGATATTGTTGTGTCTTGCAACATATGAGGCAGCCCCGTCTTTCCACCTCTGTCTGCCACATTTCTTGCTCCATTATCGTTAGTTTCCATGACAGCAGTACCTTCCTCAATGGTTTTCTGATATGTAACCTGTTGCCCTCCTCTTTTCCATCTTCCAACAGGTGGTATCCAAGCAAGGGCTTATGTAGCAATACGTTTTTTTGACATCTACACACAGGCGCCGACTTTCCAATGTGCTGGGGCATGCTCGATCCCCGACTCTGCCCCAGACCCTGCCCCCACTCCACTCCTTCCGCCAAGGCTCCATCCCCAACTGTCTCTTCCCACCCCTTCCCTACCGCTGCCCCACCTCTTCCTGCCCCATTTCTCCCCCTCCCCTGAGCATGCCACATCCTCGTTCCTCCCACCTTTCCCCTAGAGCCTCCCGCACGCCGCAAAACAACTGACTGCAGCAGGTGAGAGGCACGAGGAGGGAGGCGGAGGTGCTAATCAAGAGAGCTCAGTGGTGGGCAGGAGGCACTGGGGGAGAGGGGAAAGGTTCTGATAGAGGGGCTGTCAGTGGGTGCTCAGCACCCACCATTTTTCCCCATGTGTGCTCCAGCCCCAGAACACCCATGGAGTCAGCACCTATGCATCTATATATGTCCAAACCACTTCGGCCTTCTTTCTTGAATTATTGTCTCTACAGTCTGTTGGCCAGTCCTTTCTAACACATCACTGTTGGTTCCTTTTATCCCACCAGTAGACACCAAGTATTCTCACAAACATCTCTGATGGTATGCATTAAGTTTCCTGTTGTCAGTTTCTAGCATTTGCCTGGTTTCAGGAGCAGATGACAATGTGGGTATCTTGGTTCTTCTGTGAATCTCCTTTTTCTTTTTCTTCAGATATTTGCCAGTCTCAAAGAGACTTTTTTCCAATTCTTGCTTCCACCAATTATAGAGCTAGGCCACCAGCACTAATTGTGCTTCCAAGATATACAGACATGTTAGCCATGCTGTATTCTTCACTATCTATCACATGTGCACCATCATTGCTGACTCCCCTTTCAGCAATTGTGACGTTTGTTTTCTTTTGGCAACTTCACATATGACATTGGTAGTGGTCTTTTTCACAGCATCTTTGTCTGTGTCCAAACAGAACAATGTCACTTGTACTGTCAAGATCTTGAAGTCTTCCTCTGCTCCATATAATTCCCATATCTTCGTTTGATGTTGCTTTTCACATCATGTAATCTATCACAAGGCATTGGAAGAGAGCAGAAGGGTTCTTCCTCACCATTCTGACTTCCTTCCCCCCAAGTTCTTGAAAAAAAGAGAACATCAAATCCAGGCTCATTTCAGTCAGATTCAGTGTTTGACATGCATATTTAATCTCATACAGTTCTAATCTTAATTATTTCCCCAAGCTATGTAAAAATAGATTGGTACATATCAGCACTTGTCTTCATTATGCAAAAATGACTTTGTATTTAGTGGACATATTTAAACAACTCTTTTTGTTTGACAAGCACAATATAATACATAGTACTAAATCAACTTTTCCTGAAGTCTTGTTTGCATATAGATCATCTTGGTATGAACTAAAGAGCAGACTGTGATTGAATGCTGTAGCATTAAAGTCATTCTCAAATTAATTTTCTACTTGTAATTTTCAGTGTCTTTTTTATTCAGGAAAGACTACAGACCTCTACTTGCAGCTAATTTAACACCTGTAAATTCCCAATAATGGCAAAAAAAGTCTTTATACTCTTTGAAAGATAATCCAAATCCAGGTAGGGTGGCATTTTTATTAGATTTTCTATGGCCGTTTTCCCCTCAGTGTGATGAAAGAGTAATGAATTCCTATCACTTAACTAAGGCAATAAAATAAAATATAAAATATTTGATGTGAAAAAAGAAGACAACAAATTAGGGGGAAATTTGTTAGCTAAATAAAGAAGTGATAGCTATCCTGATGGAGGTGGCTAATTAAATAATCAAAGTAAATATAGTCTCCTTGTCATTTGGGAACTTGAGATAAGCAACTCCCAATGACAGATGGTGACCCAGAAGCTGGAGAAAATACAATGTAAACTGCCTGCTTACCCCAGGCCAGTGACCCAGCCCAACAATGGGGGCTGAGCAGAGAATAAAAATAGGAGTTACTAGGCTAGGTGCCTGACTGATATGCTAAGGTAACCAGTCACAGGCCATGGATACCCAGCACATGGTGGAACTACCCAGATGGGCACACCAAGTCTGCATGGGCACAGTGTTTGGGAAAAGGGGGTCTGCTGAGTGGCGTCAGGAGGAAATGCAGTCCCTCACTTACCATACTTTCTGGGGAGAGGAAAGAAGGCATTCAAGAGCTGAGGGCCCATTAGCTTTATGGCAGGTCACAGAGCCACTGAGGAGGAATGAATAAGTGAGCTCTACCAGACTTATGGATCAGGGTTACTCAAAGAGGGGGGCTATATACAGGCAGGGTTAACGTTAGCCCTGTATTCTAAACCCTTGCTCACACAAATAGTCCCATTGAAATGAAGGGAACTACTTGTAAAAGGGCAGCTTTGTAAGGATTGTAGGATCAGGCCCTTCATCTCTGTTTATCATTCTGCATGTTATGAATTAGAGCAGGGGTAGGCAACCTATGGCACGGGTGCTGAAGGCGGCATGCGAGCTGACTTTCAGTGGCACTCGCATTGCCCGGGTCCTGGCCACCAGTCTGGGGGGGCTCTGCATTTTAATTTAATTTTAAATGAAGCTTCTTAAACATTTTAAAAACCTTATTTACTTTACATACAACAATAGTTTAGTTATATATTATAGACTTGTAGAAAGAGACCTTCTAAAACATTAAAATGTGTTACTGGCACACGAAACCTTAAATTAGAGTGAATAAATGAAGATTCGTCACACCACTTCTGAAAGGTTGCCGACCCCTGAATTAGAGAGTACCATGTTAGTACTAACTGGGTGTTGGGCATTTAAACAGCTAATTCATAAGGTTCTACTGGTAAATATATCACATCAGTATAGGACCCCAGTGTCCTTTTTAAATTTGCCTTTTTGATAGTGTGTGCTGGGTTAAACAATATGTAAACTGTTTTTCAGAGAGATGTCTTCACTAATGTACTGTGTGTTGTCTGCAATAATAATACTGATAAACCCTTCCAAAATATGTTCTATGTAATCAAGTTATTTGGAACTGACTGTGATCCTGAGATGACTTCTTGGAATCTCAGGCGAATAACAAACCACTTGAACCTTCACAGTCATTCTTCCTCAGACTGTTCTCATAGCATGCGAGGAAAATGGTGTGGAAAGGGAATTTTAGGAATGTTTCATTAGCCAAAGCAGGATAAAGAAAATATATTAAAGGAGGCCTTTAGGCTATTTGACCTATTATTTTCACTGGTCTTGCCTTTAAAAGGTCAAAAATCTTGGGAGTGTAACAGAGGTGAATACACAGAGGGGATGAAAGACCTTTGAGTCCTTCAAAGCTTGGAAATGTTATCCTTTTGTCATCTGGAGAAAAAAATGTTTGAAAGCTAGTGCATGAGAAGACTCCAAATTGAACCATTAATGCCAGCCAGGCCAGGTGCCAGGGAATTTTGCCGTGTTTACTGATCCCCTCCCTGATAAGAGCTGGCAATAAAAGACCACTGTTCATTTATAGTAACAATGAGGAAATCCCTCTTTGCACTGAACCTGTCATCCTGGCTGCTCTGCCAGGATGTTACCTGCTGAGGGGCAGTGCTGCGCAGCTCGGCAGGGGTAGCAGCCCATGACAGGCTATCAGTCAATGGCCTCACATCTACCCAACTGACTTTTATGAGAAAAGGAAAAAGCTCAGCAGGAGAAAACAGACAAATGAGGGAATGAGGGGTCAAATATTTATAGCAGAGCACAAGAGGTCTGAACTCCCACAGCAAATGGAGCAGGGTGGCAAGGAAAACAAAATTTGGAGAAAAGTGTAAACATACACCAATTCACTGCAGAGTTCAATGTAACTTGTTATCAAATAGGATAATTAGCAATGCTAATAAGTCATGGGTGGTACAAATCACAGGTATCATCACTTCAGACTTTTGATCACAGGGATTGTCTTTAAAGCTAACAGGAATCTTCCCTGATGCTGCTTTTCTGCAGCAGGAACTGGCTGAATTCTAAAATTCAAACACTGAGCTGCTGTTCAGTGAAGGAAAGAGCTGACAGAGAGGAACTGATAATAGATATGATAGTAACTGAGAAGATACAAATTTGAATAATCTATTGAAACTGGCCAATATGAAGTCTGGGGATTACACATTTTATAGTATATTTGCAGCAAGTTGCATTCTGTTCCTTCAAAAATATAACAAGAAAAGTCTGTATGCTAACATTAAGAACTGCCTACATGAAATTCATTAAAAAAATGCCATTTGGTGACTCCAGGGTTAAGGAACAATTCCTGGTCCCATGCAAGTCCATTTCAATTCATTGGTGCAGCAGCAAGTCCCAAAAAATAATTCAAATATTACATATATATAGTACATACAGTTGTGAATACATCTAAACAACCTGGCACAACATCACATTCAAAACAAAGAAACAAAACTAATCAGGATGAATATAGATTATAAATCACTCTACAGAGGCGTACCAAGTACCTTCCTTTAGACTCTCACAAAGAAATGGGTCAGATTAGGGTTGGAGTCCCATAAATATTCAGACCTATATGGGTGAAGAAAAACATACTTGGTTGAAATTAGAGCAAGGCAAATATTGGCCTTTTTTCTTTTATGAAAAAAGCAGATTTGGCTACATCAACATATGCCATGAATTCATGTTGGTTTTACTGATTTTTTTTTTGGTAAAACAAACAACAACAACAAAAAACTTTGGGGGGGAAAGTTTTATTTAGACATTTTTGAAACAAAATGTTTCAATTTTTTGGTTTTGAATTACTTTTCATTTCAAAACATCCTAACATATTTAAAATATTAATCATCAATAAATTCTCAAAATTGAATAATTTGATACCAAAAAATGTTTTGGAATTGCCAGCGAACTGAAAAATCCATTATTCACACAGCCCTAGTTGAGATGCCCATCCAAGACTTTCTATTTCAATAAATATATCAAAGTAGCAGATCAAATTTTTCAGCCCTCTTGCATCTGCCACTGCGCATGAGAATAGAGTCACATTTTGGCAGGAGATTGATTGGTGGTGTTGCCACCACTTTCTGACAGGGCAGGAGAGCTTTTAATTCCATTTGACAGAGGCTACCTAGGAGAAGTGCATCTCCTGGATCCTTCTCTTCCCTAACCTGCACATTGCATTATAGGTTTCAAGGTGGCTTGTGCCACATCTCCCTCAGTCCAGGTGAACTTTTTGAGACAACTATAGCCTGGATGGTGCCAGAGGACACCAAGTGAACCAGGCTCAATAGGCATTTGGCAGTATTCTGTACTGATGCCTAAAGCTGAAAGAGAAACTAGAATGCAACTGACATCAGTTTTGCCTCATTTAGCTACACTCATAAGAATTCCATCTGATATCTCAGACATACAATGCTTTTCATAAAAGAAACCAAGATGCTCTTTTGTTCACAAAAACACTCAGGGCTTGAACAGTTTTCAAATTTATCTCACTTTCTATATATTCCAAAAAGCTACTATTTTACTTTGAAGCCTTTTTCTGGATGGTAGCCTTCTGCCTGAAATTTATACCTTGGAAACAAATCCATATTTCACAGTCAACAGCTTCTTCATCTTTGCCTTACCCCATCAATTGGGCTTGGTCTCTTTTGTTCTTCATTTCCAAGCATTCTTGTCAAGTGCACGTGACCTAGCCATCTTAGTCAATATTCCCTCAGCTTTTCCACAATGGAGGTTACCTGCATAATGGCTCAGACAGTTTTATTACACTGCATATCGACTCTGACCTTACCCAACATCCATCCAAGCACCCTCATTTTGGCAGTGTGACATAGTAATTCTTTTCTCTTCCTCACTGGCCAGCATTCTGAACCATATGGCATGCCTGGCTTGATCATAATCTTATACACTTTGCTCTTTAGTTTGCTTGACAAATGCTTATTGCAGAGAATTCCCATCAACTCCCTCCATTTACACCAAGTGCTCTTCGTGTGGCTTCTAACATCCAAATCCGCTTCATGGCTCAACATGGCTGAACCAAGCTATTTAAATTGTTGCATGACTTTATCCCTATACAATTTAGTTGTATTGGCTTCTCGTTGTCCCTCTTGATAAAGCATCACCCGTATTCCATCTTTTATCCGCTGATTTGTAAGCTGTTTTCTTCTAATGCAGCCCTCCATAGTTCTGGGTCCCTTTCCAGTTTGTATTTATCTTCACAGCACAATATAACATCACTGGCAAAAAGCGTGGTCCATGGAGTCTCACCCCTAATCTCCTACATCAAGGTGTCCATTAGAGTTACTGATAGATGTGGGTGTAAGACTGATTCTTGATGTAAACGTACACTGTAGTGAAGGACTCACTGTAGCTGCAGCTGCTTCTCACTACTGTTGTGCTACTTTTGTACATGTCCATGATACTTCAAACATATCTCTGACTGTTGTGCAATTGCAGGCACCACCATAACTGTTCTCTAGGAACTATGTCATAAGCCTTCTCTACATTTTACAGTCGACTGTGGAAATGATTTATTTAAGTTAAACAGCAACAGTGCAAAATGTGTTTTACTCAAAGAAAACTGGTTTAATGGTATAACTGATTGGCTCCTAAATCTCTCAGATACAATTTCCCTCAATGGGTAGGAAAAATATGAACAAGAACCCTCACCATGGGTTCAGCACAGGAATTATTCAGAAATAATTCTGCTTAGCTTTTATATAGCACTTTATATCTCCAGAGCACTGTTGCTACATATACTTACAAAGTATTCTCATTTCATAGATTTCATTAGAGCAGCCACGTAGAAGCACAAAGAGAGAAAAGCATCCATGAGCTAAAGAGATGAGCTTCAAAACTGTGACTCCAATGCTGAGAAAAAATAAAAATAAAATGCAGCAACTGCCCCTCCCAACTCTAAAATCATCATCTATTTTTATTACAAGAAATTAGAAAAGCCACTTTACCTAACTCACCATATGTTTGTAAAACATAGTTCAATAATGGTCAAAATACTATATTTTCCATTGTCTGTGCAGAAGACTAGAATCTGGGTTCTAATTCCTGCTACTAGCACTGAGTAGAACATGGATGGAGCCTTCTCCCTAATTCTTCCTCCTGTCAGTTTTGTTGAAAGAGTGGAGCAGACAATCTCCCTGTCTTGTATTGCTGAAACTGAGCCCTCACTGACTGCCATCAGAAGGACTATCATCTTTCTCAGAGAGAATCTGCCCCCTCCCCTCCAAAAACAAGGAAGTCTGGACAAATTCTTCAGGTTTGATAAAAGCATTGAAAGTTGGCTGCCTCTGTCCAGGCAGCCATACAGCCATAACCAGCAATGGGGAACTTAAGCATCATGGATGAATAGCATACCAGAAGTTCCCCAAAAATAACACCCCTCCCACACACACATGCCAAATAATTATCATACGATTCTGGGCTGCATTTCTAGGAGGCATAGCACAGAAATCACAATCCATGCAGTGTGGGGACTAAGGTAGCTTTAAGCCATTTTGGTGCCCTCACAATCATAGGCTTTTCTGGTATCTGGAGCTGACCCTGACATAATTTAGACAGCTCTGGAGGTGTCACTAGGCTATCCCATTGGCCACAATGCTGCCCAGAATCTCCACAATGCTACATGCTGTGGGCCTGCCTCCAACACACTTCTCCCATTGCTAGTCCTGCACGTGGCATATTCATACTCTAGGGCAGGGGTAGCCAAACCATGGCTCGCAAGTTGCATGTGGCTCTATTACAGAGCCCCCCATCTCCCATTTTCCACCTACCAGACTGGAGGGAAGCTCAAGACCTCTGCATTTCAGCAGGGTGGTGGGCTAGGGGCTTCTGACCAGCGAGGTGGGGGGTCTTGGGGCTTCAGCCCCATGGAGCAGGCTTGCCAGCAGGACCAGATTTCCAATTAGGAAGAGTAGGCATGTGCCCAGGGGTGCCGGTGTTCTAGGGGCACCTAAAAGTTAAAAGTGGGATAAAAGTTTCATTTTTTATAGAGACCCCCAAAGGCTGGGGGAGGGGGGAGGAAGGCACTGAAGATAGGGTTGCCAACTTTCTGATTGCAGAAAACCGAACACCCTTGCCACACGCCCTGCCCCTTCTCCGAAGCCCTGCCCCCCACTCACTCCATCCTCCCTCCCTCCATCGCTCACTGTCCTCCACCCTCGCTCAAACGCTCACTTTCACCGGACTGGGGCAGAAGGTTGGAGTGCGGGAGGAGGTGAGGCTGGGGGTGCGGGCTCTGGGGTGGGGCCAAGGATGAGTTTGAGGTGCAGGAGAGAGCTCAGGGCTGGGGTAGAAAGTTGGAGTGCGAGAGGGACTGCGGGCTCTGGGAGGGAATTTGGGTGCTTAGGGCTTGGGCAAGTGTTGGGGCACGGAAGGGGGTGGGGCTAGGGATGAGGAGTTTGCAGTGCAGGAAGGGGGCTCTGGGCTGGAGACGACGGGTTCAGAGAGTGGGAGGGGGTATGGGTATGGGTTCTGGGCTGAGGGTGCGGGCTCTTGGGTGGGGCCAGGGATGAGGAATTTGGGGACAGGAGGGGGCTCAGGGCTGGAGCAGGGGGTTGGGGTGTGGGATTCTGGGAGGGAGTTTGGGTATGGGAGAAGGTTCAAGGCTGGGGCAGGAGGCTGGTGTGTGGGAGGGGTGTAGTCTCTGGGAGGGAATTTGAGTGTGGGAGGAGGATTAGGGCTGGGGCAGAGGGTTGGGGCATGGGAGGGGGTGGGGAGTGTGGGCTCCATGTGGCGCTTCCCCCAGGCAGCTCTCAGGAAGCAGCTGGCATGTCTGGCTCCTAGATGGAGGCATGGCCAGGTGGCTCCTCATGCTGCCCATGCCTGCAGGCCCCACCCCCACAGTTCCCATTGGCCACAGTTCCCAGCCAGTTCCCAGAGCCAGCACTCACAATGGGGGCAGTGTGCGGAGCCCTCGTGGCCACCCCTGTGCCTAGGAGCCAGACTTGCCAGACACTTCTGGGAGCTGCATGAAGCCAGGGCAGGCAGGGACCCTGCCTTAGCCCTGCTGTGCCACTGACCAGGCTTTTAGCAGCTCAGTCAGCAGTGCTCAAAAACCTCACACCTGGCAACCTAGCTGAAGATGCTGGGCTTAGGGGCTTGTAAGGTGTAAATCAGGCCCTGCCTGCCTGGGCTTGGGGCTTCAGCTGGAGTGGGGCTGAAACCCAAGCCCTGGCAAGCACCTCACGAGGGGCTGAAGCCCCAACCCCCAGCATGTTTGCCCCAGCTCTCCAACTTCTGAAGATTGTCATATTTGGCTCAGTAGGTCAGTAAATTTGGCTACCCCTGCTGAAGGGCTTGCAAGTGGGTCATTGGAGGACAGCTTTATAGTTGTCTTCCACAGATCAGGTACTCAAGGAACCCTCTCCCACCTAGATATGGGGTTTCTGGAGCCTCTCTACACTGCTCCCACCTTATTACCTGTTGTAAAGGCGCCAAAGCTTGAGGGGTTTGAGGATCTCAGTCTCAGATTTTACAAAAGCAAAGGCACATCTGTCCATAACTTCAGGGAAAAACATGCCTTCACGATGTAGGCTGGTTTGCATCTATTTTACATGGATGTGAATAGCCTGCTCATATGATAAAACAATGCAGAATCAACCTTATAGGTTTGCTGCATGGCACTGAGAATATCTGCCCTGGGTCTGATAACTTACTTTTATTTAGAAGGAGCAAAGAATCCTGTGGCACCTTATAGACTAACAGACATTTTGCAGCATGAGCTTTCGTGGGTGAATACCCACTTCTTCGGCTTGCATCCGAAGAAGTGGGTATTCACCCACGAAAGCTCATGCTGCAAAACGTCTGTTAGTCTATAAGGTGCCACAGGATTCTTTGCTACTTCTATAGAATCAGACTAACACGGCTACCCCTCTGATACTTTACTTTTATTTATATATTCTGAGAGAAAAGCATATATAATTCCTCCATATATATATATAAAAATTAGCCTTTCTTGTTTGTTTCTTTAGGTGATATATATATATCACCTAAAGAAACAAACAAGAAAGGCTAATTTTTAACCTGCATCCACATCCATGGGGTAATATACCCAGTGATCATATATGTTACGATAACTCATGAACTAGTGGCCCTCCAACTATGCTAGGACATTGTCACATGTACTCAATTAGGAAAAAATAGCATAAAAACATTTTTCTATATAAAAAATAGTATGTAGTATACAAATGTACCCTCAATGTGTTGCACTGTTATCCTGTATTTGTAGTAGTTCTTTTACACGTGTGTGCTTCTAATATCTTGTACTGTAATAGTGGCAACTAGATCTCCCTCACTAAGCAAGCTGGTTTTTTTTTACATAAATATAATTTGCATATGCTAATTGATAATGCATAATTTGAAGGGTAATGTTGTACCACTAGCACATATGTTGCAATAACTCATGAACTAGTGGCCATCTTACTATGCCATTTTAGGATATTGCATATGCTAATTGATAATGAATTGCAGAGACAGTGGTCGCTGCATACAGTCACTCTAATGTAGAAGGTACTCCAAGGAGGCTTTCCAGGAACAGTTTTGGCCTGTATAGAAATCATATATAGTTTTCGTGCTGCAGTGAATTACGGGTGCAGTTAGACATATTTGCAGTGTCAGTGATGGTATTTGTGCTCACAGGCCAATCCTGTGCTTACATGTTATCATGAATCAGAGCCACAATGAATTGTGGGAGCAAAACTACACCGCTATAATGTAGGTCAGGTCTGAAAATCAGTTTTTACAAATGAACAGAAATATTAGAAAGCTTAGAATTTTTATTTATTTACAAATCTGGATTGACTTGCTGCAATTACTTGATTCTCAGTGCATAGGCTCCTTTCTCATGACAGATACATTTGAAAGGATGTATAGTTCCAAACATAAGAGGAATTTCTCCTTGACCTCTGGGGACATATCCTGTTGTCAGTTACTCTTAGTTAACATTTCTTACTTCTCTGAAGTGTACAGGGTTGCATGGGTGACACCAAAACTTGTTCTCTAGAAACTGATAACTTACTTTATTTAAAATAATGAATTGTGTATTTGAAATATTTGACATTGTATGAAATATTCATGTTTTATTCTCAGAAGGTTATTTGAATTTTATAAAAGAATAACTTCTTAAACTGGAGGGAGTAGTGAAGAGACAAAAATGGAAAGTGTTATCTCTTTAAACAAACTAAACAAGATACTGTTAGGACTGAATTCCTCTTATACTGGTAGGATTATAAACCAAAACATGGGGGATCTAAACTGGATGGGGGTGGAAAGAAGTAACTCCAGTCATGTCTTGTTTTCTTGACCATCTCCTTCGCTAATTAGTTTAACAATCAGAAGCATAAACTTAATATTCCACAACTAAATTAGATGTTTAATATTTGACACAGTAAAGTTATAGTTTTTGTGTTAAACTAGTAATAAAACAGGTTGATTGATTTACAAATGACTTACAGTCTTCCCGGTACTTTGCTCCAGTGCTCCTGGTGACACAAATGATGTCACTTTTTAGCAAGATAGAAGTAGCTTAGAAATGCCAACTGTAATTCAAACTTTTTTTAAAAAAATTACAATTCATAGTGTCACAGTGAGAAGAATTTTTTGTGCAAATTCAGGCTGCTGGGCTAAACAAAATACAGTTTTCCTTAAAATACATATCAGGGACTATGTACATTAAACTATATTTAAACACACTGGTCTGCAATAAAATGAGAGATGCTTGGTCCAGTTAGTCAAGCCTGGTGTTTTTAAAAGTAATAAAAACATTCTTGGCAGCACCTGTTATAAAATGATAAATTTAACATTAATGAAAGACTCCCATTGATTCCAATAAGTTTAGGACCTGGCCTTTAGTCCTTGGAGGAGGGAAGAAGATGAATATGAATGATACTTTTGATTCACTCCAGCCTCAGCCCTGAAAAACAAAATAGAATTTTTACCAAACTCTACTTGGAACAGTAGCTGACAGTTGGGGGCTGACAGAAATCCATAGCTCCTGCATCATATCCTGTCCACCTTCTTATGAAGATAGATTCATTTCTTGAGGTTCCAAAATCTCTACAATTCCTTTTTTCCCTACAGCATAGTGAGTTCTCTGTCACTGGACAGCTGTCTTATATTCCAAACCTTTCATATATTTTGGAATTTAGCTTTCAATCTTGTAATAATATTCTTGTCTAATGAGGTCTTGACATTTGTCACTGTTCTTCTAGGTTTGTGCTTGTAATGACGTTCAGGCCATAGATGGAGAGAAAATTAGGAGTTAAAATATTCCTGACAGAGAGAACTCTGGAAGAAATTGCATGACTGCTGGAATTAAATTTTATGGGAGGAACACAAACAGACAGACAACCAGATAATCGCCTGTTATTTATAACCATTTAGGAATGAATGAAGGCAGTTTATTAGGACAACAAACTGAAACACAATAAAACATAATGAAAACAAATATTATTTTAATAAAAAAGAAGAAATAATATGTAATTTTCCAAGTTTTTCTTACTTGTGGTCCATTTGGACCCATTCTTGTTTTTTTTCATGTAATAAAAAAATTAGAATCTGGAAGCAGACCAGTGACATTCATACCACATCTCAACATTAATTACATATCAGAAAGATACATAGCAGAATAACAGTCTATTTTAGAAATGTTATTCACAGTTTTAAAACAGCAAAGAGTCCTGTGGCACCTTATAGACTAACAGACGTTTTGGAGCATGAGCTTTCATACCCACTTCGTCGGATGCATGTAGTGGAAATTTCCAGGGGCAGGTATATATATGCAAACATTTTAAAAACATTTTATAAGAGCTATTTTTTTATCCCTCCATCTATAAAAACATTGTACCCTTAGTACCATGAGTCCATCTGTAAAGGCTTTAGAGAAAGGTAAATGGTAAGCAATAAGGTTTTGGAAACCACAAAACAAAACAAACAAGAACACCTAGAAAGAAAAATTGCTATGTTCTCTTTGGACAGCTGGAAACCCCATTCCCGAAGTGTTCGTAACTCTGAGGTTCTATTGTAATGTATGCAAATATGACTTTCAGCATTTCCAGTACCCATTTCTAGAACCCTCTGGATGTGTCTCTTAGAACACTAGTCTCAGGGGGTAGCCATGTTAGTCTGTATCCACAAAAACAACAAGGAGTCTGGTGGCACCTTAAAGACTAACAGATTGGGCATAAGCTTTCATGGGTACAAAAATCACTTCATTTTCCCCCCACTCCATGCATCTGAAGAAGTGAGGTTTTTTACCCACAAAAGCTTATGTCCGAATACATTTGTTAGTCTTTAAGGTGTCACCAGACTCCTTTTTCTTTTTCTTAGAACATTGGCTCTCAACCTTTCCAGACTATTGAACCCCTTTCAGGAGTCTGATTTGTCTTGCGTACCCCCAAGTTTCACCTCACTTAAAAACTACTTGCTTACAAAAATCAGATATATGAGTACAAAAGTATCACTGCACACTATTATTGAAAAATTGCTTACTTTCTTATTTTTATCATATAACTATAAAATAAATCAGCTGGAATATAAATACTGTACTTACATTTCAGTGTATAGTTTATAAAGCAGTATAAACAAGTCATTGTTTTTATGAAATTTTAGTTTGTACTGACTTCGCTAGTGCTTTTTATATAGCCTGTTGTAAAACTAGGCAAATATCTAGATGAGTTGATGTACCCCCTGGAAGACCTCTGCATATCCCCTGGGGTACGCGCACTCCTGTCTGAGAACCACTAGAATGTAAGTGAGACACTACATGCCACGTGCAACACTTAGAACTCTGAGTCTGAATGAGTTAAAACTGATTATTTGCATTTTTCTCAGAGCCATCTCTGTTCAAGAAACCAGTGGAGAACAGTGGAGAACAATTTTTGAAAAAAAAAGCATATTTTTATAAACTATCTAACTCAAACAGCTTTTTTTGATTTACTTTAAACATTTCATAATATTCCCCTTTGGGCTAAGCGTCGCCATGAGAAATTTCAAGCCAAGGATTTGGAAAAGTTATAGGCAGCTAAACCAGGGCTTTGAAGAGAAACGTCCTACAACTTTAACTAGGTCATCTTTACTGTAGCTTCATAAGCCAGTGAAAATACCTGATATCAAAGCTATTTGTAGCTCTAGAGTAGCATGTTTTGGGCTTCACTTTGAAAAGTTGCATATGAAATATAATTCATACATCTTGTTCAGAAATCTATATAAGGAGCCAGAGACTAACGTCTAACAAATTTATATAAGGAGCCAGAGGCACAACGTCTAACAAATTTGTTTTATGGTGAGAGCTGCCAAATAGTTATTGATAAATGCAGCAATACACTAAGTGTACCCCAAGAATCTGTCAAAATTGAAAAAAGATTGCCACCTATTTCCAAATCTTTATATATTTCATACTTTCATCTTACTTGAATTAAAACACAGTCCCAACACATCTAAATTAATCTATATTCCACATATTTCTGAGGCAATCACTTGTGTGTTCAATTCTCTCTTATACCTCTCACCATTACCGTTTTTTATTTTTTAAAAAACCTTTGCCAACCATCACAACTGTTTTGCAAAAAGCTCCCTCCAGAATCTAATCCAAAAACACTCCCTTAGATTAGCTGATGGAGAAGGCTATAAGATCAGCTTTTAAAGGCTAAACATCTCATCACTTCAATAATGTGGTTATTCTTTGAACCTCTATTAGGCCAGAGACACAAAGTCTGATGGCTAATATAGTTCTCCCACTGGGCAGCTATGGATTGTTAACACATTGTTGAAATGGTTACTTAAGGAACTTGCATTTTATTGGGTTAAACATTTCTCATCATATTAGTTCAAGGAGTATAATAAAAAGATTACAGACACTGAACTTTATTTAATATGCATTTTAGCTAACATCTGAGGAGTTCTTCCTCCAGTTATCTTCTTCTTAATGTATGTGCAACATGCCTTATGTGGCACGTGACCAAGATTCATCACCAATTTGGTCCACTGGTTAGATCATTCACTTTCTCAGCTTGGGCCAGGTACTGATGGGGAGTGTGACGTGGCCATAGATCTATGACCCCATTCCAGTAATAACTTAGGGCAACAGCACCACATTTTAAAAAAAATTCAATTGATTGCAAAAAAGAATGACAAATGGTTCAAAATACTTGGATTCTGGCAGGTATTAACAAGATAAAACAGATAAACAAAACTGAACTGCCACGCCATATATCAAGATGGTTGATATTGATTTTGATTTTATGTATGCCTTTCAAGGGCATGGCCAAGTTTAGCCTCATCAGCATTCAGAATATATATGTGTACTGTGTATATATATATATATACACATATATATATTTGTAATTTGAGCTTTTGCCTTCCTCTTCCTCTAGGATTCCTTCTTCCAGTACACTCTATTTTAACCCTGCATTAACTAACTTGGGTTAAAATAGTAGTGAAGACATGGCAACTCAGCTTTTAACTGTGGTTAGCAGCTCAAGTTCAACTTCCGGCTCCCTTATAAGCTTTAACTTGAGCTGCTAACCCAAGTTAAAAGCCAAGGTGCCATGTTTTCACTGCTATTTTAACCTAAGTGAACTAATGTGGGATAGCTAACCTGAGTTAAGAACACAATTTCTTTTGAAGTGTAGACATAACCTTAGTTTCATCTTCAATTGGTCATAGCTCCACTGAAGTTAACGGGAGTATGCCAATTTTCACCAGCGGTGGATCTGGTCCACATATGTTTAATTACACACACACACACACACACACGCCTACATTAAAAGAACATTATTAAGGTTCCAAAGTCAAGTACTCACATGTTAGGAAGTGCCAAAATTAATGTTCCTTGTGGTCAATGACATTTCAAAAAAGGTTTTCAAAATTGGATGGAACTAAACAGTATATATTTTCCACCTTCCTAAATGTTGCACAAAGGTCTGTGAAGTACTGTACAAGGTCCTTTATAGACAAAAAAAAATCTGTTTTACAAAACAATGCAGTTAATAAATAGCTGTGTTTAGTGAGATGCTGTATGAAACTAGAGTTTCATGGGTAAATTGTACACTATTTAATGGTATGTTGTGTGACCAAAGGAGACAGGAAAATATAATACTACTGTAATATAATATTAATACATTATTTCTGGCAACATTAACAGGGTCCATTCCTGCTCCCAATAGCAATCAATGGCAAACACCCATTGACTTCAAATACCCAGAATTAAGTCCTTCATTATTGAGCACTCTAAGATCTGAAAAGTAACAATAGCAGCATTAGGCCCTAAATTAGGATGAATTTCCTTAATTTCTGGTATTCCAATTTCACATATTTGTGTTTATCATCTTCTTCAGGCTCCTGAAATCAACTGAGACCTCGTTTCTTGCACTGTTGATGAGATTACTATGTATACATCACTGTCGCTATCAGAAAGAACACTGAACCTTTGAAACTGGATGAAAAATATTCTATGGGAATAACAAGTTTTAAAAGTTTGTATGACTTGTTTTTCTACCATGAGAATGTTCCATAAAATATTTTCCACCTTCTTTCGAAAGTTCAGAATTCTTTCCAACAGTAACAGGCAATGCATATACAGTAATCTTGTCAATAGTCCAAAAAAAGAAAGTCTCTCTTAATCGGGGGATCTTTTTCAGACTACACACTGAAGGTATGTCTACAGTGCAATAAAAGACCCATGGCACAGCTGCGGCTGGCCCAGGACAGCTGACTCAGGCTTGCAGGTCTCGAGCTATAAAACTGCAGTGTAGACGTTCAGGCTCGGACTGGAGCCTGGATTCTCAGAACCCACAAGGGTGATGGTGACAAAGCCTGGGCTCCAGTCCAAGCTTGAACATCTACACTGCAATTTTAGAGCCCCACAAGCATGAGTCAGCTGACCTATATCACCGAAGAGTGCAACCTTTTTTTAGTTTTGCTACTCTTTATAATACAAGGAATTTTCTTTCAAAATTCCCTCAAAGTTTAACTGCCAAAACAGAGTGGAATGATTATCATGCAACATGAAAATATACCTATCCCTAATTATGTTAGATTGGATAAGAGAGAGAGCCACTTGGGACATTAAGGGCAGTTTAAATTTACACATTCCACAATAACTAGATTAAATAAATATAACTATTGGTAATATCAAACACTGTTTCTACAATCAAGGAGCAAGGGTTGGAAAATAATTAGGCTCAGGCCTACATCTCAGGGTCAATGATCCAAAACAAGGCCCCTTTGTCTTACTAGAGTTTCACTGTGACGACTTTGTGGTCAATAGTTACTACTACAGAAGTGAAAATAAGCAGTGAAATGGAGAAGGTTGAACTGAACCTAAAACAATTTGCAGTCAGTATAAAGAGTTGCTTAAAAGTACAGCTCTTAAAATGGTTTCAATACAGCCAGTGGAAATATGCTCCTTCACAGGATTTGTTTGAAGATAGGGATTGTTATTTCTTAAATATAAAGACTCCCAAGGCATTAATTCTTATATGCAAAAGATTACTGAAAGTGTAACACTGCCACTTGCCTCAATCCTAATATTTATCATCAGTAAACTCAGTGTAGAACTGAAACAAACTCTTCCCTTTCCTCATGGTTGTTGTCATGCTAATAGGCCATCTAATCATATTTCTTATTATCTGCTTCAATAGTGAGAACTGGTCTGGGTGGTGGTTGTGTTGGTATTACTCTTTCCCAGATATAAACAAATTTTTTCACCATGGCCAAATAAAAATTCACCTTCTGCTGCCATTGTTTATTTGGATTGTTAATTCAGGCCTGGACCAGCACCTTTTTCATTCTATTTTCAAATCACATATCTTTTGGGAATTACATGTCTTTTGTCTTTAGTATTTCCTAATTCTTTGGCCAATGCTATTTTAGAGTCTCATCATCTGTTAGCCATGTGATCGGATCTGAAAAATCTCTTTACTTATCCAAGAAGTTCTTATATAATCAACATACGGTATAGGATAAATTCTGCAGAATTCTGTTTTGAATGGCAAATGGCATATACCTGAACAATGAGTGTATTGTAATGCTAAATAGCACTAATATTGGGTCCAGGGGACACTAATATTGGGTCCCCTGGACCCAATATTGTGTGAGGGTAGCAATCTATCAAGTTCCCAGGGGTGGTCATGGTACATGAATGACAAAGGTTCAGTGGGTCATGAGAATTCAGAATTACCAAGCTAGCTCTAGAGCACTTCTACTGTATGTATGACTGAATTCCCAAGAGCAGTTGTGGTGCATGAGTGGCCAGAGGTCACCAGGTCATGAGAATTCAGAAAGCTCTAGAGTCCCACAAGCAGCACTCTACCTAGTAACCAGCTAACCTCACATAACTTCTCATGTACTCTCTTCAGCAGTGTCAGGATTTCAGCAAACTTTCAGCAAATCACGATGACCCAGAAGTGCCACAAATTTGAAAAATAAGACAGAATAATAACATGTACATATGACTAATTCTAGAATGTGATCACACAACAACATTTCCATAAAATGGGCAACCTAGTCATCACAAAATGCATAATATGCCTTCCAGAGCACATACATGTAGCATATGTTTCATGATGCATGTGCAATAAAAGTTCCACAGCATATGCAAAAACTTTTTACAACTTAACAAGAAAAAAAAGTTTGTGAAACAGAAGGTTTTTTCTGCTCTGGGGATTTGAATCCATTCATTTACTGACATAGCTCTGAAAATGGGTGATCAGCAAGAGTTAACAGCTAACCCAAAAATTCTGAAATAAAAAGGAGCTGAAGTTGTCTAAAACAGAAAAGAGGGGATTTCTGTCTTTAATTTCTGGGACAATGTAAGTCCAGATATTATGGTAATGGGAATATAGACAAATAAATAGCAAGCAAAGAAGACTTTTTGGAGGCCAAATATCAAAGCTAAGTTCTTCTGAAGTGTCTGGGTGCACTACTAACTTGGATGCCATTAGAAACTGGAAAGAAGCAGACAAATGGGAACTTTCTTCAAAAAGAAAATCTTACTGGAAATCATGAGAATGGTGTCAAAGAGCCAAGAATCCTTTTTATTAAAAGAGATGAGGATTTCTGATGGTGGAACTGTGAAGAACAGTAAAGGAGCCCTTAACTAAATTAATTAGAGTTCAAGTGGAAAGTATTTGTACATACAAGGAAAACCAGCATTATTTATCTTTTGTAGGTTTTTAAAAAAAAAAAAAAAAAAAGCCAAAACCACATAACTTTTCATTTAGTGGAAGTCTGCTGATTTCAACAAAGATAAGTTCAGATGACAGCACAGCACCACAAAACCAGCCAATGAACAGGACAAAGATAAAAGGCTTTGCTTAATTTCTCCTTAAGTAGTCCATTATAAAGGGTTGAGATGGTAAGGTATTTTACTCATTTTTTGGAAATGAGAGAGAATTTTTAATGATAGTTCCAGGAACATTCTCAGTTTTGCCACATTTTGTAAAAGTGAAAACCAACATTTTCTCACAACTTCTTAGAAACATAAAAGACTATAGATATCTTAAGGTAAGAAACTTGAAAGTGAACCCAGGGGAATATTTTGCTGACCACAGGGACCTTAATTATTTGACTCTCTGGATCTGCATTATTAGTGTATTTAACCAGTCTGAATATTCTCATTCATGGGGTTGTTGAAATTTTTTAAAGGAAGAATTAGGAGAAAAATCCCAAATTTAAGAGGAAAAATACACATTTGCTTCATATACCTTATAAACAGAAAATTGTATCAGAATTAAAACCAAGTTGTCCAAGCCCAAATCTCATCCTTTTCACTAAAACAAACCCAACATTTTTCTTTTCAGATTTCAATAAATATCTGTAATCTTCGTGTCATGGTACAATTTCTATGACCGCCCTCACATCCCAGATTAGAATGCATCTTGAGCTTCTGGCTGCAGGAACCCTTGCCTCAAATAAGAGAATAAATGAGCAGTGGGCAGACTCTTGCAGAGCTACTGAAGACTTGTGTGAGATTCCCAACATAGTTACATCACTATTTTTCAAATGGCAAGGAGGTGAGAGAGAGAAGGAATGTTAGGGTGCAGGAAAGGAAACAGATCTGGCGGGGCTATTGGAAGAAAGGAGAAGTCAGGGAGGAAAGAGTGAGGGTGCAGGTAAAATTCAACGGTTCAGAGAAGTTTGGATAAGCTTTCAAACAATTTAGGAGTTCTAAACTGAACATCCAAATCTGTATGGATTCTCCAGTCCTTATTAAGACACCCAGGTTGGATTCTGGCAAATACTTAGGTATCAACACGTCAACATTAGGGAAGATTCAGCTAGTTTAGATTGCAGAAGCCTGCCTCATCAGCAACACCAGCCACCAAGACCACATCACCCTGCTTCTCTGTTCTCTCTAAAAGTTCCCCACAAACTACTGTATCAAATTCAAGGTCTCTATGTTAATCTTCAAGGGGCTTCATGGATGGTTTTCTCTTCTTGATTATGACCTCCCTGAACTGCTACTTTTCTCAGCATCAGTGAAGCAGTCATCAAAGGGGAAGTTCAGGTTTCTTGGCATATTATTAATTTCCCTTAAAACTGAGGAGTAATGTCACTTTCCTTTTGGAGGATCTAATACTTCTTTAAGCAAGACCTCCCTGGTGCTTAGTCTCCAATTTCCAGACAGTGAAGAATATAAAGTCCTCCAAACTTTCAGATTTCAGGGAAAGTGCAACAGTATTTAGGGTCACATAGTACATCAGCTCAGTAATCTTTTGCTTTCAGGGTTGAAAGTATATATTTACCTAGTGGATCGTAATTTGTTTATAACTAATATAGCATTTGGAATATTGTCATTTGCTTACTTGTCAACTGTTTGTGTCATCCGTTCCCAGGTAACAGAGCTCTAGGATAAGCAAAATAATCCTCGACAAGATAATTCATAACAAACCAATACATTTGCTTGAAAACCCCTTCCATGCAGGTGTGTAATTCCAATAATAGCCTAAATCCTTAGGACTGTGCAGACCCCCTATTTCATGAAGGAGCTCCATGTTGTCCTAACCAATCTTTAAGACAGTCAGCCTTATTTCTGTGAGAACTGCAAAGGCCAAGAAGAGATAGGGAGCTCATGCAGATGAGGTGTTCTCTCCTGCCAGTGACTTGCTGTGGATCATGGACCTTTTCTTTTTCCTGTGTAGTGGTCACAGAGGCTACTGAAGCACTGATGTGATGCTGCCTGCAGAGGGTGAGAGAATAGCCTGAAGATAGAGATGCTCAGTCGGAGCTTCTCACAATCAATGCTTGTGGGAAGGAGTGTTTGTGGGGAGCTCTGCTGCTGACTTTCCATTATTCCTTGCAAGGCAGGACATGTGTGTGGGTTCTTGAAGCTAATGGCCTCCATTGCAAGCTACCAAATCTATTTTGGAGCTGTCAGATAGCTCTAGCACTTGATGGGAAGAGCCGGCTTGCTGTGTGCCCAGCTGTCAGTCAGATAAAAACACACTAATTCGCTTCAGGGATATCGGGAGGAAATTATAGCACAGGACAATGCCACTGCCAGATATGTCAGTTGGTAATAGATTCTCAGACTATGCTTTCAGGGGAAGTATGTGGGTGACCACAAGGAGCTTCTCATGAGGATTCCAACTGTGCTCTGCTAACTTAAAGTTCAACCAAACCAAGGCCCACTTTCTGGACTCCTTCCCATGTTGGGGGAAGATTAGTATTTGACTCAGGGCTGGTCTACACTAACGCTGTAAGTCGATCTAAGTTATGCTAGTTCAATTACATAAATTATGTAACTGAAGTCGACATAACTTAGGTTAACTGATAGCAGTGTCTGCACCGTGTAATGTCAACAGGGGACACTCTCCCATCGACTTAGTGTGTTTTCATTCGATCCACTAAATTAACACTGCTGCATCGATCATAATTTAAACAGTAGTGCCAATTTAGCCAGTGGTGTAGACATGGCCTCAGTGAAAGAAAGGTTGATTCACCCCCATGCTTCACACAAGCCAGTACTCTTTTTTTTCTTTGTAAAATACATTTAGCAAAAAGAGTGAAAACTGTGTGTATTAAAATTTGAGTTTGCTTGTGGTTTACAGTGTGATATAGAATGTGGGAGTCCCATCTTCTCTGGGTAGCAGGAAGACCAAGAGTATAAATAGGAGATGTGAAATCAACCAGAGAAGCCTCAGCATCCCCTGACTGATAGGACTCGCATTAAATATTATCTGACCCTTAGGCTTGATGTAGCCTTTATTTACAAACATGCATTCCATTAAAACAGTAGTGGGGAACCTGAAACCCCAGGGCCGCATGTAGCCCATCAGGGTAATCTGATTGAGGGCCACAGAGACATGCTGGCCATCGCTTCCTGCAGCTCCCAGTGGCCAGGAACAGCAAACTGCAGCCACTGAGAACTGCAGGCGGCCGTGCCTGTGGACTGTCAATGTCAGCAAAATGTCTCGCAGCCCATAATCAGGTTACCCTGATAGGAAGCATGCGGCCCATGGGCCACAAATTGCCCACCACTGAACTAAAATCAGGATGTTTGCATGGATAGAAGTGATAAAAAAGTATTAAGAGTAAGATGGCATAAGAATGGCCCTACTGGGTCAGACCAAAGGTCCATCCAGCCCAATATCCTGTCTACCAACAGTGGCCAATGCCAAGTGCCCCAGAGGGAGTGAACCCAACAGGCAATAATAAAGTGATCTCTTTCCTGTCATCCATCTCCACCCTCTGACAAACAGAGTCTAGGGACACCATTCCTGACCTAACCTCCATGAATTTATCTAGTTCTCTTTTAAACGCTGTTATAGTCTTAGCCTTCCTCAGGCAGAGTTCCACAGGTTGACTGTGCGCTGTGTGAAGAAGAACTTCCTTTTAGTTGTTTTAAACCTGCTGCCCATTAATTTAATTTGGTGACCCCTAGTTCTTATATTATGGGAACAAGTAAATAACTTTTCCTTATTCACTTTCTCCACACCACTCATGATTTTATATACCTCTATCATCTCCGCCCTTAGTCTCCTCTTTTCCAAGCTGAAAAGACCTAGCCTCTTTAATCTCTCCTCATATGGGACCAGTTCCAAACCCCTAATCATTTTAGTTGCCCTTCTCTGAATCTTTTCTAATGCTAATATATCTTTTTTGAGATGAGGAGACCACATATGTATGTAGTATTCAAGATGTGAGCATACCATTGATTTATATAAGGGCAATAAGATATTCTCCATCTTATTCTCTATCCCTTTTTTAATGATTCTTAACATCCTGTTTGCTTTTTTGACTGCCACTGCACATTGCATGGACATCTTCAGAGAACTATCCACGATGATTCCAAGATCTCTCCTCTAAGAGTATTCTCTGTCCGATCCATGTGCTCCTGTACAGCAATTGGCTTTCCCCGATCTCTTAGTTTAAAAAGTGCTCTGCAACCTTTTTAATGTTAAGTGCCAGCAGTTTGGACCCACTTTGGTTTAGGTGGAGCCCATCCTTCCTGTATAGGCTCCCCTATCCCAAAAGTTTCCCCAGTTCCTAATAAATCTAAACTCCCCTCTCTACACATTGTCTCATCCACACATTGAGACTCTGAAGATCTGCCTGCCTACCTGGCCCTGCGCGTGGCACTGGAAGCATTTCTGAGAATGCCACCATAGAGGTCCTGGATTTCAGTCTCTTTCCTAGCAGCCTAAATTTGGCCTCTGGGACGTCTCTCCTACCCTTCCCTATGTTATTGGTACCTACGTGTACCACGATTACCAGCTCCTCCCCAGCACTACACATAAGAATGTCTAGATGCCTTGAGAGATTTGCAACCTTTGCACTGGGCAGGCAAGTCACCATACGGTTCTCTCAGTCATCACAAATCCAGCTATCTACATATCTAATGATCAAATCTCCCATTACTAACACCTGCCTTTTACTAATGACAGGAGTTCCCTCCCCCGGAGAGGTAACCTCAGTGTGAGAGGATACCCCAACATCATCTGGAAGGAGGGTCTCAACTATGGGAAGGTTTCCCACTGCTCCCGTTGACTGCTCTCCTTCCCTGAGCCTTTCATCCTCCTTAACAGTGCAGGGGCTGTCTGACTGAAGGTGGGACAAATCTACAGTGTCCTGGAAAGCCTCATCAACATACCTCTCTGCCTCCCTTAGCTCCTCCAGTTCTGCCACCCTGGCCTCCAAAGCCGGTACGTGGTCTCTGAGGGCCAAGAGCTCCTTGCACCGAATGCACACATACAACACCTGCCCACAGGGCAGGTAATCATACATGCTACACTGAGCTCAATAAACAAGATAACCCCTACACTGCTGCTGGGCTTCTGCCTGCATTCTCTCCTACAGCTACTTAGGTTAATGATAGGGTTTTTGTTTAAAACAAGAAGTTTTGTTTATAGTTTAGTTTAAAGGTTTTAAAGAATGGCAGGTGTACCTCGCCCCCTTCCCAACTCTCTCTTGAAACTCCCTGTTAGCAGCCCCTGTTTGCAAAGCTCCCTGGTCACCTGCTCACTGCTTTGTAAAGCCCTGGCCTTCCTGATAGCCCCGCCCCTTGACTACGGCTCAGCCAATGAACAGAGGCTTCTGGATTTCAAACCTTGTTTAGAAGCTCACAGCTTCCGACTGCCAGCCACAGCACATGGTCCTTCAAACAAACAAACAAACAAACAAACAAACAAAAGCTTAGCATACAGCAAGTAACCTCCAAACATGTCCAAGCACATCTTCTGAGGTAGGTAAAATATAAAATTGCTTACTTGGTAGTGACTACTGGATGCCAAGGGCTTCAGTCTTTAATATGTTTGAGACCCATTATAGTTTCAATCAGTTCAACATAGGTCATTTAAATTGAGTTGATCAAACCCTGAGAAGTCATCTCAAAGGCATGGATCTCTATCTCAACAATTAAGGGATGCCTGACCAGTATGGGGCATATTCTCAAAACATACAGCTAAAATAGGAGGAGAAATGCTCTCTTTAAAAAGTTAAATATGTATATGTTTCTTCTCTTCCCCCCACTCTCATTCATTAGTCACCTTGTTCCATATTAAAATAGGTGGTCAAGTCATTAGACTGAATGGACTGGTGCTGGTACTTTGAGGAAGGCCACTCATCCAAACTAATTTCTTTACATGAAAACTTTTGTAGAATACAAAAATCTGCATCATCCAAAAAAAATATCATTTTCATTTCTATTGCCAGTAAATATGATTAATTCCATTATTTTGAGTTTTTATGCTCAGGAAATGCAGACTTGTGGCTGAGATTGCCAAAACGTCTGTCTCCAGTCATCAGTAAATTTTAACTCTGTCTGAAGCCTGTCTTGCTGACAATTAATAATTGAAGTTTGAGACATGCAATTCTGCAACTGTCAAGAATCCTATCTTTCTCGAAATACTAACCATAGTCCATAACCACAAATCCAAGTGTATAATTCTGCATTTTTTGTGGATGTCCCTCACCAATTGAGAAAACAGTCCCAGGGTTAATAATATCAAGTACAAAAACAGTGTGTGTTAATATGCCAATTCTTAGACAAGCAAAATTATTCCAAATATACACATCATAGATCAGACCCTCAGCTGGTATAAAATGGATCTTCACCAACTTACACTAGTTCAGGGTCTGTCCCCATTCTTTGCCTACAGGAAAAATAATATCCATTTTATATCGGAAATTTTAAGAATGTCATTTGGAAATTCAATCATAAGTTATTTTTGCTTCTGGAGCAACATGTAAAGTCCAATAAAACACTATATACTTAATGAAATAGTGAAACATTTTTTTCCTAATAAGTAACCACTTACACTTTTAAGAGGACATCAAGTAAGGGCTACCTGTCTCTCGCACTGAAGTCTGAGATCCCCTGTATTATATAAGTGCTAATTTTACAGTCACAAATTGTTCAATTGTTGCTCATGTGGCTTTTTGAAGGAGTGCCTGTTCCCCTGCAATGTGGCCTCCCAGTCAATATCCTCAGTGGCTTTGTCACTTTCAAATTTTCTTGAAGGATTTTCTTAAAGAACTTTTTTATATTCACACCTGATTCTGTCCCAGCCTGCTAGTTTCACAGCCGCTTGGTTAACTGACCAAACTCCTTCCCAGGAACTATCCATCTGTTCCTGCCCATGATAGGAGACCTCGCAGGGCAGTCTGCCAGAGGGTGGAGTCCGGGTCACAGATGGAAGTCTGCCAAAGGTCAAAGCCAGAGTCAGAGTCAAAAGTCATGCCGAGAATCAATCCATGAGGCAGGAGCCATGCCAAAGGTCTGTGCCGGGGTTGGATTTGGGAGCCACATCAAGGATTAAGCTGCAATTGGAAACAGAAGTCATGCCAAGCATCAAGCTGCAGTTAGTCACTGGATTTAGGGCAAGGAAGCAGAAACCAGGAACAAGGCATAGTAATAGGAGCAAGGAGCAGGAACGAGGCAAGGAGGCAGGAACTTGGTCTTAGAGCATCTGGTCAGCAGCAGGTCTAGCAACTAGTTGCTCCGACAAGGTGCAGAACTGGAACAGAAAGCTTTGTCACCTTTGTCCAGCTTGTCCTTGTCCATCCCTCCATGAATGCAAGTTGACGCCACACCGTTCTATTTTGTTGTGAGCACATTCTTTCCATTTCTGGCCAAAGAGTTTTGTCATGGGATTGTCCCAGCATGTTTTCAGTCTGCCCAATTGTCACTTGTGGTCTCTGGTGATTCAGTCACTTATGCAGGTTGTCGACCTATTGTCTTGCCTGAGGACTACATGACCCGCCCATCTTCACTTTGCATCGTACATTGCCTGCACTACATCAGTCACCTCTGTATGTCTTCTGATCTCCTCATTCAATATATGATCACAGAGCGATATCTTACACATTCGCTTTTTCATTGCTCTCTGGGTGACAGTGAATTTTTCTTCCTCCGCTTTCGTCATTGACTGGCTTTCTGCTCCGTATATCCTTGCTGGCAGAATAGTGGAGTTAAACAGTTCTTTCCTTTTCTTCATGGTCAGTTCATCATCTACTAGAAACATTGTTATTTTATTGAAACTTGCCCACCTCGCCTTTTGCCTCCTACTACATTCCCCTTCTAATTATTTGTCTCTGCTCAGCTGCTGATCCAGGTATTTGTCAACCTCCTTGATTTCTTTCCCATTTACAGTGATGATTCCTTCTGCACATGATCATTCCGCATGCACTTCATTTTCGACATGTTCACTTCCAAGCCGATATCATGTGAAAGTGTTTCCAGTTGCTGCAATTTGTTCTCCAGTTCTTCTTTGTTCTTTGCCGGTATTGCACAGTCATCAGTGAAGAGAAGATACGTTAACTGTTCTCCATTAATTCTGATTCCTTCTTCCCAGTTCAATTTCTTGAACAGCGACTTCAGTAATGCTGCAAACAGCTTCGGTGAGATTGTGTCACCTTGTCTGATTCCTCTGCATATAGTAAAAATGCAGGGGACATTGAGTAATGTTATCTCTGTTGAGCAATTGCGGTTAATTTCTTACAGCAGGTCGATGTACCTTGGGTCGATTCCGATTTCATTGAGCACGTTGAGCACAGCGTTAATCTCTACCACGTTGAATGTCTTTTTATAGTCGACAAATGCAATACACAATGGTACTCTGTATTCCTTGCATTTATGATGAGTTGCAGAACAGAGGGATGGGATCAATTGTCAAATACCCTGAGCTGAAACCAGCTTGTTCTTTGCTTTTGTGCATATCAAGATCCTTCTTAATCCAATTGAATATGATGCCGGTGAAGACTTTATACACTTGTGAGAGGAATGTGATCAGATGGTAGTTGCTTAGTTCTTCTGGATTGCCTTTTTTCATCAATAGTATTCTTTCTTATTTCTTCCATGTATCTGGAACATGCTTGCTATTGATATAGATGGTGAACCATTGCACCAATGCTTTGAAGAGAGTATCTTCCCCTGCTTTGAGATATTCTGGCCAAACATTGTCCAATCCCGGACTCTTTCCTCTCTTCCTGTTATGAACTGCATATTCAATTTCTTCCCACATAACGTCTTTCTGTAACCTGCTGCCTTGACAGTGTACGCTGGACTTTGACATTTGAGGAATGGAGGTCATTGCAGAATTCTGTAAGTATTTCAAACATATGTCCTTTCTGATGTCCTTTCTTTATGCTCAGTGATTTCCAATCAGCAGTCTGCTGCTAATCACCTGACCCAGCTTAGTCAGTGGATGCAGCCTCTGGTGATGGAGTATCAGCAGTAGTTCCCTTATTTGATTTTTTGGTGGTGGTGCAGGGGGTAAAGCTCTCACTTGGCAGGCCTGAGTGTGAGACCCACAGCATCTGACAAAACCTGTGAAGGAGTTTACTTAATGCAGAAAGTCCTCCTTGTGGCCAGGTGTGACAGCGCTGGTGTCTTTCAATTTGGCACCCTTCACAGAACATCTCCCAAGGTTCTCTCCTACTGGCAGTCCAAATCCTGCCCTACATTCAGAGTGCTCACTAGGGTCTGCTACACACAAATGGCCACTTAATGACTCCCCAGATGCTTGCCAGTCTTCTCTAATCAGGCTAGGATCCCTATTCTTCCACTTGGGCTTCCTTCTCATTATTCCTAGGGAGTGACTGCAGATTCTCTCTCTGCAAACCCTCTGTTTTTTTTCATGGTGAAGCAGACTTGACTGGATAATCTATAACTGACAGCACCTATAATTCTTAAACACCTAATGGTTTATATTCTCTCATTCTGTCCTATGTCTTTCAGGTAATGTAACAATGCCTTCTAATACTACCCCATTTCCCAGATATTTTTACTAAATAACATAATGTAACATTTGTCATCTTAAGCCATTTAAATTCGTCAAAAAGCATTTCCCTTTCTTTATCAAATCCCTTTCATACCCACAAAAGGGGATCAATTGTTTCTTCTACCTTACAGTATGCATGTAATCCATCTTCGTATTTACTGATTCTAAAAAGATTTTTAATTAAACCACAATGGCTAGTTAGTATTCTAAACAAAATCAGTTAATTTTTCCTACCAGGGCCCTGAAGTATGTTGTTATCCTCGACTATAGGCAACAATTCAAAAAAATCTTCATCCTCATTTTTTATAGACCCAGATTTTTTGTCATTTCTTTTAAAATATTGTTCTCTACTAAGCTTTTGAATACCTATTTACTCAAGGGTATTTCTGTGTCAATCCTTCCATTTCTTACAGTGGTTTTAGTTGCTTTGTCCTCCATTTAGTTCCCTGTTATCCTGGTATGCATTGAGATTCAAGCTAATGCTACATACATCCCCATCTGTACTAACTCTGTTATGAGAAATATAATTTCATTGATTAAATTGCCTTTACACACAGAAACACCCATAAGACCTCATATTGAGTCCAAAAAAATGACTGCCGCTTCTAGGCATACATCCCAGATCCAGTTTAATGCTAGCATTATTGCTATTAGTTCAGCTGTCATGACTGCTACAAAATCAGATATTTTTTAAATTCACTAATTCCTAACTTTGGTATGTAATATACCATTTCTATCTCTGATTTTTTTCCTTTTTTGGACCCTTCTGTACATATCTGACAAAAACAACTCCACTTTTCATCTATATACTGGTACATTTTTTTATAGCAATTGTCTGCTTTTTACCCTTAAGTTTTTAAAATAAATCTAAAGCTATATTTGGACACGTAACTTTCCTTCCATAACTAATTTTCTCATGACTAAAAGTTTTAACTTTGTTTAGCTTTTCCTTGTCTTTCAACTCCTACATCCACATTTTAACTCAAATCGCATGTGGAATTCTAACACTATATGCTATAGTCTGCCTACTGAATTTCCAACAATCACCATAAATTTACTTGGTACTTTCATCATTGCAATTCACATTAAATGTGGCCCAGAAAGTTAGGTACAGTAGTTTTGTTCATAGAGTCATTGTCATTTCACTAGCAGCTATCTGTGGCACGCATATGAGTGTTGTAATAAATACACTACATGCAACTTGCAAGTGCCTGTATTTGTATTAAATCATTTTGTTTAAGTTTTGATTTTGATGCAGACCCAAAAGCTTGGCAGCCATATTCAATAACTGGTATGATTAAGGCTCTGTATAATATCAGCAGTGGGTTTTTTTATTCACTTGTCTCCTCCGCCCCACCATTAGCCCAAACATATTTTTAAGCAGGTTGATCCTTCCTTGGCATTTATCTTTAACATAGTCTGTATGATCATTCCAAAGTAATTTAGTATCAGATGTTACCCCTACGAATTTAAATCTTGTAACTATATCTATTTGTTCTCCATAGAAAGGGTTTACATTCCTTAGTAGCATTCCTTTTTGTGAAGATCACTACTTTGGTTTAGCAACTCAGAACTTGAAATCCCATGTATTTCCCCAGTCAGAAGTCTCTCACAGTGCTTTGTTGATTTTCTTTATAGCCACCTCAGTGTTCCAGCTTCTAACCCATATAGCACAATCATTTGCACATAGAGAAACACCTACTCCAGGACTTATTTGTTTTAGATGATCATTTGTCATAATACTAACTAATATCAGGCTTACAACACTTTCCTGCAGTGTACCATTTTTAATATTATATATTGGACATAACTTTCCCAACTTTCTGACCTGTGTGGTCCATTTACTCAAAAATTCTATAATTCATCCATATATTGTTCCCCTTATCCCTGTTGTATCTACTTTGTATAATAAGCCTTCTCTCTATAACATGTCATATGTTTTTTCAATATCTAGAAAGACAACTATCATAAAATCTTTGTTTCTCATATTTTTTTGTATTTCAGTTTCCAGTTTACCAATATGGTTGATGGTGCATCTTCCTCTCCTAAAACCACCCTGCCACTGTTTTCCAAATAGGCAACCAATTATTCATTCACCATTTTCTCCATAATTGTATCCAGACCAACCAAGAGGGAATTTTTGTGGATAGTTTGCCTGGTTCTTGTATTGGAATTACTACTGCATGTTTCCATCATAGCAATATCACTCTTTGTTCACATATAGTATTGTGCATAAGAACATAAGAATGGCCATACTGGGTCAGACCAAAGGTCCATCTATCCCAGTATCCTGCTTCCAACAGCAGCCAATGCGAGGTGCCTCAGAGGGAATGAACAGAACAGCTAATCATCAAGTCATCTATTCCCTGTTGCCCATTCCCAGCTTCTGGCAAACAGAGGCTAGGGACACCATCCCTGCCCAGTAGCCATTGATGGATCTATCCTCCATGAACTTATCTATTTTTTGAACCCTGTTATAGTCTTGGCCTTCACAACATCATCTGGCAAGGAGTTCCACGGGTTAACTGTGCATTTTGTAAAGAAATACTTCCTTTTTTTTTAAACCTGCTGCCTATTAATTTCATCTGATAACCGCTAGTTATTATGTTAGGAGAAGGAGTAAATAACACTTCTTTATTTACTTTCTCCACACCAGTCATGATCTATCATATCCCCCCTTAGTCACCTCTTTCCCAAGCTGAAAAGTCCCAGTCTTATTAATCTCTCCTCATGCAGAAGCCATTTCATATCCCTAATCATTTTGTTGCCCTTTTCTGAATGTTGTCTAATTTCAATAACTCTTTTTTGAGACAGGGTGACCACAACTGCACACAGTTTTCAAGATGTGGGAGTAACATGGATTTATATAGAGGCAATATGATATTTTCTATCTTATTATGTATCACTTTCTTAATGATTCCCAACATTCTGTTAGCTTTCTTGGCTGAATGGCTTGAGTGGATGTTTTCAGAGAACTATCCACAATGACTCCAAGATCTCTTTCTTGAATGGTAGCAGCTAATTTAGATCCCCATCATTTTATATGTATAGTTGGGATTATGTTTTCCAATGTGCATTACTTTGCATTTATCAACATTGACTTCCATCTGCCATTTTCTTGCATGGTCACCCAGTTTTGTGAGATCCTGGGATTCAGGAGGCTGCCTGGGATTTAACTATTTTGAGTAGTTTTGTATCATCTGCAAATTTTGCCACCTTACTGTTTACCTCTTTTTTCAGCTCATTTATGAATATGTTCAATAGTACTAGGCCCAGTACAGACTCCTGGGGGTCACCACTATTTCCCTCTCTCCATTCTGAAAACTGACCATTTATTCCTATCCTTGGTTTCCTATCTTTGAACCAGTTACCAATCCATAAGAGGACATTCCCTGTTATCCCACGACAGCTTACTTTGATTAAGAGCCTCTGGTGAGGGACCTTGTCAAAGGCTTTCTGAAAACCATCATAGGACCTAATCACATCAGCTATACTGTCAGAGGCTCATTCACCTGTACATCTACCAATGTGATATATGCCACCAGTCATTTGGTACAGAAGATGATTTAAAGTATAGGTTACAGACTACAGTTAGTAGTCCTGCAATTTCACATTTGAGTTCCTTCAGAACTCTTGGGTGAATACCATCTGGTCCTGGTTACTTATTACTGTTTAGTTTATCAATTTGTTCCAAAACCTCCTCTAATGAAACCTCAGTCTGGGACAGTTTCTCAGATTTGTCACCTAAAAAGAATGGTTCAGGTTTGGGAATCTACTTCACATCCTCAGCTGTGAAAACTGATGCAAAAATTCATTTAGTTTCTTCGCAATGGCCTTATCGTCTTTGAGTGCTCCTTCAGCATCTCGATTGTCCATTGGCCCCAGTGGTTGTTTAGCAGGCTCCCTGCTTCAGATGTACCTAAAAAAAAAAATTGCTATTACTTGTTGAGTCTTTGGCTAGCTATTCTTCAAATTCTTTTTTGACCTTCCTGTAGTGGGGTGGCTGCCCCACTCCCGCAGAACAGGGGTTAAAAACAGCCCTGGGGAGGGCTGTGGCTGGGATAAAAGGAGTGAGAGCAGCTGAGGGAGTGGTGTGTGCAGAGCCGGCTCTGGCTTTTTTGCCGCCTCAAGCAAAAAAAAAGGGGTGGGGAGGGGCCGGGGGGTTGGGAGGGGTGGGGAGGAGCGGCAAAGCAGGGGAAAAAACAAAAACAAAACCACAGCGGGGCCAAAGCGGCAAAGCAGGGTGAGGGGGGAGAAAAAAATGGCGCAGCTGGAATGGCAAAGGGGGAGGGGGCAGAAACTGCAGCACAGCCAGAGCAGCAAAGCAGGGGAAAAACAAAACAACAACAACATAAAACCATGGTGGGGCTGGAGCGGTAAAGGGCGGGGGGGGGAACAGGGCGCGGGAGCAGCAAAGCAGGTGAAGAAAAAAAAAAGAAAAAGAAAACACGGCGCAGCCAGAGCAGCAAAGCAGGGTGGGGGGAACAAAAAAATGGCGCAGCTGGAATGGCAAAGCAGGGAAGAAAAAAAAAAAGCCTGCAGCACAGCCGGAGCGGTAACGCAGGGTGGGGGAAAAACAAAAAAAACTGCACGGCTGGAGCGGCAAAGCAGGTGAAAAACAAAACAACCTGTGGCGCGGCTGGAGCGGCAAAGCGAGGGTGGGGGAACGGCGCGGCCAGTGTGCAAAGCAGGGGAGAACAAAACAAAAAAATCCCTACAGGGCGGCCGGAGCCGGGGGGCTCCCTGTGCTGCAGAGTGCGCGCCCGGTCTAATGGGGGAAGGGGAGGGAGCGAGGCGGGAGAGAGAGAAGGGGGGCAGCCAGGGCTTCAGGGGGGCGCTCACCCCACGGCCCCGACCTCTGCGCCGCCTGCCGGGAGGGCTCTGAGCTGCTCCGGTCGGTGGGGAGGGAAGGACACGGGCTGCCCTGCCAAATTTGCTGCAGGGCGCTCCCCTCCTCTGCCCCCCACAGGGCGGCCAGAGCAGCAAAAAAAAAAAAAAAAAAAGCATCAGTGCCGCCCTAGGATTAGGCGCTATTGCCTGGAGCCGGCCCTGGGTATGTGGTGTGGCCAACTCAATCAGGGCCCAGCTGGCCTGATAGGAGGGCTGGGAGTCAAGAGCTGAAGGAGTCTCACTATAGCCAGAGGCAGCTGGTCCTACCCTCTTGCCAATGATGAGTGGCCATTACAGACTGTGGTCTGCCCCGGTGAGCGGGGGACTAGATGATGACTGGCAGTAGCACTGAGGCAAGGTGGGTTTAGAGGGCTGGAGGTTCCCCTGGAAGGGGAAACCCAGAGTAAGGGGATACTGCTGAGGGCAGAACCCCAAGATAAAGGGGCACTGGGGTCAATGAGGGACATGGGGGCCTGAAGCAGGTGAGCCACCAACCAGCAGAGAGCGCTCCAAGGCTGGAAAAGAGCTAATTCCCATGACGACCAGGAGGAGGCACTGCCCCGGTGAGTCTTCGACATGCTATACTTCCTAATTATATTTTTACACTTCATTTGCCAGAGTTTATGCTCCTTTCTATTTTCCTCATTAGGATTTAAATTTCACTTTTAAAGGTTGCCTTTTTGCCTTTCACTTCTTTTACTTTGTTGTTTAGCCACGGTGATTTTTTTGGTTCTCTTACTATGTTTTTTTAAATTTGGGGTATACATTTAAGTTGAGCGTCTATTATGGTGTCTTTAAAAAGTTTCCATGCAGCTTGCAGGGATTTTACTTTTGGTGCTGTACCTTTTAATCTGTGTTTAACTAACGTTCTCATTTTTGTGTAGTCCCTCTTAAATGCTACAGTGTTGGGCCTCTACGGTGTTTTCCTCACCACAGGGATGTTAAATTTAATTATATTGTGGTCACTATTACCAAGTGGTCCAGCTATATTCACCTCTTGGACCTGATCCTGTGCTCCACTTAGAGCTAAATGCCTCTCCTCTTGTGGGTTCCAGGACTAGCTGCTCCAAGAAGCAGTCCTTTAAGGTGTCAAGAAACTTCATCTCTGCATCCCATCCTGAGATGACATATACCCAGTAAATATGGGGAAAGTTGAAATCTCCCATTATTATTGAGTTTTTTTATTTTAATAGCCTCTCTAATCTTCCTAAACATTTCACAGTCACTATCACCCATCCAGGTCAGGTGGTCAGTAATAGATCCCTACTGCTATGTTCTTATTATCTGAACATGGAATTACTATCCATAGAGATTCTATGGTACAGTTTGGTTCATTTAAGATTTTTACTTCATTTGATTCTTTACTTTCTTTCACATATAATGCCACTCCCAGCATGACCTGTTCTGTCCTGGCATATTTTGTACCCTGGTACTACCATGTCTCATTGATTATCCTCATTCCACCAAGTTTCTGTGATGCCTATTGTGACTTACACCCCATATTGGTCATAGAAATATGGTTATGATTTGAATATGGCATAACTAAAGTATACTTTACACAAGATGGCTCATGTAAGATATCATTGGAAAGGTTACGATTTACTGAGTGTGATTATCCAATTTGTGTGCATGTATCATTTCTGTGTCTAAAGTTAGGAATATTGACTATGTAACAATTACAACTTTGAGTGTATTTGGGAGACACACACCAGACAACCGGCCATCACAGCCTTGGAAGAAGCAATAAGACTGTGAAGATACTAATCTCTCTCCTTCCTGAGAGGTGTCCTGAGATGTAGCTGTGACATTACTAAGTCAGGTGATAAGATCACCTAATACAAAATCCTAATCCACCTACCTTGGATACTAGGGATCAAACAAAGGTTTCCCACCTTAGGTAAATCCCTTTTGAGGCCAGGGAGGGGGTTAATTTGGACTCTCCTCCATTACCTACCCGAGAAGAAAGAGTGCTGAAAGTACCTGAAGGGACAAAGGAACTAACCTGACGAGAAAGGCAGGGGTTAGTCCAGACAGGGTCTTGTCTGTAAGAAGAAATAACTGGAACTCTAAAGTACAGAAACTCTGCAACTTGCCTAAAATAACATTTAGGGTGAGAAATTACTTCTTGAAACCAGTCTTTTTAAGATCTTAAGCTCAGTATGCGTGTTTTGTTTTGTTTATTATTAAACCCGGTTTGTACAATTTCTAACTGGGTGGGGCAATAAGTGGTGCATATCTCTGTTCACACTGAGGGAGAGGGTGAATTTTTATGAGTTTGCACTGTGCAGATCTTTCTATACAGTGCAAGACAGTTTTATTTTGAGTTTATTCTCCAAAGGGGGTGTGCATGTGAGTGCTGAGTGAATTCTCTCACACAGAGCTGACTTCAATCTGTGTCGGCAGCTTGGTGTGGCCCTATCTCTCTCTCTGTGTGTGTGTGTGTGTGTGTGTGTGTGTGTGTGTGCTGCAAGAGCCCAGAGAGCCTGATTCAGCAAAACAGGGAGAGGGAGCTCAGGCTAGTGAAGCAGGCGGGCTCAGTGAAATCCCAGTACATCAGGTGGAATCCCAGAATGGGGTCAAAGCATCACATCTATTATATAATATCCTAATTTAATATTAGGCACTCGAGTTCACCCATCTTATTATTTAGACTTCTAGCATTGGTATACAAGAACTTTAAAAACTTTTCACTTTTTACTTGTCTGCCATTACATGATATAATTGAAAGAGACTTTTTTTCATTTGACTGTTTCTCATCAGATCCTACCTGCATTTAATCGTCTTCCATCCTCTCATGCTTATTAGGACATAGGGAATCTCCATTTATAGATCCTTCCCTAAGGGTACGTCCATACTACCCGCCCAGATCGACGGGTAGCGATCGACTTCTCAGAGTTCGATATATCGCGTCTCATCTAGACGCGATATATCGAACTCCGAATGCGCGCCGGTTGACTCCGGAACTCCACCACCGCGAACGGCAGTGGTGGAGTCGACGGGGGAGCCGCGGACTTCGATCCCGTGCCGTGAGGACGGGTAAGTACTTCGAACTTGCGTACCTTAGTTCGAACCCCGCCCCAGTGTAGACCAGGCCTAAGGGATGTCTGAGCGACATGCTCCTCCACACCTGTTGGATTTCCCCCAGCCCTTAGTTTAAAATCTGCTCTACGACCTTTTTAATTTTAAATGCAAACAATCTGGTTCCATTTTGGTTTAAATGAAGCCCATCCTTCCTTCTCCAGTTCCTAATAAATCTAAACCAGTCCTCCCTACATCATCATCTCATCCATATATTGAGACCCTGAAGTTCTGCCTGTTTAACTGGCTCTGCACATGGAACTAGAAGCATTTCAGAGAATGCTACCATAGATGTCCTGGACTTAAATCTCTTACCTAGCAGCCTAAATTTGGCCTCCAGGACCTCTCTCCTATCCTTCCCTATGTCATTGATATCTACATGTACCACGACCACTGGCTCCACCCAACAGTACACATACGTCTATATAGATGTCTCGAGACATCTGCAACCTTTGCACCAGGTAGGCAAGTCACCATGTGGTTCTCCCGATCATCACAAACCCATCAAATCACCCATTACTAATACCTGTCTTCCTAAAAACCAGAGTTTCCTCCCCCAGAGAGGTATCCTCAGTGCGAGAGGATACCACAACACCATCTGGAAGGAGGATCCCAACTATGGGATCATTTCCCTCTGCTCCATTTGGATGTTCTCCTCCCCTGAGACTTTCATCCTCCTCAACAGCACTGAGGGTGTCAGACCAGGGGTGGAACCGTTCTACTGTGTATCTTTGTGTATCATCTGTGTATCTCTCTGTCTTACTTAGGTTACTTAGCTTCTCCAGCTCAGCCACCCTGGTCTCCAAAGCCCATACACGGTCTCTGAGGGCCAGGAGCTCCTTGCACTGAATGCATACCTATGCCAGCTGCCCATAGGGCAGGTAATCATACATGCTACATTGGGTACAATAAGCTGGGTAGTCCCCACTCTGTTCCTGGTCTTTTGCCTGCATTCTTTTTTTTACTCCTTCAACTCATTCCTTTATTGTTTTGTTTTTTATTGAGGGGTGGTTTTGGCTTTAAGTTTAAAGAAGCTTATGGAATGTTAAATGTATGTAGCACCTCCTCACACTTATACACTCCCTTGCAAAACTCCACTTTTCGTTAGCTCCTCTGGTTGCTTAGGAGTGGGCTTTTTAAAGCACTGATCTTCCTGAGTAACCACGCCCCCTGACTAAGGGTTGATAGTTGCTAAAGAGCTTAAGGATCAAAGCCTCATTAAAAAGCTCTCAGCCTTGCCTAGCACCTAATGAGGCTAGGCTCAGCACCCACACAGTAGGCACATGGTCCCCCAAACAGACCACATGGTATACAATTCCAAGAGAACCCGCAAACTGCTTTCAGGACGATATTTAAACATTGTATTGCATTTATTATCTTTCCCCAGCGACATATTCTTGCCTATATCAATAGCTTTCTCACAGTCTCACATATAAAACCTTTCATTTTGTATAGTATCCTCATGTTTTCCCCAACCACATAGTTCTTACTTCTCTTCAATTAATTATCTTTGAGTCTGGTGAAAACCTACACTTTGGTTTTCATCATTACTCACCCCTCAGAAAGTTTCTGCTTCAATTTCTGCTTTCTTGTTATCAGAACTTCTAACTATTTTGTCAGTCCCAATGAGACCTGAGATGTAACAACTCTTATTCTAAATTTCATAAATTCTTTCAATGTGGCTGGTTTTGTATCTTTATTTAGCCTCCCACAATACTTTCTCCAACTCTCTTTCTTTGATTTTTTTAAAAATAATTATTTGTGCTATTGCCTTACTACTTTTATGCTTCATTAGATCTTCATTATTCATTGTATTTTTCACCTACTTATTTCTTTCACTTTGTTCCTTTCTTTATTATTTTGCACACCTTGTTCCATCATGACATTGAGTTTTTAGTTTTGCAGCCCCTCTTCTGCTGCAAACTTCCTCTCTCTATTCTAACCAGCCTGCTCCTACCCAGTTGGGCTTCATGATCATTTAAGCCTGGTTCTTGACCCGGGTGCAGTCAGAAAACTTAGTTGACCCAGACCCACATTAACCTATTCAGGGCCTGTGTAGGGTGCACACTCCAACACAAGACCACATATCCACAAACATAGGGGGCTGTCTGCTTCCTGGACTGTCCATTTCTTCACCTAGTTTAAAGGCCTGAGGAAAGCAAGTCAACTTTAAATACCATGGGCTAGAGGGCTATTCCAAGTTCTGGTACCAGAATCTGTGCCCTGCATCATGCAACTGATCAAAGAGTGAGTGCTTTAATCTCTCATGCCACCAGTTCATGAATACAGGAGGAAAACTTTCAGTGCAGTGATATGAATGGTCAAAATGCCTCTTTGAGGAAGATTTTTTTTCCCCTTCAATTGAAACATTGTACTCCTGTGCAATATGAAAGGGAGTTTAGTGAGTGAAGTCTTCAGGCTTCTGCCACCACCTTTTACAACCCAAAGAATTGTAAAATGAAACTGAATGGCAGAGAAGCCATGTGAAATTGGGTGCACACTGGCAAATAGATGGTGGAAGGCAAATGGGGTCCCTTCTGAGGTGGATGAGTTGCTTAGACTTCTAGAAGAAAAGAGATAAAAGTGATATCCCCATTTAATCCCCAGTCCAGGGAAGATTATTATTTTTTACAACATGTGCAAGATTGTCTGTCCTAATGACATATCAAACAGATTGCAGTATTACTATGGCCAAGGCAGATTGGATACTTCAAATTGCTGTGGTGGATAAAATTCTCTGTAGACACACAGGCTTCTTCAACATGATCATCCGTCAATTAAATCCATCACTGTCTGTGCTCAAGTTAGGGTAAAACTGAATTGAATTGCCAATCTGGTTCAGGGGATCCCTCTTTCACAAATAAACTGAGGCAGGGATGATTCTTTGGCTCTAGAGAAAGTGATCATAGATTTTAAAACCAGACAAGACCATTAGGATTATCTAGTCTGACCTCTTGCAAAACACAGGCCATAGAGCCTCATTAATTAATTATTTTATGGAGCTCAGATAGATTGCCAGTTCTGATTTAAACACTCCAAATGATGGGGAATCTACCACATTCTATGGTAAATTGTTCCAATGGTTAATTACCCTCACTGTTAACAATTTGCACCTCACTTTCAGTTTGAATTTTTCTTCTTTTTAACTTTCTGCTACTAGATCTTGTTATACTTTTGTCTGCTAGACTGAAGAACCCTTTACTTTCAAGGAAAGTTTAGTTGCAGGCCTCAGAACTGCTGCAAAAGGGAAACATTCCACAAAGGTGGTTAAGATCTGTATTTTCAACTCTCAATTCTAAGATCATTAACCCTAAAGTTCTACACGTCAAACACAGTAACTTTCTTCTGAGGGTCCTGGTCTTCTGTGTGAACTTAAAAGTGGCTGTAGATAATAATAGATGTAAGAGCAACTTTTTCAGCATTACCATGCCTCAAATTACACAAAAATTGCTAAGGTTCTCCAGAGAAGGAATGAAGGGCTATGGGTTTTGGCCTCTACATTGTCCTAAAGGCATTTATATAATTATGTGACCTTTCATTCATGTCTCAAGGCCTCTGGAAATAAAAAAAAACATGCTAATCTTCTTAAACAATATTTTGAATGAAGCATCATCCAAATTGTTCATATACCTGCATATCTCAGCCACAAAACATCTGTTAAGGGCCTCAGATTTTTTGGTAAATGTGGAAAATCCATTCCAAACCAAACCTTCAATTTAGCCTTTCTGTGATTCAACCTAAATGTCACAGCCCTGACCTGTGACATTTCCTGGCCCAAGAGAGAAACTATAACAAATGTATGTCAAGAGGTGATGATTCTTCTTTCTGTCATACAAAGGAATTTAGCAAGGCTACATGGGTATCTTGGCCCATCCAAGGGTTAATCAGTATTCCAGCAGCATCCAGAGATGTCTGTTATATGGAAAAAATCTTTAACCAACTGGGAAGCAAGAATTTCCCTGTTATTTTCTGGCTGGAACTCTTGTGGTGAGGAGGGGACCTAATGCCAACAGAGTCTTACTTCTTCCTAGACTTTCTCACCCCAGAAATGCTAGATAGATGCCTCAAAAACAGTCACAGGAGCCTATTTTGAGCATTGTAATATAAGTGCTTTATGAAACTTATCAGCTGCTCTGTTAAGCATAAATATATTGCAGCTGCTTTTGATTTAGAAAGTGTTCCACAAGTTATCAGTGACTCAGGAAACTCTCGTAAGAGTGGTGTTAGGTAACAGTAAGAAGTGTATTACCTGTCCAAACTGGGGAGAAAACAAGTAAGAAAGGCTCTACACTGTGACTGTAAAAAAGTTGGAAGTTATGTTAGTTTAGGAAGTTGTATAACCATTCAGTGCATTTCACAGACAGATAATGTGATAGCCAATAACTTAAAAAGGGACAAAGACCTATTGGAAGAAGCCTTCCTAAACTAATCCCTATATATTTTGCTCAGAGTGGATTATCTGAAGCTAGATACTTCAGAATAATAAAACTGATTTTTAACTCACAGTAGTTTCAGTGAAGGTAACAGTGGATAGTGATGGATTCATTATCCACTATGGATTCACTATCCAGTGGTTAGTGATGGATTCACCATCCAGCCAGATGGATTCACTATCCACTATGATTACTCTTAATTGCTGCATACATTTTCTCCTTTCCAGTACTCCAGCAGGTGCTAGCAGAGGTACTGAAGCACTGGCCAGAAAAGAAGCTTCTTATCCAACCCCACTGGCCACACAAAATATGGAGTCATTTGGTCCCAGAGTTTCTGACAGACTACCATGCAATCCTGAGGAAGCTAGCTACAGGGACTCTTGCACGAAGAACTCATGGAAAAGCTAGACAACTCCACAGTGAAAGGTTCTCTGCCAATTGGGTCCGTTATCTAGAAATCATCACAAAATGCAGTGTTTCAGAAGCACACTGTCAAACTCCTGTCTTCAGATTTGAAAAATGTAGTCAACCAATCAATACAGTTTATAGGGACTTTGTGGATGAACTCAAAATCAGGAAATAAAAATTATCTATTTTGAATGAAGCTTCTAATCCATGAATATTTGGTCAGAAAGCTGTACTGGCTTCTGTTTTCCCTGGTGTAACTAGAACCAGGGAATTTTTCAAATGAGTTAGAATAAATATGACTCCATTTGGGAACTTTTATCTTTTGATGTTGTAAATCACAACTAACTAGTCCTCTAACAGACATGCTAAATTGGCATGTCTCTTAGGTCTATGTTGGCACACCTTATGATGTCTAAATGGGCTGTCCTAAAAACTGATAAACCATTTTGATAAATCGACAATAACACTGATAGTATACAGATTTCTCCTTTCTGGAACCCATTCTTTCTATAAGGGAATAACATGCATTGGATGAGTGGAACCAAAGAAGCCTAGCTTGATGGACACAAGGGCATCTGCCAGGGTCTGACTGCTGATTGTGTGTTGGAGGGGAAACAACATGGATATTTGAGGGACTGAACATCAGTAAAGCAGCACTGACCTCACAGCTCCCATTGGCTGTGGTTCCCAACCAATGGGAGCTGTGAAGTCGATGTTTGGGGCGGAGGCAGTGCACAGAACCCCCCTGGCTGCCCCTGCACGTAGGAACTGGACATGCCAGCCGCTTCTGGGAGCTGTGCGGAGCCAGGGCAGGTAGGGAGCCTGCTTTAGCCCCGCTGCACCGCCGACCAGACTTTTAACAGCCTATTAATCTCCCGGATTGCTTTCAATAGTCACCAGGAGATGGGATGACAATTCTGGTAGACTCCCGGCCAATCCAGGAGGGTTGGCAACCCTAAAAGCAAGCAGTGACTGAAGGGGACTGCAGGCTACTGGGCTTGCATGTGGAGAAGAGATAGTACTTTCCCCCAGAGTGGTTTTCGGAGTGCTTCCTTCACTTAGCATTAGCAGCTCTCAGCATTCGGGTCTGTTCCTTCTTCCAGCAGCTGCGCCTGCTCGCACTAACTCCTCAGGCCTTCTACATGAAGGAAAAAGAATCTCCATGGACTGGTACCCAAGCAACTGGTTTCCTTAGTGCTGATGACTAAGTGAAATCTCTAACACGGTGGCTCTCAACCTTTCCAGACTACTGTATCCCTTTCAGGAGTCTGATTTATCTTGCATACTTCAAGTTCCACCTCACTTAAAAACTACTTGCTTACAAAATCAGACATAATAATACAAAAGTGTCACAACATACTACTACTGAAAAATAGCTTAGTTTCTCATTTTACCATATAATTATAAAATAAATCAGTTGGAATATAAATATTGTACCTACATTTCAGTGTACAGTATATAGAGTAGTATAAACAAGTTGTTGTCTGTATGAAACTTTAGTTTGTACTGACTTCACTGGTGCTTTTTATGTAGCTTGTTGTAAAACTAGGCAAATATCTAGATGAGTTGATGTACTCACTGGAAGATCGCTGCATACCCCAAGGTGTACGTGAACTCCTTGTTGAGAACCACTGCCCTAGCAAACCAGCTGCTAGCTGTATTTATTTTATATACATAATCAGGCCTTGTCTACGTTAGGAGTTTTGGACCTGTGGTTCCCAATGGGTGTATCTCCACCAGTGGTAAGCTGTCTGAGTCTGACCCTCATCAACACTACAACTTCCATCAAGTGAGCTGCACTCACTGGGCATTATGAATCTGTAAAATTCTAGAATAGACAACACCTCAGTGAAAAGGAAGGGAAAGTTAAAATCTTTGTACAATTGTATATGTAATAATATGTTTTCTATCAGCATTTTTCTAAGTGCATATTAAAATAAAATTACATCAGGAACAACACCTTAACTAACCTTATTGTTTAGTAGAGCTGATTAACACCCACTGAATAAACAAACACATACACATACACACTTACAGAAAGAGTAGAGCGATTCACCAAAGGAAAGCAAAATTTGTCAAATAATTTATTTAGTGGTGCTATTGCTAAGTTATACTAATGTGATCTTGTCATTAATTGTTTTATGTCCCCTTCCCCTCCTCCTTCTTGTGTTTTAAACATAGTCACAGTCCTCATTTTCAATATCAGTAAAAGCAGGAGTACTGAAAACTGTTCTTCAGTAGTGAGAAGTTTAAATCTTATTTCTGTTTAACTACAGCATCAAGAACAGTGGAGAAAAAGTTTATTAGAGGCTTTTTCTATAAATCCAGTGCCACGTTGTGAAAATAAAAAAAATAAGAGGCCAGGCTTGATGGACTAATGCCATAGACTTTTATGACACAAATTGGTAAAAATGAGAGTCCTTGTCTGCTTTGATGGCTCTTTTTTATTGTAGTACAATGCCCCCTGCAGGAACAAACTGATTCTTTGTGTTTCCAAACATACTAGGGCTCTCACAGTGCAGCCTGGAAAGGGGCATTTCATCGAATGAGGACAAGCAATATTTCCAAGAATTATGTTAATTGCATATTACAATATTTGAATCACATCAAATTCATGACACATACCCACATAAACAAGAAAGAAAGAAAGAAAGAAAGAACAGCTGATGTATTCTGCATGGTTCTCACTACACAATGCAGAGAAAAAGACACAATGGGCATGAATTAATGACAATTTGTGTCCCACCCTTAACTCAGTAGGTCTCAAGAGGTTCAGATTGTGGGGGAAAATGTGGTGGTATTGTACTCAAGATTCATCTACAATCCCAAACGTCTGGCCACAATCCCAAATTAGATGAGTGCTTCTTCTCAACTGACCAGTGGTGGAATAGTTAACAATGGTGAGCCAGAACTTCAGCTGTTAAAATTGAAATACCTCTATTTGTTGGGGCTACACCGATTTACACCACCGAGGATCTGTCCCACTGACTTTAAATTGTAATTATTTTATTTCAGTTCACACAAACACATCTTAGGATGAAATGCTGGATCCCTCTGAAGGACCCTGATAAATGAGCTTTTCACAAAAGATTTAAGAGGGATAGGTACACCTGCTCCACCCCCTAACCCAGGATCTTAGCCCGAGACAACTGTATAGCCGCTACAATGACATTGTTTCAGTTATTATTTGATCCAAATCCACTGGCCCATCCCTGATCACAAAGCTAAAATTACGTCAATGAAGATTTGTGGAAAGAAATTGTTCACAGATTAGTTGTTTGCTGAGGAAGGAAGCATGGAGGGAAATGGAATGAAGTAACTAGCTGCCTTTCAACCTATGATTGGTGCTGAGAGATGACGATTGGTGGCATTTGTTGTATTACCACATCCCTCACTACACTAAACCCTCGGAATCACACAAGCAGAAATGCTTTTCGATGGGTGCTGGGACATAATTGAAATATGGCCAGATTGTGGCAAGTGTATGGTGGGGGGTGGGGAGAATGGGATAAAGAGTGATGCAAAAGGTACCTTTTCTATCCTTGTGCCACCTATGGAAGGGCCTGACACAGTCAAAGTCCCTGCACAACAGAGAGTGCAGGGACTGCTCCCTCAGTACAACCCATGGATCTACTATGCCCCAAAGAGGGTGGAGGAGATACAGAGACTTGTCTTCCATCCCAGTCTGCAAGTTCAGTTCCTTCCTGAGCTCCTCATAGGGCAGGATAGCTCTGCACTGCTTCCTAATCAGCCAGTGGGTATGTGCCTCAGATTGTCCCATAAGAAGCAGCTTTCAGAAGAAGGTTTTACTGGGATGAATCCAGAATATAGTATCCAGCTGTGTAAAGATATATCATTATGTGAGGGATATTAAAGCTGAGTGAATACTGACCCAACACTTTTTCTCAGGGCAGAATATCTATGAGCAGATCATAATTACCTTAAATTTATTTGTTATTCAAAACCATTCAATTATTTTTGGGATAAAAAATGTTTTTAGCTTTATGGGAATGGTCATGAGCCTTTCTCAACATGTATTAAAAATAGCTATTCACACTGGTTAATTAGTTGTGATTAGTCTAATGAGTCCTGTGGTATTGTTTCTTTTTTCCCATTAGTTGCCTATGCAAACGCTCCCAAGCATATGAATTTAAAATATAGTGTCTGTGAATGTTCATTGCATTAATGTTTGTGGATAGAAAATCCAAGAGGCTTGATTTTACGATAAATCTGAAGTCAGTAGAGTTATACTGGTGTGAAATTGGTCCCAAATGGGAATGTGTATGTCCAAAGCCAGTTTACTATAAAGTTAGAATGGTGATTTCCCCTCCCTCACCCCAGTATCCATCTAGCTCTGAGTGATCAAGTAGGTAGCCAGTACTAGTCTACTAGTATATCTTGACACTAAAATACTATTGCATAAACTTTAAGGTCAGAAGGAACCATCATGAGCATCTAGTCTAGTCTCTTGCACATCGCAGGCCACAGAACCTCACCCATCCATTCCTGTAATAGACCCTTAACCTCCGGCTGAGTTATTGAAGTCTTCAAATCATAATTTAAAACTTCAAGTTACAGAGAACCCACCATTTACAGTACTTTATACCTGCAAGTGACACCGTGCCCCATGTTGCAAAGAAAGGCGAAAAACTCCTAGGACCTCTGCCAATCTGACCTGGAGAAAAATTCCTTCCTGACTCCAAATATGGGACACCTGGGAAAGAATTCTCTGTAGTAACTAACAGTGTGATTATCCTCTCCTTACACCAGTTACACTGATTAAACATTGTTGACTTTGATAGATTTACTCATATTTTACACAGATGTGACTGGAGAATAAGCCCATGACGTGAAGGGCAGAGGTCAGCACCACCATGTTGTCCAGTGGACACTTGACAAAGTTACCAGATTTAGTGACGGACATTGGCAGGGGGATTATGCCATTCAGTCATTTAACCTGTAAAATTGTGCACATAATTTTCCATATTGGAAAAAAAACCAATAGCCTAGTTAGCTAATAATAATAATTAATTATTAATATTTTTGGCTGAAAGGTGCTGTAAGAGTGCAAAGTATTATTATTTCAAATAAGCAATTGCTTTTCTGTAGCCTGTGACTACAAGATCTGTTTCAAGGCATAGCAAGAGCTTGGATGTGTACAATGTATAATTTGTTACAGAAATTATTTTATTACTGGATGAATTGCCTAGTTACTTGACTTTCTTCCTACAATGACACAATAGTGATGAATTGTTTGTTAGAAATACTTATACTTTGTAGCAGAGGAAGGGGACAGCTAGAAAAATACAATTGCTAGTTCTTAAGATTTAATATTCTATGTTCAAATTATGTTAGCGGTTTATCTAAAACTGCCAATAGCAGAAGACTCTGAGTTCAAAGGAAGCTACCCTGTTTGTACAGTGCAGTCTTCTGAAAGTTCACCTAGAACAGGGTTCTGATTGCACATGCAATGGTGAGATGTATTAGAAAGAATAAAGGCTTAATGGAGACCTGGTGTGTGGCACCCTAGCCACACAATAATACAAATAATAAATAATAATAATCCTGGAAACCAGCCTGCAAATAATTTTACTCATGCTGAATTAAATGGAACTACACAAATGAGTAAAATTACTCATGTGTAAATGTTGGCAGGATTGAGCCCAAATTTTTTTATAGTGAAAATCTGCATTCCTGAGTTATTGGGTTTATGGGGGGGTTGGGGGGAAGGAATCATGAAACCAGTGAAAGTTAACACAACTGGTGAAACTTTGGAGCCCTGCGTCAGAAATTGAAAACCAATTTTCACTTGGTTTTTAAGGGTGGACAAGGAGAAGAATTTCACCACTGAATGTTAACCAAAATAAAGTTTAATGTGTGTAGTCTAAAGTTGCCCTTGGGTTATTGAATTATTATTTACAACCAAGCAGAAACTGGTTTCCATTGAGTTCACTTAGGGCCTGTTCCAAAGTCCACTAAAATCAATGGATAACCTTCCATAAACTTCAAGGGGCTTTGGGTCAGGCTCTAAGTGCTGAAGACTATTCTTAGTGCTATAGCATCTGCCAGCAGCAGACTTAGACATACCAGTCTGGTCACTCTTTATAGGTGGTGCAATTCCATTTCCTTATTTTAACAATGCAATGACATTCTAACTTATTTTCTGGTTTAAAAATTAATTAAAGCATTTTTAAAATGCATATTTAGCATTAATTCCATCCAAACCCCACTATCCAACTGAGCTTCATGGAGAAATGTGTGACTAAAGCTACACAATCCTCAGGCTAAACTCAGCTCAGGCAGCTCCCTGCAAGCAGCTCCCCATCCCTGCTGTTGCTGGCAGAGGTGCAGCCAGGCAGCTCTGCAGGCACTCCGCCTCCGTCTGCGGGCGGTTCCAGGCCAATGGGCTGGGAGCTGGGGAGTCAGCGCTCGGGGAGGGGGTTATGGAGGCAGTGTGCAGAGCTGCTTGACTGTGCCTCCACCAGAAACAGCAGCGACCAGGAGCTGCTTGCTGGGAGCTGCCCAAGGTGAGTGCGCCCCATGGACCTCACAATTTTTACCATGGACACTTGTGTCCATGTATAGACATGTTGCGACCCCTTGTTCAAGGGAGGGGGAAGTTATGTAAGCACATCCTTAAAGTTCTGGTCACTCTTCTCCCCTCCGACCTTTAGTTCCTTTTCCTCCCTTTTTCTTTTCTCATGTCTCAGTCCCTTGAATATTTTTCATGATTTGTTTTAGGCTTTTAAAATATCCCATTGTAGCTGTCCTGATTCTCTCCAGAGTGCAAATCCTGTAGCCTCTGTTGCTGCATCTGGCATGCTAAATTAGCATTGCAGAGACTGGTGCATCTTATCAGTGACTAAGAGGAAGCATTGTTTTCTCAGGGTTTTATTAATCTAATAGATAACAACAGGCCAGGAAGCAGTGACTTTGTTTTAAACCCAAATCTGACATCAGGAATCATAACATTCAAAAACCAGTGGGAGAACACTTCAACCTCTCTAACCACTCAGTGACAGACTTGAAGGTGGCAATTTTGCAACAAAAAAACTTCAAAAACAGACTCCAAAGAGAGACTGCTGAACTCGAATTAATATGCAAATTAGATACAATTAACTTAGGTTTAAACAGAGACTGGGAATGGTTGGGTCATTACATTAATTGAATCTATTTCCCTATGTTAAGTTCTCCTCACACCTTCTATGGGTCATCTAAATTATCACTTCAAAGGTTTTTTTTCTCCTGTTGAGGATAGCTTATCTCAATTGATTGGACTCTTCCAGTTGGTATGCATACTTCCACCTTTTCATGTTCTCTGTATGTATAAATATCTCCTGTCTGTGTGTTCCATTCTATGCATCCAAAGAAGTGAGCTGTAGCCAACAAAAGCTTATGCTGAAATAAATTCGTTAGCCTCTAAGGTGCCACAAGTACTCATGTACTTTTTGTTTAAAACCCATGTATCCCTTGGCATACTGGAGTATAAAAGCATTAGATTGTTGAGCTTTTTTTTCATCAAAAGGCCACCTTGCATTGACTTCAAATTTGTGGACAGATGGTAACATTAGATTCACATTTTTTTCCTGGATAATATTTTTAATATTAGAAATAGCCTAGGAATGTTCAGCAATCTTATCGAAGAATTTGGTCACTGACCCAACCTCTATAAGAGGTACCAAACAGAGATGTGTCTGTGTTCCTTCCAAATATGACTGACATTTTCAGGTATCTCAGGATCAAATTGTGTGTTGATGATTAATTCTTCTTTCATATGACTGGTCTAGTCCTTATAAAACATATCCAGGCAAATGTTGAAGTTGGTCACAGTTCAGTTGTCAATATGGGACCAATTCATCTAATTAATTTTATTTCACATATATTAAATATTCTGGTGTTTGCTAGTGAAAATTCCCTATTCAATACCTAAGTGGCATGTTTTAGTAAAAGTGGGTACTGTATTTTAAAACTTTCCATCATTTGGTAAGTAAATATAGAAAGCTAAATCAAGAAGTATTTTTGCTGGCCAGAGATCTTAGAAGGCTGTGGTACTGATTTAGTCCAGACCAAGACAGTTAGGAAAGAGCTGCTAACCTTTCCTAACTGTCTTGGTCTGAGTTTGTAGCTGTTGTCAATAATAAGGATAGGGAGTTGCATGGGAATTTAAACAGCACTTAGAAGATGTGAGATTTGAACTTCTGGTTTCAGTCCTAGCTCAGGGAATTTTCTTCTAAAATTGTAAGATTCCAAGATCTTTAGCAAGCAGTTGATTCATCCATCCATCCCTCACTCTCTCCCCATCAAAATGCATGAGGGCATTGACACTATGCCAGCTTTGTAATCAAATAACAAGTTGGTGGGTTCACCTTGGAGGACACACTTTCTGTTATGGCTATAAAGTTATAAAATATTCTACAGGGGACACCTGGCATTGGCCACTGTCGGAAGACAGGATACTGGGCTAGATTGTCCTTTGGTCTGACCCAGTACGGCCGCTCTTATGTTCTTATATACAGACAAATGCTACTGATGTATAACTGGAAAAAATCACTAAAAAGGGTGATTTTTGAACTCTGTATCAATTCATTTTTCATCAAACCACCGTGAAAAATAAAAATAGTGCTCAAAGTTTATAGGCTATTGTTATGAGGTGTACAGACTCCATCTGCCCTAGCCAGTAAAGGGTTAAGAAGAAACTAGCTGCCTCCTCAGCTGGGGCTGATTGTTAGCCCTGCAACAGCTGCGCGGGGGGGGGGGGGCTAAGAAGGTTGCAGGGCAGGTGGGAGGGGTAAGTGCTACAGTAGCTGAGGAGTCATTGAGAGCAGGCGCTTTCAGCAATACATCAATAGGAAGCTGCCCCAGGTAGATGGACCTCCAGAAGGACGAGAGTGTGAGTCTGGGAAACAGCCAGAAGACAATACTCATGAGGGAATTCTCTGCCAAAAATAAATAAATAAATTCTCCACACGACATTTTAAAATTCTGCAAATTTTAGTTGTGGAGGCACTGGCTGCCTACAGGTGGAAGATCACCCTGCAGCCCCCGCCTGGGACAGGGACTCAGCGATGAGCCTGCACGTGACCCTGATCCAGTGCAAGGGCCAGGCCTGCCCCAGAAACACCCTGGGACCCTGCCCCTCCGGGCCAGGCACACCAGGTGCGGGCAGGCAGGCTCAGCACGGCAGGAACCAAGTGTGGAGGGGCTTAGTGTGGGGGATCCAGGTGTGGGGTTCTGTGTGGGGCAATCTGGGTGCAGCCAGCTCAGTGGGTGTCCAGGCTTGGGGGGGGATCTGGATGCACAGGAGCTTGTTGGGGGTTCCAGATGCAGGGGCAACGGGACTCTCCAGGGGGTCCAGGTGAAGGTGGTTGGGGCTCAGCAGGGGTGTCGAGGGGGATGGGACTCAGCAGGGGCACATCTGGGTGTGCCGGGCTCCTGTTTCCCCCCCTCACACACACACATTCCCCTTCTCTTTCCCTTCCCCACTTCCTTCTCCCCATCCCATCTCCTTTCCCCTCCCCACTGTCCCCTGCTCCATCCCCCTCCCCTCACTCCCACATTCCCCCCTCCTGCCCTAGCCAATCCCTTTCCTTCTCCACTCCCAGACCCTCCACCTCCCCCGGAATGCCCAAGAGCAGCCCTGGTCCATGTCCCCGCCCTCTGGGGCGCATTGCCTATGGCAAGTGGAGGCTGCCTGCATAGCCCTTACTATGGCCCAGCTCTGGGTTCTGGCCTGGCCAGGAAGCAGGGCCTCAGGGGGAAGAGGAGGAGCAGGGGACAGGGTCCTGTGGTGAGAGGAGGCTAAGGCCCACCTCAGCCCTCCACCAGGAAGAGGGCTGCACTTCGCGGCAAGGGAGATGATCACCTTAGCAGATCCCCCACTGTGCCCCTGCCACAGCCACTCTGCATTTTGGTACATTCGTGTTTTAATGGGGTGGAATGGCCCAAATGTTCTTCATGCCCAGGACTCCCATAAATCTTAATCCGCCTCTGCTAGTTACATATGCTGTACCTGGCACGGCATCCATTCATGAAGAGTCTGCTTTATGCTTCAGTTGTGATACCACAACCTCCAAAGGCCTGGCTTTACTTCATAATTACTCCAACTCACCACCCCACAACATACACTCCTGCCACCACTCGAAGTCCAGTTCCTCTGTCCAGCCTAGACACCTATAGACACCTACCTTTCATCAGACCACAAAGGCATTAATCAAGATCTGTCCAAAGGGAAGGAGAGGAGATAAGTGATGGTAAGGTAAGCAAATGTATTTTGATGAGGATTATGAGACAGCATGGGAGATAAAGCAAGGCACAGGGATTCATCCTTATCTTTGCACTTCTAAGGCTAGGTCTACACTTGGGGGGTCAACCTAAGATACACAACTTCAGCTGTGCGAATAGGTCGATTTACCTGGCTGTGAGGATGGCAGCAGGTCGACTGCTGCCACTCCCCCATCAACTCTGCCTCCACCTCTCGCCACGGTGGAGTTTTGGAGTCGACAGCAGAGCGATCGGGGATCGATTTTATCGCGTCTACACTAGACACGATAAATCGATCCCCAATAAATCGATCACTACCCGCCAATCCAGCGGGTACTGTAGATGTACCCTAAGTAACATCTTTTAGTTGTGCTGTTCAAATAACTGAGCACTATTGCTACACTGACATGAGCAAAAGGTATAACCTAGGATGGCAACTTTGAGCCTCAAGGCTGATTAAAGTTAGTGTAATGATTTCAATATTAATAGAAAGGCACAGAGATTTTTAAAGGTATTGTGACTTCCCTGTATTCACCCATAAAGCTTTGAATGGGAATGAGCACTAACTTGACATGCTCTTTGGTATGGCTTTTTCTTCAGAACTCTTGGGTGAATACTATCTGGTCCTAGTGATTACTGTTTAATTTATCAATTTGTTCCAAAACCTTCTCTACTGACACCACAATCTGAGACAGTTCCTCAGATTTATCATCTAAAAAGAAATTTTAAGAATGAAGCTGACTTCATTCTGACCAAAAAATTGAAGATTACCTACTAAAGAACTCATCCAATGTAATGTGAAAAATGATATGACTGAGAAATAATGTGGGGAAGTGTTTAAAAATAATAAACATTCATTTGGCAATGCCTTGTAAGAGACAGAGTTTGATTTTTTTATTGACAAACAAGTGTCTAAACTTTGGCATATAAAACATATGAGCAAACATTGAATGTGGTGATGTGTGATGACACAGAATACATCTCTAAAGATGGTAATAGGTAAGAATTTGTAGTAAAAATAAGCCATGCACAATTCCCATCATAGATAAAAACTGGAGAACATAAAGTAGATGAATGCAGAGAATAACAGGAATATGATATGAGCACAATGAGGCATATAGGACCTTACGTAAAAGATCACAAACCTTTACCATAGATGGGAAGATCACTGAACAATCTTCAATGAACAGATGGAAGAAATCAAGGAAATTGGGTCTGGATTATATCAGAGAAAATAAGTCATCTAAAAAACCTGTAAGTTCCACCAAACTAAAAACAATGCTTATAACTAATGCATGAATATGTGACAACAAAATTCAGACACAGTCCATGAACAAGAAATGACAGCACACACAGCTGCCCAGTGAAATATCCAGAAGAGAACAATAGAGATGACATTACAATAAAGTCTCAATGCATAGGTGCTGACTCAAAAAAAATACTGGGTGCTCAGCACCACCGTCAGCCCCGCCAATCAGCTTCTCCACCTCCACCCCAGCACCTCCCACCCACTGCAGATCAGCTGTTCAATAGGGTGCAGGAGACACTTGTGGGGAGTGGGGGCAGGGTGCACTTGGGGGGAGGAACAGGATGGGGGAGGAAGGGGAGGGGCAGAGTTTGGGGCTTGGAGGAAGGGGTGGAGTGGGGGCAGGGCCTGGGGTTGTGCAGGGGTCAAGCATCCCTGGCAAATCACAAAGTCGGCGCCGGTGTCTCAGTATATAAAGAAAATCTACTGAAAGCATTCAGAAGTCAAGAAATATCTAGAAAAACAAAAGAAGAAACAGTCTTGAATAAATACTTACAGACTAATGGAGAATAAAATAGAACAGTGGCTCTCTGAGTATAACAGCTATATCCACATATTCACTCATAACATACTATGAACATTTCACTTTGACCCAGGCAGCAGTCTTTGAAATGGAGTGTTGTGGAGCATTATGTAATAGTGCAAGAGAAGTAGTGTCTCATTGCCCACCCATGTAAAGAATGCTGGCTTGGATTAAAATCCATTTTGGGGGGGCCTTCTTCAATCTTTTCAACATTATAAATAAAAAAACCTAACTTGGTTTCTTCTTGCTTCTTCCTTCCAGGGATACATTCAGCCAGAGAGAGAAGTCCTATGTAACACTGGGCCAACATCAGCACGCTCTTCCATACTTCTGTTAAACACAGTCATCCTTACAAACATCACTCTTATTAAACATATATTGTAATATTCACATGATAAGAGATGACTTGTTAAAGATGAGATTGGGTAACGTACCCTTGCAGTCCTGGACTTCATCTTCCCTCTTATATGAAGAACATACACATTTTTATTAATTTGTCTCTCTATTAGACATATAGGAGAGTCCCTACAAACTTGCAACTTCCTCATGAAGGGAATAAAGAACTGACCCAGTCAGGCTGTGTATTTTTGATATCAGTTGTAACATTGGGCCACCTTACCTAGACAACTCTATGGTTGGAGGACATACTTTATGCCAGTATGGAGCTTCATCTGCCATCTATGGCGCTACTTTAGGAAAAGACTGCAATGCTGTCTGAGCCTCTTTTTATAGTCCTGCAGGCTATGAGGCATGTGAATCTCTGAAGTAGGAATTTTTTTGTAATTTTTGACAGCTACTATGTGTGCTTCAATTTTTGTCTGTACTTTCCATTGCTGCTCAGTGGAGACAAAAGGGTTGAGTCTGCTCTTGGAGGAAAACAGGAGACATTTGGTGTGTCACCTCATTGTCTGGGGTGCAATGAATGGGTTGTTAAGGAACTGATCAGAACTTACTGAAAGCAACCCACAGCACTAGAGAATTATAAAAAGACCATAGGAAATCCCCAATGACCAGAACATTTGCACCTAATAACAAAGACCAGTAGGGGTGACAGAGAGGTCAGTTAACTGAGCAGCTAGCTGGCTATAGCCCACTCATCCCTGTGACAACTTGTTTTAAAGATCTGAGCTATCAATCAGAACTCTGAAGTAATGGTTGATACTGGGCATGTGTGAGTGAGGTAATTGCTTCACATTTATTTCTCTGTGCTACCGTAAGGTCTTCCAGTGCTGTGTTCCAGCTGACTAATAATCCCTACTCTCTTCTGAAAACATTGCCTGGTGTAACTGCAAATACTTGCTGAGGTGCACTGGTCCCTGAAGAGGGAAAAAGTCTCTGACTAGGAGTCTATCTCAGTTGGATGTTCTGGAAGAGCTCATCATGTGAAGCAGGAGTGCTGGAGTACAAGGGCTGTCTCAGAGGCAGTCAGGCTGCTTCTACCCTGAAGGAAGAGTGGGATCCTATGGGGTCTGCCACACTTAAAGGGGTCCCTCCAAGAGACTGTTTAAAAGCTGGAGCATAGCACAGATCCTACGGATCCATGACAGAGCCCCACCTGGGTTCTGTTATGCCTTTAAAGGCATGCAGCTTTTCTCCCCCTAACCCCCCCACCCCACCCCAAATCATAGTCAAATTCAAATTTCTTGAGACAAGGAAAACAAAAAACAACAGAACACATTTGAAATTTATTCTGCTATAGAACTGAGGGGCAGAATACAGGTAAGGACATTATAAAAGTTAAAAACCGGTATAGTAGTCATTTTGTCTTATGTGTTAGAGTACAGATTCTCGGTGAGCCTTTGCAATGTTATAGCTTTTCTCTTCCCACTGTAGCCTGTCAGTCAGTAACTGGTCTCTCTCAGGTGCAGTCACAACATTACAAATCTGCTCTCCTCATGAGGCATGAGAAGCCAACAGTTTGTGGAGAGGCAGGGGAGTATCTAATGTAAACACTTCTCCTAGTTAAATCTAGGGCATAAAGCAGAAGGAATATTGGAGGGATCATTGTCCAGTGACGTTTGGTCACATCAAAGGAAGCCTCCACTTTAAAATGACAGCAGATACCAGTGAGGGAGCAGTAGCAGCAACAGCTCTGACCAAAGGATATGGGGATTATCTATCGATACGCCCACCTACATATCAACTAATTTGGCTGTCATCATTATATGTACTGTCTGAAGGATGGTGCCTTAGGCAAATGTCTAGTCAGTCTCTCCCTTTGGCCTTCAAATGGCACTTTTTGACAGAGCAGAGTATGGAAACTGGGGCTAAATTATAAAATGTTCATGAAATATCTCCACAGGCACGTGACATATAGCTGTCCTACTCTGACTTATTCTAGTTTTGAAAAGAACAAAATAGCTCTCTAATGATTAGTTTTATTTTAATAATTTTAAAAATCTTGCCTTACTTTCACAAGCCTAGTGAGGTTTTTTGCCATATACCCTACTATATTATTAGGTTTTTCTATTGGGGTTAGAGTCAACCTCTTGGTCAAAGGAGATAAAACTGAAATATATATTCTAATCATTACTGTATTCCATGCAAAAAGAAAGAAAGAAATGAAAATACCTAATACAATGGTAAGGATGAGAAATTAAATTCTAACAATGAAATTCAGAAGTGATATGTTAGCCTCCAAATGCATTTTGTATCATGTCATAGTCATATGCACAGTACACAGTTTAATGTATGGTAGCGTGCCATGTTTTATCACTACTGACTTTCTCATCTGACCGTAATTATTTAAAAAAAGTTACTCTTTGTTTTGTTAATTTTTGTGCTGTTCATTTTCACCTAATTTGAAATAAAGCATTATGCACTTGGACTATAATACAATAAATATGTACTTTTGTACTGCAGAATTCCTTTATTTTACTAGCAGCTCTTCATTTATACAACCTTTAGGCTGTGTTGAACTTGTTCTTCAATAGATACTCTTGTTTCATTATGTTCAGTTGTTTGAAAAAAATAAAGAAATCGTGATATGAAAATTACTAATAGAAACAAATGACTTGTGTGATGAAAGTAAGGACTATTTACCAGATGAAGACAGCTTTTAGCTTACGGGCACCTCTCAGCAAAAGTAGTTCAGTGTCCCCAATGATCTAAGTCACTAAATGTTTAGATCACTGAAAGACAGAATAATTCTACAGTGCATGCCACAAAAATGTTCAATGTGAATACTCGACCCTTCTTAACCAGATAATTGCCAAAAATGAAGTATTGCTTAGATTTTATTGAGATTTGTGAAATACTAAGTTTCATGTTTCAGTCTACAGCTATTGTTAACTGTGTTGGGAAACTCTGTTCAGAACATCTGAGGAAAGGATGCAATTTGTGTGAATACATACACACAATCTATTTGTTCAAACTTGAGGTCAAAGGGACTACTCGCACTCAGGTGTTTGCAGGATCTGGTCTTAAGTGTTTGGGAGGTGTAATTTTCATGTTGTTGCAGTTCATTGGTAGAATAATTTTGGCTTAAATCATTTTAGACAGTGAAGGCATAGAAAAGTTGATGAGGGATAAAAATGTAGCTTGGTAAGTAATAATAATTAGCACTTCAATCACATTTTTCATCCATAAATCTTCACTTTTTACAGTGCTTGATAGGAATTGATGGCTTTTCAGGTAGGGGAACTGCAGCAAACAGAGGTATAGTCTTGACTTGACTTTTTAACTCATGCCTCAGTGGTCTGACTCAGATGTGCAAGGTCTGGGACTGCCTATCTGCAGATGCATAAAAGAAATATACCCTCTCATTCTTTGCCCACCTGTGCAAGGCCAGCCACCAACTAGCCCTAAATTTTCATTTTATGTAAAAGCTTGCTTTATCTGGCTATCTATGGCTCAATCCAAGCTAGTCATCCAAGGGATGTTCCAGACTCATATAACAAGCTGAACAGGCATCTAGTTTCAAAGTAACGCTAGTTAAGAATATGTAACAAAATTCCATTACAGAAAATTAAAGTACATTACAATAAATTACAGTACTATACCTACCCAATGTGTAATCAGCATATTAATATTTAGCTATCTGCATTAATTTGCAATTTAGGAACAGCACAAAGGGCTCTTCTGTCCCTTAAACTGAAAGAGAAACAATGTATTCTATTATCTAAGGTACTGATTTCATAATGTCTCCAGCAAAAAATGCATAGTACTTCATGTTCTGGGAAGAGTCGTCTGGCTTCTCACTTCAGACCCCTAGAAAATCACCAACAGTTTGTTAGAATTTTATCCAAAGGCATTTGTCTTTTCTGTGATTGATGCCTCTGAAAATAAACCCAATACCACAAAGCTGCTTCATATCTGACTTGATTAAATATAGAGAAGATGAAGGTTAGGCTGCTCAAAGAGGAGAATTGACATAAATAGTATCCTGGTTCTAGAATTTGGACTTCAGGAGTGGGTTCATTCCTTATAAGGAGTGAAATGAATGGATATCCAATTGCAGGAGATTCTTTCTTAGACTTCATTAATAATGTGTTCATACTTGCTTTTCAACTTAAATAAAACAGAGAAGGCTGAAAGCCACAGCAAATCTCATAACACAGGTAACTCCACTTTCAGAGTTTCAGCTAAACACAGTTCTTGGTTTCCAAGTCAAATGTCTTTTCTCCCTGCTCCGTGAGCCCTGTAAGCTAGAACTAGGAATGGTGGAAGATGCAAGTCACTTTAGCCTGAGTGTCTCACCAAAACCAGTTGCAGACTAAGAGTTAACTCTGAATTTCCTGACTTATGTCAGTTTGTTAACCTTTTTGTAAAGTAGTTTCTATACTGATATAATACTAAATGGTGGGTACAGAATTTAAATCCTTCTGTTTTGCTTTCTAGTTCGTTTTTGCTCTTCAGAGCTGATGTGGTGAAATATTTTCCACTCTAATTTGCAGAAGTTTAGGTGGGCAAAGATCAGTTGGACAGAACAGTCAAATATAGCCTGAGATAGAAATACACAAATGTGAAGACAAAGCCATTTATCCCCAGGGTGTTAATGTACCACAATCCTGTCCAATGAGCCAAGTGAGACAAAACTGTTCTGTGCTCAGAACTTAGACTAAGGACTTGGATACAAAGTCATTAATAATTTATGGACCATTTTGTACATCACAAATTGAGCCTGCTTTCTTGATCTTGTACAGTTTGTAACTAACAGGTGAGAATGATTTCCACTTGGATTAACCTGTATTGATTGCAAATCTTAAAGCTCAACTCTACCCAGTAGCAGCAGCAACAAAAATCTATTCTGTCAAGGTAATGCTCCATTTTATGTAAAATACAAATGAGTATAAGCTCTGGATAATGAGCATAGCTTTTTAAAGCACATGCCTTCATAATGTCCAGTTTAAAAACCAGATACTCTTTCCCTACACCCCAAGTAGCTGCTAGAAAGAACACAAGGGCATGTTAAGGAGGATTATTTTTTTTTGCATGATTAAAATGAGTGTCTAGTACCATGAAATGTTCCTGCAAATATGATCACTTTTAGAGTATCATTGTACTAGTGTGTTTCACTTGTGGTTTCCATAGTTAGCATTTTCTGGCACAAGTAATGGTTTGGGAATTAGGTTAGTATCAAATATGAAAAATGAGTGCTTTCCAGTAACTTAGAGGCGGCCAAATATCACAGCATTAAGCCTTATTCAGACAGCATGCACTTACAGCAAAATCCTGCCAAAACTAGTCATGCATCATTTCCAGCACTTAAAAATGTCTATAAATGGTAAATAATACTGGAAATATTGCAACATTTTCAAGTGTGTTTGCAAGGAGAGAAATATTTCTAGTCTGAATTTCCCCTGTGAGGCTGTACAGACTCCTGAACTGTGAAATTTGTTGCTCTTCCAATAATTCTATGGTCTCCCCAAGGTTCTCCAGCACTGACAAGTGCTGTCACAGTTTGAGAGTAGGCTGTAGTGAGAAGTGAGGGCAAAAGCTTTCAGATTAGGACTTTCCAGGCTTATCATCAGAATCATCAATTGAGTCCTTGACCCAGCTGTTGCTCTCCTTATTTGCTGCTACATTTAGCTTGCACTCAGATGTCCTTGACCCCTTGTTTCTTCCTCAGTACAAGATGCTATAAGGCATGTGTGTCTACCAGGAAAAAACATGAGTATCAAAAATGCCTGAGTGCAGGCTTTAGGAGACAAGCAGGAGCAAGGAACAATAAGATGAGCTTACAAATAACTGCTTTAAAAGTAGAAGAGAAGATCCAAAAGTTACGTTGGGAGGATGTAGGAGAGAAGGACTTAGTCTTCTCTATGGCAAATATCCACAGCCCATCAGTGAGCTGAGTAGGGCAGCAAGGTAGGAGGAAAAGGGAAGAATTCAGCAAGTAAGAAAACAGAAATAAATAGAAAGGGTCAAATCTTCAGCTGGTGTAAAGTGTCTTAGCTATATTGATTTGAATGGGGTGATGACAATGTGTACCAGCTGAGGATCTGTCCCAGAGCAGGAATAAATTCAAATAAAAAGTAAACATTTGGGGGCTTAGACTAACATTCTGAAATTCATTATTTGCAATCTTTTAAACTGTAGAGCTTTAACAAGACAAAGAAAAATACTAATCTTTGCAGGTGTGTTAAAAGGCTTTCAAAGGGAAAAAGAGGGCAAAATATAGGCACCGTCCTGTATATATAGCCACGTGAACTGCCACATAATTATCCTTTTCTGTGCATTTTCTGCATAGAAATTAAACTTTCACTAATATTTCATTTGGAAAGGACAGAACAAAAAGGAAGACGAGAGTGGGGTGCCTGAACATGAGCACACGCATTCTGGAATTATATTTCAAATGCTATTCTTAAAATCATAAGTTAATTGAATGCATAGTGAGCCTACTACTTCAGGTCTTCTTTAGATTAATATATGCTTCAATTTCCTTACTCTCTCTGTCAGCAAGATTTGCAGTAGTCACCTGTTCTAAAAATCTGTCTGACAGCTTCAAATCTCAGCAAATGTAGATTTTATAGTTGTAGGATATCAAGTTAAGCGGAAAATAGTATTGTAGTGATTATTCCTCCTTCACCAAAGACTTGCTTTGTCAGTACAAAATCTCCTTCTCTTGGCAGATAATGTTATCAGAACAGCCCCACTCTCTTCACCTCTGCCTCTCGTGGGGATTCAGGGCTCGTATGAGGCATACTGCAAAAGCCGATAGAGCAGTCATGCTTCTTCAGGATTTTCCAGAATGCTGCAGATTAGATTTTTTTCCCCAGTTTTCAAACCCTCAGATTTGTTTTTAAACAAGCTTTTAGAAACTGCTGATATTTCAGAGGCTTTCTTTTCTGCTGTCTACTGCTTCACTTTTTCTCAGTCCTCTTAACTAGATAAAGATTCCTCCTACCTTTCTCTTAATGAGGACAAACTCCCTTGAATGTTACAATTCTTAGCTAATCATTACCAGTATTTCTCAGTACCAAGATTCCAGTTCAAAGAGGGAGGGTAGTCACAAGATTCTGAGCAGGTGTGGCTGGGAGGCCTCTGTAAAGCCCCTGAAACTTTCTCCTCTTAAACTTTTTAGTTCTGGCATTATCAAGTGTAATAACAAATACACTATATTTATACATGCACACCTATTACAGTATCTCCAACACATAGTTACTACAAATGGCTGGTTTATACTGTGTGCTAATAAGCACCAGTTGGGGTGGAAATTCTAGTATGCACCAGCATGTCTCTCACTAAAAGGTCCCTAGTCCATTTGAAATGGAACTGATGTATGTATTTTCTATTAGTTTAGTGCTTTAGAAGATAAAGAGGAAAAAGAGTTAAAAGGATGGCCAGGTGAGGAAGAAAAGAAAAGAAAATTATGGTGATTGCACATGCAAACAGTGATTTGCAGGTCACACCAGACTAGAACGTTGTGAACAGTAAGAACAAGACTTTAAATATTTTTTTAGCAGCATAGCAATACAAGGAAAGTCAGTTTGGTGAAAGTGGTGATGACTGGCTGAGGGGAAAAAGCAGGAGCAAGACTCCAAGAAGGAAATGGGCATGCAAACCATGTAGAATCTTAGGGACCCATGGAAAGTGGAAAAATCCAAATATTAGGGATAATGTGGGTTGGAAAGCAGACTAGCGTAATTAACTGGAAATTCAGATTGGATATGTGTAAAGAAATATTGGAAGCCGCTCCACCCAAGGAGATGAATGAACTGTTGCTATTTGCCAACATGCTCCTCATAAGTCACATAAAAAGTCTGTTATTTATATTTTATGGAAGAAAAAGAAAGAAAAAAAGACATGAAAAAGATTTTTTGGAGGAAATAAGGGGGAAAGTGGGAAAGGGAAAATAGAATAGGGACAGGAAAGTTTTGTGAGGGAAGACAGAGCAATAATGGGAAAGATGAGAGGTGTTTTGGGAAAGAAAAGGGGTGGAGTGAGGTATTTTATAACAATTTCTTGAATTATAAAATGGGAAGAAAGAAAGGGAGTGGGGGAAGAAAATAGTACCATATATAGAAGGGGTGATAACCATAGCACACCACTACCTGGAAGCAAACCTATTGCTTCAAATTTCATCCTGTGGTGATGATTTTCCTATGGCTCAGATAATAGTGTCTTCCTGGTGAATGGATGATCTGGGGTATTGCCCTATGGCCAAACCTCCAAGTCTTTTCCCAGCCAAGAATCAACGAAGAGGCCAATGGAGAAAAAAGTTTCCACTCAATCCTTTGCTGTGTACCAGCTTTATCCTTGGGCTCAGCAGTCTTCTCAGGCCCCTCTATGAGCTCTTGACAGTTCCTTTCCAGACTTGATCAGGAGTTACTGCACCACCTCTCTGGGTGGCACTCGAAGGATGTAGTGTTGCCCTGATTCTCTGTCTATCCTAAATAACAGCCTGAAGTTCCTTAATAACTGAAGCAGCCATCCATTTAACTCTTCAATCTTACTTCACTTGTCACCTACTTTCTACATTGGGCCTGTTACCCTGAAAAACGAATTTTGTGGCCCTGCTATAATAACCAGCCTATTGTCCTCTTACTCTGTTCTTTCCGAGGTAAAAGTTCCTGGAGTTGTTAAGGAAACACTAAAGGACACAGATATAACCTTCCAATAAAGGAATTGACACAGGCAGTATTCTCTCCAGAACAAAGTATCTTTTTATTTAAGTGACTAATAATCCCTACTACAATATGATTTAGAAATCTTAAACAAAGCACAAAATCCCTGAGACACAAATCCCTTATTGCAAGTTAAAGAGCCTTTATACTACAATAGCATATAGTTCAAATGATTCTAAGGGAACCAATTTGTTGCAAGTGGTCAGTTTGATGACAGCAGATCGTAAATTTGCTTTTAGAGTTTACATAAGTAAAGTATAATTAACACACACACACACACGTTCCAAGAATACACGTATTAAATACTATGTTAAACAATACTACACTAAAAATTATATCAAAAACATCACGCTTACTCTATAAATCAGTTGTAGGCAACTTGCGGCTCATCAGGGTAATCTGATTGCGGGCTGTGAGACATTTTGCTGATGTTGACCATCCACAGGAACTGCCCCCCGCAACTCCCAGTGGCCGGGGTTCTCTTTTCCCAGCCAATGGGAGCTGGGGAAGCAGCGGCCAGCACGTCCCTGTGGCCCCTTTGCCTGCAGGTGCCGCTTCCCACAGCTCCCGTTGGCCAGGAACAGAGAACCGTGACTACTGGGAGCTGCGGGGCCTGTGGATGTCTCACGGCCCGCTTGGGCTGCAGGTTGCTTACCACTGCTATAAAGCCATTGATGTTTCCTTTAAAAACAAAATCACTGCTAGTGCTGATCAGTTCTTGGTCAGTCAGCTCTGCTTTGCTCCAGTTTTCTTTTCTCTCTCTGCAGCAGATTTACTGACTTCTTTACAGCAGCTCTCTCTTTGCTGGCTTCCAGTTCCCATCGTCTTTTGATCGAATCTCCCTCTCTTTCTCCAATCCAGATCCTCTTCTATCTGCACCAACTGACTGCTCTGCTTTAAGTGTCTGGCTTTTTATACTGTGCAATTGCCTGTCAGGTCTCTGTCTGGGCATTGTAGTGAAGTGAAGACTCACCAGTGTGATGCCTCCTGCTGGTTGCCTTGGGAATTAGCTCTTCAGCACTCAGACAGGGGCGGCTCCAGGCCCCAGCACACCAAGCGCGTGCTTGGGGCGGCAAGCCACTGGGGGCGCTCTGCCGGTCACTGCGAGGGTGGCAGGCAGGCTGCCTTCGGCGGCTTGCCTGTGGAGGGTTCGCTGGTCCAGCGGCTTTGGCGGACCTCCCGCAGGAGTGCCGCCAAATCCGCGGAACCAGGGACCTCCCATAGGCATGCCGCCGAAGGCAGCCTGCCTGCCGTGCTTGGGGCGGCAAAATACCTAGAGCCGCCCCTGCACTCAGAGCACCTCCTGGTGGCCGGTGACTTGCCTGCCGCTGGCCCCCCATGTCCCTTCTAGACCCGGGTGCCCTTTACCTCAGGGTTCTGCCCCAGCAGTACCCCCACACTCTGGGTCTCCCCTCCTAGGGGAACCTCCACTGCTCTGTCCCCACCTTGCTTCAGTGGCTACTGCCAGTTGTCATCTAGCCCCCTCTCACTGGGGCAAACTGCAGTCCATAATGGCCACTCATCATCAAGTTAGGACCAGCTGCCTCTGCCTAACCCCGGACTGCCCCTCTGCAGCCCCAGTTCCTTTGTAGGCCTTGCAGCCTGGGGAGTTACCAGGCTGGAGCTCCCCAGCTCCTCTTGCCTTTCCCCAGCACTACTCTATCTCTGGTACCCTTTTCTACCAGGCAGCCAGATCCTTCTCTCATTATGGACGGAGAGAGAGAGTGCAACCCCACTCCTCCCTGAGCCCTTATAACAGGGTCAGGTGTGGCCTGATTGAGGCATGTCCCCAGCTGTAGCTGCCTCCCTAATCAGTCTAGCCTTTTCTCGTAGGAGTGGGGTAACTGCCTCACTACAGACATGTTTGGCACATACTCAGTACCAACCATGATCTCAGAGCTATGATTGACATCTCTGACCTTTAAAATAAGTTGTGACTGGTCTGAGTGGGCTCTGACCAGTTAGCTGCTCAGCTAACTGACCTTTCTGTCACTACTTACTGCATATGCTCAGTAGCCATCAATCTTGCACATGCTCACTGTTATTTACCTCAGAGCTGTGATTTTGCTGATCCTTTTTGCCAGGGCACCATTTTAGAAATCCTAGGATTTCACTGAACATGCTCAGAGTCCACAGTGTCCATTGCAGGGTGGAATGATTTTTCAGAATAGAGATCAGAAATACGAAGTAGAGACCGGAGAATTTTCTGTAGTAGTAGACATTTTAACCCTTCATCCTGACCCCTTCAGTCAACCATCCAACAAACCTGGCCCAAATTTGTTTCCTCGGATCCCACAGGGAGTCATGCTGGCTACTCAGGTGCCTCCCCAGCAAGCCATTTGTAGGCCTGGCTTGACATGGGTAACTGGATGTGGGTGAGGCCTTATTTTTGGGGAGACAGGATTAGGGAGGTAAATGAATCAGCAGCCTGGAAACAGAATGTCTGAGCTAGCAAAGATAAGGGGGAACACAGGAATTGGTTTCTACAAAGTAACCAAGCCAGTTCCAAAAAAGTGTAATGCAGTGTATAGTAAATGCAATATATGTGTAAATGTATCGTAAAAAAAAAATAGTTAACTTTGAATGTGTAGTATGTCCTATACCCATACCCTATGCTTGAGTCTAATCAGTTCAGCATAGCCTTGCTGTATGTCAAATAAAGGAACCTAAGTAACAAGTCTGGTGACAAACTGAGTTCTTGGAGAACCACAAACATAGTGGTACCATGGCTCGGATCTGCTCATCTGGAGCAGCCAACATACATACCCCCTTACTGTAAGAATTGCAACCTAGCATTAAGGGAAATGGCATTGAAAGGATTTAAGAATTTAAATATGAAGTTAGTACCATGCTGAAGAAATGGGTTAAATCTAAAGGTGGACCCCATAGACGCCTCAGAGAACTATTAGCGGGAGACTGGAACCGGATAAAAATGAACTCCAGAGGTGTCATTAAATAAATCAATTTTAAAAAATGCTTGGCAAAGCAAGGCAAAAATCTCTTAAATGCCACTAAAAATAGGACCCATTTCGCAGCTATAAAAGAAAAAAAATTATCTAGGTTTTTGGGTTTTTTTTCTTCTTATCCTAAGGCAAAAAGAAAGCCCAAATCAAAGAAGCAGTTTTACAAGGATTATTTCTAGTGGCTAAAACCTTCAAACAAAATGTGCCAAAATTTTGTTTACAAATAAACACAAAAAATATAAAAATCAAGTTTAAAAACAAACAAAAAAAACCTTCTAAATAAAAAAGGTAAAGAAAAAAAATGTTTGTTACTATTTGCAGAAATCCATAGTAAAAAGCAGCCATTCTTCAAGTACTGTATTTAGTAAATACCTCTTTGCAGGCAAAGTATACTAAGTTTATTTAAACGGGGGAAAAAAGCTTAAACTTGCCAAAAGTTGACTAAAAATGTTTTTCTAAACTATAAAATAAAAAAGTTACAGTCCCCAAATTTAATAGCTTGTAATGTCTTTAAAATGTCTTATTAAACAATTATAAACTAAAATGTTTTTTTTCTTTTTTTTTTAAAAAGATGTGCAGTTAAAAGAAGCTTTTGCACAAATTAACACTGTAGTGCTCAGAGAGAATTAAATAGTCATGGGTAGCAAAAATAATAAATTTTTAAATGTCAGTGTTGAGAAAAAAATTAAAAAAATGTTTAGTTTAATAACAAAACCCAATTATAGCAGTATAACTTGGTGCAGTCATGCCTGCTAAGGAAAGGTCACGTGGTGACAACTACCACCACAATGTCTCCTCCTCCCACCCCCACAAAAAAGACTTTAGAGCCATTCTAAAAAAACAACAACAACATTGGCCCTCCCCAATAAATGTGTCTGTAAATAATGGATTGTGCAGGCTGCAGCAAGTTAAACAAACAAACAAATAAAATTCTAATTTAAATTCTTTACAAACAATTTAATTAAAATCACCAAAAGAAATAAAGATTTCTATATGACTTAATTGCTTCCAAATGTACTAGTACAAACATAACTTAGGTGCAAATAAATAAATAAATTCTAGTGCTAAGTTAAAAATAAATAAATAAAACAGCTAAAACTATCTGTCAAAGTTAAGTGTAACTGTAAACTTACAAAAGTCTCAAGCAGCTAACCCTCCTACCCCAAGTAGAAATGGTAATACAACAAAAATCTTTGTTATAATACAGCAATTATTAAAGCCCAGGCCAAAAAAAAAAAAGTAAAAAAACTTATTCAAAGCATAAATATAAAAATAAAAATTGCAGTTTAAAAATGTAAGCAACTTAGATGTGTCATCTGCTCATAATTGCAATTTACAAAAAATCAGGAGTGTAAAACCATTTCAAAATGCAAAGGCTAAAATAAACCAAGCAAATTTAAAATATGTATTTAGTCTCTCATAATAAACTGCTTACAACATAGCAGGGAACTCCAGTTCCCCCCCCACCAGTTTCCCTTCAGCAGCTACACCCCTATCATTAGACAGCCTCCACATACTGCTGCTTCTCCTTATACCAGGAGTAGGCAACCTATGGCACGCGTGCCGAAGGCGACACGTGAGCTGATTTTCAGTGGCACTCACACTGCCCGGGTCCTGGGCACTGGTCTGGAGGGCTCTGCATTTTAATTTAATTTTAAAGGAAGCTTCTTAAACATTTTAAAAATCTTATTACTTTACATACGTTTAGTTATATATTATAGACTTATAGAAAGAGACCTTCTAAAAATGTTAAAATGTATTACTGGCACGCAAAACCTTAAATTAGAGTGAATAAATGAAGACTCGGGACACCATTTATGAAAGGTTGCTGATCCCTGCCTTATACAGTAGTTTTCCTTCATACTGAGGACAGGCTGAACATATATTTTCCCCAGAAAGCCCTGGTTCTCAGTCACATGCCCTGGGAGGAAAATCAAGCACAAGGAAGACAAAGCCCAAACTCTCTTAAAAGGGTCATCTCACCCTGTCACAAAGGGAATTGAGGCTAAGAATTGGGGTTCAGGGTTAGAACTTGTTTTAGGGTTGCTCCAGAGCTCAGAAATTTCATTCCTGATGAACAAACAGTTTAGTCCAGGGATGGGCTAACTACAGCCTGCGGGCGAGATCCGGCCCCTCAGGGCTTTGGATCCAGCCCACAGGATTGCCCCCCATGGCGCCGTGGGCCCCATGCCGCTCTCAGAAGCGGCCGTCACCATGTCCCTGAGGCCCCCGGGTGGGAGGTCAGAGGACTCAGTGCATTGCCCTTGCCTCCACCGCCCTCCACAGCTCCCATTGGCTGGGAACGGGGAACCACTGCCAATGGGAGCTTCGGGGGAGGTACCTGGAGTCACGGCAAGGGCAGCGCATGCGGAGCCCTCCGCCCACCTTCCCACAGGGACTGCAGCACTTCCTGGAGCAGTGCGGGGCCGGGGACAGGGCAGGCATGTAGAGAGCCTGCCCTGGCCCCAATATGTGCAACTGCCACCCCGGAACCGCTTTAGGTAAGTGGCGCTGGGCTGGAGCCCAAACCCCTCCTTCACCCTGCCCCCCAAATCCCTGCACTAAGCCCCCTGCCGGCACCTCGCACCCTGCCTGCACCCCAACTCCCTGCCCTGAGCCCCCTGACACATCCCGTGCCCCTCCTGCACCCCACCCCCTGCCCTGAGCCCTTGCCGCACCCCACACCCCTCCTGCACTCCGCACCCCTCCTGCACTCCACCCCCTGCTCTGAGCCCCCTCATAAACTCCGCAGCCCTCCTTTGCCCCAATCCCTTGCCCTGAGCCTCTTCCTGCACAACGCACCCTCTCCCACACCCCACACTTCCTCCTGCACCCCAACCCCTGCCCCAGCATTGCATACAATTTCCCCACCCAGATGTGGTCCTCGGCCCAAAGTTTGCCCACCTCAGGTTTAGTCAAAGCTCATCTATTCCCAAAGGGCTGTGTTTCCTGATTGTGCAACACTGAGCACCTGCAAATTTAAAAAGAATAGTCTCCAAAAGCATTATCACTAGCCCATGAGCACAGATACTCATTTTAGTTTAGTTGGCTGCATTATTTCGCAATTTTATAAACTAGAAATTCTAATTCACATCTGTCACAAGGTATCTTCTAAACTCAGTGGACTGATTGCATTAATCCTAGCGATATCTACTGTACAGATTTTTTTCTGCCTTTTCCACCATTCCCAATGGGAATTTCAAGTGATAAGAGACTCAACATTTGACAGCAGAACCAATTTAGTATATTGCTCTGGACTTCAGGTGTCACAGCTTGAACTGGGGTGATTTTAAAAAGCTGGTCTGGTCACAGCACTGGTCTCCTGAGCCTTTTCTGTTTACACATAATATAATTCTAGAATCAAACAATACATATTACTTTTCTGCTAAAAGTAGGGCTTTGGGGGGAGGGGGAGAAGGGCTGCAATGAAGGGGAGAACACATCGGCTCGTTTTGTCTGACAATCATCCTCAGTAGTTGTTGGTTAGCTCTTCAGCTTCAATTTTAAGAAAAATGTACACCCCCCCATTCCAGCTGTTGCAAATTTCACAACAGATTGTTACATTTTATATAAAAGAGTGCAAGAGTGCCAGGAAAATTTTTAAAACAAAGTTTGTACCAGATGACAAAGGTCTGGTCTGCATTTATGAATTAATAATTGTTGCCTGTCTCCTTTTTTTCCTGAATTAATTCACTTACCATATGTAGTATTTTTAATTTCAACAACATTTGCGTTTCTGCCAGTTATAAAAAGAATGAGCTCTTTGATGGTAACTAATGGAAACATTAAAGAGGAGGCTGAATAGTATGGAGAAAGGCACTTGTGTTATCTGATGTTGTGTGTAATTACAGTACTGCTCTACAAACTGGGACTAGACAAACAGCAGCACCACCTACTGCTTGGACCATATTTTCTGAAATTACTAAGAGCTGTGATCACACACTTGAAACAGTTTACAGAGGAAATTATTTTCAGACAAAGAGTAACTTTCTGTACTAGGTACAATAATGCTAATAAAAAATGGTCCGTTTAAAAAAAAAACCACAGCTGAGATCATTGTCCCATGTTACAGCCTTATTTCTCATGACCTTTTCTTTTTCCAATAAGAAAAACATATTTTTAAAAGCTTGAGGGAAGTGGGAAGGAAAACATTTTCACCATTAAATAGCTCTAAGTATCATTTGGTTTCCCACTGTCTCACCTGGACATCATCATCACATAAACTTTAAGTGTCACCTGTGATGTAGCCCATGATTCTACTCAGTTATTATCGGACTTCATTAATGAGGTCTGTTAGTATTGCAGATTTCAGATTAATGGATGAAGAACATATGGACTATAGGCATGGGCTTTTATTTGTAGTAAATATTTGTAGTGATACTTGAAAGAAAATGACTTGAAAGTTTTTTGTAAAACTTTAGTTATTTGATAAAAATACAAATAACTAGAAGTTAAAAATAGTCAATATATTCAATGCATTTAATTGTTGGATTGTTAACACTATCTCTGGGATGGTTATTGTCTCTTCATATGAAGCATACTTTGGAATCTCAGTTTAAATACAATGGGAAGAGGAGCGATTGAAAGGACAGAAATGAAAGCAGTGTAGAGAGAAAAAATAGAAATGTAGGTCTGGAAGGGATCTTAAGAGATCACCTAGTCCATTCCCCCATGCTGAGGCCGGACCAAATATACCGTATTTTCCGCACTATAAGGCGCACCTAAGAGCCTTAAATTTTCTCAAAAATTGGCCGTGCGTCTTATAATCTGGTGCGCCTTATGTGTGCACTGAGTTCCAAAATCTGTAAAAATGTTGTTGTGCCCTTGCTGCAAGCCATGCTGATTGACTGATCTATCATTTTTAGACATGACACAGTTGATCACCATCCGTAAACAATCTACGAAGACTGCTGGCAGCGATAAACCAATCAGAGAACTTCTCGTGACTACACATGCCCAATTCTTTCCACTTTTCTTCATAGGTATACTACCGGTATGCTGCAAAACAACATTTCTTTGTCTAAGGACCCCCGAAAATGGCACCAGTGAAGAGACATGCTTACGAGGCACAATTCAAACTACAGGCTATCAGTTACGCGGTTGTAAATGGGAATAGAGCAGCTGCGAAAGAATTCAACATCAATGAATCTATGGTTCGGAAGTGGAGGAAGCAAGAAAATGAAGTGCGCCAAGTTAAGAAGACGAAACAGAGTTTCATGGGAACAAATCGAGGTGGCCACAGTTAGAAGACCAACTTGAACAATGGATTATTGAACAAAGAACAGCGGAGAAGCGTCTCTACAGTCACCATTCGACTGAAGGCAACAACGATAGCACAAGACATGAAGATCGAACACTTTCAAGGAGGTCCGTCTTGGTGCTTTCGTTTTATGAAAAGGCGTCATCTCTCCATCCACGCAAGAACTACCGTGGCGCAGCAACTGCCGGCGGATTACAAAGAAAAGCTGGCCATCTTCCGCACCTACTGCAGTAACAAGATTACCGACAAAAAGATCCAGCCCAACCACATCACCAACATGGACGAGGTCCCCCTCGCTTTTGACATCCCCGTGAACCATACTGTGGAGAAAAAGGGGACCAGCACGGTATCGATACGCACCACGGGGCATGAGAAGTCGGCTTTCACTGTTGTTCTTGGTTGCCACGGTAATGGACAGAAACTACCACCTATGGTCATTTTTAAGAGGAAGACGCTGCCAAAAGAAAAGTTTCCAGATGGAATCATCGTTAAGGCCAATCAAAAGGGCTGGATGGACGATGAGAAAATGAGAGAGTGGCTGAGAGAGGTGTATGTAAAGAGACCGGATGGTTTTTTCCACGCATCACCATCCCTGTTGATCTGCGACTCCATGCGTTCCCATCTTACCCTTACAGTGAAAAACCAAGTGAAGCAAATGAATTCGGAGCTTGCCATCATTCCGGGAGGATTAACAAAAGAACTCCAACCGCTGGACATTGGTGTAAACAGGGCGTTCAAAGTGAAGTTCCGAACGGCGTGGGAGCGATGGATGACAGATGGCGAACACACCTTTACTAACACTGGGAGGCAGCGCCGGGCGAGTTACGCCACCATATGTGAATGGATTGTGGATGCCTGGGCTAAGGTATCTGCTTTAACTGTTGTCCGAGCTTTCGCGAAAGCCGGCATCATTGCTGAACAGCCACCTGGCAACGAGACTGACTCCGACAATGATGAGAGAGAACCCGGCATGTTTGATGGCGAAATTGCCCAGCTGTTCAATTCAGACACAGAAGATGAGGACTTTGATGGATTTGTGGGAGAAGATTGATTAAAAAATAATGTGAGTGTATTGTTAAATAGTAGAATAAAGTTCAACTAAACTCACTGTTTTGCTTCCGTTACCTTTTTACTACACTATGAACACCGTTACCTTTTTTTGTAGACCGTATGTTTTAGCATGCGCCTTATAATATGGTGTGCCTTATGTATGGGTTAAGTACAGAAATAGATCCCGTAATTGAGACTGCGCCTTATAATCCGGTGCGCCTTATGGTGCAGAAAATACGGTACCTAGACCATTCCTGACAGGTGTTTGTCTAACCTGCTCTTTAAAACCTCTAATGACCTGAATTCCACAACTTCCTTAGATGATCTGCTTCACTGTATCTTTATAGTTAGAAAGATTTCCTAATATCCAACCGAAATCTCCCTTGCTGCAAGCCATGCTGATTTTGATCTATCTTTTGTTAGACATGAAAAACAGTTGATCACCATCCTTTTTGTAAAAATCTTTTACATGTTTGAAGACTGTTGGTACTGTCCCTCATCAGTCTTCTCTTGACTACACATGCCCAATTCTTTCAACTTTTCTTCATGGGTCATGTTTTCTTCACCTCTTACTTTTGTTGATCTTCTCTGGATTCCCTTCAATTTGTTCATATCTTTTTAAAACTGTGGTGCTCAAAACTGGACACAACACTCCAGCTGAAGCTTTTCCAGTGTTGAGCAGCGTGGAACAATTACCTCCTGCATCTTACATATGACACTCCTGTTAATGCATTCCAGAATGACATTTGCTTTTTTTTTCCCAAGATAGCTTCACACAGTTGAGACATTCAGTCTGTGATCCACTACAAGCTCCAAATCGTGTTCTGCAGTATGACTACCTAGACAGTTATTCCTCATTTTGTATTTGTGCATTTGATTTTTCTTTCCATAGGGTAGCACTTAGCAGGTTATTGAATTTAATTTTGATTTCAGATGAATTCTCAAATGTTCCAAGATTGTTTTGAATTCTAATCCTCTCCTCTAAAATGTCAGCACCCCACCCAGCTTGGTATCATTCACAAATTCTATAAGCATACTCTCCAATCCACCATCCAAGTCATCAAGGAAAATATTGAATACTACTGGACCCAGGACAGATCCCACTTGACACATCCTCCCAGTTGGACAGTGAACCATTGATAACTACTCTTTGAGTACAGTCTTTCAAACAGTTTTATATTAATTCCTCTACACTATATTTCCCTAGTTTGCATATGAGAATGTCAGACTGGACAGTGTCAAAAGCCTTAGTGAACTCCAGATATATCAAGTCTACTACTTTCCCCCTATCCACTAGGCTGATAGTGGGGTTCAAGTGAGCTTTGAATTATTGGTCCTTAATGCAACACTTCATCATGGAGAAGATAACCCCAAACAATTAAATTTGTATCTCAAAGTTACTGAAAGAATATGTCTGCATGAAGAAAGTAATACACCTTGGAAAAAATAACCCCAACCATCTATACAAAATGATGGGCTATAAGTTAGCTATTACCACTCAACTTCAACATCTTTCTTACCTTGGAGAGTTCTCTGAAAACATCCGGTCACTGTGCTGTGGCAGTCAAAAAAGCAAACAGAACATTAGGAATCATTAGGAAAGGGATAGATTATAAAACAGAAAATATCATAATGCTACTATGTAAATCTATGATATGCCCACACCTTGAATACAGAGTACAGTTCTGGTAGCTCCATCTCAAAATAAATATATCCAAATTGCAAAAGATGCAGAGAAGGGCTACACACATGATTAGGGGTATCAAACAGCTTCAACACAAGGAGAGATTTAAAAAGACTGGGAATGTCCAGTTTAGAAAAGAGATGACTAAGGGAGGATATGAGAGAGGTCTAAAAAATTATGAATGGCATTGAGAAAGTGAATAGGGAAGTGTTATATATGCCTTCATGTAACACAAGAACTCGGGGTTACCTGATGAAATTAATAGGCAGCAAGTTTTTTCAAAAGCCACACCGCAGAATCAACCTGTGGAGCTTGTTTCCAGGGAATGTTGTGAAGGCCAAAAGTATAACTGGGTTCAAAACAGAATTAGATAACTTCACTGAAGATAGGTTCATCACTGGCTATTAGCCAGGATTTGTCAGAGACGCAGTTCCGTGCTCTGGGTGTCACTAAACCTCCAATTGCCAGAAGCTGGGACTGGATGTCAGGGGACAGATCACTCAAAATTTCCGTCATGTTCATTCCCTTTGCAGCATCAAACACTAGCTAACGTCTGAAACAGGATACTGAGCTAGATGGACTACTGGTCTGACCCAGTATGGCTGTTCTTATGAAAGTTTTGTACACTTAGCACATATAAATATTGTTTTGGCCATTTAAAGGCTCCCAAGGGAAGTTACTACCTATAGCTTCAGTGGTTGGTAGCATCATTTATTATTGAATTAATATGAGAAAACAAAACAACCCATTACTCAGCCGTTGGACTAGTCCAGTGGAGTTACCAATATAAAATGTTGTCTCTGCAGGCCTGAAGAACAGACACAGACTCTACCCAGGTCATGAATAAACTCCACCAACCAGACACTTTCTTCAAAAAAAAAAAGGGTGCCTCCAATCTGCACTTGATGCAAAAGGCTCTTCACTCCATCTTACCACTCCTGTGCACCATTTATTCTCAGCCATGTACAGGTATTTGAGTTTAAGATACAGATACACTGTGCCCAGTTACCACTAAGGACTCCTGCAAAGTTGAGACAATTACTTGAATCCTGACTACAGCCTTTAATATTATAAACATCAAATCAATATACATTAGAACACCCTTTGAACTAACTGCTAGGCACATTTGCTAGATGTGACAAAAATGGCAAAACCAAAAATAATCACTGGCTCATGGGCCAGTTGGCAGTGAAGGAAAAAAAATTCCCAGCCCCAAGTGGTCAAACACAGCTCAAAGTATGCCTGAAGCATGTGAAAGCCCTGATCCCACATTAGGCAGTAAACTTGGCGGGGCGGGGGGAAATCTTTGAGGATAGTGGTACAGTTATAGGGAAGTTAGCTGACAGGATTTCACCTTTTGGTTGTATGTGGCTATAAATGTTGGCACTAGCAGTGCACTCATTGGACTTGGATGATTTTCTTAGCTAAAATTCATTAATTTTTCTAGCTTAGAGACCCCATACATAACTGCCTCATGGAATAACTTAATATAATATCTGAAAAATCACATAAATAACACTCTGGTAACCTATACCAAAATGTTAATTTTCAAATTGTCTCCCCCACCACCATCCCTCCGTTATCAGCTTAATAAACTTTCCAGAGTGTATTTCAGAAGAGCTCCTGAACTAGGGAAATATAATAAGAATTGATAACCTTTTGGACATTCCTAATGGAAAAGTCAAAATTGATTGACATTTTGAATTTTTGTTCCTATACTTAGTAGCTTATAATGAATGTGTACTTAATTCCAAGATATTATTCAATGGAAACACTGACACACTCTGGCAGTTAGCCCATTAAGGTGCCTGTGCAACAACAGGTAATTATATAGGATGAAATTCACCACTATGTAGAGGGCAACACAAGGACTACACACCATTTAAGCCCTGCTTTTAGGACTTAAATGATGCAGAGGCCTTATGCTAGCTCTCTGCATAAGGGAAAATTTGACTCAGTGATTATGCAAGACACTTTATTCCAATTGATAATTATGGTTATCAGTTAAGGGTTTCAGATACTGTAAAGGACACCTACAATTAACCAGCCTAAAGGGAAATGGATAATAGAAAAATGAAGTTATGAATCAATAATGTACAACATCCCTGCACTTTCGGTGACAGGCAATTTTATTTCTGTAAAGTACCAGTTATACTCCCTTTCCTCTTCCTCCTTAAAATATTTGTAGATTGTCATCATTTCTCTATCTCCTCTCCCCCCCTTAGGTAAATATTAGGTCTGTCAAGAGATTAAAAACAATTAATTGCAATTAATAGCATTATTTTTTTAACGAGCATCATCAGCATGGACGAATATCCTTTGGAATGGTGGCCGAAGCATGAAAGGGCATATGAATATTTAGTATATCTGGCACGTAAATACCTTGCAATACCAGTTACAAAAAAACCATGTGAATGCCTGTTCTCACTTTCAGATGACGTTGTAAACAAAAAGAAGGCAGCAGTATCTCCCATAAATGTAAACAAACTTGTTTGTCTTAATGATTGGCTGAACAAAAAGTAGGATTTGAGTGGACTTGTAGGCTCTAACGTTTTACGTTGTTTTGGTTTTGAGTGCAGTTATGTAACAAAAAACACTACATTTGTAAGTTGCACTTTCATGATAAAGAGATTGCATACAGTATTTGTATGAAGCGAATTGAAAAATACTATTTCTTTTATCATTTTTACAGTGCAAATATTTGTAATAAATCATATAAAATGAGCACTGTACACTTTGTATTGTGTTGTAATTGAAATTGATATATTTGAAAATGTAGAAAAACATCCAAAATATTTAATAAATTTAAATTGGTATTCCATTGTGCAATTGTTATTCAATGTTTTATTTTGTGATTCATTTTTTTGAGTTAATCACATGAGTTAACTGTGATTAATCAACAGTCCTAGTAAATATACATTTAGCTTCTTTAAACTTTGGCTTTAAGTCTATCCATCTAGGCCCCCTACCTTCTATTTTTTTCCTGCTCTTCTCTGATTTCCAATTTTGTCTCTCTCATCCTGGCAATGGAGAACCTAAATCAGAATGCAATGCTCTAGGTTCAATTGGCCTATAGCGAGAAAAAGACAATGACTATGATCATCCATATCTGTGAAAAGATGTCTTTGCATATGACACCCAAAATTTCATTGAGTTCTTTTGCTGCTGTATTGCATTGTAAATTTGTATCTAATTTTATGTCTATTATGGCACTAGGGCTCTTTGATTTACTGCTTTCTATGATTGTTTTCCAAATTAGTTCCCTCCAGAAGAACAGTATATAGAGCAGATCATCAGTCTTAATTCACAGGAATATAGGATGAACGATCATTCTGGAGCTTACATTTTAACAAGTTGAACCTCATTTTGTTATTTTTTCCTTTTATCTAATATTTCAGCAGTCCTTTATATTATTCCTCTGACCTCAGTCTTGCTGGCAACTCCCTAGTGTGTCATCTGTGAGTTTCACTGGTGTTATATCTCCTCTTGTTGAACATTTACTAAGGTGTTAAATAAAAGGATCAACACTGATCCTTCTAATACCCCACTAGTCGTCTCTTCACATTTTAATACATTACCATAAATCCATATACTTTTTTATGGTCCTTCAGTTTATGTATCAGTATTTTAATCCAAGCCAATGTGAATTAATGTTGCAAGACACTGTATTTAATCTTTCACTAAAATCCCAAATCATGTATATTACATCCACTGTATGTAGATTTACTATGCAGAGTTCATAATAAATAGGAGCTCAGTGGATGACAGAATGTAAATGTATTCACTTCTGAATAATATGCCTAACAGTTGTCAGCAAAAAAGAATTTCAAATTAAGTCTTTCCCCACTGATTTTCTCTTTATATCCCTCTTCATTTTTCACTTACCATCTTGAAACTTCTGTATACTTGATGCCAGCTCTTTGTATAAATTTCATTCTTGAGAAATGGCAAAGGTATTGTGACCAAAACTACCCCTTTATTTAGACCCCACATACTCTTTTAATCATCTTTGTAAAAAATATGCCTTCTGAGATATCATTTGAAAACAACTCGCTTATCAATAATATCATGGTGAAATATATGTAGCAAAAGTATATGTAAAGTTATGAATTCCCTGATAAACAGGTCTATCCCAAACACAGGAATGTGTGTTTACTTCAATTTACATATATGTAGTAAATAGGGTCAAGACAACAGGGGAAGAGATGGCAGGGAAGAGAACAATTTGCATTTTAGCAAACAAGTGTGCGGTCGGAGGAGGGGAAAGAGCATGGAGCCTCCTTTACCATCATGTTGTTGGTGTCACCAGGCATGGCCCAGTGTTGACAGAGGGGTGGAAAACAACAGTGCCAATGAAGGCTCCCTGTATCAGGCCTCTGCTTGCCCGAACCGAACGCATGTTTGTTTTTTAATTAACCACAGGCCAGATGGAAGAAATGGAAAATGTGGGGTTGTGTGTTATCAGTACCAGTAGGAGGGAGGTAATTGCTGCACTGCTTGCCTGGCTGAAAAGGAAAAAGAAAAAAGAATGAAAAAGAAAGAAAAATAGATAATTGCTTTAATCTTGTTATATGCCAAGTTGCTTAGGAGGAGGGAGGAGGGGGGGGGGAGGGGGGGAGGAGGGGGGGGGGGGGGTAGGTAGAGGGGGTATAAGAGAGAAAGCTAAGAGAGAGAGAGTGTAGAGTTGTAGAGAGGTGTTTGATTTCTGTGTCTATTGTGCACCTTTTTTTTTTTTTTTTTTTTTTTTTTTTTTTTTTTGCTTTTCTTTTGTTTATTGGAATTGCCTTGGGCAACGACACACTGTTGTTGTGTGCTTGGGCCTTGGGCCTGTGCAACAATGTCATCTTGCTACTCAGATTGAGTCAGCTACAGCTGAAGCCAAAATAATGAGCAAAGACACAGGAGGCACAGTCCGGGCTGTGACTCCTTTGCAGAAAAGTTCACTATCACTGCAAACAATTACAAGGGGGAAAGTGAAGCACCTTCCCCACTCTGCTCAGGGAACCTGGGCAGGCCGCCTGGCACACAACAGACTGCCCCCCCCCGCCCCAAGCAATAAGTTTAGGGTGGCTCATTCCATTGCCGCCCCGCTCACATACACCCCCGCAACCAACCCTTCCCCAGTGCCCGCTGCGGCGTTTTGCTCAGGCCCGGGGGCTCCAGGGCCTCGCACGTGCTACAGCTCGCGCAGGATCCCGGCCAGCCACCCACTGCCTGCGCGTGCTAGGGAGGGGCGGGGGCGCGGAGGATTATGCCCGGACCTCCTCTGCCGCAAAGCCCTGTGCGCCTCGTTCCAGCACACTGCACATGCGCGGGGGGGGACACGCGTGAGTGACGTGCACTTTTTCGTCCGTCCTCGCGCGCCATCCCCGTTGTGAGGCGCGCGAGCCTGAGCCGGGCGGAACTGCCCAGAGCGGCGAATTGTTAATTCGGCCCCGCTCCTTTGCGCGTCACATGCGTGCGACTCGAGCTCCAGAGGCGCGCGCCCTCCCAGCGGGTGGGAAGCGAGATCTCGCGAGGTTTCCAGCAGGAGAGGGGCGGCGGGGGGCAAGGGGGCGTCGCTCGGTTTGTTGGCGCTGAGCTGGTAGAACAATAGGCGCGTCAGCGGCGGCCGGCGCGTGCAGGGAGAAGAGGTGCGTGGGGGTGCGAGGCTCCCGAGCGCCCTGCCTCGAACCAAAGCGCTGCGCCGCGCGGGGCTCTGACGTTGGGAGCCAGCACAGCCCCGCCCCCCGCATAAACGCTGGGCCCCAGCGGGGGGGGACGGGTCCCCCCGCCCTACGTGTCTGTGCTCACCCCCTCCCCGCGGGGGGAGAGGCTGCGCCGTGGCCTGGCGGGAATCGCTGTAGCCCTGCTGTAGCCCTGCACAGAGCTGCCTTTGCAACCCTAGCGCTCCGCTCAGACTAGGATAATCTCTCCCCGCCCCCACCCCCGTGTGTATTGCGCGGAGTCGGCTTGCGGGGAAATGGTGCCCTGGGCTAACTTCTATTTTGGTGCCCCTGGCCCCCTTGCGTGTGGTGCCCCCCCGTTGCCCCTGGCCACCGTGGGCTCCCCACCCTCCCTCTCCCCTAACGCCGCCCTGCACCCCCTCTTGCACCCATGTGGGGAAACTCACCTGAATGGCAGGGAGCAGAGCTGCTAGGTCGCCTTGAATGCTGGGGGGGGCGCAACATCGGGACTCCCTGCATCCAGGTCACTTCCCCACCTGGCTACCTGCGATTAAGGCAGAGAGCAGCGCCTGATGCTCGCCTCCCAGCCCAGGTGGGGAAAGTGATCTGGATGCATGGAGCACTTGGTGTTGCTCCTCATTCTCCTCCTCACAGCCCCCTAGGAGGGCATGGAGGAACATTGTGGGGGGTGGGGGAGCTGCGCACCTCAGCTCTGCTGCACTTTGGGCAATCACCCAGGGCCCCCTGGTATTGGGTGACACTGTATAGGCAGCTGTACAGTTTCTATCCCATAGTCAGTGCAGATGTTTGAGGCAATAATAAATTTCTCCAAAATTCTAAAAGACAAATGTGATTGGACTACATTGGAAGGGGCGCTCATGGGCAGGTGTAGTGACTTCCCCTCCCTCATTTAGCTGCCTTTCACTCCTATTTGAAATTGACTACATTTCAAGCTGATGGTTTCCTTTTATGGTCATGGATTATCAGGATCCCACAGTGTTTTATTTGAAGCAGAAACCAAGGCAATCTTCCCTCCTAGATTTTTTTTTTTTGACACTTAGCATTCATGAACTTCCAGACAAGGAATGTGTTTTCAGTTCTTCTGTGTAATTGTCTAGAGCTTGTATTTCTAATGATATAGCTGTGTTGGTCTCAGGCGGGGGACCATGGAGCGGGGACACAGGCCAGTGGCTGCTCTCCGCCCCATACGCCGGACAGGTGGCGGGTCCATGGCGTGGTGCCCAACAGCTGCCCAGGCTCCCCTGCTGGGCTCCAGCTGCCACCTGGCTGAAGGGGGGCAGGAGAAGAAGAGGGGCCAGGGCAGGCCCATGGTCAAAAGGGGATGGGCTGGGCTCATTCCACTTTCAAAAAGTGGGGGGTGCCATGGCCCTCTGAGTCCCCTACCCCCGTTGCAGCACCCCTGGTCCCAGGATATTAGAAAGACAAAGTGGCTGAGGTAATATCTTTTATTGGACCAACTTCTGTTAATGAAAGAGACAAGGTTACACAGAGTTCCTCAGCTTGAAAATTTCTCTTTCACCAAGAGAAGTTTGCCCCCAGAAAGGTATTACTTCACCCACCTGGTTTCTCTAGAGCTTGTATTGTCACCTGCAAAATATGGTCCAATCCTGCAATCTAATCTGTGCAAGCAGAGTCTTTATGGATCAGTTTGCATGGTATGTTACTGATTACCTTCTACATGACTCCCATTGTAGTGTCAGGGCCTTAACATACAGCTTTTCTTTTTTTTTTTTAATCACTCAACTTGGTTTTGGCTTTCTGTGTTTTCCACCAGGTATTTTAAATATTTTTAGTGGATGATGGGACATCTCCCTTGTAATGTCCAGCAATAAACTCATCTGGTGGTGTTGTAGCTACCTCATTCATTACAAGTCTGTGGCAGTAAAATGATCCTGTTCTGAGCAAATCCATTTATTGTTACACCATCTGGATTCAGGGGCTACATTGCAGAGGAATGTTGGCCACTAAACGCATGTGTAGCATCCAAAGGCAATGGCCTCCTTTGAAAGAGGATGGACTGCATGGTAGCATATTTTTTAAAATTCAGCAGTTTTGGACTGGTGTTCTGGGTTACTGCAGTCTAAGAGCCACACACGTTAAATCCACATATAATGTAAGTATTTACTTAATTTATTTTTTTCTATGGTGTTATAGGTATTCATAGTGCTCTTTCAACAACAAGACCAGATCCCTTCCTCAAGAGTTTACTATTTTAAGGTTTGATGAATTGAGGACTACTGGCATAAGGGAGTGCAGGTTTGGACATTAACTCAGAAAAATGACCAGACTAGGGGGTGGAGGTTGGAAAGTAACAGGATATGTGACTTGCCATATAGGTTTCTTGTTGTTCTAGCTTCTTTAAGAGAAAAATAAAACCTCTGTGTAGTTATAGTGTAGGAAAAATAAGATGATTACTGATGTGGAAGACTAGCTGAAAGAAATAAATGTTTAGGAGAGACTTCAGGAGGGCATGGACTGAGGTGATTTGATTTACTGAAGAAGGGAATTAGTCCTCGTGTGTGGGGATGAGGCACAAAGACCAGAAAAAGAGGGTAAAGGATTTGTTAAGGTAGGATAAGAGCATAAAACTTGAGTATCACTATGGAATGTATGCAAGGAGAAAAGCCTAAGGCTGTGGAAACATGACTGAAGCAGTTCACAAGATCATTTATGAAATACAAACTTAATCTTGGTGTTTGCATGTCATATTCTACACATGATGCCTGTAAGTGGCATAGTCTACTGTACCTAGTTTTAGACATCCACTTAGATTAGTTTCAGCTTTGAAAGTGTAAATTATTGCATGCTGTTGTTTGTTATAAATAATAGCATATAACATGTTATATATATGGTAGTGTGTTTAGACACTGTACAAATATGCAAATGACATGGAGCTTTTATTCACTTTTCACCCAGCTAGTTTTAAAGAACACATCATGATTTTTCACAGTATTATTTTAAATACTTCAGAAAAAAATCAGCCGAGATTTTCCTGCAACCATTCCTTTTATTCTTTCCTTCAAAAGATTAACCTTTGATTGTCTTGATGTGGGTGTCCCAGGTACAGAATGAATGGCTGATAATGGACATGGCAACCGCTGTTGTTGCTGACGAAGTTAAAACAGCCTATGGGAAAGGGCCCAAAGCAACGTCTGACGGAAGACAACTCATGATGGAAGGTATTTAATACTTTTATTCTCAGTTAAATCTCAAGTATCTTGTTTTTATCATCAAGTTACTGTATAATATGGATTTAAGTATTTTGGAAAAAAAAGCAACATACAGGAATTTTTTATTGCTAATAAAAAAGGGTTTTGTATTTTTTCCACGGTGCACTAAATAATAATAATTATGGTTCACCGCAGTACATTCTGCAATTTAAAAAATAAATTTTATTCACCCAATACAGTATTGGTCCAATCAAGTTGAAGTCAGCAGAAGTCTTTCTGTATACTTTATTGGGAGTTGGCTGATGATTCAGAAGAAGCTTTCTTTTTTTTTTTTTAATTAAATATGTGGAGATACACCTATCTCATAGAACTGGAAGGGACCCCAAAAGGTCATCAAGTCCAGCCCCCTGCCTTCACTAGCAGGACCAAGTACTGATTTTGCCCCAGATTCCTAAGTGGCCCCCTAAAAGATTTAACTCTCAACCCTCAGTTTAGCAGGCCAGTGCTTGAACCACTGAGCTATCCCTCCATCCTGGAACAGTCTACTGAATAACTAGGACACAATCAGGTATTATTTTGTAGTCCTTTAGCTTGCATGGTGGTATCATGAAGTGACATAGTAATGGAGTCTTTGTGTGTGCTTTGGGCTTAATCCAAAGCCCATTGAAATTAATGCAAGGACTCTCTTTTGACTTCAATAGTTTTTGAATTAGAACCTTTGTGTTTGATACAGCTCACCCACTTGGGGCTTTTGTGGTCTTGAAGATACACCAAAGGCAGACTCTCATAAGTATTTACCCCTATCTGGTTTCTTGATGCTTATTAAATTGATAGTTATTTTACAATCCCTGGAAAGCTGCCTCAGTGTGAGTATAGATTTGTAAATACCTTGCATCTCTTCCTTTTATTTCTTTGCTTATTTTCTCAAGGTAAAGTCCAAGTTAAATTGTAAGCTTGTTTATTGAACTAGCAGTGCATTGTAGCTAACCATCCAGTGTGCTAATGTAATATTTTAAGGCTTTTCATTTAATGCAAATATTCATATCTTATCTAAACTGCTTGATAGCTGTCATTCAGTATATTTGTGTTCATAAAAATGTCGCATTTGTTGGCAGTTCCTTTTTGTTAATTCTTGTTAAAATTTTTGGTGAAATAAGTTTATAGCCAATGTTAGGCTGTGGATTTTTTTTTTTTTAATATTTTTTACTATTATTTGTGTAACGGTATATCCCAGAAGCGCAACAGAGATAGAGGCCCCATTGTGCTAGCTGCTGTACATACACATAGTAAGAGACAGCCCCGCCCTCAAATTTTTAGAGTGTGAGGTTACAGTCCTGCAGTACATGCAGACTCAATGAGTGAGCAAACATCCGTCATCCACCCACAGGTATTACATTGCAGGATCAGGGCCTAAATAGACAAGACAGATTAAGAGAAGAAATACCAACTATATAGAAATTGATATTTCTTTGGCTCTTAAAATAATTTAAAATATATTTTCAGTTCAAATGAGTTTGCACACATAAGTAGATGCATCTTCACTACTGGTTCCACTTCATTCAGGGTCTCTGCAAGTCTTTAAACAGCAGTTCTATGGAACACTTAAGAAGGCCCTTGTGGCAGTAGGAGTTCAAGCAGTTCCTTTATGCCGCTGACATTGAACTCTCTTGTCTGCTTGACAGCCTTTTATTTGAAGCACTGGAATTTTGAACTGGTGACCACCTTTATTGGTCAGTGGTCCAGTGTAATCAGCAAACAGGCCAGGTAAAATTGGTGCTGTTTTTATAAAGGAAGTTTTACATGGTTGTGGGGGAAGGGTTAGTTCTAAATTTGAATAGGTTTGATACATAGATATTTTTGGGCAGAGGGAAGGGGACAGAACTTTAAAAAACAAAGGCTTAGTCATGACTGTTTTTCATTTTAACTATTCCAGTGCTACAGATTTATAAATACCCTTATTTCTTTTGGCTTTCCTATACCCAGAGCTGTACCCTAGGGATCCTGTTATGGCACACTGTAGAATTCTCTGTGCCCTTGCCCACCTGTTCAGAATGCCAGATTTGCCATTGTCTAGGGACCCTTTCTCATTAGCTAAGTTGATGCAAAGAGCTGGTATATTGGTGTAAATCTGTCCCAAAAATATCCCTTGTACAGAAGCCTCCTGCTTCAAGGCATAGAGTTTTCTCTGTCTGCTCTGTTCTTGCTTCACAGAAGATGCAAGAAGGATTTGGATGCATGAGACATGGGTGAGCCAGAGGTGGGAAGGATTGATTTGAGAGTGGCCTAGGCAATTTTGTCTCCTTGCCTTTGCAATGGCCCATAGGCATTCTGTATAACCTTGGGCTTGACCTAGTTTGTGCCATGTGGCAAACTAGCCCCTAGAAGTCTCTGAACGGGGGAGGTGGAGCTATCTTCCCTCTATTCCCACAACAGCACTAAGGCCTTATCTATACTACCGCTTTACAGCACTGAAACTTTCTCACTCAGGGGTGTGAAAAAACACCCCCCCCAGGCGCTGTAAGTTTCAACGCTGGAAAGTGGCAGTGTAGGCAGTGCACCAGCGCTGGGAGCTACTCCCCTCACGGCAGCACTTCAACGTTGTTAGTGAAGACATACCTTAAGATGAATCTGCACTTAAGTCATGTTTACCTGTTTCTGCATGCCTTAAATACACAGTTATGTTCTCTTTGAAAACATTGGCAACAGTCTGATGTTCCCAGATACAACAGTCAATGCCAAATTCAATGTAAATTAAACAAGAGAGGTTTACAGACTAAAGAGAAAACAAAAAATGTTCGGTGAAATGTAAATACTTTATCTTGGAAACTAAAATAAAATTCTGAAAGTTACCACTAAAGTTATGGAGAAATGTAGAGGAAAACAGACTCTCTCATTGAGCTCCATAACAGACCCCAGGTTTTAGTTAGTCTGTATCATTTTTTATATTTATTTTTCTACATCCTTGCACTTCAAAAATCATTGATGTCACCATTTCAGTACACACTAGGCTTAGATTATCTCTTACATATGTAGGTAGTACCAAAAAAAGCTTCTCTGATTTCAGAACAAATCTTAATTTTGCTCTCTCCCTGTTACATTTTCTTCTTAAAATACACTTTCTATGGCATTTATTTTGTCTTTGTATTTGTCTTTGTCTCTCAGCAATTCTATATAAAATATTCATATATATTCTCCAGTTACTTTTCTCACATATCACTTAATTTGCTTGTTATACAACTAATTGGTTTACAGTATATCTCATCTTTCTTGAAATAGACATCTATTATTTTGTAAATTACAGTTTCACACTGGTGCTTTGTGCCACAGAGAATAAAGCTCTGTGAATTAAATATGACAGTTATAAATAAGTTAGTTCTATATAGGGAAAAATATAGATTAAATATATAGATAATTATCACACAGTCTTCTTGATTTCTTCCTGTCATTAAAATCAGAACCAGTAGACAAACAGGGTGAAATCCTGGCACCAAAGTCAATTTGAATTTTGCCATTAATTTCAATGGAGCTAGGATTCCATCTATGGTTTCCATATAGGAAATGAGAACAACCAGAGTAGTTAAACTGAAATTTTTTTGGGGGTGTGGGAGGACCCTCAGGGTTTTTTTGGTAATATTGCTGTGTGTTGTTAAATAGCTGCTCCGTCCTGCCAGGGAGGAGGGGTCTGTACAGCTGTATTCATTGTGGATTAAGTGATACTTCTGTATATTCCCACACAAAAAAATTAGAGACAAGGTAGGAAGTGGTTTTTTTTCAGTGAATTGCAATTAACATCATCTAAATGATACACTTTTTTTTTGTAAAGAAAGTCTTATGCTTTCAACAGAAAATCTCCCATACATTAATGATTAATTTCTGTGCTACCTGATAGATGGATGGAAGAGATTCAGCGTAGAAGTTTTTCAATGTATAAAATGTATCAAACTGTTTCTTGATAGTGGATTGATGCTTTTCATAATTTTCTACAGGAGCTTTTTAGGTATTTTTAAAACTGTATACAGAGAGGAAATCTTTCTCCTCTTCCTGCTTTTAATCCATACTAAATGAAGGAAGCATAAAGGATTTAACCTTCTGTTAGGGCATTGTTTCTCAAACTGGGGTCGCTGCTTGAGTAGGGAAAGCTCCTGGCGGGCCAGGCCAATTTGTTTACCTGTCCCATCAGCAGGTCCTGCCGATTGCAGCTCCCACTGGACGCGGTTTGCCACTGCAGGCCAATGGGGGCTGCTGGAAGCAGCGGCCAGTAAGTCCCTCGGCCCACGCCGCTTCCTGCAGCCCCCATTGGCCCAGAGCAGCGAACTGTGGCCAGTGGGAGCCACGATCAGCCGGACCTGTGGACGGGGCAGGTAAACAAACCAGCCTGGCCCGCCGGGGGCTTTCCCTACACAAGCGGTGACCCCAGTTTGTTAGGGGCTTCTCTTTCAAAATGCTTTATTCTTCTGGTCATTCATCACATCACCATATGAAGCCACCTGAACCTATACTGTACACATGGGATGTGTTAGAGGCATGCAAACTAAATTTGGGAAAACAAGGAGTCTTAATGCCTAGAGAATTCAAATATTCCTTCAGGTAATGAGGATCAAACAAATCTGTCCATAGTGACTGTGTAACTGTGACATTGCACCCCATATTCTTCATAGTGATATTATTATAATTATGATGTATTTTATGCAAGATAAGTCATGTGAGATGTCATTGGAAAGGTTATGATCTGCTGAATATGATTATCCTATTTGTATGCATGTGTCATTTTTGTACCTGAAGTTAGGAATATTGACTATGTATCTGTATTACAAAAGTGTTTATACCTGGGGAACGCTCACTAGGCTAGAGGTTCTCAGTCTAGATGGTCCATTCAGGTTAATGAGCCATTAGGAGAAAACAGTAGGCCTTAGAAGAAGCTTATCTCCCACGTGGGGTCTTCCTAAGGACGCTACAAATAGCCTCTGAGTGATTGCTGCTGTGACACTACAGGGACATGTGACCAGGTCACCTGGTGCTGGTCTGAATCTTGGGATAACACTGCTCTACAGCCAAAATGCTTCTGAAATAAATGTAGTCAAACTTTACTAATTCTGGGTCACTGAGAACGAAAATGATGCTTAAAATTGTTGATTGGCTCTAGTTTTCAAGTTATGCTATTGGGTCAGTATATACGACCCTTGACTTGGGAATAGCAGAGGATAAGTGAGTTATAAAGGGAAGGGATCTCAATTTAAACCAGAAATGACTAAAATACATCTTTGACTGGATCTATGAATAAATCTATGACTGGGTTTGGACAGTACTTGCTTTTTAGGCAAAACAATGAATGATGCAATCTGAAGCTGGTATTGCGTCATACATGATATGAATTGCATCATGTTATTCCTAGAAGTCATGGATGATGCAATCATAACGAAGCTTACATCACTCTGCTGAACAAATTGCCCTATATCAGCTCTAGAAATCATACAGTGTCGTGCTCTCTTATTTGTGAGTGTTTGATTTTGCAAAGGGACACATTTCTGTTTAGCCAAAGTGAGCAGAGATGCCTCGTACTTGTGTGAACAGTGCAGATAACTTCTGCTATGTTTGTGGTGAAGTGACTTTTGCATCACAAAAGCGCAGTATAAGCACTATGTTTAAGAAAGCCTGTCACCTTTATTTTGGCTGCAAAATTGGAGATCAGGACAAGAGGTGGGCCCCACACATATGCTGCAACAAATCTTCGCCAGTGGTTGAACAGGAAAAGGAAATCTATGCCTTTTGCAGTGCCAATGATTTGGAGAGAGCCAACAGATCATACCAGCAATTGTTACTTCTGCATGGTGCCTCCAGTTGGGAAAGGTGTGTCAAAGAAGAAAAAGTGGACTGTGCATTATCCAAACATTCCATCAGCTATACGCCCAGTACCCCACGGAGAAGGACTGCCAGTTCCTGATGCACGAGAATCATTCTCACTTGAGTCAGGCGAGGAAGAGGATGAAACTTCTGGTCCTGAACCATCAATGTCACAGGACCCACATTTTCTCCCATCCTCCTCCTCTGAAGCACACCTCATAACACAAGGTGAACTGAATGACCTTGTCAGGGATTTGGAACTACCCAAGAGTAAGGCAGAGTGTTACATAAACAGGACAGGTGAAATATTATCATGTAAAGCAACCATAAACACATGAAAAGACCTAGGTTTACAATTTATGATTAAAACTCTACTATCTACACAATATACATAGACATAAAATGTAAAAACTTACATAACTTAGAAACAGTAGCCAATCAGTTGTTTTATTGGTCATATTTGAATTCAGCACATCAAAATACATAATAAATAGCACATTTTATCTCTGAAGCAGACGACTTCTCAAAAATTGTAGACCAGTGATATCAGTATTTTTCCACTGACTGGTGTGGGAACCAAGCTTTGAAACAAAGGGTTCCCACCATATGCAAAAGCTATATAAGGCAGTGGAGTGACATTATCATGGTTCTTCACTGACTCCCCACCCAGAGTGTCTCTTGGAAACACCTGAGGAACCAAGACTGAACTGGGGGAACTGCTGGACCAGTCTAAAGGGTTTTTAGTCTGTGAATGGAACACCTGGAGATTCGAAACTGTAAGCTAGTGCAGCTTTCCCCTTAAACGGCAGCCTGCTTGTACCCTCACTTAGGGTGAGAATTTGCTATTCATGTCTGATCTATGTAGTACATCAAGCTTAGTTTGCGGTTTTTGTTTATTTGCCAGGTAATCTGCTTTGAACTGTTTTATGATACCTTTAATCACTTAAAATCTGTCTTTTGTAGTTAAACTTCTTTTTGCTTTATTTAAAACCAGTGTGGGGAAGTCATAACTGGGGCAGAAAACTGTTGTGTATTCCTCTCCACACTGAGGGAGGGGATGAATTTCATGAGCCTACGCTGTACAGTTTCCTGTGCAGCACAAGACGGTGTTATTTTGGGTTTATGCTCCAGAGGGGGTGTGTGCCTTAGTAGCTTGGAAGTTCCCTAGCTGGAGCCTTCCCATGCAGGATCTGGACACAGCATCTGCATGTAACTGTAGGTGGGTATGTACCTACCTATATGTGTGCTGGTGAAAGTGCAGGCTGGTCACAGCAGCACAGTGTAAAGGGAGCCTAGGCTGGTGGGTTGGGGGGCTCAGTGGTACCCCAGTTCCAGGTGCTACCCCAGGGGGACTCCATCACAGTAACTTTATGTGAACATATGTTTGAGAAGAACACTGAGGTTTAACAACCTTATTATTGTAGTAACATTGGCATGCCTTGGCACCCTCAACTAAATTTACCTTTAAAATACAATATATTCAAAGAGAATTAATTTTATAGCTTTTATTTTTGCATGATTTACAAGTCCAGTCCAAAACACACAGAAGAAGTTGCATGAAATACGTGGATTATATAGAGAAAAATTAAGCTAATTACTGGGTTTTGGTAGTGCGAAGAGGAAGATAATTTACAAAGGAAATTTTAAAGATACAGTTAATTAGAGTAACAGATCTATTCTCATTAGGCATTCATCTAGACCTTTGTGTTTTAGGAGCTAATGGTATCTTGAGGCTGAGAGAATAACACGAACAATATGGTCTGGCTTTGTTCTCCATCGCCTTTTAACACTCATTTCTTAACCCTTTGCTGAAGGTCTCAGATCATAAGGGATAGGCCTTCTGTTACGTACTTAGCTTATTTTTTGATTGTTTATTTTAACTATCTTCTATACAGTATATAGCTTTTATGATCAGCAATAAGCAGAATCTTGCAAGTTTCTGGAGGTATGTAAGAAGTTAGATCTTTAGGGTTTTGTCTACTCGAGATGACTTCAGGGGAAAAAAAAATTCTCTAATATTGCCACAGGTTCAGTTGAGCCCATGGTAACATTGGAGGAAATTTTGTTTTTAAAATTTTCTTGTATAAGCACAGCTTTTGAATTTAAAAGATCTAATGACATTGCTTTGGACACTTGTCCTCCCTAAACCTGAGAGTAGACTCAATCCTGTAAGAGATTTCAAATTCCTTTAAAAACAACGAGGAGTCTGGTGGCATCTTAAAGACTAACAGATTTATTTGGGCATAAGCTTTTGTGGTAAAAAAAACTCCCACTTCTTCAGATGCATTGTGGGTTTTTTACCCATGAAAGCTTATGCTCAAATAAATCTGTTAGTTTTTAAGGTGCCACCAGACTCCTTGTTTTTGTAGTTACAGACTAACATGGCTACAACTCTGATACTCAGATTCCTTTGTTACATATTGGGCAATTGAGCTCTAGTTAACTCCATGTTTAATATTAAGTGCTCTAGATGCCATGCTAAGCCATTTTTCTTTAAGGTAGGCAAATGCCTCGATCCTGTAAACACTTATGTACTTGCTTAACTTCACTGCCGTGAGTAGTCCCATTGAAATCAATGAGCAGCCACGTATGTACCCTCCTTTCTCCCAATTCCATGTGAAATTCTAAATCTTATAAGAAATATAAATTAATATAAGGCACCCTGTCTCTCATACCTCCACTATTTCTGCAGAAATCCAAAGTAATATATCTGGGCACAACAGGGAAGTTAAAAATTAAATTTCAGCTTAATTTTCCCTTTTTACATTTTGTTAGTTTAAATTCGATCAGGGATCGGCAACCTTTGGCACACGGCCCGTCAGGGAAATCTGCTGGCGGGCCGGAACATGTTGTTTACCTGCAGTGTCTGCAGGTTCAGCTGATTGCAGCTCCCACTGGCCGCTGTTCAATGTCCCAGGCCAATGGGGCTGCGGGAAGTGGCGTGGGCCGAGGGATGTGCTGACTGCCACTTCCCGCAGCCGCAATTGGCCTGGAACAGCGAACTGTGGCCAGTGGGAGCTGCGATTGGCTGAACCTGTGGACTCTGCAGGTAAACAAACCGTCCTAGCCCGCCAGCGGATTTCCCTTACGGGCTGCATGCCAAAGGTTGCCGATCCCTGAATTAGACCCTTAGCTCCTTTAAAGCGCATGTGGTGGATTTTGTTTTATTTTTATATAATTATAGTTTGTCTCTCTTTTGTGTCGTCTTATGATTGCAACTATAACGTGTTTTCCTTTCTCTGAATAAGAAATGCCTTTTATATAAATTTGTCTCTGCATTATTAGATGCTGATGGTAGCATTTCTAAAGTAAATTAATTCCAATAATGAAAGGGAAAAAGTGTTTTTCTAAGAGGACTATTTTAGAGTCAGTACTGCACATTTAAAGAGAATATGATGACCAGATGTAATTATCTACAATTCTGAGCAATTTTAACTTTCTGAGCCAGCAGCAAAATGGTTTTAAACTGTACCAATCCATCAAACAGTTCTGGAAAATGACTAGAATCATTGATTTTTTTTTTTTTAGTTGTCTTTACTAAGTCCCCAGATATGGGAAACCTTATCTACTCAATATACAGTGTTAAACTTTTTAATTTAACAGAGGAATACAACATTTATAAAAACACTTTATTAATATTTTATTGTGGATAAAAATAATTTTCCACTTGGAACAATAGAAATGGAGCAGTATTTGACTAAGCAGCATTTTGAATACAATTGCCCTGAAGTTCAAAGATGCTGTGGACCTACAAGCTCCTGTTGAATTAATTGGGGGTTGAAGATGCTCATCTCCTTTGAAAACAAGCCAGCTGTTTTTAGATATTGTGCTTGTGTGTGTTATATAGCAAAAAATAAATGTGTTAAAGCATTTAACTGATCCATCTCCTGATGGCAAAATTTTGTTTCCACAGCAAAAATGAAACATCTCAACCTATCATTTGCAGCTTGTGGGTTTCTGGGTATATACCACTTGGGGGCAGCATCTGCTCTTTGCAGACATGGTAAGAAGTTACTGAAGGTTGTGAAGGCTTTTGCAGGAGCTTCTGCAGGATCACTGGTTGCCACAGTTCTGTTAACAATGCCAGAAAACATAGAGGTAATTGAAAAATAACTAATTCATTTAGAATGTAGTGGTTTTAAAAAAAAAACAAAAAACTTAAATTCCTGAAGTAAGGTTTTTAGGGTGGCACTATTTTTATTTGGTCAACAGTTTTTTGGGGTTTTTTGTTTTGTTGTTTTTTTTAGTTCTTGTCTAGGAGCAGAGCTCACAACTCTTTGTTTTCCCTAACAAAGAAAGTGTGTATATATTCCTCATACAGTTTTTAAAAACACTTACCAACTAATGACGTATGTGCTCAATTTACACCATAAGATATTTTAGCTGTATAATTTTAAAGTCATATATGGATGAAGATTTGTTGAGATATGTAAAGTCATACATACACGTGTGGACACACACACACTATTTGTATCCTTGTAGTTTAGGACAGTGGTTCACAACGGGGGATCTGCAGCCTCCTGGGGGGTCCATGAGCCGGTTTCAGGGGGTCCATGAGCTCCAAGCCCTGGTGCTCTGTGGAGCAGAAGCCCCGAGCCCATGGGCAGAGGTGGAGGGGAGTTCAGGGGTGCGTTGACCCCCAAACTGCAGTGCCTTACCCACAGCAGGGCAGTTCCGGCGGCAGCTCCACACACCCCTCTTCCCCACCTTCCAAAGCCTCGCCTTCTGGCCAGGTTGGTGATTGGAAGCTGGAGCTGGGCAGTGCAGGGTGGCTGCTGCTCTGACAGGTTTCATGGAGGAGGCAGTGTAGCGGTCCCTCATCTCCTCCTCTTGGTGCCCAGGGCTATGGCTGATCCTCAGCTCCCAGCCCCTTTTGACTGCTTTTGCAACCAGTAAGAGCTGCCTGGGCATGGGGACCTGGTTCCGCAGAGCCTTTGGGGAGCAGTGACCACATGGGGGGTGGTGTCTCCTGGCACAGCCCCTAGCTGCTCTTCTCCCTGCACCCTGAGCTCTGCCCCCCACCTGTACACAGCCCCTAGGATCCCTCTTCCTGCACCCTGAGTGGTTTTCACATTTTTTGAGCTGAATCCCTCACCCTTTGAGTTATAATTTTTGGTTGCGTCTCCCCCAACCCAGATAAGCTGGGTGGTCTGCTGAGGTTAGTCGGGGTGTAGAGGTGGCGCTCCCTTTCCGATCCCTGCTGTGCGGAGCTGGCCCAAGCCCTGCCGGCCCTGCCCCACCCCCACCCCAATAGAAGTCAAACTACACCTATGCCCGCCGTCCTCGCACAGGGGCCGGAGCCCTGACACCCTGTAGGGCAGAAGCCCAGAGGAGGGCCCCCCAGCGCCTGAAACCCAGCGCCCCCAAATCCTCACCACCACCACCTGGGCTCTGGAGTTTTTATAGCATGTTGGGGTGGGAGGAGGAGGCTCAAAAAGAAAAAGGTTGAGAACCCTGGATTTAGAAGACAGTATGAGGGAAGTGATGAGTGAGGGACAGTATGAGGGAAGTGGTGAGTGAGATTTGTGCTGGTGATATGATTAATTTATTAAAGTTTGCTGTAGAGAAGTAATCAGTTTCTGTCCTAGGCTAGTAGTTACAGCCAACTGCTGACACTGTTCAGTAAACTTGCACTGCTGTCCTTTTAAGGAAGGAGATATAAGGAACAGACAGGTGCTTTCTTACTTGACTGATATTAACACGTACAGTTATAGGCTTTGATTCTCTATTTTGTCCAAGATCTGATTGGGTGGAGCAAAGGGTGGAGAAGTGGGGGTATGTTTGCAGGAAGCCGGTTGTTGCTTTCCGATTCAGTGCCACGTGGCCCTGCACAGTTTGGGGCTGTCCCTGTGAACTTATGCCAATGGAGGATGATGCATAGCAGAGCTCTGCTCTGCCATTCCCCTTACCTGTCCCACCCAGGCTTCTCCCCCCCCAAAAAATATCCCCTCCTCCTTATGCTGGAAGTGGGGCAGGAGACAGTGAAGCAGCAGAGCTGTCTGGTGGAGAGTTCTTTGCAACAGCAGTTCTCCACTGCTACCTCGGCTGGTTGAAGGCCACTTTGCACTTCTTATGGAGCCAATGTCAGCTAATCAAGGCCAGCCGTAGGTGTTTAACTACTGTGTAGACATACCTAAAAGGGTTTAGTTTTCAATACACATAACTTCCAACAAAGGATTTTGCCTCTCTTACTTCTTTGTGAAATGACTGAATACAGCATTGAAGAAGACCAGACCTTGCTAAACATTGAAATATTTAACATTTAATATCAATGTGTTAGGCAATGATAAAACATCAATTTTGATATTATCACGAAAATATTATTTGAGGGATCAGATGGAAAATAAACTCTGTGTCACAGTCTCTTGGTTTTCCCATCTTGTCACCACGTTTGGGGCCTGAACAAGGGCTATTTGTCTGAAGCTCTAGTCAGCAAAGAGGGGTATGGCATTGGCCGACTACAAAAATCAGATAGATGAAATAGTAAAATTGATATCTTCCTCCTTCTTAAAGAGGCTTTCCTGTCTTTTATTAATAAGATGCACAAGCTAGGGGTCCTGTTGAACTGAGACTGAAAAAGTTGCTCACCAAGGGCGAGTGGAAAACTAGGATGCATAAATTAGCTGAGATTAGCTAGGTCCATTTCTCTCTTCTGTTGACTGGAACTTCTTCCGTCTGGCCTCTTTCCTTTGACTGGTATCAATTTCAATTATCTCACACACCCTGCCTCCAGCCTCTGTTCTCTTTATCCAGTGGGCAGAATAGTGGATACACTTACTTGCCCAGATAGCATTTCTGTTTATACTGGGCTTCTGGGCAATAGGGTTTTTCTCCAGCCTGGCCCTTTTTATAGGTTAAGATGTAGGAAAAGTTTTGGTTTTGCTCTTTTATTAGAGTAAAGCACATATTACATTGTCTGATTTTAATGAAGTTTGGCATGTATGAAATCGTATGAACTAGAGAACACTATTTGAGCTCTCTAGCCTTTCTTTACATTTTTTAAATTAACTTTTTCATCATTCTGTTTCTGTTGCACTAATGAAAAATTATGTGGACAAAATAATACAATAAAACCTCAGAGTTATGAACACCAGAGTTATGAACTGACCAGTCAAGCACACACCTCATTTGTAACCAGAAGTACGCGATCAGGCAGCAGCAGAGACAAAAAATAAGGCAAATACAGTACAGTCCTGTATTAAACATAAACTACTAAGAAATAAAGGCAAAGGAGCATTTTTCTTTTGCATAGTAAAGTTTTAAAGCTGTATTAAGTTGTAAACTTTTGAAAGAACAACCATAACATTTTGTTCAGAATTACAAACATTTCAGAGTTACGAGCAACCTCCATTCCTGAGATGTTCATAACTCTGAGGTTCTATTGTATCTCTTAGGCTTGGTCCTCACTGGGTGGGGGGGAGAAGAGGATCGATCTAAGATATGCAACTTCAGCTACGAGAATAGTGTAGCTGAAGTCGACGTATCTTCAATTGAATTTAAATTACTTACTTCGTGTCCTCGCGGCGCTGAATCGATAGCTGTGGCTCCCCCGTTGACTTTGTTTCCGCCTCTTGCACTGCTGGAGTTCAGCAGTTGACGGGAGAACAATCAGGGATCGATTTATCGTGTCTACACTACACACGATAAATCGATCCCCGATCTATCGCTACCCACCGATCTGGCGGGTAGTGTAGATGTACCCTTAATTCCTGTGGATGTTACCCAAAGACATTTCAGTCTTGTGGATAGAATGTGTTTCATTCAAATGTACTTCTATTGAAATTTCTATTCAACTTTTCTGTCACTGTAATTCTATATTCTTACCATTAGCAAAAAAATTCCATCTGAGCCAAAACATGAACAAAGAATGTTACAGAGAAAATTCCAACATAGCCATATTTGGTATCCATAAAAGCAACTTTGTTAGAAAAGTTAGTTTTTTTTTCAAATATGGCTAAGTTAGACAAATCATAATTAGGACTCTCTCCCACCCCTGTTTTCAGAGCTCTTGTGTGGGTTTCTGAATCTGAGAGGAGAGTCCAAAAGTGAGGTGAGCTGTAATTAGTGCTTGGTGAATAATGGATTTTTTCGGTTTTCTGTAAAATTAAAAAAATAAAATAAAGTTTTGTTTTGTGTTGAACTGAAAATATTTTTTGAAAACTTCTTACAAATCAAAACATTTCAGGAATGTCAAAACAAAACATTTTTACCCCAAAACTTTCATTTTGACTTTCAGGCTTTTTGATTAAAACAAAGGAAAGGAGGACTAGATTCACAACATGGGTTAGTGAAGAAGTGGTGGCTCAGCTCCCTTGTAAGCTTTAGCCCAGTGGTTTGGGCATTCACTTGGCATGTGTGAGGTGCCGAATGTGATTTTCAAAAGTGCCCGAGCAGGTTAGGCACTTAACTTCCATTACGTTCTGCATCTTTAGGCATATCAATACTAAGTCACTTTTGAAAATGGAACTTAGGCTCCTAAGTCACACTGATGCTTTTAAATATTTTAACTAATATCTCATTACCATAACTTTGAGTAGTTGTAAAAGGGAGATGTTCTTTTTGATGGCAAAAGTGAATAATTCTTATTATGAATAGATCCTGTCATACAAAACAATAGCCTATAATACTGAATTCACATAGTGTGTCCACACTTATTCACTTGAAATGAACAGGTGATTTGGAATTGGTAATACTCTATGGAGCCTAGTTTATGTCAGTAGTTCCTGTCTGATGTGTGTTTGACCTATGAGAAATAAGTTGGTCTCAGACATGTTAAAGTGAAGATTTGTTTCTAGTACAAATCTAGCACAGTTAGCATTAATTCACACGTACGTTGCCAATTCATACCGAGAACCTGTAGGGAGACTAAATTTTCTTCTGTCACTTAGGTGATTGCTTAGGTGGGCCAGGTTTAAGACCCATGCAAGGGGTATGGGGAAGTTTTACTGCTGCCAATGGTATATCTCTCTTCTGTGGATAGGATGCCTTATGTTTTCAGGGCTGTCAGTCGTTACCTTTTCTGAGCACTGATTTTATACATGTAACCAAAACAAACAACAAAAATCCCTGTGACCGGATATCTCCAAATGTTGATCCAAGTCTTTATTTTTAGTTTATTTATATATTGCAACAAATTCAGTATTGCATCATGCAGGAAGCTATTAACCAAAGAACTCTAAACTATTTTCTAGACCACTCTAATGTACCTAAATGCACTTTAAGTGTTCAGTTGTACAACATGTTTCTTGAAAACCAGTTTTGAAAACTGGATTGCAGGTTCTTCAAGACACTAGAATCGGAAGAGCACTTTTCACAAAATGGTATAGGAATTCATACAAATACAGTTTTGCTAATCTCAAGCATTCAAAGTCCAAAGTTAGACCCTCTAAAAATCATTTTAAAAGCAAATAAATATTGGGTTCTTTTTATTTGCTTTCTGACAGTTGAGCTTCTAACATTTTAGGGTTCAAATTTCTAAGCTTTGATCTGCAATTATGAGGTTTGGAAACTTACTTTTTAAAAAAAAATATATATATTCTTCCCTTTATAACATGACATTAAGACCTGGAATTTTAAGAAAAACACTAGATGTTGCAAGACTTGTCAATAAAATGGTGAGAGATAGCAGTATATTAAATACTTGCAAGTAAATATGAATTTAGTATGTTGTCACAAAAACATATTTACTGTACATAAAGTAATTGTGTTCAGCAGCTTCAGAGAACTGTCCCTTAGTCAGGCCCGCCGATGGGGGATGTGGGTTAGGAGGGGGCAATTGCCCAGGGGCCCAGGCGATTTAAAAGGGCCCAGGGGCCCCTGATGGCCTTTTAAATCACCCGCGCAGGCTGCAGGGCTCCTAAGCACACATGGTGTGGTACCGACGGCAGTGAAGGCTGCCAAGCGAGCATGTGGAAGCTCTGGCCATACTGGAAGAACGCCCATTGACTGTTCTGCCCTGGGGCCTGGAATTGCTGTCGGTGGGCCTGCCCTTAGTTACATTTAAGATAGACATTATTGGGGTGTTTTTACAGGATCAGAATTATGTAATTCCTGAGGGGTAGGTAGTCTAGGCTCTGTCAAATCTCTTGTGGATTAGATGCAATATTACCTTTATTCCATTTTAAATTGCTTGTATTTAATGCAAATTGGTTCTCAGGATGTCTTTTATGTGTCCATTTTGCCTACACACTTCAGTTGTCATCAGTACTTTGTTAATTTTTCCCAGTAACTGCAGAAATTTTGCTTTTGCATCAGTGAGGAAGGAGCCTTTAAATACCTTTTCAGTCTTTGTTTTTATACAGCTGTCTTGAAATACCTCATCTATATTTTTATTGTTTAAGTGAATTTTAAGACATCACTTTCCATTGAAATGCCCTGATATAAAAGCTAACTTCCGCAATCATACATGTTAGTGGATTCCTCGTCTAATGGGTGATATTCATAGAAAATAAACTGCAGACCTTTGGGATTTTTTCTTTCACCTGATCTATATCACCCATTTTTATATATATATCACACCCATTTTATATATAATATATAAAATGTATGCTGTTTATTTTCTATGAATATATAAATATATAAAACTTTCTCTTACCTTATTTCCCATGTGGTGTACACAAGTGAGATGGTGTGGTGTGGAGAAGTAATTCATTTATCTTATCCACATATGCTTTATCTGTAATGGGACATGAGCAAACATAGACTTCATCAGTTATCTTGTAACTCCTTTTTGGTAAAGTAAACTCTCATCAATTAATATGCTATGGGTAAAGCATTACACTACAATTATTTATAATTAACATTTTGTGTAATTCAGGTGGACATGGTTTTTAATAATTACAGAACCTTTCATACGAAGCATTTTAATTTTCAGGAATGCGAGGCGTTTACCTATAAGTTCGCAGAGGAAATTAGAAAACTGTACTTTGGTGCAGTGACACCAGGTTATGATTTCATGACAAGACTTAGGTACGTATCTTAATGTACTTTTGTAAGTCCAGTTCTATATAAAGCTCAAAATTAGTGAAAATAGTGAGGAAGTATAGAAGGCTATTTGTACTATGGAAAGCTCAGCTTTCTTCTGCTTCTGAAATATTTATAAGCTGTTCAGTAATTAATGGTGAATAATGGTAATCGTTTTCTTTATTATAGGGCAGGTATAGAGTCTTTTCTTCCTTCTAATGCTCATGAGATAGCAGAGAATCGTCTCTATGTATCAATCACCAACACTAAAAATGGAAAAAATTATTTGGTTTCAAATTTTGCCTCCAGGGAGGACCTCATTAAGGTAACAAAGTTGCATATCACTTCTGTAAATGAAAATGCATGCCTGTCTCCCAAAGTCTGTAACATCTTTTTTTTTTTAATTAATTGGATTAAATCCTGTTCCTTTTACTCATTTGAGTAATCTCACTGACTTCAGTGGGACGGCCCACATAACCAAGGCAAGCAAAAATATAGTGGCACAGCAGCACCACTATAGTTAAGGTTGTGTCACAACTTCTGTTTAAAGGTCAATGTTTTTAAGTCTTCTAAAATCAACATGCTTAATCAGATTCTGTTCAAATGTGGTGTGCCTCATGATGGTGCAGGATAAGGCTAGTTGCCCAAATTTGGGCTAGAAGTTCCAGAGATACAAACCCTGAAAAAACTAGCCATTTTTCAAAAAGTTTCCAGGTACTATGTTTTTGTACAGAGCAGGAGCTCAAACTATTGATGTGATGCAGATCAAATGGTCTCAGTCTGTTGAGTTTTACCTAAAGTTGTGCACAATACCCACTTAATCTTTGAGACCCAAACTGAGAACAGTATTTAAGAAAATGTACATTATTTACAGAATGCATGCAACAATACAGAAAAATACCTACAAGATTTACATTCCTGCCATTTACTCAACTCTAGTACATAAGAATGGCCATATTGGGTCAGACTAATGGTCCATCTAACACAGTATCAAGTCTCTGTCAGTGGCCAGTGCCAGGTGCTTCAGAGGGAATGAACATAACAGAGCAATTTATCAAGTGATCCATCTCCTGCCATCCAGTGCTATCTTCTGGCAGTCAGAGGTTTAGGGACACCCATAACATGGGGTTGCATCCCTGCACATCTTGGCTAATAGCCATTGAGAAATGTATCCTCCATGAACTCACCTAATTCTTTTTTAAACCCAGTTATAGTTTTGGCCTTCACAACAACCCATGACAATGACTTACACAGGTTGACTGTGCATTATGGGAACAAGTTTGTTTTAAACCTGATGCCTCTTAGTTTCATCAGGTGACCCCTAGTTTATGTGTTTTGTGAAGGCATAAATAATATTTTCCTATTCACTGCCTTCATACCATTCATGATTTTATACACATCAAATATATCACTCCTTAGTCTTTTTTTCCTGAGATGAACAGTCACAGTCCTTTTAATCTCTCCTTGTATGGAACTGCTCCATATCCCTAATGATTTCTGTTGGCCTTCTCTGTACTTTTTCAAATTTTAATATATCTTTTTGGAGATGGGACAACCATAATTGCACTCATTATTTAGGTGTGGACATACCATGAATTTCTATAGCGGAATTATGATATTTCTGTTTTTATTATTTATCACTTTCTAATGGTTCCTAACAAGTTTAGGTTTTTTGACTAGTGCTGCACATTGAGCGGGTGTTTTCAGAGAACTATTCACAGTGACTGACAAGATCTTTCTTGGGTAGTAACAGCTAATTTAGAGCCGATCATTTTGTATGGGTGGAGGGATAGCTCAGTGGGTTGAGCATTGGCCTGCTAAACCCAGGGTTGTGAGTTCAATCCTTGAGGGGGCCACTTAGGGATTTGGGGTAAAAATCAGTACTTGGTCCCGTTAGTGAAGGCAGGGGGCTGCACTCAATGACCCTTCAAGGTCCCTTCCAGTTCTAGGAGATAGGTATATCTCCAATTATGATGATGATGATGATGATGATGTGTAGTTGGGATTATTTTTTCCAATGTGCAGTACTTTTCACTTATCAACACTGTGGGTACGTCTACGCTACGGGACTATTCCGAATTTGCATAAACCGGTTTTGTAAAACAGATTGTATAAAATCGAGTGCGCGCGGCCACACTAAACACATTAAATCGGTGGTGTGCGTCCACGGTCCGTGGCTAGCATCGACTTCTGGAGCGTTGCACTATGGGTAGCTATTCCGTAGCTATCCCATAGTTCCCGCAGCCTCCCCCGCCACTTGGAATTTCCGGGTTGAGATCCCAGTGCCTGATGGGGCAAAAATCATTGTCGCGGGTGGTGCTGGGCAAATGTCGTCAGTCACTCCTTCCTCTGGGAAAGCAACGGCAGACAAGCATTTCGCGGCTTTTTTCCCTGGATTGCCCTGGCAGATGCCATAGGATGGCAATCATGGAGCCTGTTTTGCCTTTTGTGACTGTCACCGTATGTGTACTAGATGCCGCTGACAGAGGCGATTCAGCAGCGCTACACAGCAGCATGCTTTTGCTTTTGCATGACAGCAGAGATGGTTACCAGTCATACTGCACCATCTACCAATCCATAAATTGGTAAAAAGATGAGCATGGCTACCAGTCGTTTTGCACCATTTGCTGCTGTCATAAGTGCCCCTGGCTGCTCTTAGCCAGGGCGCAAAGTTAAAATTGGGAATGACTCTCAGAGTCAATCCCTCCTTTTTGGTATCTAAAAATAGAATCAGTCCTGCCTAGAATATGGGCAAGTGTACTAGAGAGCCACTGTATCAGAGAGCACAGCTGCTCTGTGTCAGATCCTGCAGAAATTATGAGCTGTATGCTATTCACAGGGGGTGCTCCTGCAACAACCCCACCTGTTAATTCCGTTCTTCCCCCAGCCTTCCTGGGCTACTGTAGCATTGTCCCCCCACTTGTGTGATGAAGTAGTAAAGAATGCAGGAATAAGACACACTGACTTGTTAGTGAGAAATGAGTGGAAGGCAGCCTCCAGCTGCTATGATAGTCCAGACAGGATAGTAAGGAGTGTGGAGCAGAGGAGCCCAGCATAGTCTAGGGGCAATTGAATCTTTTTTTTACACATGAAGGGTGGGGGCTGACAGAGCTCAGCCCCCTGTTGCTATGACGATGATGGTTATCAGCCATACTGTACCATCTACCAGGAAAAATTAGGGCCAGACACCCTTGATAGACCTCACCGATGCTAGTCTGCATGGTTACCAGTCCTTTTGCACTGCCCCATGTGCCAATAGGCTGATGACGAGGACGGATACCAGTCGTATTGCACCATCAGCCACCCATGGCGGGGGGGAGCAAGGATGTTGGTGTTGAGTGCTGCAGCATTGGGTCTATCTGCAGCATTCAGTAAAGATAGGGTGACATGTTAAAGAGTCAAGAGAGGATTGTTTTCCCTTTCACTTCTGGGGGTGGGTGGGGGGGTGCGTAAATTGCCGAGCTATGCCCTGACCCACCGCGGACACTGTGTTTGACCCTAGAAGCATTTGGAGCTCAGCCAAGAATGCAAATACTTTTCGGAGACTGCAGGAACTGTGGGATAGCTTGAGTCCTCCAGTCCATGAGCGTCCATTTGATTCTTTGCCTTTCCGTTACGTTTGTCACGCAGCAGTGCGCTGAGCCCCTGCTATGGCGTCTGTCTGGAGATTTTTTTAAAATGATTTTGAATTTCGTCTTTTGTAACGGAGTGCTGATAGAACAGATTTGCCTGCCCTTACAGCGATCACATCCGCATGGTCCACGCGGGAGCTCTTTCTTTATTTTGATTTTTAACTGCGTCGCCACACGTGCTGATCGGAGCTCCACGCTGGGCAAACAGGAAATATTCAAAAGTTCGCGGGGCTTTTCCTGTCTACCTGGCCACTGCATCCGAGTTCAGATTGCTGTCCAGAGCGGTCAGTGGTGCGCTGTGGGATACCGCCCGGAGGCCAATACCGTCGATTTGCGGCCACACTAACCCTAATCCGATATGGTAATTCCGATACTAGTGCTACTCCTCTCGTTAGGGAGGACTACAGAAACCGGTTTAAAGAGCCCTTTATACCGATATAAAGGACCTCTCAGTGTGGACGGGTGTGGCGTTAAATCGGTTTTACGCTCCTAAAACCGGTTTAAATGCCTAGTGTAGACCAGGCCTGAAAGTGCTTTAAAATCTGATTGGTTACTCAGGTTGCCTTGAAATTTGGTGTGTGTCATGGGGATGTAGGATAACATTGTGATCCAAATTTGGGGTCATTTGACTGAGTGGTTCCTGAGTGACAGAAACCTCCTGTCATGGGGTGAATGTACCCCATGAATGGCCCAGCTACCAAAGTATTAATACAGGCACTGCTGGTCGCTGCTGATTGGAAGCCTTGAAACACCTGGGAGGATAAAAGGGCTGGGAAGCAGAGCGGCAGAGCAGTTACCAGCGAAGTGAGCAGGCTGGACCCCCAGACCCCACTCCCCAGCGGGAGCTCGAGGGCCGGATTAAAGTGGTTGGTGGGCTGCATCTAGCCCATGGGCTGTAGTTTTCCCTCCCCGACCTTGAGGTTGTGGTGATTCATTTGGGAGACAATGATCTGCGTCTTATTCCTGATGTTCATTTCATATGTTATATTAAGAGCGGATTAAGACTGCATCAGAGATTTGTGTCCAGCAGCAGTGATTGATTTCTCTGAGTTGGCTAAGTGTCTGAGTAACTGCTACAGTGACAATATGATTAATATTAATAAGCGTTGGTAGAACATTAAATCAGGAAATTGGAGGGCTTATGGCTGACTAAAAATATTTACTAAATAATAATAATTAGAGATATACCAATCTCCTAGAACTGGAAGGGACCTTGAAAGGTCATTGAGTCCAGCCCCCTGCCTTCACTAGCAGGACCAAATACTGATTTTTGCCCCAGATCCCTAAGTGGCCCCCTCAAGGATTGAACTCACAACCCTGGGTTTAGCAGGCCAATGCTCAAACCACTGAGCTATCCCTCGTCCCGCCTTACTGTATGGCAAAGAAAAACTGCAAGCTCTGCCACCTCCCTCTTTCTCCAAGTTGGGGTACATCTGTCGGGCAGGGGTTCTCTCTTTCTCTGTCTCTCTCAAGCATAAAACTGTCAGTATTTTAGAAGAGAAATCCTGTCTGATTTCTCTCACCAGTCCTTCCAAACTCCACTGTCCAACCATTCTGAGTCATGACCTGTAATGTCTACATGTATCTGTGCAACTACAGACATAGCAGCCAGCACATGGACTGGTGTTTGAACTGTGCCATGAAGTGGCTGTGGAGCAGCACAAGAGCTAGCTGAACTATGCTTCTGGCCCACATATTCATCATTCTGGCCATGAGCAGTTGGTCCTACTCCCTGTTCATCCTCTTTATCCAGGAATTTCTGGAGCTGTCCCTCTTCATGGAGTGTGCCCCTCTCCTCTTTGGTTTTCTTAAAAGCAAGGTTCTGTTTGCACCTCCTCGGTCCTCTTCCTCCTCCTGATCGCTACTGGCTAATTGTGATACTCCGAGTCCTAGGTCAGAGGCTTGGCCCATCAGGTGAGGAAGTGCCTGCAATGGAATGAAACAGTAAATTAATTATATTGCCATTGCGGGAAGGAAGAGAATCTCCACTTTTTGCTTTCTTTCTGTACACAAGCACACAATTTGCAGCGTTTTGGAATACTTACATATCATTCCTTCATGAATTCTCATATATAGTCACTTTCTTATCTACCATTGGGAGCCTTGTGTGCGCGCACACACACTGTGGTAAGTAACATTGATTTTACTTTAAAAGAAAAAAGTTGGATCTAGCTGAGAGATGATGGATTAAAGTCATATCTCAGGAATATTTACCAGTACTGGCTTAGACTTTGTTTAATGCAAGGGAAGCTCTCTAATATTTCAGAAATACGAGAATGGGGGAAAAAAGTAATTTTCCTGGCAAGTGGCAGGGTCCCATCAGTGTACGCAAAGGACCTGGTGATTGTGAGGGGGTTCACTTGCTGCTCGAGTGCTTTCTTTTGGCCAGGCATGGTACAGCAGCTCTTTCCCCACATGGTACCTCTTCCTGGCAGTCGCTCTGTCAGTGTAGTGGTCTCTGTTGCCGCAATTTGGCCCTCCAGTTAGGTCAAGCTTTACTCCACCCTGTCTGGGTTAACAGAGAATCCAACCTAACTGTAGTCCAGTGACTTTACATCCAGTTTGCTGTCTGTCTCTGGGCTCTCTGTTCTTTATGCCCCATACCTCAATGGCTGGTAGGGGAGCCCTCCCTCTTCTCTAGGTTCCAGCTCACAGCCAAGGTCTACTCCCTCAGACTCCTTGCTGCTTCCCTGCACTCTTCTATCCCCCGGAGAGTGATTGCAGACTCTCTTCCTGCAGCCCTCTTCTGGTACAAATTTCCTGGCTTTATAATCACCACCAAGCCCCTCCCCAGCTGGGTTTCATCATCAGTTAAGCCAGGCTGTCTCTCTCAGAAGGTACTGCCAGGTATGTTAGTTAGCCTCGGGCCGACAGTAACCCCTTCAGGGCCTGTGTGGGGTACACCCCCATCACAGTGACTTAACAGCCCATCAGTGAGTGTAGTGGTTTAGTAAGCTACCGCGGGGGTCTCAGAAATTCTCTCTACCCAGAAATCTAAAACACTGTATTGAATTCCTGCTCCATAAAACATTTCCATTAGGGCTGTCAATTAATTGCAGTTAACTCATGCCATTGACTCAAAAAAATTAATTCCAATAAAAAAATTAATCGTGATTAATCGCACTGTTAACCAATAGAATACCAATTGAAATTTATTAAATATTTTTGGATGTTTTTCTGCATTTTCAAATTATATTACAACACAATACAAAGTGTACAATGCTCACTTCATATTATTTTTATTACAAATATTTGCACTGCAAAAATGATAAGCAAAAGAAATAGTATTTTTCAGTTTGCCTCATACAAGTACTATAGTGCAATCTCTTTATCGAAAAAGTGTAACTTACAAATGTAGATTTTTTGTTACATAACTGCACTCAATACCAAAACAGTGTATAACTTTAGAGCCTACAAGTCCACACAGTCCTACTTCTTGTTCAGCTAATCTCTAAGACAAACAAGTTTGTACATTTATGGGAGATACTGCTGCCTTCTTTTTGTTTACAATGCCACCTGAAAGTGAGAACAGGCATTTGCAAGGTATTTACATGCCAGATATGCTAAATATTCATATGCCCTTTCATGCTTCAGCCACCATTCCAGAGGACCTGTGTCCATACTGATGATGCTCGTTAAAAAAATAATGCGTTAATTAAATTTGTGACTGAACTCCTTGGGGGAGAATTGTATGTCCCCTGCTCTGTTTTACCCGCATTCTGCCCGAGATGTGGAGCATGCTTTTAGAAGTCTTAAAAGAGCATCACTCAGATGCGGAAACTACAGTACCCGAACCACCCAAAAAGAAAATCAACCTTCTGCTGGTGGCATCTGACTCAGATAATGAAAATGAACATGCGTTGGTCTGCACTGCTTTGGATCGTTATCAAGCAGAACACGTTATCAGCATGGACGCATGTCCTCTGGAACGGTGGTTAAAGCATGAAGGGACATATGACTGTTTAGCATATCTGGCACATAAATATCTTGCAACGCTGGCTACAACAGTGCCATGAGAACGCCTATTCTCGCTTTCAGGTGACATTGTAAACAAGAAGCAGGCAGCATTATCTCCTGCAAATTGTAACCAAACTTTTTGTCTGAGCTATTGGCTGAAGTAGGACTGAGTGGACTTGTAGGTTCTAAAGTTTTACATTGTTTTACATTCTGAATGCAATTATTTTTTGTACGTAATTCTACATTTGTAAGTTCAACTTTTATGATAAAGAGATTGCACTATTGTATTAGGTGAATTGAAAGATACTATTTCTATTGTTTTTACAGTACAAATATTTGTAATAAAAAATTAATGTAAAGTGAGCAGCGTACACTTTGTATTCTGTGTTGTAATTGAAATCAGTATATTTTAAAATGTAGAAAAAACATCCAAAATATTTAAATAAATGGTATTCTATTATTGTCTAACAGCATGATTAAGTTGAATTAATTTTTTTAATCACGGTGATTAATTGCGATTAATTTTTTTAATCATTTGACAGCCCTAATTTTCATACATCACCTTCTAGGAGTGGAACAAAAATAAGGTCTACAATTAACAAACTTTTGGATTAGAATGCAGACTGTTACTGGTGGCAGAGTAGATTCATATCAACTCCCCCTCCCCAGCCTGGAAATAGAAAATCCAGGGTGAGGCACGGCAAAAGAATGCCTGCTGCATGAAGAATCATGGCCTTCCAAGGAGAAAATAGGATGAAAAAGTACTTAAAGTAGATATTGTTATTGCTATATGGGACAATAATTTGCTACCCAAAGCATACATCTGTAGCATTGGCATTGCCAATACAACAAAAAGTTGTAATTGCAAAAATATGCAGCACTCATGCCTGTTAGTCTTTAAGGTTTTGGAAGCTTTAATTGAAAGCAAAGTTTGAAGAAAAAAAATTTCTCCTCTTGTCATCCCTTTTTGAAAGCCAATAGCAGATGGGTGGGAGTTGGTGCTATGCAAATATCTTACGTAACGCCCTCAACCTAGGGTATAAACACCCTAGCATGTAACATTCTCCTCCATAGCAATAATGTTACTGGTCCTTACCTGGAAATCCTACCCTAACAAACAAAATATTTAACCACGTGGCAATAATAATAAAAAAAACAGGGTTGACTCTTACTGTGCTGTGTATTGGTTCCCTGGCCCTGCTCTGCTTTCTCTCCAGGCTGGTTCCTGGGTTCATCCCTAAATACAGTAGGTCCTCAGAAAATTGGCCCAAAACATTTACTTTAACCCATCCTGGTGGGTAGGCTGAGTCAATGCTTGAAACTTCACAGCATGCTCCTGGAACTGTGAGTACCCTGTGGTCCCAGCTGCCACTGCACCCACCTCTCTGTCCTCCAGCTTCACAGTGAGACCCTCTGGAGGCAGGAATATGATGTGTGAGATGGAGGGCTTTGACCTGGGGAGCTGTGGTAAGCATCCTATCAAACTATTCATAGCAGGGAGATCTTTTGGGCTTGTTACCAGACCTGCTGTTTGAGTCCTTGGCCTTGCAGTACAGGATCTTCAGATGCTTGATCCATTCCCTGCACTGCACTGCAGTCAGATGGATTCCCTGCTCCACCATCCTGTGAGATTTTCTTATAAAAATGTATATTCCAAGAGCTCCTGTGAAAGTTGTGCTCCTGGATATACTCACAACAGATGTTGACTGTCAGCATGCTAGGGCACTACACATTTTCAAGTGGTGGGGCAAGGCTGAGCTGGAAGTTGAGCAGTCCATGTGGAAAAAGAAGGGTTGAACACCGAGAAAGGATATATAAACAACTGGTAGTGTCCAGTCTGTAGAGGAAACACTGGGAAGGGAAGGAAGTGAGGAGGCTGAAGGGTCAGAAGATATAGGGACAGTGAATTGTGGGAATGATGGTGGACTGTGTAAACTGGTCACCTCATAATTGGTACATTCAGACCACAAAGTATACAAATAGAGGGTGGATCGCAGGTCAACACATATCGTTACCCAGGCCCCGAGGTGAGCAGGCTAGCTCAGTTTCAGTACGCTCCTGGGCACACGTAAAAGGGGGTTGAATTTGGATGATAGTGGGATAGGGACAAAAGTCCACAGCTCGATATTTGTCAGGTTATTGGAGGTGTGGTGACGGGAACAGTTGTGAATGTATACTAGGGAGTAAAGACTTCAGAGAGATGTGTACCCAGCTTGCAGTGGGTGGCCTGGATATAGTGGGAAGGAGGCTTGTTTGGAAGAGGAAATGTGAATGGATCAGGGGCGAGATTGGGGGGAGGGATGTTGAAGTAAGGTTGGGTTGGGGGCTGGGGAAGGATAGGGGGACTGACTAGCTCAGTATGCAAATTGTGGGGCATGATATGTACAGTTGCCTAAATGGCTGCTAACTACTACCAACCACGTATCTTTTCCTGTTCAGAAAACTAGGAAATTCAGTAGCAAAAACTTATACACTTACCTTTGCTTTGCTAGCATCGCAGTAGGTGAAATCTACATGTTTGTCACTCCTTCTTCAAACCATTTACTTTCACCTACATGATTTTTTCTAGCATTATTAAAGCACATGCACAAAAAGTTATCTACACCATCTTCCTTTTGGTCCCCTGGAGCTGGCAGTAGCCAATGGGAAATATTTGCATATACTCCGGGTGCAATAAATGTGTTAGTTTTACCTGCACTAAATGGTAGAGGCAGTAGTTGTGCCTGCTTGGTAAAGGTGTGTTTCTGGGACATGAGGACATGTGGATTACTTTGAGACATCTGTGATTTTGATATGAAATCTACGTTTTGCACCCTCTGATGTGAGCAAAGGAAAGATCTGCATGTATACCTTCAGGATCCAGTATGCATCATTTCAGTGTAGAATTGCCTATGTTATATAATTAGTAGGACAAGGGTCTTACTACAAAGGATATTGTCAGTGGTGAGCTGGGATAGAAGAGCAGTCTAAGCATTTATTATCTGCATGCACTCTGGGTGAAGTGTGTAGTCTGTCCAACATAGCTGTACTGAACTCTAGAGGCAGTAGTGAGGTGTGTTTGCGAGATCTGTGGATTACTTTGAGGGATGTGACAGAGTAGTGATTGTGATATGAGAAGATTTATGTTTTGCACCCTCTTGTGTCTGAGAAAAGAGAAGAGGTGCATGTATACTTTCAGGGTGCAGTAAATCTCATTTCCAAACAGAATTAGGTAGATTATGTCACCAGCAGGGCATAAGGCTTTTATTATAAAAGATATTGTCAGCAGTGAGAGGAATATGAGAGGATTGTAATAGTGAAAATGTAAGTTGAAGTGGCATCTTATGAGTAAGTAAAAGGCATTGTAAATTGTACACGTGGATTCTTTCTAGGGTGTTGGCTAAGTATGCGAGGGTACCCCAGAATCTGGAACCGCCTATATATAATAGTGCCAAGGACCAGTATGAGGATGTGTTAGAGGATGGAGGGAAAGTGGTGTGGGCAACCTTTTATTTTTTCTTTTTGTCCTTTAATAGTGATAGATGGAATCATGTGGATGAGTGAAGGGCTTAAAAGGAGGTGAAGAACTCCTGTGGAGTTGGCAGAGTAAAGTTTTGTGTGTTAATGGGGTATATTAGGACACTGCTGAAAGAGGGCAGAGTTAAGTTTGCCTGGGAAACTTTAACTGCATTTCCTGATTTTCCTTCTCCTCAAAGCACTCCATGGTCTGGGCCTGGGATATCAAAAAGATTGTGGTCAACAGCTCCATTCCTATGACACAATGTAACTCTTGACAGTAAGAGTGAAGCTCGTCTGTGCAGGAAGTAGAACTTTCTTGGGTGGCAATTGCATTCTGGGACTGTGGAATGAAGACTAAGGAACATCACAGACTTCACCACTTTCCGCTGCAAGTGCAAGGCATATTTCTTTTATTTTGCATTCTCTAATATAAACATATAGCAACAGGTATCTTTAAAAAAACAAACAAAAAACCAAGACCCTACCAAAACAAGACACTCCACTGCACTTCTTTCTACCCCTTAATAGCGAATGAGAGACCTGAACGTGACAATTGTGTAGTCACATTGCTTAGTGCATTGCTGGAGGGAATTCAGATACTATGGTGATGAGTGCACTATAAAAACCTATGTAGAATAGAGTAGAATAGTTATGTCTTTTGTTCCGGAGAGAGGACAGGTGAACAGCAATCTGTAGTGAGTGCATGTTCTCTATTACAGTACCCAATGCTGAAAAGTGTAGAGTCAGTTCTCTAGGTGTGTGCTGCATTGCAGTGTATTGCTCTAAGCTAGAAAACTACAAACTGTTGCCTTGGGAACTGCTCTGCTCTTGTCATTTTTGACTAGTTATATGCTTGATGTGTCCATAACACTTGTCCCTGATGATTGTAACCACTGTTAGCAGTGAAAAGGGTTGTAATGGTAAAACATCAATAATTACAAAGAATTGCTTAGTGGAATACAAAGGTATTATTTTTTGGCTGCTTTCTTAAATTGAGTTGTATGTGCACATATGAATGTAATCTTTGTGTATCACTTTTACAAGAGCCAAAATCCAGTTGGTTATTTAGTCTAAACTAATGTAAGTCCAAATAGTAACTTATCGCTGTCATTCTGCGACAGCCCAGCACACAAAAATAAAAGAAAAAGTATTCATTTAGGTGGATGGTATACATATGTGAATTTTTATAAAGTGCAATTCCTGTCCTACTCAGAAAAAAAATGATGTATTAGAAAGAAAAACACTGTGCCAAAGTATCTGCTAAATGCCTGTCTTTCGCCAGTTGTAGCTTCACTTTTCAGTATATAACCATGAATAACGCAGTTTGTTTACAATCTACATATATTTAGATTTAAATCTGTATTAAGAAATTGTGAATTTGAGGCAACATGAAAGAATAAAGTAAATCTAAAATTAGTTCTGATTCTTCTAAACCAAACATCATTAAATCAATGACAGAATAATTGATTTGTACCATGTGCACTCTCTGAGATTGCCATTTGTAACTTAACTAAAATAACAGTCCTGAATTCTTAATCACATTTTGACATGCAGTACGTAGCAGATATTGAGATGAATATGTTTTTAAGTGGTTATTTTGAAGAAGATGGAACTAACATGTTGAATAATGATTACTGTATTAACCGGTAAAGATTAAATGACACACAAAAGGAAATATTAATATTTTCAGATTCATTTTACTGACACCTTCTTTTATCTTTTCTCTTCTCTAGGTCCTCCTAGCCAGCAGTTTTGTGCCAGTGTATGCAGGAATTAAAGCAGTGGAATATAAAGGAGAGGTAATATTGTGATGTTTGAAGACTTGTGTATTTAATTACAAAAGCACTCTTCATTTGTGACATCAAAATCTGAGATGAATTTGGGGGTTAGGGGGAAGGGAGAATCACAAGTCCATTGTTTTGTTACACACTGATCGTTATTTATTTAATACTGTAGATGAAAAGAATATTAAAGGAAGTCATTGCAATCCATTCTTTTACAAACATAGCGAACGCCAGAGACACTATACATTTGGAAATGGTAGTGACCTGAAAGCAGCATTCTTAAAATGTTCATATAATATGCAGTTGTTTATCTACTCTGATGGGCTGCTAATGATTACAGTATTGTTTGTAGCACAAAAATCTCTAGGTAATTTTTTCCTTCTAAAAATTATAGTTGGACTCTGCTGAGATGTACCAAAATGTTAGTTACATTTAGTGTTTTTCCTCCCATCAGATCTTTTCCAGAATAAGTTAAAATAAATCATTTTGCGCATCACTGAAATGCATTCATCTTTGGCAATGTAGTATTTGGCTGCCAAGAGAAAGCTTGAGTTCATTTTCTGGTTGTTGGAATGATGTATGTAGTAGTGCCTTGTACAATTCAACTCCACTGACATCATATCTGGCACATAAGAGCACCACCCTAGCCAATAACCTGAGTCAGAGGAGACAGACCATGATGAAAGGTCCCCCAGAAATTTAGTAGCAACCTCACTCTTTGCCAGATGGAGTCATTTGGATGTTGATCTTGTTTTCACAATTCAGGGTACATACTCTGGATGTCAAAAGCACTCTATTACTTGAATGGGACAAAATCTCTTTGTAAATCTAATGCTATCTCTATACTACACATCAGTTGTGGCAGCACGTAGGTTATGTGTAACTACATGCCACAGTGAAAAACAGGCTGTGTTCACATTGTAGTGTGTAGCTACACATATCAGTGAAAGGCTCTGCGAAGGGGAAGGCGGTGGGGAAAGACTCCAGCAACAGGGAGCTGGCAGAGCCTTTCCCCACTGCTGGAGTCTTTCTCTGCTGCCAAAGAAGGCTCCAGCAGTGAGGAGACAGCAGGTTGCTACATTGCTAAAAAGAGCAATATAGATGGGGAGGCACTGCTTGGGCAACTTAGAACCATGTAGGTTATATACCTGGGTACATATGCACAGGCTTCAGGTGTGTCTTTTCTTGCCTAATCAGTCCCTTACCATCTACACTGCTATTTGTACCCCTGCTAGGTGGCTAGCTTTGTATATTCTCTACACTAAAACGTTTGCAGTGTGGATGTACCTTAGTTTTTTTGGTGTTTGGCAAGAAATTGAAAGGATAGGCCATTTCAGTTCAGAAGTTACCTGCTGTGGCTCAGTTAACATTGTCCAAGAGGACTTAGATTCCATTCCAGTGAAGGAATATAGTGCCTATAGTGCCAGTCACTGAAATGTACACAGCTATTGCTTCGTGGTCAATTCAGACTTTTATGTAGCTCTGTTCTCTCAATTCAGAAGCTAAATATGTGGACAATTTAGGGGAAATAGTACTTCATTTGTTTAGGAGTACTCAGTCTTCTTCCTGAAACTTGTTGCTGATGTCCTAAAGTGGAGAACAACAGAAGATTATTGCATTTGATATGGAGGGGAATTTATAGGCAATTAGAGAGTGTGGGGTCTTTCACAGTGTGTTCCAGAATACTTAAAGAGTGGATGAGACATGCAAAAATGTTACTGCTTGGTGATGGTTTTGTGGCTCATGAAGCAAAGCATGTAACTCTTAAAAGATGACTCTGCAGATGCAGTATATTTAGAGAATTTCATTTACTTGGTATATGTAGATTCCATTAAGCCCAGCCCTCATGCTTTACATCCTCAATTTGAGTTTCTGGGTTCGTTTTCATTGCACACTATTTCAGAATTTCCCCTATCTTTGCACTTTGAGCCACTTATAATAATTCAGAAGTTTTTGCATTTTCAATCAGTGTTCATAGCTGTAAAGATACTGTGTAATGGCATGGAAATTACCTGGAACAGTGACTGCAGTGCTTAAGCCTATGGAACAAATGATTTGTGATTCAGCCCCTTTTAGAAGTTATGGGTATGGTCTCACAAATGTTGACGTTTTGAGGAGGGGCATTTTGCAATATAAACAGACAGAAAAAAAAAGTTGAAAGTTTGAGTTGTGAAATTACAAAGTTGGAGGATGTTAAACTGTTAGTAAAATGGGAATTTAAAGAAAGTAGGATATGAGATTTTTTTTTATTAAAAATATAGTACTGTAAGTAATATGTTATTGGTGACAACCCAATTGTTCTGGTGGACCAGGCAAAAAGAAGACTGTCATAAAGTCACAGTATGTAGGTGTGTGAGAGAGAGGGAGCAATCTTCTGGAATTGTCAGATTTAGAGTTGGCTACAGAGGGAAGGCCAGATTACAGAATCACATGGCTGGTCACAGATAGTGAGCTGGGCCAAGGGCAACTGCCCTTGTAGAGCTGAAAAATAGGCTGGCCTACAGCCAAGACCAGTCCACTACGGAGGTAGCTTTGCAGCCAAGTGGTGGAATGTGGAGAGCCCCAGAAGAGCTGCTGAACCAGAAGATGTTATAAACAGAGGTAATGCTTGTTATACGTTGGTCACCTCATTGATTATTGCACTGCCTGCCTAATTGAAGGACTAGTTTCACTTCATGTGACAAAGGCCATAAACCATTTCCAGGCAGAGTAGAGGTAATAGGCTCTTTTGGAAAGCTGTCACAACCGCATTTCCTGTGACTGAACCCCAGAGGTATCTTTGTCATCTGCCATTAAGTTTACAGAAATGTGCACTGTTTTGCACTTGGATAGTGGGCACTTATTAATTGCACACATGCTATCAGCTCATTCCTCCAATGAGGACTTAATATCGCTTGTGTTGTTTATAGAAATACAATTTACAATTAGTAAAATAACAAAATTATAAAGTTTTGAAAATTTGTTGTTTTTTGGGAGGTCAAAGCCTTACTCAGATGTCCCTTTAAGCATATAACAAATTCAGTCTAGGTTAGCAAATGCATGAATTTTGGTGTAGATTTGGTGAGGCATACTCTAGCTGTCAAAACAGGGAAGATAATCTTCTGACCCAAGTTAATATATAAATATAATAATAGTTTAGACATAAATAATTTATTGAAATTGATTGATAGGTTTTGTTTCCCCAAAAAGCTTAACCAGTCAGGATAATGTTAGTTAATGGCAGAAAATTATAAAATGTCCCTTTTTCCACAGCAGGTGCACGGAATAGCAACTATTAACTTCATGGTAACTCAGAACACTGTTAATATAATGAAACAAATTGCTAGAATTAAATTGGGAAACATAATATGTTACTATTACCATTACCATCATGTGGCATAGTTTTTTTTAACCTTTTTTGAAGACCTGATACTCATCTCCTGTCAGCATTCTGTCATTGATTTTCATAGCCAGAATGTGTGCGCTTTTGTCACTTGAGTTGTTATCAAAATTGTCTTAGCATTGGACAAGCAAAGAATAAATGGAGTACTACACCTGTTTTTTTAAAGATTGTTATAATATGCCAATTGGCTAATGTAGTGTTTTTTGATCTAGGGGTTTATCTTTAAATTGATTATTTCAGTTACTAATTTAATAGTTCAGACAGGACTTTTGATGTATACAATCTAACTAGTGTTCAGTTATTTGTTTGAGAATCCTGAAACTACGTCCGAATTTGTATCAGTGTGTACAAACTTGATACTGGTTAGCTTACTTCTGGGAGCATTCTGTGGCAAAAAAAAAAATAAAATTCTGTGCACAGTATTTTGAAATTCTGCAAAATTCTTAATTTTTTTGTCAAAATAATGCTATGTAATCATGCCAGTTTCAATTATTTTGGCAATTTATTTCAAAATACCTGTCAGCAAGTATGTCTGTAACAATACACACACACACAAAAATTCCCTCAGGAATAGAGAGTTAAAAAAAACCCTATGATAACCTAGTTCCTGTTTCTCTGTTTCCCCCCAGAGCCAATCTGGGGGGCCAGGCACCCACAACCCTCCCCCCCCCCAAAGCCCAGCTGCAGGGTGCCCCCTAGCCAGTACACCCAAACCTCCTTCCTCCCCCAGACCCCAGCTGTGCTCCCCTCCCCCCCGGATCAGATACCTGCAGCCCCTTCCGCCCTTGCTCCCTAGGAATCCAGAGGGAGATACAGCCTGATGCTTGGTCCCAGACTTGCATGGAATTTCCTATGTGCCGCCCTCTCCTCCCTTCAGGGCATGCTGGGAACTGCAGCTGCCATGAACTCTCTAGCTCCCTCCTCCTCCTCCTCCCAGCAGCGCCTTCTATGTGTGAGCTGGGGTCTGCCAGGTCCAGCAGCCCCTACTGGTGGCTAGCAACACTGTAGCTCATTTCTGTGGCAGAAAGGAAATTCTACACACAATATTAATTTCTGCAATGTTCTGCATTGCACCGTGGCTCAGAATTTCTCCAGAAGTATTTGATTGTGAGTTATAATGTGTTTATTTGAGCACTATGACAGTAATAGCTTCATTACACACTTTAGTGGCGTTTTATCTACATACTTTCTGTGATAGGTACCAATGAACTGCTCCTCTGGAAGTAATGAGAAGTCTCATGAATGGGGTAGACAAATTCTCTTAAGTTGGCTTTTTATCTATAACTAGAGTTTGACTGACCACTTCTGCAGTTTTTGTGCAGTGTGCTGTTCACAGCCCTCATAAATAAAACGTGTAAGCAGTACCTTCTGTTGTAGTTACTTGGATTGTTAATTAGCTGAAAAAACTGGTCTTTTAAAAATAAATAGTGTAAATAAAAGAAGTGTTATATCAAAGCACTCATGTATGATTAGATAGAAATTCCATCTTGAACAATGGAAATTGGAATTTCAGTTGTATCTTAACTTTCTGCAAAAAGTTCATTTGCATCCATATTTTCACTGGACTACACATTTTTGTTTTGTTCTATAATACTGTCATAAACAGATAGTTAAGGGTTAATGCCTCTTTTACCTGTAAAGGGTTAAAAAGTTCACCTAGCCTAGCTGACACCTGACCAGAGGAACCAATGGGAGAACAAGATGTTTCAAAAGCAAGGAGGGAAGTTTCCTTTGTTTAGAGTCAGTTTCAGTTTTGGTCTGAGTGGAAAAGATCGAGGAATCAGCCTCTTATCAGAGTAGTGAGTATTAAGGAAGGAAATAAATAGGTTTATGTTTATTTTCTTTTTGTAACTTGTCCTGGCATTAGGGAGATAATCAAATTGGGTATTCTTGTGTGTACTAACGTTTTTGCCATGGGGAACATCCTGTGTTTTGAATCTGTTGTCTGAGATCAGCTTGTTTGCTATTTCCCAAAGGTTTTTTTTTCTTTTACCTTTCTTTTCTTTAATTAAAAACCTTCTTTTTAAGAACCTGATTGATTTCTCCTTGTTTTTAGATCCAAGGGGATTGGATCTGGACTCACCAGGGATTGGTGGGGGGAAAAAGGGAAGGGGAATGAGTAATTCTTCCTTTTTTTAAGATCCAAGGGGTTTGGATCGGTGTTCACCAGGGAATTGGTGGAGGAGTCTCTCAAGGCTACTCAGGGAGGGGAAGGTTTTTGGGGGGAAGACAGAGTTTTCCAAATGACTCAAATATTTGGATGGTGGCAGCATATTGATCTAAACTGGTAATTAAGCTTAGGGTTCACATGCAGGTCCCCACATCTATACTCTAAGGTTCAGAGTGGGGGTGGAACCTATGACAAATACCCTGTTAGATCTTAGAGTTGTTATATAGATATATGCATGCACATTAACATAAAACATTTCTATTGTTTATATGTATATACACACACACGTTACATCAACATGCAAAATTGTAAATTATTAGTATTCTAAATCCTGTATAATCTCTGAGGAATTGTGCTTTTGAGGTTTTTATTTTACTGATATTAGTATGTTCTTATTAATGTTAACTAAAAAACAAACAAACCAAAATTAGCACTGAGTCAAGATTTAAGACAAGACCAGAGCACCAAGTATATATGAAACATTCACTAATAAAGTAATACATGTATATAATGTCACCCAGTGAACAATGAATTCTTTGTGTTGTCCAGACTTTAGAATTTTGGTTTATTTGGTATTAAGGAAAACATAATGTTTCTTTTATAGTGTTTTAAGAACGATAGTATATATTCAACATGGTTTTTTAACTTTTTTTGGTTTATGTGATCTAAGGGGATCAGTGACAAAGGTTCAGCACTAGAGCTGGGCAAATACTTGATTTTTCTGTCTGTTAGCAGTTTTGAAAAATTGAAAAAAAATATTCGATTTGGGTCGAACTGAATTAAAAACTTGCCAAAAAAATTGGTAAATAAAAAATAATCTGTTTTGAGTCTCCCACATCATAGATGAATTCCCTAACCACCAGACTATAGAGAGATTCTGTCTCTCCTTTTGACCAGTCACTATTCATTGGACCAGAGAAAGTGAGTAAGAATATCGCTGTAGCTTGGTGATTAGGACACGGATCTACGATGTGGGATGCCCAAATTCAGGTCCCCGCTCCAGTGACTACTTCATTGTTTATACATAGTAGGAAAGACTATGAGTTATCTCCCCCAGTGTATCCCATAGTCCAGTGGTTAGGGGTCATTCCTGTAACGAGGGAGAACAAGTTCAAATCTCTTCTCTATATCAGGTCAAGGGGAAATTTAAACTTGCGTTTTCCATATCCCAGGTGAATGATCAAACTAGTGGGCCGGCAGTTATAAGGGAAAGGCCGTCTCCTCCTCTGTCCAGAAAAATATATTTAGGGAGAAGACTATTCAGTGAATTCATGTCAAATTCATGAATAGTTTCAGGTTGACCAAAACTTCATTTTCAACTAATAAAATATTCACTATGAAAAATTTGACCCAGCTCTAGTCAGCACATAACAAACTCTGACTTTTTTTTCCCCCAATAGAAATGGATTGATGGTGGCCTTACCAACGGCCTCCCTATTCTGCCTGTGGGACGAACAGTCACTGTTTCTCCTTTCAGTGGTCGATTAGATATCTGTCCACAAGACAAAGGACATGTAGATCTCTATATTAAAGTTGCAAAGCAAGACTTAATGGTGAGTGACTTGTTTTTAACTAATTTTGGTGATAGCATAATTATTTTTATTTTTGCTAGCTGTTTTATGTGATTTTCAAGAACAGCTAAGATACTTTGGTACCCAACTCCCATTGGCTTTTTATGGGAATTGAGTACCTAATCTTTTTCAGGTGTGTTTAAAAAAAAAAAAAAGTGTTGGATTTTCAGTTTATAAAATGTTCTCAATGGACACATGTACAGTTTTTTAAAAAAGGCTACAAACTCCATACCATAGAGCAGTGTTAAAAAAAAAGAAAAAAAAGGAGAAATAGAAGAAGATAAAGAAGTTATTCTATACTAATACAATTCCTCCAGCAAAGGCATGGGGAAAGATTAGATAGCATGACCTATAACTTCCAAAGTGTAGTAATTATTCCAGAATAAGGTGATACTTATTCCAGAATAGTGTCCACACAGGGAGCTATTCTGCAGTAACTATGCCAGTAGGGTTGTCACCTCTGAGGTACAAAAATCCAAGACATCCAGGATGATCCTGATCCCACAAAACTGGACAGCTGGCAGTGTGTACTGAGCACGCTTAAAGATTTTCCAGGACAGCCACCTCAAAAAAGGATGAAAAGGGAAAACCTGAACAGGGCAACCTTATATGCTGATTAATTTCCTTGTGTACACAAGGCGTAAGGGCCTTCTTTATAGTTTCATAGAGTTTAAGGCCAGAAGAGATTACTAGATCATTTGGTCTGACTTCCTGTGTATCACAGATCATTAAATTTCACCCAGTTACCCTTGTATAGAACCCAGTAATTTGGTATGACTAAAGCATAAATTGTCTTTGACTAAAGCATATCTTCCAGAAAGGCATCCAGGCTTGATTTGAAGACCTCAAGAGATGGAAAATCCACCATTTCCTTTGGTATTTAGTTCCAGGTTAATCACCATCCCTGTTTAAAAAAATGTGTGCCTAATTTCTAATTTAAATTTGTCTGACTTCAGCTTCCAACCATTGGTTCTTGTTGTGCTTTACTCCACTAGACTGCAGAGCCCTTTAGTACCCAGTATTTTCTCTCTACACTTATGCACTGTAATGATGTCACCTCTCAATCTTATTTTTGATGAATTAACCAGATTAAGCTTGTTTAGTCTCTCACTGTAAGGCATTTTCTCACACCCTCATAAATTTTGTGGCTCTTTTCTGCACACTCTCCAATATTTCAACATCCTTTTCAAAATGTGGACACAAGAATTGTATGCAGTATTCCAGTATCTCTTACATCAGTGCTGTATACAGAGGTAAAACCTGCTTATATTACCCAAGGATCACATAAACCCTTTTTGCCATAGCATGGCACTGGGAGCTCATGTAGAGTTGTTTGTTCTCTCTGACACCTATATCCTTTTCGTACTCACTGATTTCCAGGACACAGTCCCCAATTCTGTAGGTATAGCCTTGTTCCTGGTTCTTTGTTCCTAGATGTATCACCTTGCATTTGGCTGTATTAAAATACCTTTGGTTTGAATGGACCCACTTATCAAGAGATCCAGATTGTTCTATATAATTGCCGTTTTCCTCATTACTTACCACCCTGACAGTTTTAGTGTTATATGCAAATTTTATCAGCAGTAATTTTATATTTACCTCCAGCTCATAGATGAAATGTTGAACAGTGTCTGGACTAGTACTTATCCCTGCAGAACTTCACTAGAAATATCCCATTCAACATGAATTCCCCATTGACAACTATTTTATGAGCTATATGTCAGTTAGTCAGTTCTTAATCAATTCAATGTGTTCTTTAATGGTAGTTTGTGGTGCTAGTTTTTAATCAGAACGTGGGGCAGTATTAAGTCAAACACATTACAAGTTGAAATATATTGGGTCTATGCCAGGGATCGGCAACCTTTGGCACGCAATTTGCCAAGGTAAGCCCCCTGGCAGGCCGGGCCTGTTTGTTTACCTGCCGCGTCTGCAGGTTCGGACGATCGCGGCTCCCACTGGTCGCAGTTCACCGCTCCAGGCCAATGGGGGCTGCGGGAAGCCGCAGCCAGCAAATCCCTCAGCCCGTGCTGCTTCCCGCAGCCCACGTTGATCTGGGACGGCAAACCGCGGCCAGTGGGAGCCGCGAGCAGCCGAACCTGCGGACACGGCAGGTAAACAAACCGGCCCGGCCCGCCAGGGGGCTTACCCTAGCAGGCCGCGTGCCAAAGGTTGCCAATCCCTGGTCTATGCAATTAACTTTATCAACCAAACTTGTAAGCTCCTCCAAGAATGAAATCAGGTTTGTTTGATAATACATACATTCTGTAAAACCATGTAGACTGGCATTATTTATATTCCTATCCTTTAATGCTTTATCCATTGAATATCATATCTGATTTTCCATTATTTTGGCTGGGATTTATGTCATGTTAACTAACTATAGTTACCTGTCCACTTACCCTTTTTGAGTATTGGCACAACATTAGCACTCTTCCAATTTTGTGGAATTTTCCCACTGTTCCAAGACTTATTAAAAATTGATATCAGCGGGCCAGAGATCTCCTTAGTCAACTCTTCAGGACACATGAGTAGAAGTTATCTGGGTCTGCTGATTGAAAAATGTTTATTCCTTGTAGATGATGTTTGACTAACTTCCTTTGTTACTAATGGGCTGGAAAGTACATCATCCACATCTGAAATGAATACTTCATCCCCTTTTTTTTTTCCCCAAAATATAGGGCAGAAATATTTATGGAACTTTTCTGCATCATTATTAACAATTTTACCATCTCCATCTGTTAATAAGGGATTATGGGGTAGTATACCATTTGAGGGATTTCTTTTGTTCCTAATATACTGCAAGCCAAACCAGTAAGGGATTTGTCATCGATTGACCGTAATGCTTGTGCCTGAAATGCTCTGCTGCTGTTGCTCAGCCTGGATACCGACAGCCTGCAGACAAGCCCTGCACTGAGTGTCTGTGATAAGCATCTCTGAACCAGCAACTCTGATTCCAGCAGCCTGCTTGTTAAACCCTAGCCACAGTCCAGTATACACCAGCTCTGGTTATATCTTGCAAGATGACCCAAATACTCCTCCCCAGTCTCAGTTTTTCCCAAAAGCATGTGCTCTGCAATGTCTAGTTCTTCCCTGGGCCATTCAGTGGAATAATAAGGTTTGTTTGTTCTGGTAAAGAGACAAAATGCACAGCTTTATGACTTTAACAGGAGCTAGCAATCATTTTGATTCAGACACAGCACCAGGTTGTTATAGATTGAAAGTAAAACAAGTTTATTAACAAAAGTATATAGAATTTTAAGTGAGTTCAAGTACAAAAGATAGTGTTAGAAATGGTTCCAACCAAATAAAAGTCAAAAATGCTTTCTAGTGTGTAACCTACAGCCTTTGTTCAAGGTAGTTTCCTTATCAACCTTCCAGCAAGATGGCTGACCACCCATCTGGTCAAGATGTCCCACAAAGTTTATAGTGCTTGTTTCGTTTGTCATCTTAGGGGGGTCTTTGCGTCTCTCTTTTATAATCTAGTGAACTTTAGAAATTGACTCTTCTGAAGGTTACCTCCCCACACCCAAAGTAAAGCTCATTTAGGCTGTGAGGAAGGAGACATGGTTTCTGCTAATGAAGAACTTTCCATGGTTTCTTCCTCCACTGCCGTTTGCTAAAATGCAAATGACATGTGATTGCTTATTGACTCTGATGACCTCTGGAGGCATCAGGCTGTCCTTTGTCTGGGAAAAACCTGTTTACTTGTCTGGTAAACACCTTTTCTACATTTCCTTCATATTTGTATAGCCCCTTGGTATACACCACTCAAAATATTAATGATCAGTGTGTTGTTAGTTTTCCAATGACATGACACCTATCAGATACTTTATTATTAATGAATTGGGGCACCTTGAGTGGATGCTGGTAGGGTCACATGTACTTATGCTCCTTATTGTCCTTAGCCTTTCCATCCTTTTTTTCCCCTTGAGGTCTTTAGCTTCCCTTATCAATTATCTATTACTGTTTATTTTCCTTTTTTCCATTTGTTATATATTTGGGTTTTTTATTTCTAATTGCTCCCTTCACTTTGCTAATGAACCAGGATGGGCTTTCAGACAAATTTGTATTCTTTCTTGTTTATGAAATTATGGCTTTTTTGACATCTAATAAGATCTCACAATTTTCATTCAGATTTTTCTGTCTAAATTTTTTCTTCCAATCCATTTTGTTTATAATATTCCTCATCTTTGGGAAATTAACCCTTTTGAACCCTTTTGTGTCTTGGATTGTCCTCTGTTTGCCCTTTATTGAATGTAGTTATGTCACAATCATTGATCCCTAGGCAAATACCAACTTCTAGTCCAATGATTGTTTTTCCATCATAATGAGGTCCAAAATAGAGTTAACTCCTTTTGGGTGCAATACTTTTGTGTTAGGAAATTGTCTATAATTTTTAGACACTGTGAAAATTTTTTTCTATTGGTTGCTTGATTCTTCCAGTGTACGTTGCTGATATTAAAGTCCCCCCTCAACACAATTTTTCCTTCCTCATATTAAAGACAGGTGCTTAAGAAGTAACTAATCCTGCTCTCTGGTTTGATTCAATGGTCTGTAACAGACTCCCATGAATACACTCTCCTGAGCTTTATTAGTTAGCACATTGATTCATATGTATTCAAGATCCTATGCTTCTGAGTTACCATTACTTGTTTTAGAGTTATTTGTATCTTTAATATCACATCCCAATTCTTTCACCCATTCTGGGCTTCCTAAACCAGGGATTTTAACATTCCAGTCATGCAAATCATCCCACTGTTTCAGTAGTGCCAATTATATCAAATTTATTCTCACCAGTGTAAACTTCCAATTGCTCTTGCTTGTTGTCCAGACTCCTTCCACAGAACAGCTGAAAAATGTTGTGTCTTCATATTGTGTATCACATCAGTTCAGTTTATTTATGATGCACTGGATTTGAGTTTCTACTGCTTTTGCCGCCTCCTCCTCCTATGTTGCCCTCCTAGCTGGTCCAGTTAGTTTCCAACTGGGAAGATTAGCTCCCTGCTTGTGAGATGCAGGCTGTCTTGTTCCTATAGTCCTCTCTCCCAGAGCAGTGTTCCACAAATCCAAGCCAGGCATTCAGTCAACAGTTCACTTGCAGTATTTTCTGCCTTTTTACTTGTGAAGAGAATGAGGAACTTGAGTCATATGCAGTATGACAATTTTTTTTCCTATGCAGATGACCAGCACCAGGACTTTGCACCACCAAAGTCCTAATTAAGCACTTAAAATAGGTCTTAATTGGGAGTTCAGTGGTGTGCTAGTCTTCTGTACAAGAGTGAAATCACCCTGAGATACAGTAAACCAATGGAAAGATTCAGGAACGTGGATTAAGTGATGAGAGAGATAACTTTGGCAGTGGCATTTTGAACTAATGGAGGGAGGGAGTGCTGAGGACAGACAGGAAAAAGTTGCATTATTCAAGGTAACATGATTAGAATATGGACAAGGATTTCAGCAGTAGGAATGGTTTGGAAAGATTATTTTGTAGGTGGAATTAACATGTATATGCTATCTGCCACACATTACTTGGCTACTATTTGCACCATGTATCCATATAGAAAATAAGTTGATATGGGCCAACTGAGTCATCTAGCTGAGTCTTGGTTGTATAAGCAAAGTTTGGTGCCTTGTCCATAAATGATGAAGAGTTTATTTGGAGGGCCCTCTGTTTTCAGCATCTGTGGAATTTGCCACAGAAGTCACTTCCTGCCCCACAGTTGTGCTCCAGAATCTCAGGTGTCACTTAAAACAGTTTTTAGTCCTCAGTTACAGAGACAACCTTGAAAGCGTTAACCAAGTAAATGGATGTAGTGATGGGTGTCTGAATCTGCAGTCAACCTGAAACAATAGTTCTGAGAGTTTTGAACTGCCCTATTCAACTCAGACAAGGCTCCAGACACTTGGTGATTCCATAGTTGCAAAATTTGATGAATTATTTATTTCAAATAAAAGGTAATTATTATTCTATAATTATATTGCACCATTTGTGAAGTGTGTAAGAAATAAAATATATATTAAATGAGTTAATCATTTAAACTAATAAATGTCTAATATCTTATTCATTGTAATTTATTATTGTATTAAATTACCTACAAATAAAATGGTCTTAATGAAAGAATCTAAAATGTAAGGAGGGAGAGCAAATCTATAGCCAGACAATCATTACACTATCAGGATGATCAACTGGTGTCTTGAATAGTCCTTAGATTTTGGAAACATCATCTATCTATCCTAAAGGGAGGTAAGAGAGATGAAGAGACAAAGAGAACAAGAAAATCAAATACAATAGTTGGTCCTGACAGTTGCCTAACTTAAAATACTTCTCTGTTGCAGTTGTCTGTGGCCAACCTGGTAAGACTTAATCAAGCTTTATTCCCACCAAGCCAGAAGAAGATGGAATCACTGTACCAAAATGGATTTGATGATGCTGTACATTTTCTACTAAAGGAAAACTGGTTTGAATAGATTATGTGCATGGAAAATTAACAATGTCTGATAGCTGTCAAAACAAAGTACGTGTCTCACACAGAACCCAAGATATTGCTGCCATGATTTTTGTTTATTAAAATACAAATGCCAGAGGTATTGCATCTGTCAAGAAAATATACAGGCACTTTGGCTGAAATTTGTCAGCATGTCAAAATGGAAAACTGTACTTACATGGTAAAAGGATCTGCTGTTTCAAATAAGTGTAATAGTAAAATCTATTAAAATTAAAAGAAGGTTATCATTTAGGATGTACGGTACAGACTAGTGTATTACTTTATGAAATACTGAAAATGTGAATTCTGACATCAATCACATCTGAGATACTCATTCAGGTTGTGTCCTGAAAATTTGCACTGTATCTAGTTCTCTTAAGCTTTGAATAGTTGTGTACTTTCTCTGTTAATCTTATTTTTGTGCACAGTAATTGACTGGTTGTAATGCTTCAAGCATGAACTCTAATTACAAAGAGATTGTGAGAAACAAAACAATTTAATTGCATTTCTTTAATTATAATGCATGTGTTTTTTCACCATTAGAACTTTTAATCCTTTAAATCAGTTCCAAGACTTTTAAAATCCTGAAATACCCATCTGTTTCAAAATTTAAGAATATTTTTTTCTGTAAAATATGTTGGAAAGAAGATTGCACCAGATATAATTATTTATGCAATGGTTCTTTGTCTACTAAATTTTAATAAACTAATTTATGTTTGGAACTTTGTCAGGTATTTATTTTGTTGTAAATATCTCAGTACTATGGTGTTACACTTCATTGATCCATTTTGGACAAATGATCGATATTTTTTAAAAGTTTGCATAAATGCATGTTTTTCCCCCTCACTAAGGATGTAACCTGCACCATTGAAGCTATTAGAAGTTTTTCCATTTACTTAAATGGGAGCAGGATGAAGTCCTAAGGTTATAAGAGGGTCCCTAATAACTTTTTAGTGAATATTTTATGGAAATTAAGAGGCAACGTTTTGAAGACCTAATCTGAAATGTTCGGCTGAGATCAGCAGATCTCAAATGTTAATATTTAGATATTCAAATCATACATTTCCAACTATAGTCTAGTCCAATATCTATCCATATCTTTAAAATACTATTTGACATTAGGCTATTTAAAGAAATCTAAACTCATTTCAGCAAGAATTCTTTGAAAAGCTCCGAGAGTTGTTTTTTTTTCAGTAAAATCTATTCTGATAGAATTGGCAGAGACATAATGCCAGTTCCTGAGGGTCTCAACTCCCATTGGAGTTAATTGGAATTCAGGTAGCTCAATAACTAACAGATACAGATTCTGAAGGCTTTTCTGTTGACTTCATTGGTTGAAGGATCAAGCATTTAGCCTTTATATTATGAAATGGTCACAAATCTTTTTTATATTTATGTATGCATTTTCAGTAACATTCCTTGTTCTTTAAAAAATCTGGCTTGGATCACATGCACTGATTAGTCTATTTGCACTATAAAGATTAAACCGTGTGTAAATTATATAATGTTCAAATGAACAATGGCAAGTATCCTGCGGTCTATGTAATGAAAAATATATAGAAGAGAATTTGAAAGCATCTACTACAGTTTATAAACCAAGACCTAGCAAAGAAAATACTGCACAATTCCAGAATTTATGTTGAAACTTAGACTAATTGAGACTGGAGTCTGCAAATAATAAATTAATATCTGGAAGGTGTAAACATAATGTGATTCAAGTGCTTTTTGTGTTGCCTCATTTGTAGCACAAAAAAATTACTGTAACTAGAGATAAAATGCCATTTCCTTGAACACCAACTTAAAAATAAATACAAATATAAATGTTGCTTACATGTTCTTTAAAGCAACATTTTTTTCCCTTCCCAGATGTGGAAAGGTCCCATGGATATTATGTAATTGACTCATTTAGTTTGTGATCCACTATAACCCCCATATCTTTTTCTGCAATACTCCTTCCTAGGCAGTCATTTTCCATTTTGTATCTATGCAGTTGATTGTTCCTTCCTTATGTAATGTAATCCTATTTATTTCAGATCACTTCTCCAGTTTTCCAAAATCATTTTGAAATCTAATCCTGTCTTTCAAAGTGCTTGCAATCCTCCCAGCTTGGTATCATCCTCAAATGTAGTAAGTATACTCTCTATGCCATTATCCAAATCTTATATGAAGATCTTGAATGGAACCCGATCCAGGGCAGGTCCCTGTGGGATTCCACTTGATACGCCCTTACAGTTTGACTGTGAACCATTGATAACTACTCTGAGTATAGTTTTCCAACTAGTGGTGCACCCACCTTAGAGTAGGTTCTTAGCTACATTTCCCTAGTTTGCTTATGAGAAGGTCATTTAAGACAGTATCAAAAGCCTTACTAAAGTTGAGTTACAGACATCATTTCATGATTACTGTCATCCAAGGTGCCTTCCACCTTTTAAAGTGCACTTTTCCCATTCAAAAATATTTTTGGTGACCTTTATGTGCAGAGCGATAGTGCTGAAATGGGTGAAGCAGAACATTAGAATTTGGCAGGTAAACAGCCATTACTGAATCATTGAACGTTCCAGTTACAATTGCTTTTGATTCACCCTTTGTGTATATCTAGTTGATTAGGTAGGAGGTTTTGGCACTTTTGACAACATTCCTCTGTTACAGTGTGACAACATTCTACTGCTTAACCTAGCAGGAATGTAGATTTGTGCTCAAATAGAGGAGCCAGGAGATTCTAAGTTCTAGTGGCTGGTCCTAATAATTCACTGTATGTCACAACCTCTGTTTACTGAAGCCTCACACTGCTCCCTAGGATATAGGCTAATATTCCCTTCCTTCCGTTTTTAATAGATAAATACAACAGGTCATTGGTTCTGGGGCATGTACATATTAAAAAAAAAGTGCCCTGTCTGAAGGCTTTGACTGACTGAGTCAGGTGACCATGGTTCATGTGACTGCTTGGAGGCAGCACTATAAGAGGGAAGGGCCTGTTCAGTCAGAGAAGGAGACAGGCTGGGGTTTGGAGCTTTTGTCCTCCATGCCCAGGCAGGTGAAAGGTCTACTAGGAGATACATGCAGAAAGAATGGGGAGAGGCTTTGGAAAAGGCCAAGGAGAAGATCCAGAGTTTCAGCAAAGAACTATAGAGTCTATGAAACATTTGACACAGAGTTGAATTCTTTTGTTAAATAAAGAAAACTATGGAGAAAGACAGAAATTGCTGGGAGCTTTAATTGATATACTGGCCTGTAGTTGATCCTACAGTTTACAATAAATTTATAAGAGAAGTTGTTATGTGGCCAAAGTTACGCAGAAAATGTATGATAGAACTCGAAATGGGACACAGATCTGAGGTTATAGATCCTTGTATCAACCAATATGGCATTATTTAAAATAATAATAATTGCATTCTATGTGTGCATTTAGTTCTGCCAGTAAATCACTAACAAAACTCCTATTGACGTCAATGGGCCTAGGACTTCACCCAATGTGTTTAAAGTGCTGAACAGTGATGGCTTGATAGTATTGTTTTAAAAATATTTAAAATATAAAACTGTCCTTATATCTCACCATTAATTAAAAAAATATGTATCATTTGAATATATCAAGAATTAAATTTGAAATAGATTATTTAGAAAGAGGCTTTTCTATGTAACTGAAGGCTCTTAGAATGAGTTGTTTTTGCAGGGAGGACTTTTTTTTCCCCCCCAGGTAACTCTGCTGAAGTTTCCTGGATTTCATTAAGAGAATGGTGAGCAATTTTCTTTAACTTTTAAATTTAAATATAGTTTCAAGATAGGATCTGGTCTTACTGAGCAGTAGGTTGTGTCACTTTTAAATCCAGATTTCTCATTACATGTCTGTTTATAATATGTTTCAAACATAGTTCCACAAGGACAAAAGCACTGGCTCTCTCTCCTCTTTTTCTCTCATTTTGTTTTCTTTGTGTTAAGATGAGATCATACAAAACCAAAGTGAACTGACTGTAAACTTTTAAACAAAAGAAGTTGATTTAATGGCTTCCAGCCTATGGGATTAGAAAATAAATGTTTAACCAATGGAAGAAAGAAATATAAAAGTAGGAAAGCTAGCACTCAGAGGAGTACGTACAAGTCTTATTGTGGTATTTAATCTACAGACTCAGATAATTTCAGGAGTTTTTCAGGTATAGACAGCTACGGGGAAGAATCCATAAAAGAATGGAAGAGGGAAATGATTAATGGTTGGTTAGTTGTGGTGCTTAGATTGGGGTGGGGGGCAATGAAAAGAGATGGGAATAGAGAGGAAAGGGAGAGAGGATTTGTGAAGGGCTTTGAACATGAGGACAATCTAGATGTGACATGATCAAGTACTGGTCAAAGATTTTAGTGTGGGAATAGATTGATATTTTAGTTATAACAGAGGAAATCCTATACTGATCCTTTTGGTGAGGAGGCAGAGAAGGGAGTGAACAGTTGTATTTTCTTTACTAGCCTTTGGGTCAGGAAGGATATGCAAGTTGCTGAGGGTAATAGAGAAGAGAGGATTTTGGATAGAAATAGAGAAGTTCAGTTTAACCATATGGAGTGTGACAAAGTTCCTCCTCTTCATTGGTGGGTCCTGCACTTTCTAGCAGATTTTCTCGTCCTAGATGTTCACAGCAGCCCTCAGTTTGGGCCTTTTGCTAGAGGCTCACACCTGCCATTCACTCAGCTAACCTCAGCATGGGGGAAAACAGAGAGCAATCGCCGCAGTCTCTGTGTCCCACCTAGTGGGTCAGGGACAGGCAAGATCTCTTTCCGAATAGACCTTCCCCTCTGGTGTGTCTCACAGACCAGGTCAACTCCTCCTGTCTCAGATAGGGAGATGAGGGGAACCCAGTCCCACCCTCTACACCAGGCTCCAGCCCAGGGTCCTGTGGATAGAAGCTATATCAGCTACATGACCGCTCCAACTCCCTGGGCTACTTCCCCATGGCCTCACCCCAGCACCTTCTTTATCCTCACCGCAGGACCTTCCTCCTGAAGCCTGATAATGCTTGTACTCCTCAGTTCTCCAGCAGCACACCACCTCAGTCCTTGCATGCCCCCCACTAACTGATGGGAGGTCCTTTTTGAACCAGGTGTCCTGATTAGCTTGCCTGCTATAACTGATTCTAGGAAGTTCTTAATTGGCTCCAGGTGTTTTAATTAGCTTGCCTGTCTTAACTGGTTCTAGCAGGTTCCTGATTGCTCTAAGGCAGCCCTTGCCCTGGTCACTCAGGGAACAGAAACCTCTTCCTCCAGTGGCTAGCATGGTTTCTTTTGACCGGACTCCTGCCTTCCACCCCGTGCTCCTGTAGCCCTCTGGCCTGCAGGGAGGAGGCTGCTGCTAGGCCCTGGGCTTTTGCTGCTGCTCCAGCTACTCCTTTGTCTGGACCAGCCCCTCTTCTCCCCCCCCGCCACTTCTCTGCTACCTGGTTGCTGGCTGGCTGGTGGACTCCCCAGTTGCTACTGCTCCTGCTGGCCCGCTCCCCAGAGGAGGGGAGTGAGGGACCCCATCCCCAACCATTGCTGCTGCTGTGGGCCCTACTACCACTACTACCTAAGAAGGGTCTCTCCTGCCTGGCCACTGGACTGCCCACAAGAGCTGCTGCTGCTGTTTTTGCTGCTGGAGCCTTGAGGAGGAGGAAGAGGGCTGTTTGCTGCTGGGAGAGCACGCAGAGACTCTGCAGATCCCCGTGGAGGGGGGCTTCTAAGACTGAGTAACTTTCAAACTGTGCTTTTGTGGTGGGGGTCTTGACTGTGTCTGTGGGGATATAGGGGGTGTGGTGTGGAGTCTGCCCCCTGGTCAATCCGTGGTCCATCTGCCCACTTACCATCTGCCTCAGCTGCTTGCTTGCTTACTTGCCATGCCCTGTATCCACCGCTTGGGCTTGAAGCAGCAGCCAGCAAACACTGACTTTTGCAAGTGCATGTGGGCGCATGTCCCCCCCCCCCCCGACTGATCACCCCCCCTCCCACAGCAGACCCCCACCTTTCTCCAAAATGTATGGGAAGGTGGTCTTCTTCCTGGCATCGGAGGCTGCCACCCAGGAGGCAGTGGAAAAGCCCCTGGCGGTGGGGGGCGTTTGTCCCCCTGGAGTCACTGGAAGACCTGAGTGTCCAAGTGGTCCTGAATTCCATCCCTCTGTTCCTACCTAATGCCACCCTGCTACCTTCCCCCTCTACCCTAGGGAAATCCCTCTCCTTAGGCAGCCCTCTCTCACTGGGCTGCAAAGACCCCGCCGTCCGTCATTTCCTCTCGTTCCGCCAGCAAGTGCAGCTTCAACTGCTGCCAGTGTCGCGTGATGGAGAGGTGCTCAAGGGGTCCTTTCTGGTCCGCTACCAGGGGGCCCGCTACTGCGTGCATCATTCTCCCCAGTCCACCACCACTCCTGCTCGGGCCCTAGGGGCACCTCCCCAGTGCACCCAGATGAGCGGGAGAGCCCTGCCTCTGCTGCGTGCAGTTTGGCAGGGCCTATGAAGGAGAGTGTGGCGGAGGTGCCACCCGGCGTGAGAGGCCCTGCCCCATGAGGAGTTTTCCCTCCCTCATGCCACTCCACCGCTACCTCCCTGAGTCCCCATGCCATCGCCATTGCCCCCCGGCCCAATCCCTGCCAGCCAGCCCACAGATGACAACATGGAAGGCTGGGTCCTTGTACAGGGGAAGCGAGGCAAGCGGAAGGCTTGGGCTCAGTTCCTCCCCTCTAATATAGAGGATGCAGAGCCCCCCGTAAGACCAGGAAGTAGACGCCGAACCTTCTGCCTTGCCCCCGAGTGAGTTCCATCCGCCGGAGCCAGCTGGGGAAGACGTGGCAGCAATGGAGGGTAGCACTTCCCCTCTTCTGGAGTCCCTCCTTGGGGGGGGCCTCTGATGGAGCCCCTCCCGCCCCCTTGCCACCTAAGCCCCCTGCAAGCTCCGAGCCGAGCATCATTTCGGGTACTGGCAGAGTGGTCCCTGGGGCAGTGGGTGACTTCTCCTGTTTGAGGAGATCGAGGCCCTGGGTGTGACCCTGGTCACACAGGGAGAGGAGAACCCTTTGCCAGAGGGCCTCGGTCTGGGTGACCTTGCACCATCTCCCTTCCCCACCCTTCCCTTCTCACGATTGCTGCTCCCGCTCTCACTTCTGGGGAGCCCCTGGACTCTTCCACCTGCCCAGCCACACATGACACCTTGCTGAAGGCCACCGAACCCATTGAGGTGACGGCCAGTGCCATGTGGCCAGGGCCTGAGTCACCAGGGGCACCCCTCGCTGATGCGGGGCAGCCTACCTCCTTTCCGGGTGGGGCCCCACTGCAGATTCTCCATCCATCGATGCTGTGGCTGCAGCACCCGCTATGGAGCAAGAGCCCAGCATCACCGAGGGCTCCTTTCCCATTTCCCTGACACGTGACCCTGGCCAAGAGGTGCCACTCCCTGATAGCTTAGCTGCCGGGACTCACGATCCCGATTCCACTCCTCTTCCTGATCCCACCTCTGATGCTGATCCCATCCCCCTCCCCTCCACCTCCCATGCTGCTGCCATCCTGGGGTTGTCTCATTCCCCTTGCCAGTGGATGACCCCCAGGGAGCGGCCTTCGTGTTCCCTTGTCCTGACACCTTAGGGGCTGCTAGTTTCTAGTCTGCTGCCCCCCACTGAGCCAGAGTATGAGGCGGGCTGCGTGGTGATGGCACATCGAGCACCGCACCCGGGGTCCACCCACTGTCTGCCCGTCTTGTTAGGCCACAGGGCTTCGACAGGGGCCCAACGGGAGGACAGGCAGGGACCTGTGACCTCGCCCCCAATAGGCTGTGGGAATTTCTCCAGGATGCCTGTGGGTCCTGGAACAAGGTGCAGCTTGCTCTCCAGCTCTGGGGGAACTTTCACCAAAACTTCTGGGTCGCGAGGACCATTTTGGGAGAGGGTAAAGAGACTGAGAGGTTGGCCACTTCTTCTGTGACTCTCTGCTTACTTACGAGGTCAGTCACAGTTTGCTATGTGGCCTAACAGTGGCCGCGAGTGTCCCTGTTGGCGATGATCCCCCCCCAGCCTTCCGTATGGCACCCATCGCCTTCACTGACCTGGGGCTGTGTCACGTTATTGACTTGAACTGGGAGCGTATAGAACATGGTTGCAACCAGTGCTATAGTGGCACCAAATTTTGTATAAAGGGGGTCAAATGAGATGTCTAAGACAAGGTTATGGTTTGCTGGTTATAATTACTCTATCTGTATGCATATATCATTCTTGTATTTAAAGTTTAAGTATTGGCTCTATACTGTCTGTATTTCAAAATTATGCTATGCTTCTGGGTGATATCCCAGACAAGTTGGTGTCAGCTCTGCCTAGCCTGCTTGATGGCCCATTAAGGACCATCAGCTATACAATTGACCCATTGAGAGAAGGCAGATACACCTTGTAACTCAGCAAAGTATGCAGGAACTTGCCCATGTGACTCCACACTCCATTTTGCTGTAATTTTCCACAGTAAGGACAAAGATGTGTTCTTACATCTGTAAAAGACTATAAAAGGATGATGCCTCCTCAGTATCTTATCTTCAATCCTGCTTCATACCTCTGGAGGGACTTTGGTACAAACTGAAGCTCTGAACAAAGGACTCTTGACCCATCCCAGCTGGGGATGTACTGTACTCCAGAGACTTGATTTGAACCTGCAGTTTATTTTATCACTGCTACAAGCTTGAACCAAGAACTTTGCCATTACTGTATGTAATTGATTCCATTTAACCATTTCTAGCTCTCAACTATATCTTTTTTTCCTTTTATGAATAAACCTTTAGATTTTAGATTCTAAAGGATTAGCAACAGGGTGATTTGTGGGTAAGATCTGATATGTATATGGACCTGGGTCTGGGGCTTGGTCCTTTGGGATCAGGAGATCCTTTTTTCTTTTACTGGGGTATTGGTTTTCATAACCATTTGTCCCCATAATGAAAGGCACTGGTGGTAATACTGGGAAACTGGAGTGTCTAAGGGAATTGCTTGTTGACTTGTGGTTAGCCAGTGGGGTGAAACCAAAGTCCTCTTAGTCAGGCTGGTTTGATTTGCATTAGAGGTGGGAAAAAACCCAGCCTTGGGCTGTAACTGCCCTGTTTTAAGCAATTTGTCCTGAATTGGCACTCTCAGTTGGGTCCCTCCAGAACCAGCATCGTTACAGGCTGTAGGCTGAATCTCCGCAGGTGCCAGGTTCTCTCCTTCCTTTGGGTGGGGGGTACTCTGTGGTTTTCCTGCAGAGACCCATACAAATCCAGTCACCGAAGCAAGTTGGCGGCTGGAGTGGGGTTACAGGGTTTATTTTAGCCGTCTCACAGCTTGTATGGCCGGAGCGGCTACCCTGTTCTCCCCCAACCTATGGCCCAAGGTGCTGGGGGTTGCCGAGGCTCACTCTGCTTCTCACTCTGGCTGAGCTCTCGGAAGCCCTCCACCACATGCCCACAAATAAATCCCTGGGCATGGACTGGTTGACCGTGGAGTTCTACCATGTGTTGTGGGATCACTATCTGGCGACCATGACAGCCTCTCTCAGCGCAGAGAGGCCAGGGCCGGCCTATTTGCACTTTAATAACAGCTTGTTGGAGGATATGGGCTTTGTGGCATCCTTCTGGGAATTCTGGCTGACCTGGTGGTGGTGAGATGTGGGGAAAGTGCGCGCCCGGCTCTTCTGCCATAACTCTTCAGCCAGGGTGCCAGCCAGCAGAGGGATGTGGTGATAGAGCAGTTGGAACGGGAGATCTGAGAGCTGGAGAGGCGTCTGGCCACCAGCCCCAAGGATCCATCCCTCTGTGGAGTGTGCCGGGAGAAGCTCTGGGCCCTTGAGGACCACCAGGCCCGGGGTGCCTTTGTTCGATCCCGCATCCACCTTCTTTGGGAGGTGGACCGCAGCTCCCGCTTCTTCTACGCCCTGGAGAAAAAGAGGGGGGCTAAAAAGCACGTCACCTGCCTTCTGGCAGAGGATGGCACCCCCCTCATGGATCCAGAGGAGATGCACAGGAGGGCTAGGGCCTTCTACGCAAGCCTTTTTTCCCCAGATCTGACTGATCCCAACGCTTGCAGAGTGCTCTGGGATGGACTCCCAATGGGACTGGCAAGAGCTGCTTCTCACTCTGGCTGAGCTCTCGGAAGCCCTCCACCACATGCCCACAAATAAATCCCTGGGCATGGACGGGTTGACCGTGGAGTTCTACCATGTGTTGTGGGATGTCCTCGGCCCAGACTTTGTCAGCATCTGGTCTGAGTCCTTGGAGAGCGCAGTCCTCCCCTTGTCATGCAGGTGAGCTGTGCTCACCTGACTTCCAAAGAAGGGAGACCTCCACGACCTTCGGAATTGGCATCCCATCTCACCCCTAAGCACGGACTACAAAGTCACAGCGAAGGCCATCTCGCTGCGGCTGGGGTCCGTGCTGGCGGACGTGATCCACCCCGACTAGACCTTCACCATTCCGGGCCATACCGTCTTTGATAATCAGTCCTTGGTCCGGGATCTCTTGAAGCTCTGATGTAAGGATGGCCTCTCATTCACCCTTCTGTCCCAATATCAGGAGAAGGTGTTCGACTGAGTGGACCACGGGTATCTCCTGGGCACTCTGTGGGCATTCGGCTTCAGACCCAACTTTGTTGGGTTTTCTCCTGGTGCTGTACGGCTCTGCGGAGTGTCTGGTCAGGCTCAACTAGACCCTGATCGAATCGGGTCAGCTTCAGGCACGGGGTGCATTAGGGGTATCCGCTGTCAGGCCGGCTGTATGCTCTGGTGATAGAGCCCTTCCTCAGTCTTCTCCGTCAGAGGTTGATAGGGTTGGTGGTCCATGATCTGGAGTTGAGGCTGGTCCTGTTGGCGTATGCCGATGGCGTGCTCCTCATGGTCCAGGACCCAGGCGATGTGGTGTGGGTGGAGGCTTGCCAGGCCTCCTCTGCCCGGGTCAACTGGGTCAAGAGCTCTGGCCTGGTGGTCGGGGACAGGTGGCAGGCGAGATCCCGCCCACCCATGGTTCAGGCCATCCAATGGAGTGCGGGTCCACTGATCTATCTCGGCATTTACCTTTCTGCCACACATCTGTCTCCGCTGGAAAACTGGCAAGATTTAGAGGGCAGGGCGTCAGAGCAGCTGTGCAGGTGGACGGGACTACTCTGGTGCTTCTGCCTCTGAGGGAAGACGCTGGTGCTCTATCAGCTAGTCCTGTCGATGCTCTGGCACCAGCTCAACGCCCTGGTCTCAACCCTGAGTTTCCTGGCCAAACTCCGGACGCTGATTCTGGAGTTCTTTTGGTCAGGACTGCACTGGGTCTCTGCAGGGGTCCTCCACCTGTCCCTGGAGGAGGGCCTGAAGTGCCTGCACACTCAGGTCCACATCTTCCGCCTTCAGGCCCTGCAAAGGCTCCTTCATGGTGCAGGTTGTCCGGTGTGGAGCATACTGATGCACGCCTTCCTGCAGAGCTTCTGAAGGCCCCTATATGACCGGCAGTTCCTTTATCTCCATCTGAGAGGTCTCCATCCGCGAGACCGCTCCAGGCTGCCGGTCTTCTACCAGGACCTCCTCCAGACCTGGAAACTGGTCTTGGCGACCAGGTCCATGGCGGCCACTGAGGGGGGCAGATCTCCTTGTGGAGCCCCTGCTACACAACTCTCAGCTCTGTGTGCAGGTGGAAGAGTCCCCCTCGGTGCGACAGAGGCTGGTCCTGGCATAAGTCATCAGAATCGGAGACTTCCTGGACTATGACCTAGGAGACTGGCTGGATCTCCTAATGTTCACTCAGCACATGGGGCTCTCCAGCCCTCGAACTACCTGGCACGTACTTCAGGAAGTGAGGGCCACTTTGCCACCCGCTGTTCGGGTCTGCCTCGACTGGGTCCTGCAGGAGGAGGTCCCCCTGCCCACCCTACATCTCGGACCCTCAGACCTTCTCATCGGCCTCTGCACCCTGGACCTACCCAGCCATCCCACCCCTTCACCATGAGGCGGCTGCACAAACTGCAGCCAGCTTGTTTCCGGACCGCACCACAGAGACATCTGTACATGCTCATGCTCTACACCCTTCACATCCTCACTCTCACGTCCCACCTCGTCACAAAGTGGCGGGACCTCTTACCACCTCTGGTAAAAGGTGGGCCAGCCTATATTCCACCCTGGTCCCAAAGCCCACCGGGGATATTAGTTGGCGGCTCCTTAACGGAGCCATGAACATGGGCATGTTCTTGGCACGGTTCACCACCATCCTGGACATCTGCCCCTTCTGCGGCGTGAGGGAGACCCTGGTGCACATGTATCTGGAGTGGACCAGGTTGCAGCCCTTATTCCGGCTCCTCTTAGATATCTTGTTATGTTTTTAGCTGCACTTTCCCCCTCACCTCCTTATCTATACACTCCCTATCCATGGCCCCACCAAGTCACGGGACCTCCTTGTCAACCTCCTCCTAGCACTGGCCAAAATGGCCATCTACAAGACCAGAGAGAGGAGGTTGGCTCACGGGGTTTCCTGTGACTGTGGGGCCTATTTCTGATCTTCCATCCGCTCACGCACCCTGGCGGAGTTCCTCTGGGTGGTTACCGCTGGCTCCCTTGACACCTTCGAGGAGCAGTGGGCGCTGTCCAGGGTTCTCTGCTTGGTGTCCCCATCAGGTTCCCTTCGTTTAGCCCTGTGACCTCACTCCTGTCCCTGTTATATCTTTAATTGTCCCCATAATTAATTGAGATCCCAGACTTAGCAGGACGGGGTAGGACAGGAACACTACCAGTTTACCATCCTCCTGTTTGGCCTCTCAAAGGCACCCAGAGTCTTCACAAAGTGTATGTCTCTGGTGGTGGCTTACCTCAAGCATCAGGGGGTCCAGATCTTCCCCTACCTCAACAACTGGCTGGTCAAAGGCAGCTCCAGGTCACAGGTACAGGACCACATACAACTCCTCCTGTCCACATGCACCACACTGGGGCTGCTGGTAAACAACACCAAATCCACGTTGGTATTGGTACAACAAATAGAGTGCGTTCTCGATGCGACATCTGCCAGAGCTTCCCTCCCACTGGACCTGTTTGAAACCTTGAGGAATCTTATCAGGACCATCACAAGGTTTCCCGTGACAACTGCCAGGGTGTGCCTCCAACTCCTGGGTCACATGGCAGCATGCAGGTATGTGGTATGCCATGCCAGACTCAGGATGCGGCCCTTCAGCTCTGGCTGACCTCGACATTCTCCCAGTCCAGAGACAGGTTGGACAAAGTCCTCACCATGCCCAAGTCCGTGCAGGAACTCATCCTGCACATAAACGTCAAAGAACTCCGAGCAGTCTGTCTGGCCTGCGTGGCCTTTCGCTCGTGCCTGACAGGCAGGGCAGTCAGAGTTCTCACAGACAACACGGCTCTGCTCCAGGAGGGGCCTGGGCAAGGGCACGATTTCCGACGCCTTCCTTCTGTCCTGGTTAGGTCAGCTGCTATATGCCTTTCCTCCAATTCCGCTGATCAGCAAGGTCCTGGAAAAAGTCAAGACGGATAAGGCTCGCGTCCTCATGATCACCCCAGCATGGCCCAGGCAACACTGGTACAGGACTCTTACGAACCTGTCCACTACCCCGCCGCATGGCTGCTACCAACCTGCCCAGACCTTCTCTCTCAGGACCAAGGTTGCCTCCTCCACTCGAACCTTGCAGCCCTCCATCTCATAGCGTGGTTGCTCAATGGCTAGGCCAAGAGGAAAGAACCTGGTCAGAGGGTGTCCAGCGAGTCCTCCTGGAAAGCAGGAGGCCCTCCACAAATCAGGCTTACCTGTCAAAATGGTCAAGGTTCTCTCGATGGGCCGCTGATCATGGCATCTCGCCAGTGGCTTATACTGGATTATCTCCTTCATCTCAGAGCCCAAGGCCTAGCGCCCTTGCCTGTCAAAGTGCAGCTTGCAGCCATATCGGCCTTCCACCTGCCTGTGCAGGGCAACACAATATTTTCTCACGCCATGACCAATCGATTCCTTAAGGGCTTGGATTGCCTCTTTCCTTATATTAGGCCCCCTGTTCCACAGTGGGACCTGAACTTGGTTCTGGCCAGGCTGACAGAGCCTCCATTTGAGCCACTTGCCACATGCTCCTGGTCAAGGCCGGCTTTAGGCCTATTCCACCAATTCCCCCGAATTGGGCCCCGCGCCTAAGAGGGCCCTGCGCCCAGTGAGAATCCCTTCCCTGGCTAGAGGTGCCTTTTTAATTTTTACTCACCCGGCGGCACTCCGGGTCTTCAGCGGCAGGTCCTTCAGTGCCACCGAAGACCTGGAGTGAGTGAAGGACTCCCTGCCGAAGACTCGGAACAGCCCCACATTTTTTATTTTTATTTTTTTTAGTCATCCCTAGTCATTTAGTCATTTAGTCATTGTGGAGCCCTATTTGAATTGGGCTCCACAATTCCTAAAGCCGGTCCTGCTCCTGGTCCCACCTTTTGTGGAAAGTAGCCTTTCTTGTGGCAATCACGTCTACTAGGAGAGTCTCAGAACTCTGGGCCCTGACCTCCAAACCCCATATACGGTATTTCATAAAGATAAAGTCCAGCTCCACCCACACCCTTCCTTCCTCCCCAAGGTGGTCTCCGCCTATCATATGAGCCAGGACATTTTCCTTCCAGTGCTCTGTCCCAAGCCTCACGCATCTAGTGAAGAATGCTGTCTTCACATGCTGGATGTGAGATGGGCCCTAGCTTTTTATCTGGAATGAACAAAACCATTCAGGAAGTCTTCACAACTGTTTATTGCCACGGCCTAATGAATGAAGGGCCAGATGATCTCCACTCAGCGGCTCTGCAGCTGGATCACGTCATGTATCCGTACTTGTTATGATCTTGTGGATGTTCCCATGCCACCAATTGTAAGAGCGCACTCGACAAGGGCGCAAGCCTCGTCAGCCGCCTTTCTGGCTCACGTCCCTATTCAGGACGTTTGTAGGGCTGCTACATGGTCATTGGTCCACACGTTCACCTCACATTATGTGATCGCCTCCCAGACCAGGGAGAACGCCAAGTTTGGCAGGGCAGTGCTCCGTTCCGAGTGTCTGTGAGCTCCTACTCACCTCCAACAGGTATAGCTTGGGAATCACCTACTGTGGAATGCACATGAGCAATCACTCGAAGAAGAAAAGACAGTTGCCTTTTCCATAACTGGTGTTCTTCGAGATGTGTTGCTCATGTCTATTCCACATCCCACCTTCCTTCCCCGCTGTCGGAGTTGTCTGGCAAGAAGGAACTGAGGGGGGGGGGGGGAATGCGCAGCGCCCCTTATACTGTGCCATGGTGGCGCCAGTCCAGGGGTCGCTGGGGATGCTCCCCTACTGTGGAATGGACATGAGCAACACATCTCGAAGAACACCAGTTACGGAAAAGGTAACTACTTTTATTTGTTGAGATTCGTCCATAACTAAGGAGAGAATATACGTCTCTCTGGAACAAGTAGTTCAATATTTTTATATCATCCATCAGAGAGCAGCAACTATCAATCCACAACAGGTATATTTGGCACCCTCCGCTGGTATCTTCTTCCATGAAATATTCTGTTGACAGTTTTTTTCTGCCTCTCTCCAAGGGTAAAATTCACCTCTGTGCAGAGAACTAGTTTGAGGTCTGTGTGCTTTGTGCTCAAGGGTGAATTTCACTCAGAAGATTTCAGTAAGCAGTATCTGATTAGGGGTGTAGAAGATGCAAATGGCTGAGGAAAAAAGCAAATGACATGCTGAACTCTGCACTGCTTGTGAGGAGACAGGAGCTAACTGTGTAGGTGGATCAGACAGATCTAATGTCTCTTGGCCTATTGTCAGGCACTAAATCACTGAAGAGTCTTGGTCTTAGTTCCTGACAAGGTAAGCCTTCCTAAATTGTGGCATAATAAATCATTTCTGTTGACCATAGTGCCTGAACTCACTGTAGGTCTCCTCAAAGCTTTTTTTAAGGGCCAACTTCATTTAGCAGCCTTAATGACCTATCAAATGTGTCTAGGTTTGTGGGAAAGGTTCTGAGAAGTAGAAAATTAGCCTCTGTGAATTAGCGAAGATAAGGCAAATCTGGGAAATGACTTTCCTCTATGACTAATGCCCTCAAGCTGTAGTCAGTCAGCTGGATTTGGGGATAAAGGGCCCAGAACTCACAAAGCTACTAGAGAATAAAACGTATTCAAAGGATTAGGAATAGTTCTGGAAGTAAACTGGAAACTTTATGTGGTACAGGAATACACAGCTAAAGAATCCAGTCTCTCTGGGAAAATTCATTTTCTATAACTGGCCTCCCTTTTTGCACACACGATTATGGGTGCAATTACTGTCTTTTGGAAATCTAAGAACCTTATTTGCAGATGCGCTGACACGTGTATTTGTCCATATCTATTAAAAGAAAATGTTTAGGAATGCTTTTAGGACCAACTGATCAACATTAGGCACCCATATTTGAAATTATGATTGTATGTGGCATGCCTAGCACCACTTTGAAGAAGGTAAGTCTTCTCCATCCCTATGACCCAATGCTTAGGCAAAGTTTCTTTCATTTTTCTCTCCTTTTCTCCAAAGTCAGTGTTCATTTTCCTCTGAGTATATCAGATAGCAGCTTCCCCAAATAATAGTCAGGTTCTCAATTTAGTTTAGCTTAAACCAAAGTGGGTTTTATTGGCAATTTTACAAAATATAGAGAGAGCATGATTAAATAAAGGATAAACACCTAAATGCCTAAGCAAGTACTGCAGAAAGCCTCACTAGACTGGCATTAAATTTAATGTTACAAAATATTGCAAAATCACCATGATTTATAGCATGGTGGGGATTTGTTTAGTCTTTTACCCGTCAGAGAACGCAGTACTTTGAGAGTCTGTGAAGAGGACGTGACAAAGAGTCCTGTGGCACCTTAAAGACTAACGGATGTATTGAAGCATAAGCTTTCGTGGGTGAATACCCACTTCGTAGTTTATGCTCCAATACGTCTGTTAGTCTATAAGGTGCCACAGGACTCTTTGTCGCTTTTTACAGATCCAGACTAACATGGCTACCCCTCTGATACTTGCTAAGAGGAAGGCACTCTAGAGCATCGGTTCTCAAACTTCATTGCACCGCGACCTCCTTCTGCCCTAGGTGAGGGTGGAGCTTGGGCTTCAGCTTCAGCCCTGGATCCCAGCAAGTTTAAGGCTGGCCCTGGCACTCCCATTAAAATGGGGTCACAACCCACTTTGGGTCCCTACCTGCAGTTTGAGAACCGCTGCTCTAGAGAGAATATCTGTGGAAGTTTCTGCCATTCAGTTATAGCAACCTCCTCCTTCAAGCCAAGACAGTTACTTTCCTTGGTGTGGTATCTGCTCATCAATATGGAGTCAAAACAATATCAGCTTATGCAAAAAAAAAAAGCCCTTTCTTTCAGGGCAATTTGAGTAGATTTTGTTCAGAAGTATTAATTTTCCCCAAGTCATCTTTATACAACCATTATTCATTCTGTTGTAAGACTACCTCAAGTAGTAGTTAATCACTATGCAAATGAAAGTAAACTATTTCTATGCAGCCTCACTAAATTATTTATACAGGCTCTACAAGTGTGCTAGGTACCTTAGAAAATATAAATGACATTGTGCCTGCCCAGAAGAGCTTACAACCTAATTTTGGACATGACACATCAGTGAGTAAGGAGGATCAGGGAAGACAGGACCAAGGGTTACTGTTCTTAGCTCATGCATTCATTCACATACACCTCTACCCCGATATAACTCTCAGAAGCCAAAAAATCTTACTGTGTTATAGGTGAAACCATGTTATATCGAACTTGCTTTGATCCACCGGAGTGCGCAGCCCAGCCCTTCCCCCCCCCCGAGCACTACTTTACCACATTATATCTGAATTCGTGTTATATCGGGTCGTGTTATATCGGGGTAGAGGTGAGGTGTATGTTATGTGCACATCAGTATGTTTCCAGTAATTTTAAAGTAGATTTTTTCCCTTCCCTCACAAGCTACATTTTGTTGTTTCATTTTGTTGGGAGGTGTATATATCCAAGGTGATCGGAGTGAGGGAAATGACTGGATATCTGAGAGTGAGAGAGGTTGAAAGGAATTAAGAGGCGAAAAGGGGCACGAAAGAGGGAAATAGAGGTGGGCAAAATAGTAGGCTGGTGATAGGTGTGGGAATTCCTCCCAAACACACTCCAACTCACAATTCTAAATCTGACATCCTACATTTTAAAGGACAAATAATACATTGAAGATTTTGCCACTGCATTTGTGCTCATGGGGAATTCATCTTAATCTAACTGAAGGTGAATGTGCATGCTGTAACTTTGTTCTTGTGATTAAGAAGAATTAGATCTGTCAGAGGAATCTGAGTGCCTTTGGGTGGTAAGACATATACAGTTTTGATGTTCATGTTGCCTTAACTGGTGGTTTCTTTGATTTTTAGTGATTGTGTTGATTATGAAATTCACTTCAGCAACACTAACTCTAAATGAACCAAGATTTTTGTGGAGGTAGAAAAGTATTTGTTACATGTGCTAATGTAATTCAATTATGAATGCATCCACCTTTTTCATATCTTTCTTCCACTGTGAGTAAAAGTCTTTATTAGTCTCATATCTTCGTATTCTTGATTAAATCCATTATTAAGAGTAATGGACGGTTTGTCATAAATCCATTCGCTTGGCAAAGTACAGATGCCATCTGTATTTTTTGAGGAGTTCCTATGCTTTTTGCAGCACTGAAGAATCTGTTAAACAAACCCACATCATTAAGCAATAAATAACACATTGTCATCAGATATGCCATTGCCTTAGAGACCATCAGCCTGACTAAACAAGAGTGGCTCCCCAAGAATTGTGTTTGGATTCCATGCTACTTGCGATGTGCCTGAGAACATTGCAAGTGTAATGAAAGATACTCAATTCTTTTATGCAATGGGTAATTTTAACCTTTAAAAACTGGCAGAATATTAAGATTATCATGATGACTTTAGAGTGATGTACTGACTACCATACAGTGCCTAATTGTTATATAATTTCCCGACACCACAAGGGGAGTGAGTGGATGGAATTTGGGGACTTTGGGGGGTACTTTTTATCTAAAAAACTTGTGCAGAAAGAAAAGCAGGACATATTACTGAAAACTGCTGCTACTTTAAAATTTTGCGATGAAATACATTACATTAACACAACAATATATTACCAATCCTAAATGCAAAGCATTTCCAGGCAACAGGAAAAGTGTTCACTTATATTGTACCTGCTGCACAACTAAGAAGTGACTGAATTAATATTCTGGATTGTGTTTGTGATCTTATTAAGTACTTTTCTCCCCCCAATTACTATTTTAAAATGTATTTCTGTACTATCATTTAAAAAAGGTAAGGGTTTGGGGGGCTTCTTAGGGACTTTAAAAAACTGTATTTGGAAGGGGACAGGGGCATTGATTTAGGGCTTATGAAAGGTGCTGGATTGACAACCACAGGCTTTTATGCACAGAAAGATGCAAAGGCATCATGTAGATTTTCCCACACCATCCCACCAATATGCCTCAGCCTTGATCCAGAGTGATTCATGTCTCCATGAAAATTCATTTCTAGGCCTCTGCTGGGACTGCTAGTAAAAGTTGCCAATTTAACAGTGAATTTTATGCTGTGGAAAAAGGTTGACTCAGATCACCAGCCCCAGGAGTGCACCTAGCCATTCCATTGGCCAGGGCAGAAAACTTTTACGGAGCCCCTTCCCTGCCTGTCCCCCGAGCAAAAAACCCACAACAAACAACAAAAAAAACAACCACATGCCATCTACAGTTGGCCAATCAGCACAGGAAAAAAGCCAGAGTGGTCATTTCGGAGCAACAACAATAAAAGCCGAGTGGCAGAGAGAGATGATGTGCCCTGGAAGTTGGTGCCCAGGGTGACTGACTTGCTCGCTCACCTGCAGAACCAGCCCTGACCAACTCATTCCATAGAAGCCATCCAAATGACTTGGTTATTACTGATTTGCAACAGTGACAGGAAGGGAAAAAGCACCTGATTCCCTTACCAACTTTGAGTCATCCAGTTCCCTAAATTAATCCTTGTTAATAGTCTGTGTTCTTATTCTGACACTGTACACATACATTTCCATGGCATGAAACAGGACAGCTACCATTCAGGTAAAGAATGGCTTTTAAAAGTTGTAAATACCTTCTCCAACTGATTATTTTCTTCTCTCCTTATACTCATATTATGATTTGCTCCAGCCAGTGATGCCATCACTCAGTTTAGGAGTGTTTACGCTGACTCCGTTTACAAAATCCAATGTGAAGCTGCTTTTGATGGGTTGTGCCTGTTCATCAAAGCATTCCCTGGCCTGGTATTACAGAGCGCACACATCTCTTCTGCTACAGATGTTAGCTGGGTGATATTTTAAATTTTTTTTTGTTACATTCTGTTATTGTGGTTCGGTATTAACAGCAACCAATAAAAAGCTTTTAAAAAAACTGGTCTAATTAGGTGGTGGATTAGATACAATCAGTGGCTTTTTACATCATAGTTGTGTTTTCTCTCTTGACTTCTACTGTTTCTGATCCATATGGGTAACTAAAGTCCCTTTTCATCTGTCTGAGCAATGGTAGTAGCAGAAAGGTTTTGTTGCCACAGTGTCAGGTCAGGGACCTCTCTTGGATTCTCTTCAAAAAGCACAAACTGAACAGGTGAAAGATAGGGCTGTTGTGAATAAAAGTGCCCCCCCACACACACATTTAAATTGGGACCTGCCTATTTGAGAAACTTCTTTTTCTTCATGTAACACTCTTACAATTGAGGTGAGGCAATGGGTGCTTGACCTGGAGTTCCCTCAGTATAAAAGAGAGGGAGCAGCTGGCAGGCTGTTGTCTGTAAGTCTTTATGTTTCTGAACTTGTTGCCTCTTTGTCCAGAATAGCTAGAATTTGTTGACCTTCAAAATTGTTACACTACACAAGCCTTCATTTCACAAGGGTGTTTGGGACAAAGCTGCTGTTTGGGAAGTGTGAGGTATTTTGAGTTTTTGCTGTAAAGTTTAGTCCTTGAACATCTACTAGTATATTCTTAACCGGCCTTGAAAAGAAAGATGCTGTGCAGTCAAGAAATGTCACTGGTGCTCTGGGCCCTTTCAGGGTGGGCATAGGTCCAACACATCCCTGCTCCATATTCTGCACCTTTAAGGACCAGCATTCTATGAATTGTATTGTTTAGAAGGTCCTGTGACTACAGATAGAGTGAGCTGGGAAGAGAGAAGCAGGATTAAAATGAATAGTTTCGTGTCTCAATGGGTGGAACTCTCCAAGGACTAAAGGGTAGGACCAAGACCACCTAGCAGTAGCTGCTTCCTTGCTGATAGGGAGCAGGGCAAGCCAGCACTTAGTAGCTAGGAAAGATGGATAAGGAAGCTGGAGAATGCTGATCACTTGGTGTAAGAGATTACGTTAGGCAAAGCTACATTTTGCTAGAATTAAATTTTAGACACTAGAATGTGTTAGTTGTGTTTGTAACCCTTTCATATCTTGCTTGAAATCATTTAAATCTATGTTCTTTGTTAATAAACTTATTCTTACTTTTGCCATCTTAGTGCTGTGTATTAAGTTGAAACGTATCACCCCAACAAGCTAACAAACTGTTGTGTGTCCTGGCTTTTTGGGAGCAGTGAGCTTGGTGTTACCTCAGTAAGAGACTGGACACTGCAGAGGCAGGGCCAGCTCCAGGTGCTTGGGGCCAATGGAAAGAGGAGGCACATCTGGGTCTTTGGCGGCAGTTTGGCAGCGGGTCCCTCAGTCCCTCTCGGAGGGAAGGACCAGCCACGGAATTGCCGCCGAAGAATGAAGCAACGCAGTAGAGCAGCCGCCGATCACAGCTTTATCTTTTTTTTTCTTTTCTTCCTCTTCACCGCTTGGGGTGGCAAAAAAGCTGGCGCTGGCCCTGTGCAGAGGAGAGCGTTTTGTGGAGACTCAGGACCAGAATGGCTTTTGGGGTCACCCTGCAAGGAATAACTGGGTTGATGGAAGTTCAGGGTGAGACTTATGCTGTAGTGATGCTACTGGCGTCAGGGCTCTGAGCCAAAGCTGCACAGCCTAAAGGCATCAGGGCAGGTGGTGAGAGCACCCTGTTTCTTTTAAAGACGTGCACTGGTCTCTCCTCCAGATCACACATGAAATGGGCAAGGAATCTGGGTTCTACTTGTCGCCCTTCACCTGCTGGAAATTAAGGAGTGCCTTTATACAGGTTTGCCACATACTCACCCATCCCTTTTCATCAGAAATACCCCAGGAGCATATTTAGTTTAGTAATACTTATTTCTGAATGGTTACTTACGGAGAAAACTATGATAATAATGGAGGAACAGATGCTGTATCCAAGAAGAAAGAACCACACCCACCATGTTTTAGCATGCCTGATATTGCCATCGCATTTGGACTCTGAAAGAGAGATTTAAATATGTAAAAACCAAAAAAAGCTGTTTGTTCGCTTTCCAGATGAGCTTTTTATGTGATGGATTAGATGGGACTTGGTCATGGCTGGCTTCCTATTCATATTTATCACATTTTGTCACTAATTTTTCAGGCTGAGGGTTTGAGCCTCTTCTGGAGAGAGTTATGAACAGTTCCACTTGAAAAGTGTAAGATTTCTGAACATAATGATAACCTGATTATAAAATGGATGGAATCCTAAATTTCCAGTGAATTCATATATTGCAAGGCCAGAAGGGAACATTGTGATCATCTAGTCTGACGTCCTGAATAACACAGACCAGGATGGTCAAACTTACTGACCCTCCGAGCTGCATATGACAATTTTCAGATGTTCAGTAGCTGTGGAACTCCTGCTGAGGCTCTGGGCTCAGGCGCTTCAGCTGCATGGGAGACACCTGCTGGGGCTCAGGGCTTCAGCCTTCAGGGAGTGGAGGGGCTCAGGGCATAGCCTCACAGGAGGTGCCTGTCTGGGCTCAGGGCTTCAATCCTGCTCCTGCTGAAGCCCAAAACCCCAGCAGGTGCGCCCCACGGGGCTGAATTGCTGAGATCCCCCTCCCTGTAGAGCAGAAACCCATAGTCCCACCACCCCACAGCAGGGCAGAAGCCCCAACCTCCACCCTCCCACCTCAGTCCGATAGCAGAGAATGTGGAGTGGGCATGGGAGGCTCTGACATCCGCACTTCAACTGTAAAAGAGGCACATGTGGCTTGCGAGCCACGGTTTGGCCACCCACAGAACATGAACTTTCCCAAAATAATTCCTAAGGCATAGGTTTTTTTTATAAAATATCCAATCTTGGTTTTAAAATGGTCAGTGATGGAAAATCCATCCAATTAATGGGAAGATCTTTGAAAACCTCTTTGCAATGTGACAACAAACTGCTATCATAAATAAAACCAACTTTCATGGCAACAGCAACTTCATTTAATTTCAGGCAGTGTCTTTTCTAAAACAGAAATCATAGGGTAATGGTGCTCTGCTATCCAAGAGAATTTATCTCAACAGCCACTGAAAGCTGATGGAGCCTCAGTAAAATGCAATTGGACAGTCTGCTGAATATAGTGGGGACTCAAGTATTTGGCAGTTGTCTTGCATCAGCTAAGCGACTGTCCAGTCAGATTTGCTTAGAGAATGTAGATGGGCGAAGGATCCTTGTTGTTTAAGAGACTTTTTCTCAATTGATGGATCGTGGATCCTAGAAGGGTCATGAAAGTCAATTGGTCAAGTGTCACAAAGCACTGAAAATTTTATTATAAGCTAAAGCAAAGACACTTTCACTCCGCTTGATCCTTCAGGGTCAACCTCTTACAAACAAACAAACAAACACACACACACAGAGAGAGAGAGAGAGAGTACTGGGTTATCAGTGATATAGGTTTACTATAAAAGTAAGAGTAAGAAATGTAATGTGCATGGGACAAGAGTCACTTGCAGGTTTAAATGAGAGTAAATGGTGGAGTCTCTGTAACTTAAGGTCTTTAAATCAGCAGTGGGCAACCTGCAGCTGGCGGGCCCATCAGGGTAAGCTGATTGCAGGCCATGAGACATTTTGCTGACATTGACCATCCGCAGGCACAGCTCCCCGCAACTCCCACTGGCCGCAGTTTGCCGTTTCCTGCCAATGGGAGCTGCGGGAAGTAGCGATCAGCACATCCCTGCAGCCCGCCGCTTCCCACAGCTCCCATGGGCTGAGAATGGCGAACCATGGCCACTGGGAGCTGGGGGCAGAGGGGGTTGTGCCTGCAGATGGTCAATGTCAGCAAAATGTCTCGCAGCCCCCAATCAGCTTACCCTGATGGGCCACATGCAGCCTGCGGGCCGTAGGTTGCCCACCACTGCTTTAAATCATGATTTGAGGGCTTCAGTAACTCAGCCAGAGGTTAGGGGTCGATTATAGGAGTGGACAAGTGAGGTTCTGTGGCCTGTAACGTGCAGGTCAGACATGACTATCGTGATCTGTCCTTAAAATCTACTGGTGAGGGCAGGAGGGTGGTTGTAAAATCTTGGAATGTACTGTTGTCATTGTTCCACACATGTACATACAACTCTAGCCAGTCTTCTTCCACCCCTACCCTGATGTTGAATCAGGTGGAATTAAAACAGCAATATTCTGGGACTGTTGGAGAGAAAGCAATACAACTGGAGGGTAATTTAGCTCATCTTTATATAAACCCAAGTCTATTTCTGTAACTAACAAAAGTTCCTTACCATGTACTGTCAGCCTGCTGCCACTTCCACATTTGTGCCTTACTGATGATGGTAAAATTAGCCTTACATCGCAGAAATACATGCCAGCGTCGTTCAGCTGAACGTTGTCCAGTTGTAAGATTGAAAATTTTTCGGACTGCTCTGTTTTAATTTGTACCTGTGACTTTCGAACATCAGAGGTACTTGCGGTTGGCTGGAGCGCTGGCTGATTACAGGTAGGGTCTTTCCTCCAGTACACCTTTGTATCAATTACGGTTTTATCTGAGTAGTCAAATTCACACAGTATCAAAACAGTTGAATTAAGAGACACACTGATGTCCTCGGGATATTGTGCAATTGAAAATTCCGCTCCATTGGTAACTGTAAGATGGAAATAAAGTGGGTGTGTATGAGTTGTTGTACCCTTTACAGAAGCACACAAAGAAACCATTTTGGGACTATTTTAAAAACTGTGAGTGAGGGTAGAATCTTGGCCAGCTCAACAAATGTGTATGATAGACTTCTACAGTTACAGGAAAGGTCCAGCCTTGAGCATACTGGGTGAAATCCTAACCCTATTGAAGTCAATGGGAGTTTTGCCTTTGGCTTCAATGAGGCCAGTATTTCACATACAACATTCACATAAAAAGTGTTATAAGATAATTCTTGGTTTCTTTGCAGCCATTATGAAGGAAAAATAGGCCTTTTTCCAAAGGAATTTCTGTAAATAAGTCAGGCGAAGAAACAATCTGATTTAAATAATTTGACTACGGACAATTTAGTCAAATTTGCTAAAAGAGGGGTTTCTATTGGAACTTAATTGCCCCCAAATGTATACAAATGTAATCTATGTACAGCTGTGTAAGAATTAAAGCAGTGTAAAATATTTTAAAAAATGTGTGTGTAAATATATTGTGTAAATATGTAAGGTTTTAAGGACATAAATCAACACTCCTGGATTGCAAAACTCTGTTTTGTAGGTTTAAAATAAATTGTTTTTTGTTTTTAAATAATACCACTAAAATCCATTTAAATCTTTCATTCAGAGTTGCAAAACTGACAGACACTGTTTGCCAAACACAGGTAACTAGTGTTGTTTGGCTTTGGTATTTAGCACTTAACCCTTAAGATACCTTAATGCTTTATAACGTTCAATACCTTTTTAAAAAAACAAAGTTGTGGTTGCAGCAGGGCAGTCAAAACCAGGAGAATGGGAAAAAAATCTGGATTTTTTTTTTTTTGGTAACAAAATAGCAAATAAAAGCTGTAATAAAAAAATTATAAAATTTAAAAACGACAGTGCCCCTCTGGAGCAACAGCGGGGGTAAGGTGCACAAAAAAACAATGTTAGAACACAGCGCCTTAAGGTAATTTGTATAATCAGACTGTCACTTTAATAAGGGTACATGAAAACTCTATGAGCACAAAAAAACCCAGTTACACCTTATGTAAAAATTAATATGGTTAATATGTTATAAAAGTTAAACTAAAAAAAAAGTGCATTTTCCCCAGGACATGTGCAGTGTATATTGTAAAAGGGGTAAAAGAAAATGCAAACAAAACATACTTAATTAAAATCCTATTATATATATGTATTGGACACCCAAGGGAGCCCTCAGAAATTAGTATGTTTGTCCCTACCTGTCACCACAAAACCAAGTAGCAAAAATACCTCATTGGGAACATGTGTGTGGAACAAACTAAAAAATGTGACGCATGTTTTGTAGAATGGACAATGTGTATGTGTTACAGCCTGGGAAACAGTATTTTGGAAAAATGCAAGTATCAGCCAACCCCCCGTGAATGAATATAAATGTAATGCTAGTGTATTATATACTAGCAATCACACATACTATTTATCAAAAATTGAAGAAGCACTGAGCACTATAAACGTAACCCCGGTTAATTTTTCTGTTACCCTTGGCCTGGATTGGCACAATCTAACTAATCACTTATTGTCAGAAACAAAGATGACTCAGTTTTTACAACAAACACAAAAGAATATAGGGAAGCGTTTCATTCAAATATTACATGAAAACAGAGACATGCTAAAAATTGCTAGGTCTAAAAAAAAAAACCTAACAGCCTGTCACTGGTACGACATTTTTACAGGGTGGTCCCAGACTTCTAAGGGCATATTGTCTATTATATTTCACCCATTACTAGTTGTGTTAATATTATCCTGTGTTTCCTTGCTAGAAATGTGTTGTATGTGCTGTTGAACAAAAAAAAAAAGTTTGTTAAATTACAACCACAAGCTCAAATGGCCTATCAGTATATTGCTATAAAATAGTTGTATAAAATATGACCCACTCAAGAACTGTTCTTGAAAGGTCAAAAGGGGGATATGTAGTAATAGGATTTTATGTTTGAATTTTGTATAATTCTGTATCTGAGCTAATTTCAAGGCAGTAACATACCTTTTAGGGTCACCACTTTGTTGTAGGTTTAATATTTTAAAATAAGTCAAAGAATGCAACAATTATTTTCTCTTGCACTGCAGTGTGATGTTCCTGTTCAAATTCTCTGTGTAAATCAATTCTGTTTTGCATATAAATAAAAAATGTGTGTATTAAAAAATAAATATAAAGGCCATCATCACCGAACCAAATGTTCTAGAAAGGAACCAAAGACAGATGCAAGGGCGCCAGAAGGTTGCAACAGGCCCCTATTAAAATGTCAAAGAAGGGCAAATTAACAACTCTAAAAATAAAACAGGCATGTATCAATAAAAACAAAATAGCTGTAATCAAAACCAACATAAAATAACTCCCTAAAAATAAAAAAACTAAAAAAGCCAAATAAAAAATAAAAAAAATAATTTAAAAATACAAGCTGTCATCAAACAACAATTAATGACAGCATGACGGTACAAAACTCATTGGTCCCAATAAAAAAAAAATCACTATCTGAACTGGGTACCTTGCCATAAAACTTTGGATTCATCCTGCTGAAACTTCCCTGGAGCATCGTGTCGCGACTGATGAAACCTGGCTTCTACCTACCCATGATCAACCTAGCTGGCCACTAGGTTCATCTGGACTCTGAACTGGTAACTATAACACCGACTGGTGGGAGTGTGTGTGATTAAATGCATATGCTAACTGTTGTATCTTCAGTAAACACGGTGTATTGTCTTTTCCCCTGAAAAAGGTTGTGTGCTTTTTATAAGCATAACATGACTGAATATGGCAGTTTTATTTGCAGAATTTGTTACCTGAATACACCCATTTATATTAAGAAGCATATATCTGGGAAAGTGATGACATCTGCTGCATTGTACTTGAGAGAGAGACTTGGTTCTCTTTAGTGAAGTCTAATGTAGTAAAATTTGCATTAAACATTTAAAATGGAAAATAAAAATCTAGAAGAATAGATATTTGTGGCCTCTCCCCATTTATCCCCCTTGTTGAAAGAATGCATAGATTATCTTCAGAAGTGAATATATACAATATTCCAAAATCATCATTAACCCATTTCAGGTTAGTTCACTTAGTGAAGTGAAAATAGATGGTTCTTGTTTGGAAATCTTGTACAACATTTTGAACATGCACTAACAATCTAACAAGATAAATATAACAGCTGTTTGAAGGCTTTATTAAATTTGGATCAGTTATCTAATTACTTATTATGGATGCTCTGTCAAATTGGTTATAGTAATATAAATTAAAATAAACACTGATATAGTAGAATATTAGCTAAAATATAAAATTAGGTACAGTACACAAATAAAAACTCATTTTAATGTGTTTTATCAAATGAATTCTGAATTGTTTAATCTGTGCCTTTTTAAGCTTTTGTTTAATTTATTCTGTTTTCCTCTATAAAACAGCAATTCTTTGATAGCTATAACACTAAATAAAAATATGTATTTAAAAGTCAAGAACTGACAGTTTCATGTTCTTTTTATTACCTGCTTTAAGAGTTAACACTTTCTGCAATAATCAATTTGCAGCATGAAGACCCCAGAAAAAAAATCTTACCTGTGAGTTGAATAAAATAAGAAATCATAACCAATATTACAAGTGGCTTCATTTTGTTCGGATTCCTAATGTGGATGACTTAAAACCTCATTTGAAACTCTTGGTGCTATAGTCGTCAGCAATTTGTGAAGTAGTAAATAAAAGATCCCCTAAACATGTTTTTAACTCTGTTTCCGGGAGGGTGGTTTTGTGGTTTACTTATGCTAACCATTTTCCTTCCTTTGATGATGTTACTGTATTTTCTCATGAATGCAGCAGATTATCTGTTCACTGTACAGCTCTGAATCATATTCCATTCAAGCTGGGGTTCTTTCCCCTCAAAATTTTTCTTTGTTTGATAACTCAACAGGGATATGAAAAGTTTTATTCCTGATTCACCTGCAGCATGCCATCCCCGTTTGCCCACCCCTCCCCAGTCCAGTAACTATGCACTAGATGAAGGCAGAATCCTTAAGGAGAGGGAGCAGATTTCCGTGGACAATACACATGAGGCTCTGGAGGCTCCTTATCCAAAAAGAAAATAATTTGAGAGCAGCACTAAAAGGTATCACCAAGTAGGACTAACCCTGCAACGCAGTGCAGGACAACTTAGTTTAACCGCTGGTCTGAATCTGACTGGGTCAGTGGACAGCAAGATTGTTGTGGTATCAACATCGTCAACCCCTGATGACAGAAGTGCTTTGTTCTGTTCAGTATTAGTCCAACTAAACAATTAAACAGTGGTGTTGAAATGCTTCAGAGGGACTTCATTTGTCCTTTGGTGGAAAGAAAATGCCTAAGAAATGATCCATCATGAGCACTGGTCTCAGCTAATGCAGTTTCTCCTTTAGTTCAAGGGTATGTCCAGAACACGTTTGTGGAGCATCTAGATTACCATTTACAAGCCAGTTGGCTAATTTGAGTTAACTGGCGACAATTAAGTTAAAACTGGGGCAAATACTCCAGTCTAGACATAACTGAAGTAGCTCTTACCACTTGAACTAAGGTTTCAGAGGGGTAGCCATGTTAGTCTGTATCAGCAAAAAAAAACGAGGAGTCCTTGTGGCACCTTAGAGACTAACAACTTTATTTGGGCATAAGCTTTCATGGGCTAGAACCCACTTCATCAAATGCATGGAGTGAAAAATATTGTAAGCAGGTATAAATATAAAGCACATGAAAAGGTGGGAGTTGCCTTACCAAGTGTGGGGGAGGTCAGTACTAATGAGGCCAATTCAATTAGGGTGGATGTGGCCCATTCCCAACAGTTGACAAGAAGGGGTGAGTATCAACAGAGGGAAAATTATTTTTTGTAGTGACCCAGCCACTCCCAGGCCTAATTTGATGGTGTCAAGTTTGCAAATTAATTCCAGTTCTGCAGTTTCTCGGTGAAGTCTGTTTTTGACATTTTTGTTGTTGAAGAATGGCCACTTTTAAGTCTGTTATTGAGTGTCCAGGGAGATTGAAGTGCTCTCCTACAGGTTTTTGAATGTTACAATTCTTGATGTCTGATTTGTGTCCATTTATTCTTTTGCATAGAGACTGTCCAGTTTGGCCAATGTACGTGGCAGAGAGACATTGCTGGCACATGATGGCATATATCACATTGGTAGGTGTGCAAGTGAATGAGCTCCTGACGGTGTGGCTGATGTGGTTAGGTCCTATGTTGGTGTCCCTTGAATAGATATGTGGACAGAGTTGGCAATGGGATTTGTTGCAGGGATTGGTTCCTGGGTTAGTGTTTCTGTTGTGTGGTATGTAGTTGCTGGTGAGGACTGGCCTGTCTCTGACTTCCTGAGGAAACTACAATCCATTAGTGATCTTCCAGAAAACACCATTCCAGCCACTATGGATATAGAAGCTCTCTACACCAACATTCCACACAAAGATGGACTACAATCCATCAGGAACAGTACCCGCAATAATGTCACGGCAAACCTGGTGGCTGAGCTTTGTGACTTTGTCCTCACCCACAATTATTTCAGATTTGAGGCTGATTTATACCTTCAAGTCCGCGACACTGCTATGGGTACCCACATGGCCTCACAGTATGCCAACCTTTTTTTCAACTGTTGGGAATGGGCCACATCCACCTAATTGAATTGGCCTCATTACTACTGACCCCCACTTGGTAAGGAAACTCCCATCTTTTCATGCACTGTATATTTATACCTGCCTACTCTTTTTTTCACTCCATGAAGTGGGTTCTAGCCCATGAAAGCTTATGCCCAAATAAATTTGTTAGACTCTAAGGTGCCACAAGGACTCATCATTGTTTTCACTTGATCTAAGTAATAGTCCTGAGGTTGGAGACAAGGGAGCAAGAGAGAATCTCAGCCTTCCATTAGTGATACAGGGGGAGAGGGAGAGAGGGGAGAAAAGATAAAAAAAGATGGTTCATTATTATAGTTAGGATAGAGTTTCACAGAGAAAACAGATTTGTTTTATTTTTTTAAGTATTAGACTACATTAGCGATGAAACTGTTGCCAACTATTCAGATAGAAAAAAAAAAAAGAAGTGAAAAAACTTGTGAGCTTTGCTTTGTAGCGCTTAGATCTCAAGATAACACTCTATTTTGATCTATAACATTTTGAACAGCCATGATAAAAGTCCCTGGAGAGGCAGATCTGAATGAGAAACATCTGATTCAGAGAACACTGAGTAAAGTCAAGAGTTAATAGTTCAATGCAACTGGCTTGGGGAGTCACACGAGCGCATAAGCAAGAATTCATTATTATGGCAAAAAAACCTGGACCTTTCTGAAAAATTCTAACAGAAAGTGACAAAGTTATACTGCCGTTTGTCTGACTCCCTAATTCACTGTAAAATACTCAGTTTGGGGTCAATTTGAATTTTACCTGTTTTAATCAACAGAGACTTAAAATAATTTTAAGCTTTCCTACCTAATGTAAATCCCCATTAGGAATCTTTGTGGAGAAATGGAGTGGGCCAGGCTGTAAGTAGTGAATTGACTTAAGATAGCTGAGAGACCACACTGGGAACAGAAAAGGTGCATACAAATATAGCTACCAAAATGTTAGGACATTTAGATGTTAGGAAAATCATATTTTAATAAGAAAACAGTTCAAAAATGTATAAACTGTCTCCTTAGAACTGACAGAGAAAAATGAGCCCTAGGTGAAATTCAGAAAAAAATTACAAAAGGGCTGTTTTTCACCGTTGATCAAATTCTGCCACAGTCTCAAGGCCTCAGTTCAGCAAAGCACTTAAGTTCATGCATAACTTTAACCATATGCATAAGTCCATTGCTATTCAGCCAAGCACTTCAAAAAAGACTTTAGGTCCCATTGAAGCCAACTGAATTCAACACATGCTTAAGTACTTTGCTAACTCAGCGGTCCAGTGAACCTTCTGGCCATAGAGTAATGAAGAAGGATCTGGAATAACAAAGAGCTTAAATATGATCAATTACAAAAGAGCTAATTTCTGGCATATTACAGGACCCGTTAAAACAGCATTGCATAAAGAGAACTTTAACTATGAAATAGAATTAGACAAAATTGTGACAGGATGGTCTGCCTCATCAAGGGGACGGAACCTTGGGCCAGCCAGCCTGGTTCTGATGTGCAGTCTCTTTCAGAACAGGTTTGAACTGAACTGAAAAATAAAATCAAATTGCTTTTATCAAATTGGAATTGTTGTTTTTGTTGTTTTTTTTCTCACTGAAACAAACAAGTCATTACTAAACTGTTTTGTAATTTGGGGAGGAGGGTCTATTTTTTTCACCGATTAACTGAATTTCTAAACAAAAATACCATTTCAAACCAAAAAGTTGAAACATTTCATCTCAACAGCAATTTTTCAGTCAAAAATCTACTCACCAAATTTGCAAATAATTTTGATGCCCTGAAAAATGCTTTTTTCAGTGGATTTATTATTCACTGAAAAGATTTCACCCAGTGCTAATGTCAAACTGTTTTATTTTGGGGTTTGCTAAAGACTGTCAGTGACTTGAATAAGGGCATGAACCGATTCTGTGTGTGGTGTTTAATCCTTCCTGGTTTGGGTAAACAGGCAAATAGCCCTATATGTGGTGGAGAACATGGGAAGGCAATTGGCCCCTTGTGCTGAGGAAAAACTAAAAGCAGCTAACCCTCTTGGCAGGCCTATATATACTTTAAACAAGAAGATGAAAAAGAAGAAATCCTACAGAACCTTACACAAGACAATCCTTGAGACTGAAAGCAATTGCTTAAAACTATCTTTTGGGACCTCTACAAGATAGGGCTGCTCTTGTGTGGTTTCAGACCTTTTTAGTTTCACTAGGGTTTGTGGTCGAATCAGTAATACACTGTGATCAGTGCTATCCACAATAGCTAACCAATATAACAAAAGGAGCATAAAAACATTTTCTTCATCCGTTACCAAAAAGGGGCTGTATACAACAGGTGCTGTCTCTGGGCTGCATCTAAATGTTAATTATTGAGACATGTCCATACAATTGCTTCTTTTATGGATACAAGGAACCTGACCTCCATAAGGGAGGTATTAACACTCTGCACCAACAATGGACCAGGTCCTTTCACCAGCCCAAGATGATGTAGGTCCAACGTGCAGATTGTGGCCTGAAGTATTGCCAATATCTCTAGGCCCTCTTTGAATGTCATTAGTTTATAGCAGGGGTCAGCAACCTTTGGCACATGGCTCGTCAGGGTAAGCATCCTGGCGGGCCGGGCTGGTTTGTTTACCTGCTGTGTCTGCAGGTTCGGCCAATCGTGGCTCCCACTGGCTGCGGTTTGCCGCTCCAGGCCAATGGGAGCTGCTGGAAGCAGCGACCAGCACATCCCTCGGCCCGCACCACTTCCCACTGCCCCCATTGGCCTGCAGCGGCAAACCGCGGCCAGTGGGAGCCGCGATCTGCCGAACCTGCGGACACGGCAGATAAACAAACTGGCCTGGCCCACCAGGGTGTTTACCCTGGCGAGCTGCATGCCAAAGGTTGCCGACCCCTGGTTTATAGTCAATTGGAGAAGACAGATGGCCTGATTTTCAAAGACGTTCAGTACCCATAAATCCCATTAAAGTCAATGGGACTGCAGGTGTTCCACTCTTTTGAAAATCAGATGAGCATTGATAACCTGAAATTGCCACGCATCCACAGCAGCAGACAATTAAAAGTAGAAGACTACTTCAAAGCAGTTTTTAGGGAGAGTTTGAAAGGGAAGGGGAGAGCATGCTGGTTAGATTCAAGAGATTAAAGAAAACAAACACTCATTTATTCTGTCCCTGCATATCTAAATCTTTAGGGGACACTGAGGCTAAGTTCCTGAATGTAGACTCATAATTGTTCATGAATGATGGACTCATAATAGTTAGAGTGATATTGTTTTGCTTCTGAATTTTGATTTGCCCAGTAAAAACAGAGAGATGGGTTCTCAGAATTGATTTTTCAGTTAGTTGGAGATCCCTAAATGCATTTCCAGGAGTTGAAAAAAACCCAAACCCTTAGTTCTTGATTTGCTTGAGGCCTCCTGTAAGTCAAAGAATTTTTCTCCTTTCACTACTCTCAAGCTAGGGAAGAAAATATTCATTGTTAATTATAAAAAAGGGAAAATACTGCCTGGCTTTTGAGAGCTTGGAGCTTCTACAGACTTTGTTGTATAAAAAAAAATCTAATTTCACATTTTTAAGTGACTTTAATGAGTGGCCTCAGGGCTACATATTTCAGACAGTGTAAAACTTCAGATGCTGGCCAGATATCTCAGAAAAGAAGTTCATGGTTATTTTTATTTTGCTAATGCCCCTGTGACTGGTTCATAAATTGAAGAAGTGATTCATGAATGGAGGAGAAAAAATAAGGTAGGATTTAGGCTTATTGGGAAGGTGACACAAATAAGATTATACTGCCTCTGCCAAGCGGTACTTGTCCTGTGGATAAACTGAGGGATATAGTTTCCAGTGGTGTCAATCCACTACCTTTTGTCAGCATTAAATTCACCCATACAAACAGGGATTTAAGAACTAGTATCGGTCTTTCAGGAATCTACAGTGACAGGAAATAGGTAAAAAAAACAGGAGTACTTGTGGCACCTTAAAGACTGTGCCACAAGTACTCCTGTTTTTTTTGCGGATACAGACTAACACGGCTGCTACTCTGAAACAGGAAATAGGTATTTAGTCAGTTCACCATGAACATCTGTGACTAAATGCCTATTTCCTGGCACTGTAGAGAAGCCAGCAGCAGTTTAGGAAAGCGGATGGGCCATCAGGAGAAGTAATTCAGGTTCTTAGACAAGCGTTAGATCAAGTAAACTGCACATAAGCACTTTTTAAGTGAATCAACAACTGAATTGCAATGTCCTATACACAACATCATTTAACTAAACTAGTAAAAATGCTAAGGGTTCTAAACCATGAATTAGAGAGACAAGGTGGGTGAGGTAATATTTTTTATTGGGCCAACTTCTGTTGGTTAGAGAGACAAGCTTTTGAGCTTACACAGAGCTCTTCTTCAGGTCTAAGAAACCTTTTTTAATGGTTTGTTTCTTGCATTTGCTTAGAACATAGATGTCGCTGTTAAGTTTTGCTTTCTTTTTCTTCATGTTGTGGAGTTTCCATTTCAGATGGCAAAATTCAATATCTTCCATTGTATGCAGTGTTGTAGCAGTGTTGGTCCCAGGTTAGAGAGACAAGGTGGGTGACGTAATATCTTTATTGGACCAACTTCTGTGTGTGAGAGAGAGACGAACTTTTGAACTTACAGACCTTCAGAAGAGCTCTGTGTAAGCTCAAAAGTTTGTCTCTCTCTCACCAACATGGCTACAACAACACTAAAAGCCACCAATAAGTAGTCAAAGAAAGTTAAAGCTTCCTCTCTTCCTTAATTCATCTTGTTATAGCACCGTATTTCAGGTGACCCACAGCAGTAGATACTCTTTTTTATTAACACTAGAACTCAGTATATTTTCCTTGCCTTTAATTTTAAAATAAAAATAGGAGTGGATAAATAAACATTGCATTTTGTAAAAAGAAGTTCCCTTTGAACTGACATCATGAAGCTTCCTTGGAAACATTTTTGTTGACCAACATAATCTCTTGCCTTTATATATCCACACACAGAAGAAGACATCAGAGCTGGTAGAATTCTTCTAGTGACTTCATAACAGCATATTTATTTGTGAGATATGTTATTAATGTACTTGGGTTTGGCACTTTTTCCATTATAGATGGGGGAGGGGTGTGTGGAGTTTTTTTTTTTTTTAACCTTTTCAATTCCATTTTGTTAATCTGTTTTTTCTAGAAATTGCCACAGTCTTGAGAATGGTGAATTGTCTTAAAAATTGTAAGCCATTTTTATAATTTAGGGGCCAGCTGTTTAGCTGATGTAAATCTTTAATGCTGATTTAACCTGAGGATCCAGCCCCATATTTTCTCATTCTGCTTGGTTTACACTGAATTTTCATATTCAGTCACATATCAAATCACATCAAGAAAAGTTAAAAACAACCCATCATCCTCCAACCCGAGTCCACAGTTGGAAAAAGCAGAATTTTGAAAAAAGCATTTTGAACATTATTTGTACCCAGAGACCACTTCTTTGGTGTGCTTCCAAACGCCTGCTGAGATAAATATACTTGATATCCATCTGTTTATCAGAACGAGGTGCTGGATGAGAAAGGTAGAACAATATCAAACAAATTGCCAGAAAACTATTTCATTTTAATACGTTTGCCAGTGTTTCTAGATTGTTAGACACTAGGGACCTGATTCTGCATATTGTCACACTGATTTTATACTAGTACTACTCAGAGATGAAATCACTGGAGTTATACCAGGGTAAAGTGATGTTTCACAGTGATGAATGATGTCCTGGTTTGGTTAAAGATCATGAGTTGCCAGCTACTCTGAACTCCAGAGGGGTAACCTGGAAAGCAAAAATAATGATTGAGTTGTGAGTTTCTGTGTCACAGGGTGTCTCTCTATTCTCCCCTTGATGAGCGCACACATATCTCACATTAATAGCCATTCACCAACAGCATCAGTCTCTGTCTTTGTGCTTTGGGAGCTGAGGCCTTGACACAGACTCCTCTGATGTTTTCAGTTCTGATTTCTCAAGAAGCAGTTGGGACATCGTTGAAATTCTCTTGTAAAATACTTAAAAGGGAAAAGAGCTGACCTATGAAAGATTAGGTAGTAGTTTCGGAGGAAATTGAGGAGACGGGAAAGGATCAAAATAATAGAGGATTCTCCCATGAACACCCCACTCCTCTCCATTTTGTACTTTATGTAGGATGATGGTTCTTTCGTCTTTGAGTTGATGAACTGCTGGGTTGCTGTGGTGAATGAGCTGAATTCCTGCATCCTCTTATTATTTTGGTCTTCTACAGTATAGACAATTCTATTTTACCTACAGACTGGGTTATCACTAGAAGTATGAAAATCATACAGTTAATATGGCCTGTGGATTTTGCAGAACACAGCATATTGCAATTAAATTACTTCACTCCTGAGGAAAGACTTCTATTATTCACTTATACCTATAGCATATATGAATAATTCAGCTTTTCTTCATTTGTGATAATCACACTGTTTCTCAAGTTGCTTTCCTTTAACATAAGCATATAACTAGGTCAAAATAAGTTTTTGAAACTGCCACTGTTTTTATCCAGTTTGTTTCTGTGCCAACTGTACTATAGAAATATAGATAAAAGTCTAGGGAAGGAATATGGATAAGGCCAAAAATATTCATATGAATTGTAGATATGTAATTTGATCAAGCCACTTAATATTTTTGTGCTCAGTTCATCTTCTGTAAAATGGGGATGATAGTGCTTCCTTCCCCAGTCTTGTCTATTTAGTTGATAAATTTTACAGGCCAGGGACTGTCTCAGACTATGGATTTGTACAGTGCGTAACCCAATGGATCTCAGTCTTGGTGGGGGCCTCTAGCTGCTACTGTAATGCAAAATAGATAAAAGTAATACTGGCTGCAAAATCATTTCTATTCTCTGTGCCAACGATGAGAATAAATGATGTATTTTGTGCACATGCACACATTATGTATAATGTATAATCACAGATAAAAATCTTTACATTGTGTGTGTATTCAGTATACATTATATCCTCCAGAGTTGACTAACCATATGAAATATCATTTCTGAAGTCAGGAGTTATTGTTTATATTCTGTAATATATAACTGATGACTTCAGCTGTCAGAACTCATTCTGTGCTGCCATTCTGAATATGGATGGCAACCAAGTTTCTCACTCATTGTTACCTTACCTCCCCCTGAGTTAGTCACAGTTCTGCTTTCAAAATTGGCTTTAGTGAATTGCTAAACTGGTGACCAAACATAGTGTCATGCTTTTGGGGTCCCATTCTGGCTGTTCTCCTCTCACCCAGCACACTTCTCAACACATCGGCTGATTAGACAGCCTGTTTTTTTTCTTAGAATATTTTGGATTAATATATTGAAGTTAGGATGAAATAATGGTGTCTGTTTAGTCTGCTGTTCTCTGCTGCCATGGCACTCTGTTAAAAAGTGGAACTTGAAGACCAGCTTAATCTATTCTGGTCTATGACATCTGATCTATTCTTTGATGCACATATATGCTTAGATGGGAAATTAGAATACCTGGAACTTTCTTCTTGACTGCCCTTGCACCTTCCACTTGTATCTCTGCCATTCAGAAAAAAAAAAAAAAGCCTGATTTTATTTTTCTTTTTTTAAATCAGGAGAACAGTTTACTCCCTACTTTATATTCATTTTGATAACAGTGAGGTGCAAAGATTCATGAGCTATCTCAGGGGTCGGTAACCTTTCAGAAGTGGTGTGCCGAGTCTCCATTTATTCACTCTAATTTAAGGTTTTGCGTGCCAGTAATACATTTTAATGTTTTTAGAAGGTCTCTTTCTATAAGTCTAAAACATATAACTAAACTATTGTTGTATGTAAAGTAAATAAAGTTTTTAAAATGTTTAAGAAGCTTCATTTAAAATTAAATTAAAATGCAGAGCCCCCCAAACTGGTGCCCAGGACCTGGGCAGTGTGAGTGGCACTGAAAATCAACTTGCGTGCCGCCTTCGGCACTCGTGCCATAGGTTGCCTACCCCTGAGCTATCTTCTTTGCCACCTGTGTCTGCAGGACCCAACTCCATAGTACTCTCCTACTCTACTGGATGCCACATTCTTGGCAGGTGGAGCATTGATGGCTGAAGCCACACGAAAAGTCCTGTGACTTTCCAAGCAGTCCTCAGGGCCTGAGGAATCTTGCAAAATCCATTTTAAAAGCTCCTGAAAATTGCTGCCCTCTACATTTTATTGCATGGCAGAGAATAAATATGGTATTTCTCCTACTTACATTGTTTCTGGAAATACAGATGCGACAGCATTAAGACAAGCAAAGACAATCAGCTGATGTCATATTTATCCTTAATCTTGAACACCCATTATTTAGAACATAGATCTTTATCTCTGTCTGCAAGGTGTCTGGGTTGTATCTTTAGCCAGCAAACACCATGGAATTCAAACGCACATATTTTATTTGAAGAAGTACCACTGATCCACATTTGCTGGTCTCCATTTTTCTGGTGATATATCTTTGCTTTTTGGAGGTTTACAATAAAATTCAAGACAAGAATAGGGAGCACAGTGACAGTGCTGTAAACAGGAAAGAAATGAATTGTGGGGGGGTGGGGAGAAATGATGTTTGTGACCACCTTGAGTCATTGCCAGATATGGGAAATCAGGGAAACAAATAATAAACTTCAAAAATCAAGATAAGCGAAGTGTAGTGGGGGAAAAAAACCACATATAGTGGCTATAGACTGTAAGTGTGTGACCTTCATATTGAAAGGGTGGTAACAAGTACATTTTTCTCACTAATCACAATCTAATGATAAATTGGGAAAAAACCCACTAACAAATATTTGGGTAAAGTTCATGAAAGAAATGAAAGAAGTAGATGAAATCAGAAAAGAATATTGTAGAAAGAAAAGTCACATCATATGAGAGAAAACAATTTTGGCTAAGTGGTTCATCAAGATAGCTAAATAGCTTCTTGAATAGGAATATTAAGCATGAAGGGAGAAAAAATGGAGTTCTTGGAAGCTGGCAATGAAGTGAAAGAAACTACCTGGGGAAAAAGAAACACCTCACATAAGGTGCCTGCAAAGAGTTGTTTATGCAACTCAGAGGGTATTTCAACAACTATTCAGAATTGCAACCTCACATTTCTGGAGCTAGATCTTCAGCTGGTATAAATTGTTATAGCTTTGCTACTGACTTCGATGGAGTTATGATAGATAATGTATACTAATTAACTGCCCTAACTTTTTAGGTAATGTGTGTCCACAGACACACAGGATACTCCAATGCAAGTGACATTTGGTGCTTTCTAGAGCACCAAATCTTTTCCACAGAAGAGTGAACATGTTTCATTGCAGATTTAAAATTTTCTTTCAAAGCATGTATGTGTGGATTTCTCTCTTTCCCTAGCCTGATTTTTACTAATTCTAGAACTCATTCTCTGCCTAAAAGTGCACAGTGTCTTCCCTAACTTTGATGATGGAATACTGATTCCATAGCAGGGAATGAATACTCTTTCCCATCATCAAATTACTTTGGAGCTTTATTCATTAGGTCCAAAAACTGTTCCAGACCACGATTTAAATATAAATTCTTGGGGGCTGGGACTGTCTTCCTATATGTCTGCAGGGAGCCTAGCATATTTTAGGTGCTATATAAATAAGAATAATTTCTCTGTTTGTATTATGAGAAAGGTAAGATATAGGGGTCTGAGCATGGGACTAAGGGCTTGCCTACATGGCAAGTTACTGCACGGCAAACCTGGGTATGAGTTATGGCACACCACTTTGCTGCAGGGTAACTTGCTGCTTAGATAAGCTCCGAGAGCCGGCAACTCCTAACTAGTTTTAATTCTGGTTTTTATATGGACTCACTTTTTGTCTTTGGGCAAATCACTAAAACAGTTGATGTCAGTTTCCCCATCTTTGAAAGGGGGACAAGAATACCTGCTTTGGTAAGAGTGTTGTGAGGAACCAGTAGTTCATTTTTTGGAGAACTAATTAGTTAATGATTATAAAGTGCAGCTCAGTTGAATAAGGGTGGCAGAACCTCACCTTTAGTGAGTAAAGAAAGTGGCTATAGGCCTAAAGTTCATGTTCAGTGAACATTTGGACAAACGTCTTCCCACACATTGGCATTGCGAAGAGCAAATAAAAAGGGTGCTTCAAACACGATTCAACAAAATTCTACATAGGAGTCACCATAAAGTTCAGAAAAAAATTCTCATTGTTTGGCTAGATGTACTAATACTGAGTAGTGTAACAGTTCCCTCCCAGAGTCATCCCATTGACAGTCTTTTTGAATCAAAGATAACTGATTTAATCTTTTAGATTATGGAGCCAATTACTATAATATCTAGGCAAGGATAGTATTGCTTTATAGAACAAGACTCAGCATACATTATCTAAGCTGGGTTCTGAGGGGCTTTTTTTGTTATGTTAGCATGTTATCTTGTTAGATACAACATTGGGATCAGTATAAACAGGAACAAGCAGTGCTTAACATGGTGATAGCTGGTCATAGGTAACCTTTACTGGAACAAGGATTTATTCACAACCAGCTGAGACCAGGGTAAACATGATTTGTCCCTGTTTAATGTCATGTTAGTTAGTTAACACAACTCTCCTAGGTTGTGTTCTAACAGAACCTAATTTTCTAGTGAAGACAAGCCCATTATTTGTAAAATATTGCTTTCAGAGTAGGTTCTTAACTTTACTAATTCTCCCACTGCATTCTTGTGGTCTCCAAGGAGCTTCAGAGATGGAGAAAGATGGAGAGAATTGAGTGGAGCATGGCTTTATCTCCCCAAATTATTGTTTAGTTAAAAACAAAACAGACTGTGGAGCTTGTGGTAAAACTGCTGTATTTGAGACCCCAAAAAAGAACTTCTAAGAGCTGTAGAATTTGGGGTATTTTTAGGGGATTTTTTTGCCTATAATGGAAGAGAGGACACACTCCCAAAACAGAATATTTTCACTGAGCATTAAAGCAGACTGAAGAAAAAGAAAAACAGAATGTTTCAGATTTTTAGCAGAGTGTAATATAGGACAATCTTAAAAGTCTGCAAGCAATAGTCTAAGAGTACGTCTATACTACCCGCCAGATCGGCGAGTAGTGTTCGATGTATCTGGGATTGATTTATCATGTCTCTTCTGGACGTGATAAATCGATCCGCTAATCGACGGTCATACTCCACCTCGGCAGGAGGAGTAAGCAGCGTCGACAGGGGAGCTGCGCCAGTCGACTCGCCACCATGAGGAGGGCCAGGTAAGTCAAACTAAGATACTTCGACTTCAGCTACGCGAATAGCTGTGCTCAAATAAATTTGTTAGTCTCTTAGGTGCCACATGTACTCCTGTTCTTTTTTCAGATACAGACTAACATGGCTGCTACTCTGGTACCTGAAGTTGCATATCTTAGTTCGAAAACCCCCTGCTAGTGTAGCCCAGGCCTAAGAGCCTGTAGCACTTACTTTGATTTATCTTTGCAGTGTGCAGTAGGGTTTCATTTTTGACCTTGAAACTTGAGTCTTTTCACTTGAGAAATATTTCACTTAGATTTTTATAATCTATAAACTAGTCAGGTTAGGAACCTCTAGTTGTTACTATGGCAGAATCTCCATTGCATTCAAGCTCAGTTTCCATTTGTTGAGCCAAAGGTGCTGCACCTGATAAATGGCAGCACGTCATAATGATGCAGCAACAACTTAGCTGTCCTAGGTGAGCATCCCGAAAGGGTGGCAGATGGTATCTAAACTAGCTGTCAGATTCCAATAAATAGAGGTCAGAAACAGCATCTGTCTTGGCTATTGCACACTTGATGACATACAAAGATCATTTACGTTTTCTGTTAATTCAGTAAGATTGTGGCCTGTAATGCAGATATGTAATAATTTATTGAAAGTAATTACTCCTCTGTACAACTTTTGTTACTCATGTGGCTTATTCATTGCTGAAATAGAGTTGCACCTAACATTTGGAATTGTATGCATCTTGCTACTGTTCATCAGGAAGCTTGACAAAATGCCAAAGAAGTCATAAGATATATGTCAGCATTCTAGTAAAATAGTGACAAGCCTTAGTATTATCTATTGTGCACTTAGCTCTTACATAGCACTTTAAAAGTATTATTAAGTTTTGCTTCTCATGTATCATACAATAAATTCAAACAGGTTCTATGACTTATGAATGTTACATACCTCTCCTGATATAGTTTCTGCAATATGTGTTCTGTGTATCTCTTGTTGCTCCAGGTAACCTATTTCCAAATACTTTGTGATTTTTTTGACAGCTATCACGCAGATAGCATAATTTTATACAGAGAAAATAAACGGCTTAATAAAGATGTAGAATACCTTTTTCCTGTGATAAATTTCTTGAAGTGCAATTCATTTAATTTTTAGCTGGCAATAGTCTATGAATATCTGACTCATTTCTTCTGAAGTATGGTTGACAAGATTGTCTGAAGTGTCTTTCCTGGAACCGTGACTCTGAAAAACAAGTTGCTATTTGACTCTCCCTCTCTAGTCTGTGTCTAGTACAGGTTGAGTTGGAGGAAGTAATGGCACTGCTATTTTTAACTTGCTTTATAAGTTTGCAGTCATTCTCTGCCATGATGAAATAATACCAAGAGTTAATGAACTTTTAGAATACTTGAAATGTGACATATGCTACTTTTTCATTTAAATATGTTTTCATTAGTGGATTCCTGTTAAATTTGTTTGAGAGTTTGAAGCACAGATGGGTTAAACAGCCAAAAATAGGATATTCTGAACAGAGATGTCCCACTGCTAAGTCAGGTATTTTTACTATTTATACTACAGAACTTGGTTCTGTGACCCTGATTGTCCATTCTAGACATGCCACCCTTTAAAGATGGACTGTGAAGAATGACATCACAGCTTTGGTTTGAACTGATTGGCTGACAAGACAGTCTCAGAAGTGCTGTCTTCCTGAGAGGTAGGATAACACCATATTCCGCACTAACTGTATTTTCCATTCAATCAAGTGTCCAGTTTGACTAACCCTGTACATCTATCCCTTCTCCCTTTTCCTCTAAGATCCATGGTGCAACGTTAGTATTGTTGACAAGGCACTGTAGTTTGTTCTTGCAAGTTTTCCTGATCCTACCATTACCTTTCATCTTCATCACCATTATATCTCAGCCCCAACTTCCCTAATACCTAACACAGCCAGCTTTTCCCACTCCTTCTATTGTCTGTGATAGGGTCCATTCACCATTGCGGTACCTCCTGCTGGCTGTCCTGGGAATTAGCTCTGTTTCCCAAGACAGCCTCTTCTGGTGATGTCTTGACACTGCCACATCTACTCCAGGGCCCCCAACACTCCAAGGACCATGGCATCCTCTGGTATCCAGGGGGGACAGTATCACAGTCCGCTGTCCAGCAACTTCAGTAACTCAGTAACTAGTGCAGCCAATTGTCTGGTCACTTCCTCAGTGGCAAAGTAGGAGTGGGGGAAGCCCGGATCCGCCCACTACTCCAGGTCCCGGCCCAGGGACCCTGTAGATGGCAGCCATGTGCTGCATCTCCTCCAACCTCTTAGTACCTTCCCCGTGGCCACGAGCACCCTCTGCCCTTGCCTCAGGGTCTGAACCTGCGAATTCCTACAGTCTACCTGGACCCATATTTAGCTTCCCTCAGTTGCCGCTAGCGGCACTGCTCTGTCCAGGGTGCTGGTGCTCCTTCCTCCTGCTAGGAGCCTCAGCTTCCCTCCTCAAGTTCCAGGCAGCTACTGAACTCTGCTCTTCCGGACAGTTTTCTTAAATGGGCCTGATTGGCTGATCCTATAAGCCCTTCTGTGATTGGCTGCCTCTTGTGCAGCCTCCCTAGGTCTCTATTAATCCCTTAGAGCCCAGGGTGGGGCAGGTGCCCCATCACTCTGCCCTCATTCCATAATATTTCTGCATTAATAGCAGGTGAGATAACAGTGCCAAGTTTCATTCAAATGTGAAAAAGTTCAATAGCAAGCAAACTATGAAACCCTCAAGATATACACATTAATAACAAAACAAACAAAAAACCACACCTTGAAGTTATTGCTGCATGTGACTGTCTATACTATTATGGTTACCACTTTTACAAGACTATAATATCATTTGAAACATCAGAATCTTCTGAACATTATTGTCATGCTAAAATATGTGTATCAACATTTTATTTAAAGTTATAAGTTTCTACTGTATAACATTGCTGTAACATGGTCCAAGTTAAGAAAACAGGCCCAAACCAGGTTTTCAGGAACAAAGGACAGACCAACACTCAGCCAGGTGTTAAAAGTCTGTTGCCTGCTTAAGTGGCTATTTTCCATCAGAGGGAAAGATGTAAACAAGAAATTTACATTTCATCAGAGGAATGGTTCAAACCTCACATCCACAAGAGACTGCTTGTCACCTGCACCCCAGCGGGGAGTAGTCCTCAAAGAAGTGGTATAAGAATAAGAGACAGTGACCTCCACTTCACTCTCTCTCCCTCGAGCTCTGCTCATGACAGCTACAATACTCAAAAGAGAAAGAAAGCATCTTAAACTGGGGGAGCAGTGGTCTTAGCTGGAAGGCTTTTTAGCTAGTACAGACTGCTGTAGCCTATGGTGAGAAAAAACCTTTGCTTTAAAGTTCACTTAGCTTGTTAAGTTAGGTATTCAATCCTGACCATTTTATGCATCACTACTTGTAATCACTTAATGTCTGTCTTTCTGTGAGAGACTCCATTTGTGATAACATGGCTGGTGCATCGTTATTTCATTAAAGGAAAATGCTAGACTTTTTATGAACTTGTACCATTTGGAAGGTGACTGAGCAGAACAAGATGCACATTTTTGGGGGGACAAGTCTGGGCCTAGGAATTTGCAGGTGTCATCCTGTCTGTAATTCATGAGTGACTGGGCAGAGTGCTCATGTAACTTAGCTGGGAGTGACTTTGCATGCTGAAGGCTGTCTGAGCATGCCAGGAGCAGATGTTCTGACAGCAAAGCAGTGTAAAAGGCGCCCCAGGCTAAAGAATTAAGGGGACACAGCTGTTCAACAGATTGTATCATGGGTAATATCACAGTGTACCCTGGTGGTTGTTGCTCTGTCTTATTTTAACTAAAAATGGTCCACATTTTTTAAAAAAATGAAGTTTCAATTTAGCTTTTTTCAGGGGAAAAAATAACAACTTTCTACCTTATTTGACCATATCTAATCTTAAATTACTTTGTAAGATTTTCAAGGCATTTTGAGTAAAACTTTCAAAAATGTCTTTGTAATTTAGGAGCCTAGATCTCATTGATTTTCAACGTGACTTAGGGCTTGCGTAAATGGTGCAGCAATGTGCAGTAGGGAGTGTGAATTCTAATGTGCACCAATGTGTTGTACACAAACTAGCTCATGTAGACCCTGTTGATGTGAACTAAAAGTGAGGATTAAAGTCATTCATATAACATAGGCCCGAGAATGCTTCCAACCCAATGAACAATCACGATTGCACTGCTGGAAAGTGGATAGTTATTACGCAGTTTCACAGGGGATGTCACATCACTTTTGCATCTGAAGCTGAGCTTGCATGATGAAACTATACGAAGGCCAGTGAGCAAGAAGTTTTAGGAGACACCTTGGGTCTGATCCAGTTTCTATGAACTTCTCTGTAAGGGATTCACAAGAGCTGCAGTCACTATTCCAGCTCAAGAAGCTAGAACAGCAGTTGAGGACTGAGTCCTCCACCACTCTTATCTGGAAGTTAAGAGTGGATTTTATTCCCCTGTCCCAACTCCTGTGTAATTCTCCCTTCCAAAGTCAAGCAACAGTCACCATCACACAGGCAGCATATACCACACTGGGGTGTTGGAGTCACCACAGTTAGTTCTTGTTCTTAGTGCAGTATCTCAGATCATGTGGTGATGAGGTAAATGATGACTTTTAAATATCAACAACGCTAATATGCGTTGATGGTTGAATTATACCCTACAATATAGCTGACTGAATTGATGTGAATATGTCTGTGGATTCAAAACATGCTAGTTGTGGGAACAGTGCTTCCTGGAAATGGTTAGAATTTCTTAATTCAAACTATAAAGAGTGTGTACATGTGTGTGAAAGAGAAAAAAGCACTAAATATAACTGAACCATGTCAAGTAAAAGCTGCTGTGGCAGTGAGGAGATCAGAGGTTTATTCCTGGTTCTGGAAATGTGTTTTGGCGTAACCTTGGGTAAGTCATTTAATTTGATACAACAACCAGTTACTTCAGTGAGAACAGGTCTGGGCCCTTATCCATTGACATTAGAAAATTTGGCCACCACCATTTTATTGCATAGCTAAAGCTGAGAAGATAATGTTTCTAATGATTAACAGTTGTTTATGGAAAATATATTAAATTATTGCCACTATATCAATAAGAATTAGTTAGTTAAATATCAAGTATAAAATACTGCTGAACTTTATCAGCTAAGTAATAAGATATTATAATACATTATATAGTGGAATTCATAACTAGTAACAAGTAGGCCTATTGTAATAAGGGCCATTGTGTGGGCATGGGCAAAAGAAGATTTTCCACTGCCACCTAAGGAATGGCCAAGGACAATTGCAGTCCCTTTGCTTGGGGGAGTGGAAAGACTGCTGCTCTTGGGCACACATCAATTCAAAGTGATCTGTGGTAAGTCAAGGCCACAGCCTTAGCTCCCCACCACACTGTCAGCTCACAGAGCAGACCCAGTCACTTAAAAACCCGGCTGCATCATTCTAAAGAACAATACAACCTGAACTCTCACCCTGTGCACATAAGAGCTCAGCCAATGAAGTATTATGCCATCCTTAGGCACATATGCTCCCAGAGCTTTCCTTGGGGAAGTGGTAGCTCAGTTCCACTCTATACATGGCCAGGCACTGTCTACATGGAATAATATAGCCATAAATTAGTAGCTATCCAACATATATACACTCTCCTTTTACTTCTAAATTCATTGCTAGTTAACCATCTCTAAAACAGTGTAAAGTAATGCTGAGCTCTCCTCAACAGGATTCTTGAGTGCTGTGGTTGGCAACAGAAATGTTAGCAGCAATTTGCCAAAGTTCTCATCAGATAAGAAGTTGGAAAGCTTCCTTTGCATCTCTGTTACACATGACAATTACTATATCAATTTCTGACAAACCCTAGATTATCTTCATTCAAAAATAGATCTATGTACACAGTTCAAAATACTTGTATATCAGGAAAGATTAAGTATTTTCTGAGAACAAACCTGACATTCCATTTAGTGGCCCTATTATCAACAAGAAATGAAGTTTGATTTCTTTCACCAGTATATTTTTAGAATCTTAATAGCATGCTGGCAGTGCACTGGTTGGATAGTGACTAGTGAATGAGATTTATGCCTTATTAGGAGCTAGAATCTGTCTGCAACAGTGTAAATCTACAGTAAAACCTACTGAAGTCAATAGACTTGCTTCAAATTTACACCGGTCTGATTTAGAGCAAATTTAGGCCCTCTGCACAGATGTGGTTGGTATGCAGTTAATGAGACAGGGTTTCACTTGTTGAACAGTGAGGATGGAAATAAATGTTGTTCTGTTTCCCCATTTACTATGTGCCTTCCAGCCTTAACTTTTAAAGGCTGGCCTTTGCTGCCTGAAGATTCTTTTAAGGTTTTTTTTTTTTTTTCATTTAGTTTCATAGTTATGCTAAATGAACAATAGTAATTATGTTATCACCATTCTAAGAATCTATGGCAACTGGACCCTTCAGAGCAAAAGTCAATGCCAATTAATTGTACAGTTTCATCTTTTGCCATTTTCACTCAGTACAGAGCTCTAACAAGTAAGCCTCCACATAGAAGTCATTTTCTAGATCAGAGGTTCTCAGACTGGTCTGCGGACCACCAGTGGACCACCACCACCTGGGCGTCCTCACATAAGAGAATGAAGAGCCATCCATCTAATTAGTGGAGCCAGGCCACGCAGGCATGGCTCCACTAATTAGGTGCCTGGATCCTGGAGAAGATGCACATGTAAGGTGAGGTGGTGAACTTGGGGGGAATAGGTGGGAGGGGGCAGTGGAGTGAGAAGAGGGGGTGAGGGGAAATTGGGATGTGCAGGGCTTCAGCAGCCAAAGAAAGAGATGACTTTCCCCAGATCCAGGGCTGTGGCTGCTGGGGAAAGACGGCCCTCCTTCCCACGTTATCTCTAAAGATACTTTAAAGATAACAGTCTTTAAAGTTGTCACATTTTTATGTATAGAAAACCTGACACTGCCCCAGGGCTATAGCTTGCCAGTCCTAGCTAAATCCTGCACTTCCTGACTAAGGGCTTGGCTACACTGGAGAGTTGCAGCGCTGGTGGTGGGTTTACAGCGCTGCAACTTACACACCGTCCACACTTGCAAGGCACATACAGCGCTGCATCTCCCTGGCTGCAGTGCTGGCTGTACTCCTGCTCTGCCTCGGGTATAACTATTGCAGCGCTGGTGATGCAGCACTGCTCTGCCAGTGTGGCCACCAAAAGCGCTGTTATTGGCCTCCAGCAGAATTTTCCCATAATACTTTTAACTAAAGAACTCTTTGTTTTGTTATGATGCCTCTCTTTGTTTTGTTGTGAACTCAGGGCTCCCGGAGCTGCTTATGTAAAAAACAAACACAGCTCCTGTTTGCTGTGAATGAGGCAGGCAGGGGGATGAATGTCTACAGCTAGTGTTTGCTTTAGGAGAGAAACAGCATGGCGGGGAAGGGGAGGGGGGGAAAGGGAGTCTGTCGGAGCAGCTGCTTATCTGGTCTGCAGGCTGCTTGCATTTAAGAGTGAATAAGGCGTCAGGGAAATGGTCAGAATTTGCAAGGCAGGGAGCTGACACAGTGTCGGCTCCAAAAATCCACTCTCTCTCTCTCTCCCCCACGATCCCTGTCACACTCCACCCCACCTCCGTCTTTGGAAAAGCACATTGCAGCCACTTGAACGCTAGGATAGCTGCCCATAATGCACCACTCCCAACACTGCTGCAAATGTGGCCACACTGCAGCGCTGGTAGCTGTCAGTGTGGCCACACTCCAGCGCTTTCCCTACACAGTTGTACGAAGACAGCTGTAACTCCCAGCGCTGCACATCTGCAAGTGTAGCCAAGCCCTAAATCTTGCCTGACCTGTCGGGGCCTAAGAAAGGGTCATTTTTTTTGGTTTGTTTTGTTTGTTTGATAAATAATTCCATGTTTGAAAGGGAGGGAGAAAGAAAGAGGAAGAGCATCTGTCTGACAGATTGATATAAAAAATGGCAGGTGTTTTACATTCTCAGGGATTTGAAATTATAGAATAATCCCAAAGAGCTAGATTAATAAGTAGGAATCAGGTGATGTGATCAAAATTGAGTGAAATAAATTATATGGGCATGTGATAAATAACTTATCAGGGATATCATTAAACATATGGGGCGGGGAATATATGTGTGTGGGTGTGTGTGTACCATTAACTGCTCTTTCCTGTTACATCAGTTCATACTTATAAAGGTTAAGAAATATACAGATTACTATTGGATGCTTGCCAGCTGTGTATAAAGTACACACAATTCAAGGTAGAACAGTTTTGAAGACGTCAAAAACAAAGTCTCTCTTGGTCTAGTTTTGCACTTATGTAACTGAATTGACTTCAGTAGAACTAGTCTTGAGATACACCACTGTAAGTTAAAACTTTGTCCAACATCACACAAATGTACTGTAAGAGTCATCTGCACCTGGCTGACAGGAAAATGAAGTTTCATTGTTATACCTGAAGTACAGATGATATTGTTTGATGGTTGATAGCTCAGTAAAGTGCTGATTTTTACATGGTAAGGCAAACCAGTGTTTTTTTGCAGAGTTATTCATCATTTGCAAAGAGCAGAGAGGTGCATTGTCTATAACAGAGTGGAGAAGAATTTCTGTTTCAAAGAGGAGCTTTATCATAGATTGTTGTTTGGCTTTTTTTTTGGACATCAGGTCTCTAAAGAGTCACAGTAAGTATCTCTTCTTTGAGTTGAAAATTAGATTTTTTTTCCCAAAAAATATTTAAAACAAGAAGCTCCTTCAATTAGGTGTTATTCTCCCATTGTTTGCTTTGTATACATTGACCTTGGATTTAAATAAATAAATCTAGGGTTTCGGGGGTTGGGGGGGGGGAGAATAAAGACTTGATGCAGCTGTAAACAATCAAACCTCTTATTGTTTACATTTATTTTTTCAGTAAATTATGGGGTGTTTTTGGCATATGGAGGGAATATTTTTCTCATGTACTTAAATATGCTATATTATACAGAAATGTGAAGTCACTTGTCACCAATTATTACAATTATTAGCCCCAAACTTTCAAGCTGCTCCACAAAGGTGGGATCCCTGAACCTTCCCAGAGTTGTGCTGCTAAATATTTATATCACACACTACCATTATATTTTCCCTTTTTGTAGTGTATATTTCCCCTTCACATTGCTGGTTTTTTTGGGGGGGGGCGGGGTTGGGTTAACTTGGAGCCAGATCATAGCCTGGGCTTCACAGCACCATCAAGGGAAGTAAAACCCCTACCCAGAATCTTCCTCTCAGCTTCACAGCTGTAGACAAGCATGAGATGAGTAGGGGATTTAGGTGCCTAAATTCCAGATTTACATGCTATTGTGAGCCACAAAACCCCTGTTTCACTGTCACCGAACCTTGTGGGTGTCTAAACTCTTTCAGTACCTACATTTTCACTGTAAAAGTTTCCTAGCTAAATTTCTGCTTCTGGGCATACACACTGCTGCCTCTCTTGCCTAAGACCTAGCACAATCCTCACAGTGGAGGAAGATAGGCAGAGGAATGCTTATCTTGCCTGTGGGGTCTGATCCAGTAGGCATGTCCTAAGCTTCCCTAACTCCAAACAACAGCCAGCTGGGCAGGGAGAGGAGGCAGCCTCCCCTATAATCTTCAACCTAGTGTTTATGGTACATACCCAGGATATGGGAGACACCAGTACAATTCCCCCCAGCTGAGGGGGAGTAGGCACCCCTGTTCAAATTCTCAACTCTGAGGTAAATCCCCTAGTCACTGGACTAAGGGATATTCTGATGGGCAGGGTATCTTTCATTGTATATTTGTATTAAGTAATTAAATATTAATTGAGCCAGCACGTAAGTCCCTCTTGTGAATCCACTGTCAGCACCTAGGCACTTTAGAAAATCCATTACACTTCTATCTACATCTTTAGGCATTTAAAATCCTTTAAAAAATTGGCCATAACTGCCTACGTCACTTTTGAAAATAGGGCTTGTCTACACAGTGCACTAGTGTGAACCAGCTGTGATGTAAATTCTTGTTCACACCAGTGTGTCGCACACTGTCTGTCTCTGTGGATCCTACTGGCCCACATTAAAAATGCCTAATGTTTGCTGAGTTCATCCTGCACCAGTAGGGTTCTCATGGACAGTTAGTGTACAGCACACTGGTGTTGACTGGAATATACACACCAGCAGGTGCACACTGTGTTGACAAACACTTAGGCTCCTCAATTACTTAGGTTCTTTTGGAAATTTTACCCATGGTCTGAACCTGCCCCACTAAAGTCTAAAGGACTTTTGCCATTGAATTCAATGGGAGTACGATTTGGCCCAGCAGCCTTTACATTTTCTTGGTTTTGTTTACAAGACTAGAGTTATTATCCGTAAGCTTAGCTTGCTGTAGTTTAACTGGGATGTTATTATAGGTGGGGCTTGTAGCACCTTTGGAGAAAAATGTGATCATGATCATAAGACATGTAAAATGGGACCAAATTCAAGATGTACAAGTACCTTAACACTAGCATTTCCTAATTTTTGAGTGTTTGACTTTGCAACTGAAATGTTTTTAATGTAGATTTTTGTTGTGATATATACTAAAGGATGACGGCTTGAATATTGCTGCATAATTAGATGCTTGCCTTAATTTGAGCCTGGTACAGTTCCATTGCCTGTGGGAGATTTCAAGTTGACTCCTAGTTCTCAGACTTTTTTAGCCTTTGGGCATCTTTCTGCCAGAGTTTTCCCTGTTTAATATTGCTATGTTCTTGATGTTGAAGAGCCTACTGTAATTTAAATAAATTGTTGCAGAAGATGTCAGTATCAACCCTTTGTTCGGGTAACATCATGGTTACTCAGAAGTTTGTAAATACATTGATAAAGTGCATTTTAAAAAAAACCTGGCTATTTGGAAATTTGTTACATAACCCCGAGAAAGACATAATGCTATTATTACAGGGGGAGCTGGTAGTGACCTCTATATTTAGCTTAGTTACTGCTTTCTGTTGTAAAAGATTCTTGCAACCTCTTTTTGAGAAGCTGTTACACTTACACTGTTTCTAGCAGGCCTTTGAAATTCAACAATGAGACAGCCCTTAATTCATCCCACTTGCACATACACATTATGATATAATCTTTAATGACACAATCATATACTATTTTCACCGGGGGGGGGCAGAATTAGCATAAAACTGGCTTTTCCTAACTTTCAAATACTTGACTTTGGCATCTAAATAATATTCTTTTGACAGTTTTATTATCTGTAGTTTTTATGTATAAATCTCCATATTCACCTCACTATACCGGAATTGGAAAAGGTTCAGAAAATGATTAGGGGTCTGGAACATCTTGAATATGAGGAGAGATTAATAAGACTGGGACTTTTCAGCTTGGAAAAAGATGACTAAGGGGGGATATGATAGAGGTCTATAAAATCATGACTGGTGTGAAGAAAGTAAATAAGGAAGTGTTATTTACTCCTTCTCATAACACAAGAACTAGGGGTCACCAAATGAAATTAATAGGCAGAAGTTTTAAAACAAATAAACGGAAGTATTTCTTCGCACAACACACAGTCAACCTGTGGAACTCTTTGCCAGAGGCTATTGTGAAGGCCAAGTCTATAACACGGTTCAAAAAAGTATTAGATAAATTCAAGGAGCATAGGCCATCAATGGCTCTTAGCCAGGATGGGCAGGGATGGTGTCCCTAGCCTCTGTTTGCCAGAAGCTGGGAATGGGCAACAAGGGAGGATCACTTGATGATTACCTGTTCTGTTAATTCCCTCTGGGGCACCTGGCATTGGCCACTGTCAGAAGACAGGATACTGGGCTAGATGGACCTTTGGTCTGACTAAGTATGGCTGCTCTTATGTTCACTTGTGTCTGAACTTGTTCTGGAGTGGTTCCACTTAAACAGCGGAACTGCATGGCCCCCATAAGCTCTCATCTGTTTCAATGAGTATCTTTACTACATGACCTTCTGGAATCCTGTATACGACAATCAGGCCTTGGTCTGGGTAGAAAATTTCTATTTATTCCTGATGGCCTTTATTCCCTATATGACCTCACAGAATTCCACATGCACGTACCTAACCCACTAACAACAGTGTTTCACAGGCCTAGGTACAAATGAGGAAGCAAATGGAGTCTAAATTTGTATAGACACCTGAAAAATTTAGTACCAGGCCTGTTGCTATCAATGAGCTATGCATGAGTGGATTAAGTGCAGTATATTCAAGGTAAAGTTACTTATTAGTCTGTAACTGACTCACTTTGTTTTCCATGCTATGTTAAATTTCCTTTATTGAAGGAGGAATACATACTTTGGTGACCTCCACTCTTCATGCCCCTATGAGTTACTACTGAACTGTGCCTGAATTATTACAAAACCTTTCAGAACATCTGCAGATCAAAAGAAAGAGAGGAAGCTGTGTTCTCTTGATTTCTGTCTTGTAAACACTTGATAACATCTGGCTGGTATATTTCCTCAGCAAGTAGGTGAAGAAAAAAATTTCAGAAGAAATCTATAGATTTCATCTAAGAATCAAGCGGAATAAGCTCTTATCAGGCTTTATAAGTGTTAACTGAATATTTCCAAGCAATCAGAGCAAAGTCATTTCCTGGACAACTGCCGACTTGCTTTTTAAAAAAAAGTTGTTCAAGTGGAAAGAGAAAATATGTTATCCCAAGTGAGGTGTTACACAGAGATGTGCAGTAAAATTGGGTAGCTAGCAACAAACTCATTAAGTAAAAATTTTACACTACTAAAAGGTGCCATTTTAACTTATAGAGCAGAGACCCTTTATATTTGGTATCATATATTACCCTGAATACTTCTGGGACAGATTTTCTGGGCTTGCCAAGTTGCACTCAGTGCAGAAGCAAATGGGATGGGAAGCAAAGGTTTTATACATGTGAGGATAAATGCTCAGATACTATGGCAAGGAGGGGTGCATAACTTTTTAAGTAGATATGAAACAAGTCATTACTGGTGAGAGATACTAATTGCCAAAATTAGGCTATTCCACCATACCATCTCCTCCATAAACTTATCAAGCTTAGTCCTGAAGCCAGATATGTCTTTTGCCCCCACTGCTCCCCTTGGAAGGCTGTTCCAGAACTTCACTCCTCTGATGGTTAGAAACCTTCATCTAATTTCAAGTCTAAACTTCCTGATTGCCAGTTTATATCCATTTGTTCTTGTATCCACATTGGTACTGAGCTTAAATAATTCCTCTCCCTCCCTGATATTTATCCCTCTGATATATTTATAGATAGCAATCATATCTCCCCTCAGCCTTCTTTTAGTTAGGCTAAACAAGCCAAGCTCTTTGAGTCTCCTTTCATAAGACAGGTTTTCCTTTCCTTGGATCATCCTAGTAGCACTTCTCTGTACCTGTTCCAGTTTGAATTCATCCTTCTTAAACATGGGAGACCAGAACTGCACACAGTATTCCAGATGAGGTCTCACCAGTGCCTTGTATAACAGTACTAACTTATCTGTACTGGAAATACCTCTCCTGATGCATGCCAAGACTGCATTACCTTTTTTCATGGCCATATCACATTGGCGGCTCATAGTCATCCTGTGACCAATCAATACTCCGAGGTCCTTCTCCTCCTCTGTTACTTCCAACTGATGTTTCCCTAGCTTATAACAAAAATTCTTGTTATTAAACCCTAAATGCATGACCTTGGACTTTTCACTATTAAATTTCATCCTATTACTATTACTCCAGTTTATAAGGTCATCCACTTAGAATCTTTGTTCTGCAGTGATGGGATGGAAATATAAAGATGTCGTGTGAGCTATGTGACCTTTACTGTCTTGGTGGTTGTCCATCTACAGATTAGTTGATATTTATTTTCCTTGTGGTTTGCTAAAGTAAAGGGTATTAGGGGCTGAGAGGGGAGAATTCACACTTTTATTTTTTTTAGAGAGAGAAGGTAGGTAAAGTAATAACTTTTATTGGACCAACTTCTGCTGGTGGAAGGTAAAGCTTTCGAATTACACTCTTCTTCAGCTCACTGCAAACAATTGTTTTTTAGTTCCTCTTGGCTGCAGGTAACAAATGTTAGCACCTTGTGGAACTAGCAGTCATAACTTCACTTACCTATCCTACCTTGTTGTTAAAATAACTAGAACTTGCTTTGCCTTTGAAAGCAGGAGATTAAAAGTCTGATTTGAAAAACTAATGCTTACTAGAGTGTAAGATCTTTGGGGCAATGACCATCTTTTGTTCTGTGTTTGTACAGAAGCCAGCACAATAGGATTCTGGCCCTGATTGCACTACTACAATAAAATAATAAATAATTCTAATAATAATTAACAATATTAAGTTGATAAAGATTCAAATACAATAATCAAGATGAGGTTTGCACAATTTGACTTAACATGACTGTTGTATATAGTTTGTTTTATGGGCATGCCAACATCCCAATGGTTGTCAAGTATTTTGTAGGCATCACAACAAAGGACAGTTTTGAGGTAGGATTTGAAAGCGGATCATGAGGTAGCTTTGTAGATGTTTACAGGGGCTGCCTTCCGTGCATGGAGATAGCATGGGAGAAAGCACAAAGGGGTTTGTTTGTAAATTTAACAACTGGAAATGGAGGGTGGCATCATTGGCTGAGGGAGGCAAGCAATGACAGCTCAGTAGTGAATAAGAGCTGATAGATAGAATGGGAATTGACCATGAAGCTTGTCTGATGCCATATAAAAGAAGTTAGTGGAAGCATTCAAAGAATGGTGTGACGTGACCAAAACAATGGGCTTGGAGAATGATCTTTTCAGCAGCATTCTGAATACATGAATGGGGCACGATTGCATTTGTCAAGGCCAAAGAGAAGGATGATGTAGTAACTGAGATACAAGATGATGAAAGCATGGTTCAGAGTTTTAGTTGTGTGAATGGATAGGAATGATCATATTTTAGAGATGTTGCTATGAAGAAAGAATCTGCAAGATTTAGACATAGATCTCTCTCTATGTCCTTACATCCAGACTGAGTCAAAGATTACATCCAGGTTACAGGCCTGAATAACAGGATGGTGGTGTTGTCCACAGTGATCAAGGAAAGAGGTAGCCAGGAGGTTGGGGTGGGCGTGGGGGTTAAAAGCTCTATTTTAGACATGTGGAGCTGAAGCTGATAGCTTGATATCCATGAGGTGATATCAGAGTCATGGCAAGATATTTAGTTTGAATAGGAGTGTAACCTTCTTCCCATTGGAATTGGCAGCAACAAGGGATGGGTTCAATATCTAGGGGTTCCTCTTCAACAATACAACACAAAACCAGCTCAAGCCCCCACCCAGCAACCTGGAACAATTACATACCACCCCCTGGGTGCCTCTAAGAGGCAATACTTCCTCTCTCACAAGCACAGATTCTGAGTGTAGAAAGGAAACTTTTAATAAAAGGAAGGAAGTAACTCGGCATTAATTTGGAAAAACACTGCAAGCAGAATTCATAAACATAAACCCATGAGCAAAAGCCCCACCCTGTAGTACATTGGGCAGTGTCCTTTTGCCTCAGGTTCTTAAGTCCAGCAAAGTCCCTTTAATGTACCCATCCCTTCTCTGGGAGTGGGTAAGAAGAGACCGTACTTGCACCACTGCCTAGGCACTGGCTTGCCACTTCTTTTCACCTGCCACTTCCACCCTGCTGGCCAATCACCATGCCTCTCTGCCAGCCGCCCTGGTGGCCAATCACTGCACTGTGCTCTGATCCTCTCCGCCAGCCACCAGATCACCAATCCACCAGGATGTCTTCAGGTCCCACCACTTAACACAGCTCTCAGTGATTTCAGCTGTTAGTAGGAGAAAATCACTACTGGTGCACACTTGGGTAGTGTCTTACATCAGAGACACTGTCCCAAAGCAGGTCTAATGCTTAGACCTAGGTATCAGTGATTTCAGCTCTGCCATGTGTAACAAGACACTTAATTGAGCCTAAATTAGAGTGAGAAAGGACCACATGGTGTGGTGTGTAGAGCAACACAACAGAGCCCTCTCCCTCAACTCAGTAGGCTTTGGAATCTATGTCCCCTGCCTAGTGAGTGCCATTTAATTGAGAGTGAGTCCCTCAATCAGGGTATGCCAAGCATAGTTCTGCAGCCCTTGACATAACAAGGATAACAACCCTTTATTACCCCTGCCCCAATAACAAGCAACACCAGCCAAAGCGATCATTTGGGCAAGCAATCCCATCATGCTAGGCACCTAGGCAAACAGGCTCAGCAAGTCCTCTTCCACAGCTCATCACTAGATATCAGGGAAGAGCTCATTCAGACCTTGCTTATAGGAGGGAGGTCTGGAGTAGAGGGGTAAATCTGTGAATTGTCAGCATAGAGATGGTAGTTGGATTGGTGTTTGTGAATAAGATTACCCATTGATAAGGTGCAGAGGGAGAGGAGAAGGAAGAAGAATCCTGTGGAACCCTCAAAGAAAGTTGGAGGGGAGGGGCATGAGGCGGATCCTCCATGGGACACATTGACAACAATATTCCCAAGGAAACACTGCCATTCTGTATTAAAAGACTTCTGTCAAAAATGTCTTGGGAATCTTGAATGCATTTATAGATGTTTGCCACGCTAATGTGATTTTTCTTGCACTGAACTTGCTTCATTAATTTGATGTGTAAGAAATAAATATTTGATGAGCAATTAACTGGAGATTATTATGGCCATAATGGAGCCTTCCCACACAAACTGATGCTTAGCCATTTAAATGCATAAAAAGCACTTCAGAACATGGAAAACAGAATGAACCTGCGGGGAAAGAAAATTGTTCAAACGTTCAATTCATGAACAAAATGGCTGCTCATTTAATAGTTTTGACTTTGCTTAAATGATTAGTGAAGAAAGTATACTAGTTACCAGGTGTGCATAAAGGATATTTGCCAATCTACAGGAAATTATATTGAAGTTGCAGTAAATAGAGGTAACAGACTTCTCCCACAAAATGAATATACCAGAATCTGAAAACAAGAACATATTGATATGTAGCAATTTATTTACAAATATTGCAGGTTATTAAATATTTTCCCCAATCTATTCTGATAAAACAAGAGGAACAAATTCTCCCATGGGAGAGTATGGGCCAAAATTTGCAGTTCTTTACAGGCAAGATTTCCCCTCTGTTTAAGGCAAGATTGGCCTGTACTCAGAGGTTATAGAAGGCTAAAAGAGGAGCTCTCACCTCACCAACCAAGAAGGAGGGGGAATTGTGTGAGAACATTGCACCTTTGCCACAACGTCCTTAGTGAAAGGTTTCTTAATGTCCTCTGTACAGCCCTTCCTAGAAGTCCATAATGACATTTTTCTAAACTTTAATATATTCTTCCTAGACTCCAGGAAATGGCATAGTTTGAGGAATAACTAAACACTTTTCCAGGGGCACTTGTTTGTTTAATAAAGGAATGGATCTCTCTCACCTATGAGAGAGGGGAAAATCAAGATCCCTTATAGTTAGGGGTAGAAGAATACAATATTAAACTCCTTCATATCCCCTCTCATTTATCTTCCCAATCTCAGTTGCTCTGCTCTCTTTTTTATCCTATTCCCTGTAATATTCATCAGACACTTTGATCAGGAACTTAATTTGTCAGGAGAGAAGGCACAGTGTAGCCCAGTGGGCCGGCTTACCTGTATAATATTCATTGCTTTGTTATTCTGCTTTTTATACTTAGTAGTAATGCAAGGAACCTACAAGCTTTTATCCTGTAAGATTTGACTTTAGTAGATCGTGTGAGGCTTGAGGCCTATAACTTTTGGCATAGATAAATTTAAGTAACTCATAAGCTATAGGGAACTGAAAGTAGCATGCAAGAGGGGGAAATTTTGTCCAGAATACTGATATCAGCCACCCACAGAACATAGCTAACACCAGCATCGGGAAGGTTCTGGACAGAATGTCCAACTGCAAAGGCACCATGGCAACAAATTGACATGCATGCTAATAGGATAACATCATACATATACTAACCTATAGAAAACAAACACCTTAAGGGGAGGAAATACATATAAGGACATCTATTGAATATGCATTGGACGTGGTAACATCAGAGTAACCTATTATAAAAGTAACATTCCAGGGGCAGCAAGGAGAGGTGTAGACCTTGGGAGCAGCCAGAATAATGGCCATCGGGGAAGATGAAGACAGTGACGGTGATGAGAAAAATAATGGTTAACATTCCAGGGTGCAAGTATGGCTGTCCAAATGTACTTTCTGTATTATCTCTATCTGCCTTGTTGAGTTTAAGTGTGTGTATAACTTTGCTAAATTATTAATCATTTATTTGTGTATATATATTATACACACACACATACATAAAGAGTTCCTATAGTGTGAGTGTTGCACCTGTGCACATTGGGGTTCCCAAATTATATAATAATTTTACAATAATCTAATTGGGCCTGATCTTGGGACAAGAACCTGTTAATCCTCAAGTTACAATTGTATATACTCAGCTCTGGGTCAAGCTACAGATGGCACCCCAAATGGACCCCTGATGGGCACACAGGGGTAACCTCCCTACCCGGAATAGGTAACTCACCTTTAAAAAATCTAAATTAGAATCTAAATTAAAATCCAGGCAACCTCTCAGTCAGAAGTTGGTGCCTGTCAGAAACACTCACTTTAACTCAACAGGGGATTTCCTCTTTTCCCCCTCAGCTGTTGTTCCTCTTTTCTGGTTCTTTGCCATTAGTCTATTATGTCCACTTTTCTTAGCAAGGAAGGGAAAGCAGTAACACAGACAAACATCAAAGAAAGTTGCACTGGATTTGAGTTTTTGACTATCAGGCATGCCAGGGGCAGGATGCAAGTGGGGTGGTGCAGGACATCAGCCTGGTTACACTCCTTATTGCGTATTATTGACTAGTTACTGGGGTTAGAATCTTGCAAGAATCTTTTATACACATGTTAAGGGGGACTTCTGGGGTAATCAATAATTGTTAAAATAGCAGTAGCACAGTGCATGGTGACCCACACTTTGAGGTGGCGAGGGAGTTGATTAATGTATGTTTTAATTGCCACCAACAGGCCTCGGTAACTCAAAACTTGTAGGGTTCGAGCTACCTTAATATCAGTCCCCTCAACTCTTCTGTGCTGTGCCTAGATATGTCTCTGACCAGCTTCCCCCTTGCAGCTCAGTAGGTCCCGACTGCATAATTACCTCTCGATGAGTTAATCATACATTAGCCATCAAGGGAAGAGAGAGGGAGCAGAACCCCCCTCCCCTCTGTTTTTCTTGGGACTTGTTTAAGTAATTGTTGAACTGGTTAAGGAGTCAATTATTTAAGGAGGGATGTCCCTATATATATGTTTGTGTGTGTGTAGTGTTAGTGTTTTTGTGGAGATTTAGAGTAAAGTTAGTATAATTTACTTGAGTTCATTTAAGTAGGAGTTGAAGAAAGTGAAGTAGTCAGCTAAGAATTCTGTGGTCAACCAAAGACATAACATACAAACATAAAAGATCATGGAAGAACTTTTGTACAAATGCAACATCACCATAGCCAGGCTATTTTCAATCACCCTGACTGGTAGCGTATAATCATACATCTAATATGTCATATGTCTAATACGTCATATGATCACACGTTTAAAATAATGTACTAACGCTTGTTGGTGAGTAATAGTTCAAATGAAAATAAATAAATACATAAATAAAAAGCAATAGGATTGTCTAAGTACAGCTGTAAGTATAAGTCCAACTTCCACCTAAACAGGGTGTTAAAATCCCAGAAGACTAAAATCTCAGCAAACTAAAATCCCAAAAAACTAAATTAAATAATAATGTAAAAATGGTTAATTAAGAGGTATTAAAGGAACCAGGGAAAACCCTTACCAGAAGGTACCAAAAGATTTGTTCCCCCACAAGTTATAAAGACCTTTATCCCATATCATGTAATCCACCGAGCTAACAGTTTCTGTGCCTTTAACTTGTAATGTCAAAAATCCTCAGCAGCAAAAATCATTGAAGCTTTGGCCAGCAGCTAACATGTTGCTAAAAAGGCGAAGTCTTTTTGTACTCTGTGCTTGGAAGAAAAATGGAAAGTTGGCAAAGCAAACTGCTTCTAACTCAAGTTTAGCAAAATAATTAAAATGAGAAACCCTTAAACATCTAATTGTATATGGGAAGTCCTCCGGCAACAGTGCTAGAGAAAGAGTTGAGTGAGCCAGATACTTTCATCTTAGGAAATAAGCAATTGGATGTTGCAAAGGGGGAGACTGAAGGAAATTCCTTTTAGACAAAAAAGGTTATCGGACTCTCCCAAGCTTCTCAGACACTAATTTTGTTTTGTTTTGTTTTGTTTGTTATGTTAAAAATCTATTTGGGGAGGTATTTTAATTAAATTGAACTCATAAAAAGTGGGGCAGAAGCAGCTTCTATAAAACAGACACAATATTTAAAAATAGCTTTTCTGTAATACAGGTAATATATGCACAATATGATGGTGCACTGTAGTATGAAGCTTATCATCAACACTCTTTTTCGGATGACCTGGACAACACAGTCATGGCCTGATTACCTGTGAGTAAAGTGACCATCCCAAACTCATGTGGATAAAACCTTTGTATTACACCTTTATGTATTCTATAGATAAGATACAGATTAATATAAATAAGAAGATATTATGTAATATATGTGAGTCTATTTATTTGTGTATATGGGAGGGAGGACACTTTTCCCCTTGACTGAAAAGAGATTAGTCTGCATTCAAATATATTTTATGATATATTACCTATGAATCTCAATAAAATCATTAGCTGTGCTATCTGTTGTCATGGCGACATACCCAGGTGACATATAGCTATGATTTAATTCAAGTAGGTGAAGAAACAACAATATAGAAATAACTGACTTCCTCCAGAAACTCTGCAACATTAACAGTTTCCCTCAGAACACCATCCTTGCTGCCATGGATGTCACCTTCCTGTACACCAATATCCCTCACAACAACAGCATCGCTGCCTGCCTCAAATATCTACAAGACAATGGACAACATGCAGCTATCCATACAAACACATATCCATAGTCATCCATTTCATCCTCACCTATAACAATTTTACATTCAACAACAAACACTTTGTCCAAACTATGGGTAGCACTATGGTTAGTAGGATGGCTTCTCAATAAGCCAGTCTCTTCATTAACCACCTTGAGGAAAAATTTCTGGACATATGCACTAAGAAACCAATAAGATATCTGGGATACACTGATATTTTTATCTTCTGGACTGACAAAACTACACTCCCTCTCAGATTTCCACCAGAACTTCAAAAACGACCACCGATCCATTAAACTCTCTAGAACACTCCCACACTAGCATCAACTTCCTGGACACCGTATAGATAGCTATATACAAGAAACCCACAGATCCCCACACTTATCTTTACAGATACAGTAACTACCCCAAACACATGAAGAAATCGGTTAGCTACAGCCAGGTACTCAGTTACCACAGAATATGATCCGAGCACAAAAGTCTAGGATATACATCTTATGCTTAAAACTACCTTCATCAAACAAGGACACTCCACCAGAGAAATAGATTGCATCATGAAACGAGCCCCCAAATACCCTGATAGAACCTGCTTCAATATGGAAATAGAGCCTCCTCAGATCACACACTCCTAGTTGTCACCTACTATCACACTGGAATCCATATGGAGTATCATCTCTCTCTTAAATGACTGTTTAAAAACATATATTTTTGTGACTTTATTTCTCTGAAAGATGCTAGCTCAATAGCCCTGGAGAATTACCACGTAAAGTACCATGGCAATGAAAGATTCCCCAACAGTACTCCTCCAATCTCCCAATCCCCTCCTGGGGAGGCTATGGTTTATGTCTACTGATTTTGCAGTAAACATGATAAAACGAAGCAAAGAGGGTAGTTCCATTTCTATGTACTTTCACTCCTTTGCCTTTCTGCTGTGACTACCAATTAGTGCTAATGCTGAAGGTGTTTTTGTGAGCTGGACATTTGTTCAAGGGAAATTAGACTAAAGACAACCAAACTTATTCTATCTGACAGGGTGCTGTTAGCAGCTGTAAATAGAGCTTTGTGGAAGCCAGCATGCTTTCCACTTAGGGTATGTCTACATTGTGACAAAAATCTGTGGCACCAAGTCTCAGGGCCCAGGTCAACTGACCAGGGTGCAAGGGGCTTGGGCTGCAAGGCTATAAAATGGCAGTGTAAACATTTTGGCTCAGTGTCACGAGACCCCATGTGTGTGTGTGGGGGGGGGAAGGGTCTGAGAGCCCAGCCTCCAGCCCAAGTCCAAAGCCCATATTTTATTGCTTTGCAGCCTGAGACCCAGTCAGCTGACCCAAGCCAGTTGTGGCCAGGCCACGATCTTTTATTGCAGTGTAAACATACCCTTACACCACCCAGGCTGCTTGGGTATAGCTAGAATAGGAGATGGTTAGGTGGTTTGAGCAGATTTGGAAGGGTAGAAGGGATCACTTGTAACTGTAGAGAACATGGGGAGGTAATTCGCTCAGCAGCTGGATAGCTGGGAGAAGGCAGCAAGCAGTATAAAAGGCTGAGCCCGGGAGCAGGAAAGGGGGCTTTTTCCAGCTGTTGCTATATTGGTGATGTATGTGGAGCATAAGGGAGAAACAATAATAGAGACACTTAGTGAGGTTGACTAAGTGTGTTGTTTAATTCACCCAGATGGTTTACCAGCCAGGGTTTCCAGGAGCTGAAGGGGAATCCTGTTTACACCATCCAATTGCCATTCTACAGTAATGTCTTCTGGCCACTACTGATCTGGTTTGTATAACTACCTTGGGATCAATTGGGATGAATTTAGTCCTGGCTGACAGTTATTTGTAAATGTGATAAGTTCACTTTAAATTGATAATGTAACAAATGAATACATTCAATTAAAGACATATGATTACAACAGATGATCTGTGCTCAATATTTTTCTCATGGCATGGGAAAATGACGGGGATTTCTAGTTAGTGTTTAATAGCATTTTAAGATGTCCTGGGTAGAAAAAAATTGTACAAGGTATTAAAAATAAATAAATTGAGGACTAATTTCTACCCTTAGTTACACCTATGTAAACCCATTGTATCCGAGTCTGGCTGAGACATGAATCTCATATCTGATGGGAAATATCCTATTATTTCTCTTCACAGCTGTCAGGAGGATTCCTTGAACTCTATTTCTTTAAGAAGAAAGTTACTTCATACTACTTTCCTCCCCTAACTCCCTTCCCTCCAGTTTACCTAAAATGAATCCTCTTGCAGTACAGGGAGTGCATGCTTACCTTTACTAACAGTCTGTTGTCCATCATTTTGGTTAGACTCTTAAGGCTTGAAATTATTAATATAATCCTTGCTGTAGTTTTTCCATTTCTATTTGCTAAACATCAGGTGGGTTTTTATGTGTGTGTGTTTTGAATGTAGCTGAATTTAATAGGATAATGGTTGCTTTTATTTAAAAATATTGGAAGAAATCTATTATAAGCAGATGCAACTCCCACATAACTCTGATGAGTGATGTAAATTAGGTATTGGGCCTAATTCTACTTTTGCTTGAATTGGAGTTCACTCACTACAAGTCAAAATTACACCAGTATAAAACTATTGTGAGATAAGAGTTGAGCTCGTGAGTGTAAATTGGTCAGAAAATAGGAGGAAGTGAGTAAAATAGTTAAGTAGCATAATTTGAAGCCATTTGGCTTTCAGTAATTGTACAAAATGAGTAACTAACATGTAAACAGTAGCGTATCTGTGTGTGCAATACCAACAGATCCTGGTCGTTGGCAGTCAGGAACGAACCTATGGCCTCTGGAACTTAAAGCATGAGCCTCTCCTACATGAGCTAAAAGCCAACTTGCTCTTAGCTAGGGCTGTAGAGCAGTCTCATATATATATATAAATAAATAAAATCAGTGGCACTAGATGGGACAGAACACATCCAGAAGGTGTGTGGGTTACACGTGCATAGGAGTAAAAGCAGCTAGCAGGATGGCATGGTATAAGGGCTTGTCTACACTGGCAATGTTAAAGCACTGCCATGGCAGCGCTTTAATGTGGCTTGTGTAGTCACGGCACAATCACCTCCATGAGGAAAAAAACCACCTCCACGAGGGGTGTAGTCAGTGGTGAGCTGGAGCCGGTTCGCGCGATCCGGTTGTTAAATTTAGAAACCCTTTTAGAACTGGTTGTTCCAGGACAACGGATTCTAAAAGGGCCGCCCCTCACCCGGCCCCAGCTCACCGCTGCTTCCTGGGCTCCTCCCCTGAAGGCTCTGCCCCGCCCTTCTCCTCCCCCTTCCCTGCTTGCCACCAATCAGATGTTAGCGCGGGAAGCTTGGGACTGGGGAGGACTCAGAAGCAAGAAGCAGCTTGGCAAGGTAAGCTGGGGCGGGGAAGCCAGGAGGGGACCAGGGAGGGGGTGGTGCGGCCTACCTCAGTCCTGCTCCTGCCGAATGCCCCGGCTCCGGCCGGGGCCGGAGGCGCAGCGCTCGCGGCGGGCGCTCGGGGCGGGCGAGCTCGGCTCGCCGCGGCGCCTCGGCCCAGTCCGGCTCCGGCCCCAGTCCTGCTCCAGCCTAGCGCCCCGGGCCTAGCTCCGGCTCTGGCCGCGAGCGCCTCTGGTCCCGGCCCTGAGTGGCTCCGGCCGCGAGCGCCCTGGGCCTGGTTGAGCAGCGCTGGCCCCGGCCCAGAGGATCTGGCCTAGGCTCTGGCTGAGCAACTCCGGTCTTGGGCCGGGGCCAGAGCCACTCAGCCCAGAGCCAGGGCGAGGCCTGGGGCGCTAGGCTGGAGCAGGACTGGGCTGGGCCACGACGCACCTCCCAGGAGCCCGCCTCACTCCCCTTCCCCATCCTACCTTGCTAAGCCTGGCTCCGGGTCAGCCCCAGCCTGGTCAGTGCTGGTCCCTGCCAAGCGGCTCTGAGTCAGCCCCAGCCTGGTCAGTGCTGGTCCCTGCCAAGCGGCTCTGAGTCAGCCCCAGCCTGGTCCAGCGCCCCTGGCCCGGCCTCCAGCGTGGTAAGGGAGCAGGGAGGGGGTGATGGAAGAGGGCAGGGGAGTTTGGGAGTGGGGGTGGGTGGATAGGGGTCAGGGCAGTGTGAGGGCAGGGAACAGGGGGATTGAATGAGGGCAAGGGTCCCCGGGGGGCAGTCAGGAAGGATCAGAGGTTGGATGGGGCTGTGGGGGCCAGTCAGGGGCAGGGGTTCTACTTCCAGGGGCAGTCGGGGACAGAGAGAAGGGGTGGTTGGATAGGGCAGGAGTCCCAGGGGGCCATCAGGAATGAGAGGAGGGGTTGGATGGGGTAGGGATCGCGGGGGGGTGTGTGTCAAAGAATGGGAGGGGGTTGGATGGGGCAGGAGTCCCCGGAGGAGGCACGACCCCCCCATGGGGTGAGGAGGAGGGAACCAGTTGTTAATTTTTTGGCAGCTCATCACTGGGTGTAGTTACCAGCACTGTGAGCGCAGCTCCCAGTGCTGGTGCACTGTTTATACTGGCAAGTTACAGCGCTGAAACTTGCAGCGCTCAGGGTGGTGTTTTTTCACACCCGTTAGCGAGAAAGTTGTAGCACTGTAAAGTGCCAGAGTAGACAAGCCCTAAGAAAAGGTAGTCAGTGATCTCTTGGAGTTTGAAGATGATAATCCTCCATGAAGTGATAGCTGGTTATCACTGGTGGATCTGCAGGTGGCCAATAAAACCAATCCGGGATCCACAGATTTTATCACAGTTGGGGCAGACATTTCCTGGTGGAAAAGGTGGATCTGGATTATTGGAGTTGGGCTACTGCACATTCTTTCCTCCTTTCCCATTTCTTCGTTTCCTGTGGTCGTCATAGGGTCTCAAAATGCTGGGATCTTTGCCAAAAGGTCCTTCTCCATTTTAGTCGATCGAGGGCTTGGGTTTCCCAGAAGTTTAGTGCTTCCCACAGCTCCCATTGGCCAGGAATGGCAAACCGCAGCCACTGGGAGCTGTGGGTGGCCATGTCTGCAGACTGTCAATGTAAACAAAACATCTCGCGGCCCACCAGCGGATTACGCTGATGGGCTGTGTGCCAAAGGTTGCTGATCCCCGCGTTAAACAATTTCTTATAAATTAGTTTACATTAGTGGAATAATAATAAGAGGATTTCTTCACAATTTCATATTTATATTTTTATAAAAAGAAAACACACAAAATACTTATAGTTATAAATAGTTTAAAATAGGTATTATGGTTATATTTTATACAGGTAGGTACATTTGTTTTATAGACATAATATTTAATATTGTATGACCATAGGATGCTACCAACTCCCTCAGTAATCTGTTTTTCTCCAAAAGATTAAGTTAATTGCTATTATGTACATATCATACATCTTCTTTGACATCTAGCCTGGTAGCTTTCAGTAATAATTGATCCCTTGCCTCCCAAATGGCTTTATTTCTGTTGTTCTATTAAGTGTTTTTAATGTATTGTGATTACTACTAGTAGCTAATAGCTTAATCTATTAGTCTATTTTTTTAAGTTTTATGACTGAATACTGTCATAACTCTTAACTAAGACAGCAAAATGCTGATCAGATTGCAAGTTCTTCAGGGCAAGGACTGTCTTTTATGGCTTGTTTGTAAAATATCCAACATAATGGGGTCCCAATCTGGGCCTTTGAATGGTACCAATAAAAAAACCCAACAAACAATAATTAGAGCTGGTCAAATTCTTCCTTTTTTATCAATATTCAAGGTTTTTTATTATTTTTGTTTAAAATAAAAATTCAAAATATTTGAATAACAAAAGCAGCCAGATTTGTGCCCATCTTGTCCACCAATGTAAGGGAGTAAGGGTTTGTAAAGCATCCTGTTGGTCCCTTGCACACACTGCTATCTATATTAAGGGTAGTTACTTGTGTGGCATTGCAGACTCCTGCAGAACCACTACATCCTCCTCCCTCTGTGTACGTGAAGAAGAAGGTATGAGCATGGGGGAAAAAATGGATAAAGCCTGTGGTAGGCAGAACCAAATGCATCAGCCAACTCCCTCCCTAGAACAGTGGGGAACCAGGATGGAGATTGTGCCTCAGAGTCACAATCTTCTTCTTTGCTGCACTGCCCCTGGGGTAGCCACATGTTCCCCCTTACGCTGGTCAGAACATAAAATCACAATCTAGTTCATAGTGTCCCTGCCATTGCTAACTCTCACTCCAAAATGTCCCCTCCATCTTGGGAAAGTCAAGTTGCAAGGGGAAGATGCCCTAGATCAGTGGTTCTCAAAGCTGGTCTGCCGCTTGAATTGGAAGGTCAGCCAGCACAGCCCTCAGCCCACGCCGCTTCCCACAGCCTCCATTAGCCTGGAGCGGTGAACCCCGGCCAGTGGGAGCCATGTTCGGCCAAACCCGCGGACGTGGCAGATAAATAAACTGGCCCAGCCCGCCAGGGGCTTTCCCTGAACTAGCAGCCGACTGGCTTTGAGAACCACTGCCCTAGATGAAAACTCTGTAGCACAGTTAGACCTTCTATGCACCACAGATTCCTAACAATTCAACAACCCACTGCCTCTTCCATAATCTCTAGTTTCCCTACCGTTCAGAGGAGCATTTGTGGGGAACTCTGTGTGATTGAGTTTGTGGTGTTTCCTGGGCCAACTGTTTCCCTCCATTTGAGCAGGGCACATTCAGTTAGTTATTAGAGGATTTCCACTATCAGAGAGATTAATGAGACTCAGCTAGCAACCCTACATTTGCACTGCCTGGAGACTTCGATCACCTCGTACTTTCTCATGCCAGAATACAGCTGTTTTCTATGCCCATTTTGCCCTTTTCTAGCCTAGTACCCTGATTGCTCTCAATGTACTGTAACTGGGTTACAGTAATTTCTTTTTTCCATTGTTCTCAATTTTATTATTTGCATACAAGCCACAGTGTTGTTTATTCAGACATAGAGGGTATGGATTAAAAATATGAATTGTCATTCCCTTTGAATGATGTTAGAGCATTTATTAACAGAAAGAATACAACGGAAAATAAATCCAAACCCTCAGGGAACAGGGCTGTGTACACATTTTCACTATACAAGATGGAGTAGATAATTCATTGTTAAAAGTAGCAATATGGAACATTAATCCTGTCAAGTGCAGGAAAGCAATACTATATCTCAAAAAAGAGAGGCTGATATGGGACCTTTCTAAGGGAATGGGGAAAAAATAGAAAAGTAGGAAGTTGGTAGAGCAATAAAACAGTTTATGGGTTGGATTTTGCTTTCAGTTCCACTGATGAAAACTGGAGTAGCTCCACTGATCTCAGTGGAGTTGCTCTCTACCTATCTGAGAAGAGCATTTCCTTCACTTCCTGAAGTGTAGCAGTTCAGCTGCACAAAAACTGAGATCGCAACTTCTCTCAACTCCCAAAGGCATTAAAGCAAGATTTATATTGTCAACATGTCCTTTTGACCAGGAGGAAATAATCCTGGCAAACATCTGTGTTATATGTATTTAATCAACACTTCCATTTAGATAGGCCAAAATAGAAATCCCTAAGCCTCCACTGTTGCTTTTCCCCACAAAGGGGCTTGGAACATCTTGCAGCTTACTTTGTATGGGCTCATGGATAAGGGCCATTGATCCCTTCCCAGCTATGCTTGGGGCAGGAAACAGGGAGAATGCTATGGATCCAGCCAGTGTTCAGCTGGTGTACAGTCCCTTGGGTATGGTTGGTTGTTGGCATAGGTTAGAGTAGCCACCAAACTGCTCTAACCACAGCTGCAAGTGGGCAGAGAATCAGTAATCACCTGTACAATGGCTTCTCACTCCTACCCCACAGCAGAAATCTGAGCCAGGGTTAAAAAAAATAAAAATACATTAAATGTTTTCAAAATAACCTTTTGCTAGGCACTAGCTTTCACACTGAAAACAGCTTTGCAAAACTGACTTGGAGGCAAAATGGACTATTTAATAGCAGTAAGACACTCCAGAGTGCATTAGTTGGCTGGTGAGGCATTTCTTGGGTGCTTGATAATATTCAAGCTTCACTTTATGCCCCACAACACACCTGACCCATGCACCAATAGCATACTATTTTTGCAGCTTATGTCCATAAAAGAGCTAGGTGGGAAAAAAAAAAGAAAAAATCCACACGTTAACATTGATTTACAGCATGGGTAGGCAACTAAGGTCACCAGTCTGGGGGGCTCTGCATTTTAATTTATTTTTAAATTAAGCTTATTAAACATTTTAAAAACCTTATTTACTTTACATACAACAACAGTTTAGTTATATAATATAGACTTATAGAAAGAGACCTAAAAACGTTAAAATGTATTACTGGCACGCGAAACCTCAAATTAGAGTGAATAAATGAAGCCTCGGCACAACACTTCTGAAAGGTTGCCGACCCCTGATTTACAGTCTAAAGTGCATTTTGATTTGACCACATTTGGAACTACAGCAGGGTGAAGAATGAAAAATAAAATATTCTGAAAATATTTTATTTGAAACAATTATCAAAAAAGTATTGAGTACATTATTTGATGAATCATGTTTGTGAATTATTTGCAGATCTCTAGTAAGCAGTGCTATGCAAGGATTGTAGAGTGGCAATGCTTTCTTCTCAGTAAACAGTGAATAACTCTAAAAAGTTAGACCAAATCTTTTCAAGTTTCTCTGAGATCCCTCTTCTCTCAAACAATATCGATTCTTTAGTTGCCAAGTCAGCTAAGTCAAGCTTCTATCCTTGGAGGCAGTTTGCTCTTCCGTCTAAGCAATAATGAGTGTTTGGCTTCACGTACTGCTCTAGAAAAATCAAGCTGTCTGTGAGTTTGAGAGTTTTCAAGATGACTGGGTAGTTCCAAAACAGCCCAGGGAAGAAATTTTTAAGGAGGTGTCCATTATCACTGTTTAGAAACCTTTGATTAATTCCTAGCAGGTGTAAATTAAGATGTCACTCTCCTTTTCCTTCCCCTCCCTTCTTTTCCTTTCCTTCCCAATTCCTTTACTTTTTTGTTTGTATCTTTTTCCTGTTCTTCCCTTATTTCTTGGAAAAAATGAAAAACAAAAAACAAAAAAAACCAAACACTAGTGAATAACTTTGCCAGTTCACTTTTTTTAATAAAAAACTGTGTGTTGGGTTTTGATGGCTGATAAGTATTGTATTTGTTAATGGTATCATAGATCTAATACACTACAGTCCTTTTATTACATGTAAGAGATTAGTTTTATCCTCTTTCTTTCATTTCAGAATATTCTGCAACAGTAGATTTTATTAAAATTTATTCTGTGACAATTACTAGAACATACATATCAAGGCTACCATATCAGGTTTACGTTCCTGTTTTGTAGGTGCTAAGAAACAAAATGTATTTAATGTAAAATGCTTATCTGTATCACTTAACTCTATGCATGACATGTGCATTTAAATTTAACATCTGTTTTGGTATCTGCCAGAAAATACAAGCTGTTTAACTGGAAATCCTATGCAAAGGATCATAACTGAAAAAATACTATAATCAAATAAATAATGATAATATGGAATTTAAACTGTGCTGTAGATAGCAGATCAGAAGTATTATGAATTTAATGATAAATTAGTATTGCTTTTCTGTACATTTATGTGCGGTGTTTCATTCACATATTTAAGGGTTTAATGTGGCTATATGTATTCACTATCTACAGTAAATACTCAACAACCTTGGCATACTTGCAACATGTATTAAGAATAGATCATTTCTAAAGAAAAATCACATACACAAACAGTCTCCCACCCTTCTGCACTGGCCCTAGAAAGAGCATGGTTGCACAGGTGATGCTCCACAACACCTTAATGCAGGCTGATTAACTGGTACACATCAGCTTGTCCTGGTTCAGATCACTAATGCATTTATCCTTGCTGCTACCACCACCATTTTAATATTAGATTAAACTCCATTAAAACTAAAAATTTAAAAAACTGGGATTTTATTGCAACAGTTGTGCCATAATTTTCTTTGCTGCCTCCACCCCTGCAGAGGGAGGCACAGATATAAAAACTCTAATTGTGTTTACAGTACTTTTAAAACGTCAACATCCTTTATAAACATTAGCTAATTTATCTTCACACTAGCCTGTGATGTAGGCAATGATTTCTTCACCCTTTATATAAATACTGAGACATGGACAGATGGTGTTATTATTTGTCTAAGGCTAGGAGATGAGTCAGTGGTACCTATTGGGTTTCCGGGAAACAGGGCGGGCGAAGCCCGCCCCATGCTAACGGAACCCCCCCCCAGCCTAAGGGGAGGTACCACAGGGCCTCAGAAACCCACTAATTGCGGGGGACAACTAATAAAAGAACAGGGACAGGAGTGTGGTCAAACTGAGTCAGTGGTAGAACCAGAGTTAGAAGTTAGGACTTCTTGACTACCAGGTGTTACTCCTACCCCTAGAGCCTAGACCATGGCTTCTCTAAGTGTTGAGCTACTAAACAGATTTTGAAAGTAAACAATAAAGGGTAGATTCTTCAGTATATTGCAGCTGCTTCTGTGTATCACTCTGACAATGCAAAGCAGCTGTAAACTCAGTTTAAGCAGCTAGTTAAGACAAGCTTAATATAGCTGGTTTGCATCACTGGAGGGGTGTGAAGCAACCAGATTTCTCCTTTAAGACTACATATTAAGCTCTTTCAGCTATTCTTTATGCCTTTGAAATAGCAATATATTCATTTTGTGAAAACATTATACACACACACAAGCAATTTTGAAGGGCAAATGGAATAAATACAATTTATATTTTTAATTTTGAAAGGTATATTTTCAACCAGTTTGATTTTTTTTCTAGATTATGGAGTTTAGGTGAAAAGTTAAACTTTTTTTGATTGGGGGGAAAAAATCACATTAGTCATTCCTACACCAAAATATTTGCTTGTCATAACACTTGTCTGAAGAAGATTTGAAGTCCCCCAACATGCCGGTAGGTTATAAAGGACACTGAAGGTTACATAGCTGTCGTGTATCAAAACCTCACCTCCTGTTGATTAACAGCCCACTCCACCAGTTTTTGCTGAGATTTCGCACATTTTAAAAACAGAAGTCACACTGTTATCAAACTGTAATAAAAAATGAAAGCTACAGCAATGAAGTCTAAAATAATTACGGGTCTCAACAGCTTCCCACACAAGGAGAGATTTAAAAGACTGTGACTGTTAGCTTAGAAAAGAGACTATTAAGGAGGGATATGATAGAGGTGTATAAAATCATGAATGGCATGGAGAAACTGAATATGGAAGTGTTATTTATCCCTTCACATAACAGATGAATATGGGATAATCCAGTGAAATTACTAGGCAGCAGATTTAAAACAAACAAAAAGAAATAGTATCAGAGGGGTAGCTGTGTTAGTCTGGATCTGTAAAAGCAGCAAAGAATCCTGTGGCACCTTATAGACTAACAGACATTTTGGAGCATGAGCTTTCATGGGTGAAATACTTCTTCACACAATGCACAGTCAACCTGTGGAGCTTGTTGCCAGGTGTTGTTGTGATGGTCAAAAATATGACTTGGTTCATACAAGAATTCGATAAGTTCATGGAGGATAGGTCCATCAATGGCTATTAGCCAAAATGGTCAGGGATGCAACTCCATGCTCTGGGTGTCTCTAAACTTCCAACTGCCAGAAGTTGGGATTGGATGACAGGGGCTAGATCGCTAATTGCTCTGTTCTGTTCATTCCCTCTTAAGCATTTAGCACTGGCCACTAAAAGAAAACTGGGCTAGATTGGCCATTGGTCTGACCCGTATGGCCATTCTTATGTTCTTAAATATTACTCATGCAACCATCTTGCGATGATTATGAGTCTTGATAAATTATGAGCTTTCTATAGATGCCTTACATATTAACCCTTATGGATAAATACCCTGCAAGATGTGTGTTTCATGTAGTGAATTTGTCAGACATGAGACAAGAGTTGTTTGTGAAGAACAAGGGACCCTTTGCCAAGGATCCTCTGTGTCATGCCTGTGATATTTTGGAGATCAGATGATCTAATGGTCATTTCTGACCTTAAATTATATGAATCTATGAGTCCAGTAAAAGGAAGACTAAAGTGTCAGAGTTCAGGTCATCCTCTGTTGCCTCCTTCCTAGACATCTCTATTTGTATATTCTATTAAATGTATGTATTAATTTGTGGTGTATTAATGTATGTATTAAATTGCTCCTCCGGATGTATAAGGAACTCCTGATGACCATGGACAAGAAAAGTGTATGTAGTCCAAGGAAGTATGAAGGAGTTATTGATTAGTTTCATAAACTATTCTGTTGATGATCCGAAAGATAGAATAGAATTCAATTCACTTTACAGCATTAACAGGAGCAAAAAGCAATTATTATTTTATAACAGCACTTATGTCAGTAGATCAGTCTGAATACGAAAAAGGGTCTGTTAAGTAAGAGGAAGCTATTTTTACATAGCTACTTCTCAGAGTAAAACTGCACTTAAAGTATCAAAGTAATTAATGCCCAAACTACTAAGAAAGCTATTTGTCCAGACAAATAGTTGTTTCCACCATGTACTTGATAAGATTAGGATTTCGGTTTTTTGGGGTTTTTTTTTTTGGTCTCACAACCTGAGGAGGTTGTGAAGGCTAGGACTATAACAGCGTTTAAAAGAGAACTGGATAAATTCATGGTGGTTAAGTCCATAAATGGCTATTAGCCAGGATGGGTGAGGAATGGTGTCCCTAGCCTCTGTTGTCAGAGGATGGAGAGGGATGGCAGGAGAGAGATCACTTGATCATTGCCTGTTAGGTTCACTCCTTCTGGAGCACCTGGCATTGGCCACTGTCGGTAGACAGGATACTGGGCTAGATGGACCTTTGGTCTGACCGGTACGGCCGTTCTTATGTTCTTATGTCAATTCTCTAAAGTAACCATGCAAAGCAAGAGATGTTGCACATGATGATGTGCAGTTTCCATTTACAGCATATAGGCACCTCTTCATATGATTTTGGGCCAGCATCATCTAGGAATATAAATAACACTTCAGCAGGCATTTCCAGTTTCTATAGAACTTGGAAAAAGGAATTAAAAGGACTGTGCATGTACCAATGAATCTCCTGCTGCCTACAGGTCACAGCACTAATCCCCCACATCAGATTATGCTGCACTAATTATTCATCTGTCTAACCCTTACTTACTATTGGAAAGTAGTGCTACAGGCAGAAAAGACCATAAAATAGTCTATTCAGCTTAGCTAATAGATTAAATATTCATAAATGTTATTTCTAATGGCAGTTAAAGAACTATTTTGGGGAGAAGAAGTGCTGGTTAAAAAATATGCTGGGGGTTTAGCATGTAATTTCTAGTGCTCTCAAGGACTGTTATTTGAACCTTAGTTATGCTAACTGAGTTGTGCAACTATGCCGGGGATGAGTTTGCAAATAGTTGTGCTTGAGGCAGTGAGGAAAATCTGAAAGTGGGAAAGAAAGAAGACTGTGTTTCAGTGATCTTGTTGAGTGCAACCAGCACATCATGTTACAGGATACATTGGAGGTTGGGAAGAGGAGGGAGTGACACAAAAATCTGATAAATAAAATCAGTCTTTTTCCACTTGGTTGGTCGCTTTCCCCTTCTCCCTCACTTTAATCGGAACCACAAAAACTAAAGTACAAAGTAAAATGTGCTCCAGCTAACAAAGATGAGCAAATAGAAAAGGATGAAAAAAAATACACAAGAATATAATATAACAAGAACAGAGGAAAGTTTGGTCTCAAAAGGACAGCCTGACTCAAAAAATCATAGAATCTCTGGTTATACACCTTTCGTGAAACAAATTAATGTGGAGATAATTCAAATATATTATAACTGTTATGTTGACAGTGATGAATATTTAAGTAGTAATTGTAGACTAAAAATCAGTAGTTAATGGTCCATGTTTATAAGTTACCCTGCGGCAAAGTTGTTAATCATTACTGTAATGATGGGTTTGGTGCAAATTATTGCTACTGATGAGTCTAAATATTGCTGCAAATATACTTGGAATTTTAAAATTTAAGTCAGGTTTTTCACCTAGAAGAGAAGACATTATTAGCCGTAAATTATGATCACCATAAATTTATTATTAATGCTGAAATCCTACATTAGAAATTTGTTCAGCTTCCAAAAGATGTATTTAATGATTGTCAACTGTAAACTCAGTTGCTAATGGAAGTTACCAGAGCAATACATTACTCTCTTCTTTATTCATTAAGAGCTGCAAAAGATTATGCCTACCCTTTGGAGACCTTTACATTTGCCATTTAATAATAAAAGTTATTATGCCATAAATTGTATGTAGGCTTTTTACACCTGTTGACAAAGTATCAAATTTTGTCCTTGGAAATGAACACACAACTCTCACTATTGCCAGAGCTTTGCCTGGAGTGAAAATATTTTCCCAGGCAAATATGCACAGCAGTGTTTGTTGAGAATTTGGATGTGCTAAAGGCCCATGTATCTATATCAGAGAGGAAAAAAAACTACACATTTGAAATTGTCTCTCTGGTGCTGAATTTGGGGATTGGGAGTGAGAGAAACAGAAACACACAAAACAAGTCCAAGAAAAAAAAAGTTGTACCTCATCTTGTACAGTCTCCATATCTGTTCTGTTTCTTATTCATAAAATCCCTCTTTAAAATCCATTTTTATCAGGATTCCTCCTTTATGTGTTCTTCTCACCAATAATCCCATTGTATGACCCCTTTCCTGAATTGTCTTGTGTTTCATCCATTTTTTAGGCATTGGGTAAAAATTTTTAAAATGCCTAAATGACTTAAGAGCCCGAGTCCAATTTTCACAAGTGACTTAAGCACATAGGAGTCTAAGTCCCATTAACTTGCAGGCTCCTGAGTCATTTAGGCAGTTTGAAAATTTTACCCTTTGTCAGCTACCAGTGTAGCTATGCTGATGTAACTGCACTGGTGCATACCCCTAGTGTACACACACTGCACCAGTGTAAAGCACATTTCAAACTGGCTCAAGTCACAGGCATGGTCTACACTACAAACGTAGGTTTCAGAGGGGTAGCCGTGTTAGTCTGTATCAGCAAAAACAACGAGGAGTCTTTGGGGTGGCACAAAGGTGCCACAAAGACTACAAACTTAGGTTGACATAAGCCGTGTTAAGTCGATCTAATAATATATGTGTCTGCACTACTGAGTCCCTTCCACTGACCTAAGTGGCCTGTAAAGTCGACTTCTGTACTCCAAATCTGCGAGAGGTGTAGAGCTTGATTTGACATTCAGGGGTCAACACGGGGATAGTGAAGACAATGCATTGCATAATTCAAGTGAATTGGCCTCCAGGAGATGTCCCACAGTACTCCACTCTGACTGCTCTGGAGAGCAGTTTCAACTCCACTGCACATCAGCCAGGTAAACAGGAAACAGCCACTCCCCTATTAAAGCCCCGGGAACTTTTGAATTTTCATTTCCTGTTTGATCAGCATGGAGAGCTCTCCAGCACAGCTGATCATGGAGACTCAAGGCTGCAAATGCGCTCCAGCATGAAGTACCCAGGAGGTAGTGGAGCTTATTGCTGTGTGGGGAGAAGAGCCTTTGCAGGCACAGCTCTGATCCAGCAGAAAAAACAATGACATCTGTGCCAAAATTGTGCAGGGTATGGGGGGAGGAGGACTACACCCTGGACACACAGCAGTGCTGCGTGAAAATAAAGGAGCTTTGGCAAGAATACCAGAAGATAAGGGAGGTGAACAGTCATTCTGGTTCTGCCCCACAGACATGCCACTTTTATGAAGAGCTGCATATGATTCTCAGTGGTGACACCACCACTACCCCAAAATGCTCCATGGAGACCTCCCAAGAGCCCCGGGCAACCTCAAGAAGGTGTCTGGGAAGGGCTGCCTTATTTCCATGGTAGGACACTTTCCCGTACCACTCCAGTATTAACCCTGTTGGCATCATTGCAGCACACAGCATTTCAGCATAAGGACCAGGTCTGTATGCAGACGCTTGCAGCATCTGCTCCCTTGATGCCTCGGTTACCCTCAGGAAAGTGATATCGCATAGTGGAAATGGGGTACATTTTCAGTGCTAGCCCTTAAATTGCAAACAGTTCAACAAGTAATCTGCCTCCTGTTTGGTGAAATCTGGGTCACACAAACATGCTTTCTCAAAAGTGCCATGGTTGTGATTGGAAGGGATCACAATGTATTGTAAGCAGCATTGAAAAAAAGGAGGGGGTGGGAATGGGTTCCTGTTTGTCTCCCCCAACCTGGTGCCCCTTTTGTAAAAAACAAACTATTTGGGGGGCTTTACACTGGTGTCTGTCCTCAAGCACCATCCAGGTTGCTAGGGGAAAGGGTCTTAAATTCCAACCAGTGATCCCAAGGATATCTTCACAAAAGCAGCAGCAGAAGACTTCTTCCCCATGTCTCATGGTCTTACTCACCATGGCTGGAGCAGCAAACCAATTATTTCCATAGCCAGCAGTTGTGATTATGTTGTGGCTTGCAGTGAAGTGTATTGAGGGGTGTTTTTTAATTAAAAAAAAAATCTTGCACCAGAAACAATGTATGCAATGTCAATGTGACCCTTGTGCTTTGCATTCCTTGCAGCTGAAACCTGCTCTATCAGCACATCCTCCACATTGGGACAGAGACTTTCCCAGATTAGAAGGTGGAAAAAAGAAGACTTGGGAGGACATGTTCAACAAGTTACTTTTGGAAGCACGCGTTGACAAGATGGAGCTCAGAACATGGAGAATTACACTGTCTGAGAACCTGGACATGGACAGGGAGGACAGGAGAGCATGCAGGGAACAAGAGTGTGCCATGCAGGAAGAGATGCTGTGGATTATGAAGGAGCAATCAGACACATTGAGGCGTCTAGTGGAGGTTCAAGAAAGGCAGCTGGATGCTAGAGTCCCTCTGCAGTCTATGCTGAACATGCTGCCATCGTCACCAAGTTCCACATCCTTCTCCCCAAAATGTCCTATGAGGCAGACGGCAGGAGGGGGAAAGTTCTGTATCCCTTGCACGCAACACCAGGGGAGGATACAAGGACCAGAAGGCGCCCATTCCCACACCTTTGATTGTTATTGCAGTGCATCTGTAAGCAAGCTTTCCTTATTTCCCCCCCACAGTGTTATCAGCCCTTTTGCTCCACATTATCTTACTTTTCTTTATTGTCTTTGTGTGTTTGTGAGCATAATAAAACTTAACGGATTGAGGAGAAAAGGCTCCTTATTCACAGTGGTTGGTGGGGGTGGAGTTTACAGGGGAGAATATGCAATGAAGGGGACAGTTTGGTAAAGAACAACATAGATCAGGGTCACATTACTCTGGCTCATTGCTGAAACTGGTTTACAAAGCCTCACGGAGACAAAGAGCCCTTCAACGTGCTCTTTTTATTGCCTGGTGTTCGCCTACTCAAAATTGGCTGGCAGGCAATCTGCCTCAACCCCCCACCCCGGCAGAAACTTTTCTCCTTTTGTTTCACAGATATTTTGGAGCATTCAGCAAGCAGTAATAACAATGGGGATATTGCTTTCACTGAGGTCTAACCTAGTAAGCAAACAGCACCAGAGACTTTTTAAATGTTGAAAGGCACATTCCAGTGCCATTCTGCACTTGCTCAGCCTATGGTTGAACTGGTCCTCACTGTTCTCTAGGCTGCCTGCATATGGCTTCATGAGCCCTGGGAGCAAGGAGTAAACTGGGTCTCCCAGAATCATGATTGGCATTTCAACATCACCAATGGTTATTTTGCAGTCTGAAAAGGAAGTCCCTGGCTTGCAGCTTTCTGAACAGACCTGTGTTCCAAAAGATGTGCCTGTCATGCAGCTTTCCTGACCATCCCACGTTGATGTCGGTGAAACAGCCCCTGTGATCCACCAGCACTTGCCACACTATTGAGAAGTACCCCTTTTGGTTTATGTACTCCTTGGCAAGGGGGTCTGGTACCAAGATAGGGATGTGTGTTCCATGTATCACTCCACCGCAGTTAGGGAACCCCATCACAGCAGAACCATGCACTATGTCCTACATGTTACCCAGAGTCACTACCCTTTTTAGCAGAAGTCTGTTGATGGTCCGGCAAACTTGGATCACAACGGATCCTACAGTAGATTGACCCATTCCAAATTAATGCCTCATTGACCAGTAGCAGTCTTGCTTAAATCGGAGGTTCGATGTTGACTTACATGAAATCGACTTAACTTTGTAGTGTAGACATGGCCACAGTTTACATAGGGACAGCACATTTATGCTAGGAGATTGCACCAGTGCAGGTAAAGTGCTGACTAGACCTTCCCTGGCATCCACTTATAGATAACCTCTTAAACTATAAGATCTTTTTTAGCAGATAACATGTCTTTTTCTATGTTTCCAGTTCTGTGGTTGTATCCTTTATTGCAGTGGCTTTCAGCCTTTCCAGACTACTGAACCCCCTTCAGGAGTCTGATTTGTCTTGTGTACCCCCAAGTTTCACCTCACTTAAAAACTACGTGCTTACAAAATCAGACAAAAAAAATACAAAAGTGTCACAGCCACTGAAAAATTGCTTACTTTCTCTTTTTTTACCACATAATTATAAAATAAATCAATTGGAACATAAATATTGTACTTACATTTCAGTGTACAGTACATAGAGCAGCATAAACAAGTCATTGTCTGTACGACATTTTAGTTTGTACTGACTTCCCTAGTGCTTTTTATGTAGCCTGTTTTAAAACGAGGCAGATATCTAGATGAGTTGATATAACCTCTGGAAGACTTCTAACTACCCTGAGGGGCACATGTACCCCGGTCTGCGAACTTTCTGTTGCATGTGTGTAACCCTCTGGAAGCCACTGAGTTTTGATCACTTTTTAAGTGACCCATGGATCTTTATTTAGTTATTTATTTATTTATTTAAACCTAAGACAAAAACTCATTAACTTGAGCTAAGGTTGCTCAAATGTACAGCAAGAGAATTATATCCAACAAAATTCTAATCTCCAAGCATTAGTCTGCTATTATCATGACATTCCATTACACCAACATACTAATGCCCTCTCGCTAACACATTCACTTACATTCAACAGTCCTTTCACTCTCTATCCACTAATCAAATAACTGAAAATTGCACTGCAACACACAACCATAATGCCAATCTGTGAATCAGTTGTTGTGTCTAGAGCAGGGGTCGACAACCTTTCAGAAGTGGTGTGCCGAGTCTTCATTTAGTCACTCTAATTTAAGGTTTTGCATGCCAGTAATACATTTAAATGTTTTTAGAAGGTCTCTTTCTAAAAGTCTATAATTTATAACTAAACTATTGTTGTATGTAAAGTAAAAAAGGTTTTTAAAATGTTTAAGAAGCTTCATTTAAAATTAAATTAAAATGCAGAGCACCCCGGAACGGTGGCCAGGACCCGGGCAGTGTGAGTGCCACTGAAAATCAGCTCACGTGCCGTCTTTGGCACCCGTGCCATAGGTTGCTTACCCCTGGTCTTGAGCAAGATCAAGCCCCTACATTATGTATACTTGCTGACACATATGTTGCTGAAATGTAAATATTGTTAGATTTTCTGCTGCGTCTACCCAAATTGAGGTAATGCTGGATTAGATCTAAACCACAATACAGAGTAATTTAAAATACCATTTAGGAGGAACAAGCTGATTAGAAAAGAGACAACTTTTGTTTAGACACACATTTCTTGATAACCAGCAGTGATAGAAAACAGTGCAGGTCAAGCACCTCACAGCTTAATGAGGTTTGGTGTGTATATGTACATATTATGTTTGCTTCAGTGTGGCAGTAGTTTTTAAGGCTGTTGTGTCAGCTCTAACTCCTAAACCAAGACACATTTTGGGGGGCACATTTTAAATGGCTTGGACTGCTAAAGCAGACACTTGCATTCACAGTGGCAGGTGGAAATAACATTTGTGTCTCTAAGCATTCTCTAAGAGGAGCATTGCTGCACCCAGCAAAAGTTATGCCTGCCACTGCGAGAGAGTGGTTGTAAAAAAGCATCCTCCAAAGAACTTTTCACACATTGCATCTGAGTTCAAGGGGATAATACGATGCAGTGTCAGAAGTTGTACCCATAGCAGTCTGTAGAGGATGAGTAGCCCACACTCCAGCTTTACCTCATTACCTCATTAACCATCCCATGCAATAAAGGGCTGGATGAAAACACACATACATATCCCCCCCTCCCCCATGAAGGATTTAGTGGAGTTTCTGTAGGACAACAAGTTGCTCATAAATGTGTTTATCAATATCCAACACAGAATGAGGGGGAACGAGCAGGAGTCAGCACAGGGAGGTTATAAAGTCCAACTATATCCTGAATACAAAGGCCGGATTCCTCAAAACCTTGCAATTTAATTAGTCACTAATTCCTGGGTAAAGTGAACATAAAATGCAACATCTGGTGTAAAAATTCAGTCTAGAATCAGTGTGAAAAATCATGATTTTGTAGAGTTTTACATCCACTGTACCCTCATTTCACACAGGTGGAGGTGGGGCCATCTGTGTTGCAGGGCAAAGGGCTTTATGCATGTACTTGATGAGGTGGATTTCATTCCCATCATGCTACTGTGTGAGGAGTAACAAGGAGAGCTGGAGAGTCAGCTACATAGGAGCCATGATGATGAATCACAACCTTTTTGGGGCTCTGGTTTGGGGGGCAGGGGTGCCGGTGGGTTGGGTGGGGGGCTTGTGCTCCTCCTGCAGGAGAGATAGAGTGGAGGAGGAGGAAGGGAGGGTCCTGTGTGGTTTACTCATGGGGAAATTCTGCACAGCTGCGTGCATATAATTAATTAGATGTACATAGTTTTAATTTTTTGCACAGAAAAAAAGCTTTTGCTGGAAAGTTGCTGCAGTTCCACCTTTTGCCCATCAGATGAAACTGTGGCACTAGAACGGAGCTGCCTCCCCCCACCAGCCCCATCAGAAAATAACTTTGGCTGGAAGGTTGCTGCACTTCTGCTTTTTGCCCATCGAAGAGCGCTGTGGTGATAGAACAGAGCAGAAGCTCCTGGCCAGCTAGGGAAGAGAAAAAGGCGTCAGTGCCTTCTTCACAGCACCTGTCGGGCCAGGTCAGGAGACAGGGCCTATGGGGAGACAGACAATGTGGGACCACTGTGGGATAGGGGTCAGACAGGGGCTCATAAGAACTAGTGGTGGAGGACAGACTGGGGCAGGGCTGAATGGGAGTGGAGAGGCAGGGCCATGGGGAAGGGAGGTGAAGGGACACATGGGGATGGTGGAGGGCATGGAGAACCACATAGGGACAGGAGGGTGGCTGAGTGGGGGCACAGAAACTCAGGGGGACAGGAGGGTGTCTGATTGGGGGCACAGAGACACGCAGGGATGGTGGAAGGGGTACAGGGCCACATGGGGACAGGGTGTGAAAGGACACATGAGCTGCAGAGACACATGGGGACAGGGACACATGTGCCTGACTGAATGGGAATCATGGTCAGATGCTACAAAGAAAACCAAAGAAATAGGGGAAAAGCCCCTTAAATATTATATATATAATTATATACTGTAGTTAAATTAAATCCTACACTCTGTAGTGAATTGAGTGGATTGGTGCTCTCCTCTAAGTAAGAGAGCTTCACAATTTTATTATTACAAATACTACATTAAAAAAAAGTTCAGATGTATCCATTTGGAACAAAAACCAGAAGCAGAGTTGTGCTTGCCACTTGCTATAGCTTGACTATGATATTTAGCAAAGGCTGTATTTAAACTGGAGGATACTATATGATTGTGCTAGTATAATGCATAGGAAACTGAATATTTGAGGGATATGTTTCCAAAGTGGTTCATGGGAATTACATGCAAAAATCCTTTATTTAGTTAACAAGATTAGTGTGGAGGACTCCTGCACAGTGCTTAAATAATAGATCCATTAAAAGTTACCAGATTACCGTTACAAAACTGCACAACATGAATGTAAAGTAGGCAAATTCACCAGTTGCAGAGCTGTTAACTCATAATTTACAAATTCATAAATATTTATGAAGTTGGGTGATAGTCATTTCTAGGTGACATAATTGCCATTTAACACTTCCCCCACTTTTAAATATAAAATGCATGTGATAGTCAAAATGGACAGGTATTTACTTACCCAGTACAGTCTTTTAATTGCAAGGGTCATATTTTCTAGTTAAATATCTGTCTGCCTGCATTTCAAAAGCACCCATCATCATAGCATCTAAAAGTCTAGCTGGTAAAGAAAAATAGCCTTGTGCCTCTATTTTTGTCTGTGCCTCTGTCAGTCATTTAAAATAGCTATATGTGTCAGAGATTTAGTGATTTTAATTATACAGGATGTGATAGTACATATATGTTGCACTCTTCCAAATGATGATAATAAATTTTAAACAAAATTGTGCACTCTAGATCTTTATGGAAATAAATCTCTGTGTAGATATGATTATAAAATGAATTACCTAGAGCCATAGGTGTGTCCATGTTCCTTTACAAACCAATAAAAAGGTAGATCCTGGCCCTACAATTTAAGGGCCATTTTTTTTCTTCTATTGCACCCAAGGAACTCCCTATGACTTCATTGGGACTGTGCTAACCAGAATTAGGAGCAGCATTATACTTAAGGCAGTAAGGGATAATATTGAACAAAAATTGTAGGTGAGAGCTATGGGAGAATGAGGGTTCTACAAGTGAAAGATCTAAAGATATGTTCAGTGGCTGCTGATTCCCCAAATAAATGCAATGATACCATAGCTTTCTGTATCATGCCAATTGACCATTTTCTGCAGTGGTCACAGTGAAGGATTGGATGCATGATGGGGACGTGGGCAGAAAGACTTCTACCACTTTTTCCTTCTTCCAGCACTCTACCTGCTTCTGAATGAAAAAATGACACAGGAAAGGGTAAGGTGGGAAACAGTTTTATGACTGTGTGACCCCTTTAGTCTTTTCTCCCAGTCATGAATCCTTTCCTGTTTCTCTTTTCCTCAGTTCTGTTGTTATTCTCCTATCTCTCAATGCTTTCTTTCTCCACTTGCACTCCTTCACTCAGACATATCACCAATTCACCCCATTCCCCCAACTCAGAAACCCTTACTCCCAGGGGCGGCTCTAGGTATTTTGCCGCCCCAAGAACAGCAGGCAGGCTGCCTTCAGTGGCTTGTCTGTGGGAGGTCCCCGGTCCCATGGATTCGGCAGCACGCCTGCGGGAGGTCCGCCTAAGCTGCGGGACAAGTGGACCCTCCGCAGGCAAGCCGCCGAAGGCAACCTGCCTGCCGCCCTCACGGCGACCAGCAGAGCGCCCCCTGTGGCTTGCCGCCCCAGGCATGTGCTTGGCGTGCTGGTGCCTGGAGCCGCCCCTGCTTACTCCCCTACGGTTCTGTACCTGGAGAACCAAGAGCTGAGGCAGCAGGGAGCATGTGCAGGAAGATGAGTCTCATAACCTGATTCTGTAGGTTCTATAGACTAATAAAAGGTCTAAATTCCCTGCTCCACACCTTTTCCTTTTGTTACCTGTAGCCCATGTGCTGCAAGGACTGCTGAACTTCCTAAGGAGCTCTCATAACCTAGACCAACTGTGAGCTTGCTCATAGTGACTGTGGTCTGAACTGGTCTCCAGCTGACCCTGGATACAGGTGGGCTGCATGTATGGCAGACAGCAAGTGGAGAGACATCATAGTCCCTGTACTTCAGTTGTGCCAAGAGCAGCTCTGTCACTGAAGGATCCAACCTTGTGAAAGGTAAGGCCAGAGGGAAGAGTAAAGATCGCATGGGCAAACTTAGGCTACATCTACACTACAAAGTCAAGGTGATGTAAGTTATGTCAACATCCAGCCACTGCTATAATTAAAGCACTGTTGCATGTCCACACTACGCTCCTGGTGTCGGTGGAGCACATCCACAATAGCAGCTCTTGCATCGACACAGAGATCAGTGCACTGTGGGTAATTATGCCACTGTGCAACTGGCCGCAAGGTGTTTTGGGAAGGGTTTGCAATGCCTCGTGAGGCCAGGTTCAGTGCCACATGATGCAGGTTTCTCAATCCCATCATTCTATGGACATCCTATGAGGTTTCCAGTGGCTTTTCAACTGCCCTTGTAACCTGCAAGCCAGCCATCTCTGCCAGAAAGCATGGATCCTGCACTGCTCTTCAGTCTTGTGCTGTGTGTTTGAACACAAGGCTATCAGAGGAGCTCAATAGGAGGAGCTATTCAGTTGAGGGAGGCCTTAAAGGAGCATTTTAACACTGAGCCACTGTAACGTGTGTTGCTATAGTGTGCTGAGCCTGGCACTGTTTGTTTGCAACGTGTTATGAACCTTGTAATGATTGCTGTGTGTGTCTGACTGTAACAATGCACATGTACCTATTACTATTGTCTTGAGTGTTAGCAGCAGCCACCATGTGATGGAGAATTATAAAGATAAAAATATACTTATGGAAACAGAATTTATCTGACACCCATGCAAACATAGCTATGTCATAATGAGGTAAACTTCATATGTGCAGGGAAAAGTATCTTTAAAGGGAATGGAACAGGGAATTCTCCAGCACATACACCAAGGAGACTCTCAGAGCTGGTGTCTGTGTGGCTGTCATTGTGTTTAATCTCCCACAGGATAGAATGCCTTTGGTACTGCTGAGGTACTGGAAGATACATAGAATTGGGCTGGGGAGTGTAGGAAGGTCCTTGTGATTCTCTCCCCCTGCCTTCCTACAGTGATTTCTCCCCACAGACCCAGCCACAGTCCCACAGCCTCCTCTCCCCTCAGAGCCAGGAGATCCACCACTTCCCATGTACTCCAGGCAGCAGCATGTTTGCTGCATGGAGCCAGCATGCTCAGCTGGGCAGTAGCTATGTGAGTTCTGCAGGAGCAACCTCAAAGCTTCCTGGGGCTTTGAAAGGGGAGAGGCATATTCCTGTGTACTGGTTTATGGGCAGTGGAGTTCAAAACGGTGTCCAGAGCAGTCACGGTGGGCATTGTGGGACACCTTCTTGAGGCCACTTAGGGCGACATAAGCAATACAGTGTCTACGCTGACACTGTGTCGCTCTCATTACATCACCCAAAGCATTATGTCTCTTGTCAAGGTGGTTTTATTATGTCAGCATACAGGAGAGTTGAAGAGGCAGGAAGAGCATTGCAGTATGTACACCTCCATAGTTAAGTTGACAGAAGGCAGCTTATGTCGACCTAACTATGTAGTAGACAAGCTCTTAGTTATGACATTTGCCTGACTTTGAGCTCTATCCTTTGCAATCTTAACATTATTTTAATATATGCCAGGCTTTGGGGGCAGAGGGGATTTGTTTGTCTGTAATACTATTACGTGTGTGTGTTGCAATGACAAAGGCACATAAGTGGCAAACAATTATAAAGAGAATTTAAGCCTCTCATTATATTATGTTGCTGGGATTGAATATTGCCATTTTTATGTTTAAGACCCATGTCTTGTAATTTTGAAGTGAAACAGTCCTCGAAATGGAAAAAGTACAAACCCTGGCAGACAGACAGTAATATTTTCTTTAGGATTGGTAGACTGTTGTATTGGCAGGAGTCAAGCAAAAGAGAGGACATTGTGACTCACTGAAACAACTACCAGAATACAGAGGGCATATGTGATGGAAATATAGGTTTTTATAGCCTGCTTTATATAAAATAACATTATATTCACATCTAGAAGAACTTCAAAATGTAAGTGAAGAGGGAAGAATCTACATATCTGCAAATAGGATATGCTTTTATGTATGTGTCAAAAGCTCAGTTTCATCTCAGCTGACAATTCGTACTGCTACATTCTGTAATGAAATTGCAAAGATAAATAAAGACTATTGTACAAATATTGCCTTTTTGTGAAGACTAGCAATACCTGAATTTCTTATAGCCTGCATGGAAAATTACTTTTTTACAAAGTACTATACTTAAAAACAGACTGGGCTTCTTTCCATAGTGCCTGTAGTGCTGAAATTGTACTAGAAGGCACAGCTTGAAGTTGAACTTTGGGTTGATTCCATCATACATAAATTGCTTTGAAAAAAGAAAACTATAGGTTACTGCAGGGAAAACCAAAACAAAACCTTGTATTAGTATCTTTTTTTTTTAAACTTGCGTTACTGCTTTGCAAATATAGCTATGAAATGGAGGATCTAGTTCCTTTCTCACTTACATACTGTAACTGTTCACTTCAGAAAAGTTATGCCTGATTTACATCAGGAAGCTAAAAGAATCAAGCCCAGAATCTCAAATTATATTTTGCTGAAGCAAATGAAATGTTGAGTGGTATGCGCTGCATGCAGCACATCTGCCGTGTTTACTTGTTAAGGACAAGTACTCTCTGTACTGCAGTTCAGAATAAGCTTAGCTGCTAAAACATTAACATGCAAATGAAATATTATGTGCCTATCTGTCTGCCTGATCACTGGCTGGGTATCTTTAGATTATGTTAGAATTTGGTTTTAGTGATCACCACTTAGCTATTCTGAAGCTATTCCATGCACAAATCCAGATGACATAGATGCAGCCTTTGATCCCGAAACCCGTGTAGACATTCCTATGTTGAAAGAAGTCCATTCTGCTGTAAAGAAACAGTGACGCAGGCGTGCTGCTGGACTCAGCATAATGCCCAAACTTCTCATTTGCGACTCAGTGGGACCAGATGAAGCCATTTATGGATGAATCATAACAATTTAAAAATAGCTTGTTTCTCATTTGGATTATTAACCAATGGAACAGCTCAGCATTTTATGTGCAATAGTTGCTACTTGAGCTGTGTTGTTTACTTGTGATCGGTCAGATAAGTATTGCTTTTTCCCCATGATTGCACAAGTGCACACTTTTAGTGTGAATCCTTGCATATATGCACAGGGGCGGCTCTAGGAATTTTGCCGCCCCAAGCAGGGCAGGCAGGCTGCCTTCCGCGGCTTGCGGGAGGTCCTCCGAAGCCACGGGACCAGTGGACCCTCCGCAGGCAAGCCGCGGAGGACAGCCTGCCTGCTGCCCTTGCGGCGCCGGCAGAGTGCCCCCCGCAGCTTGCCGCCCCAAGCATGCGCTTGGCGTGCTGGGGCCTGGAGCCGCCCCTGTATATGCATTTAATGCTTGTATGTCCTGTTTCCCAGATTTGTCTACCTGTGAACTTGACTGCAAATACAAAGTGAACACAGCAGGGTCTAAAAATAGCCAAAGTGAACTAATTTAGCAATTCAAGTGAATGTTAATAGACAAGTCATTTTAATCAGTTTCCACAATTCTAACTGTAACTTTTAGGTGCATCGGATTGTACTTACTATTTAGTAAATATATGGAATCTGATTTCCATTTGTGGGGCAGTGAGGAGAAGGTTAATCACAAAACTCAATAAGTGACTGTGCACAACAAGCATTGATGCAAAATGTCATTGCACTCTCTACTATCATCAAGAGCCTCATTTAGCAATGGAGGGAAGATGTTTCTGTCACCCTGATCTAAGCTGCAGTTGAAAGAAGAAAGGTCAATTTCAATTACATCTTATGGTAATATCATTTAACAACAAGCTGGAAGTCAGCCCAGTCCAGGTGTTTTGGCATTAGAGCCCTTTGCCTTCTGATGTGAGATTCAGACAAACACTTCAAACCCTTGTTTCTGGAACTGGCAGATTTTTGATGTGACATGTAAGGGACACATTCACTCTGGCACAGGAAGATCCAGCAATTCCACATTCCTATAATCACCCACGTTTTGCATATTTCCAAGTACATTTGCAATATATGTATATTCTTAATAATGTTGCCCCTTTTTGACCCCAAAAGCTACTTAATGTTCAGGGCCCTGGGTATGTTCCAGTTGGAAGTAGAAATTGATGGAGTCTGGTATTTTCTTTGATAGAATCTTTTTTTATTTACAAGGATATAAATAAATCCTTTATCCTTTGTGGGGGAGTTGCGTTGTATGTAAGAGAGCAGTATGACTGCTCAGAGCTCCAGTATGAAACTGCAGAAAAACCTGAGAGTCTCTGGATTAAATTTAGAAGTATGAACAACAAGGGTAATGTCGTGGTGGGAGTCTGCTACAGACCACCAGACCAGGGGGATGAGGTGGACGAGGCTTTCTTCCAGCAACTAACAGAAGTTGCTAGATCACAGGCCCTGGTTCTCATGGGTGACTTTAATCACCCCGATATCTGCTGGGAGAGCAATACAGCAGTGCACAGACAATCCAGGAAGTTTCTGGAAAGTGTAGGGGACAATTTCCTGGTGCAAGTGCTGGAGGAAACAACTAGGGGAAAAGCTCTTCTTGACCTGCTGCTCACAAACAGAGAAGAAATAGTAGAGGAAGCAATAGTGGATGGGAACCTGGGAGGCAGTGACCATGAGATGGTCGAGTTCAGGATCCTGACACAAGGAAGAAAGGAGAGCAGTAGAACAGAGACCCTGGACTTCAGAAAAGCAGACTTCGACTCCCTCAGGGAACTGATGGGCAAGGTCCCCTGGGAGAATAACATGACGGGGAAAGGAGTCCAGGAGAGCTGGCTGTATTTTAAAGAATCCTTATTAAGGATGCAGGAACAAACCATCCCGATGTGTAGGAAGAAAAGTAAATATGGCAGGTGACCAGCTTGGCTTAACAGTGAAATCCTTGCTCGTCTTAAACACAAAAAAACAGCTTACAAGAAGTGGAAGATTGGACAAATAACCAGGGAGGAGTATAAAAGTATTGTTCGGGCATGCAGGAGTGAAATTAGGAAGGCCAAATCACACTTGGAGTTGCAGCTAGCCGGAGATGTTAGGAGTAACAAGAAGGGTTTTTTCAGGTATGTTAGCAACAAGAAGAAAGTCAAGGAAAGTGTGGGCCCCTTGCTGAATGAGGGAGGGAACCTAGTGACAGAGGATGTGGAGAAAGCTAGTGTACTCAATGCTTTTTTTGCCTCTGTCTTCACAGACAAGGTCAGCTCCCAGACAGCTGCAATCTGCAGCACGATATGGGGAGGAGGTGACCAGCTCTCTGTGGAGAAAGAAGTAGTTCGGGACTATTTAGAAAAGCTGGATGAGCACAAGTCCATGGGGCCGGATGCACTGCATCTGAGGGTGCTAAAGGAGTTGGCCGATGAGATTGCAGAGCCATTGGCCATGATCTTTGAAAAATCATGGCGATCGGGGGAGGTCCCGGATAACTGGAAAAAAGCTAATGTAGTGCCCATCTTTAAAAAAGGGAAGAAAGAAGATCCAGGGAACTACAGGCCAGTCAGTCTCACCTCAGTCCCTGGAAAAATCATGGAACAGGTCCTCAAGGAATCAATTCTGAACCACTTAAAGGAGGGGAAAGTGATCAGGAACAGTCAGCATGGGCAAGTCATGCCTGATTAACCTAATTGCCTTCTATGATGAGATAACTGGCTCTGTGGATGAGGGGAAAGCAGTGGATGTGCTATTTCTGGACTTTAGCAAAGCTTTTGATACAGTCTCCCACAGTATTCTTGCCAGCAAGTTAAAGTAGTATGGGCTGGATGAATGGACGGTAAGGTGGATAGAAAACTGGCTAGATGGTCGGGCTCAACGGGTAGTGATCAATGGTTCCATGTCTAGTTGGCAGCCGGTATCAAGTGGAGTGCCCCAAGGGTCGGTGCTGGGGCCGGTTTTGTTCAATATCTTCATTAATGATCTGGAGGATGGTGTGGACTGCACCCTTAGCAAGTTTGCAGATGACACTAAACTGGGAGGAGTGGTTGATATGCTGGAGGGTAGGGATAGGATACAGAGGGACCTAGACAAATTAGAGGATTGGGCCAAAAGAAATATGATGAGGTTCAACAAGGACAAGTGCAGAGTCCTGCACTTAGGACGGAAGAATCCCATGCACTGCTATAGACTAGGGACTGAATGGCTGGGCAGCAGTTCTGCAGAAAAGGACCTAGGGGTTACGGTGGACAAAAAGCTGAATATGAGTCAGCAGTGTGCCCTTGTTGCCAAGAAGGCTAATGGCATTTTGGGTTGTATAAGTAGGGGCATTTCCAGCAGATCGAGGGATGTGATCATTCCCCTCTATTCAGCATTGGTGAGGCCTCATTTGGAGTACTGTGTCCAGTTTTGGGCCCCACACTACAAGAAGGATGTGGATAAATTGGAGAGAGTCCAGCGGAGGGCAACAAAAATGATTAGGGGGCTGGATCACATGACTTATGAGGAGAGGCTGAGGGAACTGGGATTGTTTAGCCTGAAGAAGAGAAGAATGAGGGGGGATTTGATAGCTGCTTTCAACTACCTGAAAGGGGGTTCCAAAGAGGATGGATCTAGACTGTTCTCAGTGGTAGAAGATGACAGAACAAGGAGTAATGGTCTCATGTTGCAGAGGGGGAGGTTTAGGTTGGATATTAGGAAAAACTTTTTCACTAGGAGGGTGGTGAAGAACTGGAATGGGTTACCTAGGGAGGTGGTGGAATCTCCTTCCTTAGAGGTTTTTAAGGTCAGGCTTGACAAAGCCCTGGCTGGGATGATTTAGTTGGGTTTGGTCCTGCTTTGAGCAGGGGGTTGGACTAGATGACCTCCTGAGGTCCCTTCCAACCCTCAGATTCTATGAATGTATTTATCTCATTGAAAGGTCATAGAGTCTCATCCCCTGCCTTTGCAGCAGGAAGGAGTACTGACCCAAATAGAATTTTGCCCCAGATCTCCCCTCAAGGGCTGAACTCACAATCCTGAGTTTAGCAGGCCAATGCTCAAACTACTGAGCTATCCCCCCTGTCCCTGAGCTATCCCGCCCGTGTCTCTGAACTCAGAAGGAACCAAGAACAAATGGAGCACTTTTTGAGATTACAGCTCCCAAACCTCTCCAGCCAAAAGCAGACTCAAAAGCTCTCTTTCTAGCTTTTTCCAATGTCACAGTGTGCTCAACTGCTCACAGCCTCCTGCTTGGCTTTCTTTCCTCTCTGGCCATGGCTACACTTGCAAATTTGCAGCGCTGCAGCATGGTGTGAAAACACACCCTCTCCAGCGCTGCAAATTACGGCGCTGCAAAGCGCCAGTGTGGTCAAAGCCCCAGCACTGGGAGCACGGCTCCCAGCGCTGTACGTTATTCCCCACAGGGAGGTGGAGTACGGACAGTGCTGGGAGAGCTCTCTCCCAGCGCTGGTGATTTGACTACTCTTAGCGCTTCAAAGCGCTGCGGCAGCGCTTTGAAGTGCAAGTGTAGCCATAGCCTAAGTCTTTCTCTGTTCTAGTCTGTTCTCAGTTTCTGTGTGATCTCTGTTACACTCCACATGCCATTCCCCTACCCAAACACAATATTCAGACAATAGCCTCTGAGCGAGTTCATACACACCTTTTGTCTTAAGTGAGGGGGTGGTGGCTAGTCTTTCAGTTATGTTAATTGAAGGATCAGTTCACACCTATCAACCTCAATGGAATTTGAATTTGACCCATTAACAAGGTTTCATCCAGGTCATAATAAGAACAACAGCATGCAGTCTTCCCCACTGAGCTCTGCTAAATAACTTCTAGCCATCCATATTTTGGTGTTCAAGTCCTATACTAGTTGATGTTTTGTATCAAACTTCACATTATGTAGTGGTTCTGTGATACAGTCAAATGTCCACAATGGGCTGGGGCAAAGTCCACCCAATTATTTTCCTCTTGTGATTTGAACCAGGGTCTGTGTGTTAACCAGCCGTGTCACCTAATTTCCAGAAACACAATGTGAATAAGAAATAACATTTCTTTTGTAGGATGGGAATTTATGGCGGTAGAAAATACTTTTGTTATAATTTTTAATATATTAATTTATTTTTAAAGAGTCTGTTAATTTGATGGTCAGATTCTCCAGACCATACCACTCCCTTTGTGCTATGCTGGTACACAAGGAGCAGAAACTGGTGCTATCTGTCTCTCTGAGGATTTCCCCAAAATAGATGAGTCCTCAGTGGCTGTAGGAGCTGGTATAGCCTGTTCCTACACCACCTCTCTCCCAGGTCCCAATACAGAGTGTGTGCCAGGGGAGGGGCAAGGTGTGTTGGGTCGTGGGCACAATGTTGTGCATTCTAGCTGTCCCCAGATAGCAGATGATGGGGATTGTTACCAGGTGGTGGAGTTCAGAAGCATAATTAGCTCCCTAAATGACAGCCCCCCGTCCCTGCTGCACCTACTGGATGCAGCAGATAATTGAGGCCAATATTTTACACTGGTTTTATTCCTCTGATTCTGATGGAGATGAAATTTTGCCATCCCAAGGGAACCCTCTTAGCAAAATAGCAAAAGATATTTTAATAAAACAAACACATTCATGTACTCTGATATCCAGGCTATTCTGTTCTTCTTCCTCCTTATAAAGCCTTCACAGTAGGTTTGTGCCCAAGGCTAGCTGGAGGGTATAAGCATAAGCAGCATTGCTTAAACAATAGCAAGGGATAATGAACAGCTGCCCAGTTTCTGGTCCTGAGTGACAGAAGGTTCTTGGGGTATAGGCATGTATCATGAGGTCATCTAGCTCCCGTGTATAGGAGTGATGTTGAACATTCTTGGATTGACAGTTTGATTTCTCCCACGCCCTTAAATACAAGTAAAGGGCATCCATGTCATATGTAGCTCTGGTCAGAACCATTTTCAATCAAAGAATACAGTTCCATCAAAATCCAAACATTTTGTGAAATTGTGTCCATTTTGCTGAAATGTATTTATGAAAAAAAGAAAGTTTTGACAATGTTGAGACATCCCATTTTGAAATTTTCAGCATGAAACAGTTTGATTCTTCCTTTTGAAACAAATTTGGTTTATTTTGTTTTATGTAATAAAAATGTAAAAAAAGATATTTTGATTGACTCAAAGGGTTGGTGATTATTTTAATTTTATTATATGGAATGTTTTGGAATTTTACAAAGTCTCAAAATCTTCCATGCAGTTGAATTTCCCTTCTCTGCACAACTCTAGTTATGTGTATTAATTAATCAGCTGATAAAATCTTATAGTAGTAAAGTTATTTTTTGTCTGTCAGACATGTAGGATGAGCTGCTTTACAATCAGTTTGATTAACTTTGGCTCTTATATCACTTACAGTCCTTAAACAGCCTTGTTTTTTATGTTCCTGCTTCAGGAGAATGGAACCGTACATTATTTGTGGGTGTACAGAATATGTTCATAAGAGAGCAAATTGCACAGTAGGAGTGGTCAGATTTAGAGATATATTTTAAATGTTATTTATAGAATAGTTGTTTGACAAATTATAAGCAAGGCAGCTTACTTTGCAAGTCTTTTTTTACTGTTGTTTGAAAACACTACCATCATTACTGTTTTTTCCTCTTTTTCTAACCTACAAGAATCATGTGACTTTTGTTACTGTTTGTTTATCTTAGAAGTGTGAACAGCGTTAGAAGTGGTTTTACCAGTGCCAGAAAAAAAAAGATTAAATACAATTAATATGAATTTCTCATTTTTGATTAGAGAAACATTATGTATGTATATGCTTGTCAATTACTCTATTATTCAAGGTAATATCAAGTTGCAGGATTTGGTTCTTTACACAACTCAGGGCCCCATGCATCTAGATACTCTGTTGAAAACATATACAGGTTTTTAACCAACATCAAAGAACATTTAATCTAAGAAAGAGAGAGAATGAGAGAGAACACAGGATAGGTAGAACAACCTTAACCACTAATGTCTCAAATTCAAAGTTAAAAATAAGAATAGTAAATAATAAAAAATAAGGCGTTTGTGTGTTTACATGAAAGATATAGAAGGATGAACTGGAGTATTTCACTTGATGTACCAAAAGTGAAATCCTGGCTCTACTGAAGTCAATGAAAGTTTTGCCATAGACTTCAGTGGGGCTAAGATTTCACCTCAAGAACGTTTGATTTCCTTGCTCCTTACATGAAAGTGCAAATAAAACAATGATTTTTAGGCTATAATAGCAGTTTACTCTAGAGACAGACTGATGCCTAAGAAAAACCTAATAACAATTACCAAAAGAAGAAAAATTGAAGCACACGAGGAAAATTTATCCTGAAAATATAAGCACATAGTGTGTTCAGGCACTCAAACAGGATGATATCTTTATACCATCTAGCTACCTCTATGTAGTTTATTCCCTATATTTCCATTGCAACTCTATGAACAAGTTTTGCACAGAAAGCAAAACTGTCAAATTTTGTAAGTACAGATGGACTTGGAGAGATTCACTACATATTCAGACCCCAATCCAAACTTTCCCAAAGTTCTGGTGTATTCAGATACAGTAGTACAGTTCAGGCCAGTATTAAAGATGAGCCCAAACTGTGAAAATTTGTTTTAGATCTGAATTCAAATTACTACTAAGTTTGGAGGGTATTGGATCCAGTTATGTGGTTCAGGACATTTCTATGTACAAAAGGATCAAGATAGAAATAATGGAAGGAAGTTAAGAAAAGCTAATATCAGAAACTTCATAACAGTAAAATCTATTGGACTCTAGAATAATTCAGCGGGGGAAGTTCAATCATGCTAGTCAATTGCACAAGACTGGATAAAGAACTAGAAAATACACTGTAGGCTGGAAATGCCTCAACTGGCCAGCAATGGATCAAATGGCCTATTAGATCAGTTTCATCTGTCATTCCTGTGATCCTACTTTTGATTCCCCAAAAGACTAATATATAAATTAATAACTAAATAAACTCACACAAATATTTTCTCTTAGTTCAGTTTAGAGAGTTTTCACCTAAATGTCTTTCTCCAAAGACACCATCTTTCCCTTTATGGAAAATAAAAAATTGGTCATAATGAAAGCGGAGACCAAGAGGTCCCCTAGCCACATTGTAAGTAGGTGAAGTTTCAGCCCCTGCTTTGAACAGAAAATATTTAATCTTTCAGCCTGCATGTTTGTATTATTTCTCTGCAGAGACCTGTCCGTCCTAGATTTCAGTTTCCCCTGATCAAAGGCCATTTCTTACCTCCCTGATAACTTTTGTGGAGTTAATGGGCCACAATGAGTCATCAGGAATGCATTTATAGTTACCTCCATGATAAAAAGGTGAATCGAGAAAAGAACCATACTAGATGTTACAGATTTGCCAGTGAGCTGTGCAATATTTATTATCTGCAAGCCTTGTAGTTCCCTAGGCCCAGATCCATAAAAGGAATTTGGCGTTGCAACATCCAACTTTTAGGTGCCTAGAAAATCATAGGAACATGATCCACAAAGTCTCAGTTAGGCACCCACGCCTCCTGTACAGTGAATGGGAAGAGAGCACCTTACACTGCAACTCATAAAAGCCTGCATGCTAGGTGTGGAGCTGCCTAAGCTAGTCAATGGGAGATGCTGACAAGAAGGTTGTGTCCTATTCCCTTCCTTTCTCATAGAGATAGGCATCTATGGGCCTGGCTACACTCGAAACTCCAAAGCGCTGCCGCAGGAGCGCTCCCACAGCAGCGCTTTGAAGTGTGAGTGCGGTCGCGGCGCCAGCGCTGGGAGAGAGCTTTTCCGGCACTGCAGGTACTCCACCTCTCTGAGGGGATGGTGGAGTACCATACTTCCAGTGCTGGGGCAGTGTTTACACTGGTGCTTTACAACGCTGTAACTTGCTGCACTCAGGGGGGTGTATTTTCACACCCCTGAGCAGAGCCGTAACTAGGTATTTTTGTGCCTGAGGCAAGAATATAAAATTGTGCCCTCCCCCAGGGCCGGCTCTTCAGCAGCAATTCGGCGGCGGGTCCCTCAGTCCCTCTTGGAGGGAAGGGCCTGCCGCCAAATTGCTGCCAAAGAATGAAGCGGCCGCAGCAGAGCCTGTGATTTTGTGGGGTCTAACTCATGATTTTTGACTGCTTGGGCTGGTAATGTTGCTTCCAAGATGGTCTTTGGTTCTAGTCCAATTCCAATCCAGAGAGGGACTCACAGGTTAAGAGAGGAGGGAGGTGTTGGATATCAGCAGTGGCCACTACAGATCAGCACGTGTCCTGAGAATGCTGGGAGTTCAGGTCTGCAGGGCACGATCGGGGGTGGTAGGTTTGTAGAAATTTTGGTGGTGCCCAGAACCTGCCCCCGCCCAAACTCTGCCCCCCCCTTTGCCCCCACCTGCCCAAAGCTCTGGGAGGGAGTTTGGGTAAGGGAGGAGGTCTGGGGTGCAGGCCCTAGGCTGGGTCAGGAGATTGGGGTGCAGGCTCTGGGAGGGAGTTTGGGGATGGGAAGGGTGCAGAGGGATGGGGTGCAGGGGTGAGGGCTGTGGGTTGTGGCTGCAGAGGAGGGGTTTGGAGTGTGGGAGGGGCTCAGGGTGAGAGTAGGAATGTGGGGGATGAGGACTCTGGCTGGGATGAGGATAAGCTGTTTGGGGTGCTGGAGGGGTTCAGGGCTAGGGTAGAGGGGTGAGGGTGCGGTTGGGGGGTGAAAGCTTTGTCTGGGGGTATGGGCTCTGGGGTGGGGCAGGGCTGGGGATGAGTTTGGGGTGCAGGAAGGCTGCTCTGGGACAGGGGACAGAGAGGAGGAGTCCCCCCAGCCCTTTCCCTGCCGGCAGCAGCGAGCTCTGGGGGAGGAGCCCCCCTTTCCTGCCCCCCCAGCAGCACACTCACCCCCACCAGTGTCACTGCATGTGCTCCTAGGCCCCCTCTCAGGTCCAGGAAACACCCTCGCCTCCCCGTGCTGGGTACTGGGAGATGCTGTGTGCGCCTCCTCCCCTGCTGTTGCCCCTGACTGTAGCCTCACTGGGGGTGAGGGATGGGGCTGCCTCCTTGCCCAGCATAGGGCAGGAGCGGTGACTGTGGGCGGGGGGCCCCCTGTGCTGCTGAAGGGTCCCATTGGAAAATGAAAGGGTCTGAGGGGGAAGGGCAGGCTCACAGTCTGCCCTGGCACTGAGATGGGAGGCATTAGGTCCCTGCGGCAACAGTTGCTGCAGGGGAAAGTCAGGGACTTTCTTCTCTGGGGCCAGGGAAAAGGGTGGGAGTTAGTTGGGGTCGGGAGACACTGACTCGGGGGAGGCACAGGGGGGGGGAGTGGCAGGTGGGGCCGGGGGGGAGGGAATAACCTGGGTTATAAATATCTCCGTGCTAGCAGCTTTTTTTCCCTCTCTCTCTCCACCGCTTTCTGCGCCCCCTGGCTTTGTGTGCCTGAGGCAAGTGCCTCACTCGCCTCGCCCTTGTTACGGCACTGCCCCCGAGCGAGAAAGTTGCAGCGCTGTAAAGCACCAGTGTAGCCATAGCCTAAATCTAGGCTGCAGGGAGCCATCTATCTCCTGGAGCCAGAGAACTTAGGCACCCATGTTGCTTCCTGTGAGAATGAATGAAGGTCTGCCTCACTCCACACAAAACTTCCAAAGGAGGTGCTGCTATTGCCCTCCTTATAATGTTTAGACCAGTAGTTAGACCATTCACCTGAACTGTGGAAAACCCACTTTGGATAAAAAATTAAAGCATCATTGGAGCACAGACATTGGACCTCAGGTGTCCCACCTTCCTAGTGGTTCCCTAACCACCAGGCTGTCCCGCCATTCTCTCTGGCCCAATTATATCTCAATGATTAGAGCACTCAGCATTATGAACTGAGATCTCCCAATCTCCCCATCAGCCAGCAGGGTGGGGAGAATGTCAGCAGCAGGGGCGGCTCTAGGTATTTTACCGCCCCAAGCATGACAGGCAGGCTGCCTACGGCGGCTTGCCTGCGGGAGGTCCCCGGTCCCGCGGATTCGGCAGCACGCCTGCGGGAGGTCCGCCGAAGCCACGGGACCAGTGGACCCTCCACAGGCACTCCTGCGGGAGGTCCACCGGAGCCGCCTGCCGCCCTCCTGGCGACCAGCAGAGCACCCCCCGTGGCATGCCGCCCCAAGCATGCGCTTGGTGTGCTGGGGCCTGGAGCCGCCCCTGGTTCTAAGTCTCTCAGAGACAGACTGGTGCTAGTTCCTTTAACAAAGAGTTGTGGCTCCCTTGAAATTCCAAACTCTTCAGTATTTTAATTTTCTTTCTTTCTTTCTTTCTTTCTTTCTTTCTTTCTTTCTTTCTTTCTTTCTTTCTTTCTTTCTAATGGAGAAGCAGACTTAACTGAATAGTCTATAGCCACACCACACAAACTGTAATTCCTAAATACTGAGTGGTTTATATTCTCTCAATTTGCCCTGCATCCTTCAGGTAATTTAACAATGTCTTTCTAATACTACCCCATTTCACTGATATTTTTATTAAATAACAATGTAATGTTTGTTACTTTAAGCTATTTGAATTCCTCGGAAAACATTTCCCTTTCTTTATCAAAGCCCTTTATATACCCATAAAAGGTGATAAATTGTTTCTTCTTTGTTTCTACTTATCAAAAAAAGACTTTTGTTTAAGCCACACTGGCCAGCTATTAAACAAAATCACTTCATTTGTCCTATCCAGGCCCTGAAGAATGTTGTTAGCCTCAACTGTAGGCACAATACAAAAAATCTTCATCTTTTTTCATTAGTCCAAACTTTCTTTGCCATTCCCCTTTTAAATTTTACCTAAGTAGGCTTTTTTGAATACCTGCTTATTCACAGGTATTTCTGTCTATCTTCCATTTCTTACAGCGTTTTTAGCTGCTTAGCCCACCATTTTGTTTCCTGATATGCTCTGGAATCCAAGCTGATGCTATATGTATCCCCATCTGTCCTAACTCTGTTATTAGAAATATAATTTCATTGATTAAACCACTTCTACATACAAAGACACCCTTTTTATGGCTATAAGGACTGATATTGAATATGAAAAAATGACCACCGCTGCTGGGCATACATCCCAGATCTAATTTAATGCTAGCATAATTGCTACTAGTTTGACTGTCATGACCGCTATAAAAATGGATATCCTTTTAGTACTAATGCCAAATTTTGATATAGAATAGAGCTTTTCCTGTTGGTTTTTTTTTTTTATCCATCTGTATATATTTGACCAAACTGACTCCATTTTTAATCTATATACTTGTACATTTCAGCTTTAATACCTACTATATCTTTTTTTACCATAGATTTATAAAATGCATGTATGTTTGCTTGCCTTAAACTGTAAAAAAACCTCCCTTATTTCTTTTTCCTAGTTAGTAAACTTTTAGATATTTTATTACAGGATTGGGTGTAAGATCTTGGGTACAAATTGATATGGGATAAGTGACTGGTCTCTTGGGACTTGGAACAACATCAATGTGGTGTGATTTTTTATTTTTTTTTATATAAGTGACCTTTTATCACTAAGTTCAGTTTGTCTGGGTGGCAAGATAGACTAGGAAGTCTAAGGGGCTGACCGTTACAGTGATCCAGGAGTTCACATTCGTTACTGGCTTGGTGATATATAATTACAGAACACACCACCAGTTTGTGGTGTCTACCCCGTTTTTGACAGTCTGCACTGAGATAGGCACTCACAGTCAAGGGTCACTCCAGACAGCATGAAACAAGTCCCATAAGGTTGGTCCCTGCAAGAGTGGGAAAAGCTGGGATCCAAATCTGGTTTCTAAACAGAGACAGGATGGTGTATAGGCGTTCAGTGGTATATGCTCATGAGTAATTAAGATAAATCATCGTGACTAAAAGAAATACCTTGGCTTTCCTAAAGCATATGACTGTGACAAAATGGAATTCACAAATGCATGACTTGACTCTAGCTGGTTCCAAAATATATTGACTGATGCTGGAGTTATCATCACATCATAGGGCACCTCTGGCAACACTATCTGACTAAATGGCCTATCTGCTGACATACAATGTAGCCGCTTGCTGAGTGATTCTGGTCCTCTTGTTTTATGTCCTTGAAACCTATAATCTCTGCCAGCCCGGCATGATTTAAGATTGATTTTCTGTATTACTAACATAGCGATTCAGATAGATTAGGGGATGCTATATCACTCTGGAGTGACCATTCCAACTGGCTGGCTTTGTCAAGCTCTTTATTAAATGTCAAATTGTCTGTTTCTGTCAAAAGACTCTTCCTGGCCTGGGGAGTTTGCTTTCTCTCTAAACTGATCTCTGTTCATGTTTAATAAGCATGAAGCTGAACTATCATAACAGTCCATCTTGGCCTTTGAATGCAGACACATTATAGAGCAAAAATTCAATCACTAGGGAAGAAGTTCTGAAATTAGAGCAAGAGGATGCAAGTTCTCAGAATGTTGACTATTTCCTGTCATTCTAATCCTAGACAAGGTCCCAGCAGGACTTGCTTGCACAGGTTTGTGACTGTGCACTATAAATACAAGATCAAAAGAAAAGCTCCACTGGGACCTGTGACAGGGTGTCATTGTTGTGGCTGCAGCATGAAAAAGGCTTCAGGCTCAGCTATGTGCAGTTAACAACTTTCTGTTGGGGGATGATGAGTAAGGCTGCGTGTCGGCAGGGCCGGTGCAACCATTTAGGCGACCTAGGCAGTCGCCTAGGGCGCTAGGATTTGGAAGGCACCATTTTCTTTGGCAGCAACCACAGTGGCCGGATCTTCGGCCGTCCCGGTTGCCGCCGGCATTTAGGCGGAGGGAGCTGGGGCAGGGAAGCGCGGGGAGGGCCGCCTGCAGCAAGTAAAGGGTGGGGGCGGCATGCAGGGGAACTCCCTGCCCCAGCTCACCCCTGCCCCACCTCCTCCCCGAGCATGCTGTGGCTGCTTCACTTCTCCCACCTCCCAGGCTTGCGGCGCCTAAGCTGATTGCTGCCGCAAGCCTGGGAGGCAGGAGAAGTGAAGCAGTGATGGCGTGTTCGGGGTGGAGGCGGAGCAGGGGTGAGCTGGGGCGGGGGGGTGCCTCAGGGCGGAGGGTGCGGGGTGAGGAGCTGCCACGGGGGGGGGCACCTCAGGGCAGAGGGGGAGCAGCTGCTGTGGGGGGGGGTTCCTCAGGGATGGAGGAGGGTGCAAAGTGGAAGTTTCGCCTAGGGCATGAAACCTCCTTGCACGGGCCCTGCGTGTCGGTCATGGATTCCATGACTTTCCGCAACCTCCATGACTTCTGCTGCGGCCAGTGTGGAAGACCCCAGGGCCACCCAAGCAGCTAGCTCCAGGGCCAGCTGCTCAGGCAGTCCTGGTGACAGCCACACCAGCCACTGCTGGAGCGGCCTCACAGCCCGCCACAGCAACCGCTACTTGGGCATCCCCAGACAGCTAGCCTCGGGGACTGCCCAAGCAGCGGCCAGTGCAGCTGGCCCTGGGACCACCTGAGCGCACTCTAGGGGTGGCTGGAGCAGCAGCCCTGGGGACAGCCATACCAGCTGTTGCTTGGCAGCCCCTGGCTGCTGGCCCCAGGGACCAGCTGCGCAGTAGCTAGTGGCGCTGGTTTCACAGATAGCCCAAGCAGCAGCTGGTGGGGTTGGCCCCAAGGGCTCCTCTGAGCAGCAGAGCAGGGCCCCCCCAGTTAAGATTTGTCAGGGGTTTTTATAGTAAAGGTCATGGACAGGTTACAGGCCATGATTATTTTTTTTTATTGCCCATGACTATCCATTAGAGGAGTGAAGTTCTGGAACAGCCTTCCAAGGGGAGTAGTGGGGGCAAAAGACATATCTGGCTTTAAGACTAAGCTTGATAAGTTTATGGAAGGGATGGTATGATGGGATAGCCTAATTTTGGCAATTAATTTTGCAATTGATCATTGGTTATCAGCAGGTAAGTATGCCCAGTGGTCTGTGATGGGATGTTAGATGGTGTGGGATCTGAGTTACTACAGAGAATTCTTTCCTGGGTGCTGGCTGGTGAGTCTTGCCCACATGCTCAGGGTTTAACTGATCGCCATATTTGGGGTCAAGAAGAAATTTTCCTCCAGGGCAGATTGGCAGAGGCCCTGGAGGTTTTTTGCCTTCCTCTGCAGCCTGGGGCACGGGTCACTTGCTGGAGGATTCTCTGCAGCTTGAGGTCTTCAAACCACAATTTCAGGAGTTCAATAACTCAGACATAGGTTAGGGGTTTGTTATAGAAGTGGATGGGTGAGATTCTGTGGCCTGCATTGTGCAGGAGGTCAGACTAGATGATCATAATGGTCCCTTCTGACCTTAAAGTCTATGAGTCTATGACCAGTCCATTACTTTTACTAAATCGTAGCCTTAATGATGAGCACCAGGGTGGTGATCACTGGGCTAATGATGTAAGTGGAAAGAAGAGGAAGCCGGGGTTCAATACAGAAGGTGTGAAGGCTGTAAGCCTGCAGTACACTGCTATACTTGGTAATGAAAGAATAAATACATCCATGGAGAAAAGGCAACAATGTGGGGTGGGTTTGTGACTGTGAGGCCACACAAAGTGACCAGGTAGTGAAGTACATTGGTAGAGGTCCCCTTGTCTGGGTACATTAACCCTCTCAGCTGAGAGAAGGAGACTTGAAGGGGACCTGTGTGAAGTAGATCTGGGCACCATGGATGAGGTGTTGAAAGAGATGCAGAAAACCCTGCAGGAGTGCAGGCAGAGAGGCAAGCATTTCTGCCTTGGCAGCAGCAAACGCTACACGAGTTCATCAAGGAGCAGGCCCAGGTACAGCAATAGCTCCTGCAGCGGCTGGTGAATTCCAGTGAGGGGACTGGAAATCGACTGGTGGGCCTGGGACTATGTAAGTTGGCCCTGAGGGATAACCCCAATGCCTTTTTATTACCCTTTGAGTGGGTGGCTACTAGCACTTGATGGGCCACGGGTGCATGGGGAGTTTGGCTAGCCCCTTATCTGGCCAGCGAGTCTCAGGTAGTCTGTATGGCCCTGGGCAAGCACCAGGCTAAAGATTATAATACACTGAAAGCTACTATTTTAGACAGGGTGGGCCTGTTAGCGGAGAAATACCACCAAAAATTCAGGGTTGCCAGATGAAATGGCAGGATACTGCCTAGGACATTTGTGCAGAAATTGTCAGGCTGGGACTCTTGGTGGCTGCAGAGGGACAGACAGGACATTGAGGTCCTAATGAACTCCATTATTCTGGAATAGTTTACACAGAGCCTCCCTGAAACACAAGGGTCTGTGTCAGAGGCATCAGCCAAAATCATTAGAGACAGTGGTCAAATTAACAGAGGAGTATGTGAAGGTGGAATGTCCATAGGAAGAGCTCCGAACCCTGGCAATCAAGAATGGGGGAAAGAAGGTTGAAGAACCTCATTCAGCAAAGCCCGGGAAGGGGATGTGAGGGGCAAACAAGGGTTCTGCAGCTGGCCATGCTGTAATTTTTCCATAAAAAAGCACAAAACATATAATATGCAGTTTAACCCTTGTATCCCTTTAATTGCATGGCATGTTTCCACCGAGGCTGTTCCTCTATTTCAACCAAGTACAGAAAGGGCCCTAATTTATCTAAAATTGGCCAAGGACCTGACCATTCTCCTTTGGGAAATTTTTTTCTTGGGAGCTCGTTCAATCTTAACCATAACATGGCTTCCAATTTGCCATTGTTTGATATCACGATTTTCATCAAATGCCTGATTCATTTTTTGCTGTTCTGCAGCCTGTTCTGCAGCCTGCAGGGCTGCAGCTGCTCTGTGCCCAACCAATATTTAAAGCTGTTCATCCAGGTGGTAGTTGGTGGATACAGCAAGTTTTCCCAGCTGGGCATAGGTCTCCCAAAGAGTATTTCATAGGCACTAAATCCTGTTATGTGGTTTGGGTGGCTTCTGATCAGAACCCAAGGAAGTATCATGTCCCAATTTGTTCCCAGCTCATTACACACTTTGGACAGTTCAATTTTAAGAGATTTATTCATCCTTTCCTCCTGTCCCCCAGCTTGAGAGTGGTAGGGGATGCATAACGGTAGGGGAATACTGGCCCAGGTACCCATACTTCGGTATACCTGTCCAATAAAGGTGGGACCATTGTCAGAATCAATGTTGTGTGGCAGCCCCCATTTTGGAAAAATGTCAGTTGTTAACATTTTTGCAGCGGCCCCGCTGGTTTCTTTTCTAGTAGGGAATGCTTCTACCCATTTTTTAAAACTATCCACAATTACAAACAGAAATCTATTTCCCCTACGAGTAGTAGGCAAGGGTCCTACAAAATCAACCTGTAAATGTTAGAGGTCCTTTTAATGCTTGATGCATTAACTCTCCATGTCTTTTTCTTCTAGTAGCATCTTGCTTCGCACTTGTTAAACAGCTACGAATATGCAGATTTAAATCCTCTTTCACTCCAGGCCACCATCCCAGTTTTTAAAGTTTTTCCAATGCCTCTTCCTGTTTTGGGTGACCTCCCACAATTGAACCAAGTACACATTCTAAAAGGAGATACTGTATCTGCTGAGGGATTACCAAAACCCATTCCGTTTCTGGTTTTCCCAGAATTAGATCTCCCTCCTTTCTCAATGGGACACCCTGCCACTGTGAGGGGAATTCTACTATTCATTGCTGTATTAAGTCATCTTTTGCCTGCAGGTCCTGTAAAAACTGAAACTCCTTCTGGTTGTTTCCCTCATTTTCTTGTTTTTGCTTTGCCTGTGCCTGGGTGGTTACTGCCATGGGTGTTCCAGTAAGGGCTGCTTCCTTAGACAATTTATCTGCTAGTTCATTTCCCTTTTTCAATGGGCCTGCCCTCTTAGAGGCTTTTATTTTAACCATCCGGATCCTCTGATACTGCCCTGCCAATTTCTCTATTTGCTGCCATAAGGTCTTGTGTTTATTTTTGGATCCGTCAGTTCCTGTAAAACCTACCCTATTCCACGATGGTAGGTACATGGTGGTTCCCTTGTAAACATAATCTGAATCCATTCCTATTATTAGCTCCGTTTGCTTGTTCCTCATTTTAGCTAAAACTTCTAAGACCACTGACACTTCTGCAAACTGTGTTCCCCCTTTGCTCAATTAGTACTGGAAAAAGTCAACTCTTTGCAGGTTTTCAGTTAAACAAATCCCTGCAAAACCAGTGACTCCTTTTCCTTCAGTGTAATATGAGCTAGCATCCACAAACCAAATGGTTTTTCCAATCACCTGTTCAACTGGGGTTGCTTTAAAGATAGGGTGTGCTTTGGATTCCCATCGGGGTTCACAAACATGTTCTCGACCGTTTATAGTCAGTCTCCCTACAGATACTTCAGGTTCTTTTAGTGGGACTAATTGAACATTCTTGGACATGAGAGCAAAGATCCATTGAATGGCCTCATCTATTCTCACATGTCCTTTAGACAGATTTTCCTGAGTAATTTTCCCAGTGTATGCTGGCTCTTTTCAATCACCTTGCTTGCTCCGATAATTGCCTGAACTTTCTGTAGTGTCCAGTAGGCAGCAAGAGCAGTTTGCTCACAAATTGCCAGTTTAGTTTCTGGACCTGTTAACACTCTGCAATAGTATTCTGTATAACCATACCAACAATACAGAAGTTCTTAACACTAGGGTACAACACAAAGGGGAATTCGTTTGTAGGGGTGGACAAAGTAGGTGCCTCCATTAACCCTTTTTTCAGGCTTTCCCATGCATTAGTTGCCTCCTCTGTCCAGGTCCTCTGTAGTCTCTTTAGTACCTCGTATAGGGAACCTGCCTTCTCTGCATACCCACCATGAATTCTCTGCAGAAGTTAGTAAGCCCCAAAAAAGATTGCAAATATTTAGTATCTACAGGCATAAGGAGGTTAACAATACACTTCACCTTTTTCTTATCCACAAACCTTCCCCCTGTACTGAGTCGAATTCCAAGATATTGCACTTCTCACTGTTTAATCTGGGATTTAGAGGGTGTAAATTTCAAGACGTATGTTTGGCAGCTAGTCAGTAACTGCCGCATTAATGCTTCATGTTCCTGTTCTGTTTCACTGACTATTAAAATGTCATCTACATACTGGACTATTCTTCCCATTTGTAACAGTGCCTCCTTCTCTAACATGTTTCTCACTACGGTATGAAATATTGTAGGTGCATCACAGTATCCCATAGGCAAAATATTCCAGCAATACTGCATACCCTGGAATACAAAAGATGCTCTGTATTGAGAATCTGGGTTTAAAGGTAAACTCCAAAAGCCATTTGCCACGCTGAGTACTGAACTACTTCATATCCGGGGTTACTAACTCCACTAATTCTGGGTAAGCAGCCATTACTGGTGCCCCCCCACTTAGCAGTTCTGTTTAACCCCCGATAGTCAATAGTTAATCTCCATGTTCCATCAGGTTTTTAACTGATCTGGTCAAAATGTTACATATTAACTCTTTAAATGTGTTATTGAAAGACATTTTTCACTAAAAACTGCTGAATTTTTGTCACTTTTTCAACATTTTAATCAATATTTTAATTCAAAACTTTATCAAAGCTGTTATTGACATGTCAGTGTTTTTCATTTAGCAAAAAACCTTTTTTAAAAGAAATGTTAGCAACAATTTTGAAAAAAAGATTGGGGGGAAGGTGGGAAATCTCCAAAATGAAAAAGAGTCTTTTTAAAATCTGTCAAAACAGAAACAAGTTTAAAATCATTTTTCCATTTTTGACCTTGCACAGAATGGTAGGTAATGTGTTCAGTTAATGTGTTGTATATGGGGTTGTAAAGGAAGCAAAACCAGTGGAGGGACATGGGACAGTGATGTAACGTCTGAGGACTCTCAAAGGTATTTTTGGTTGCTAGGAGCCACCATGGAATGGTTGTTGGAATTCAAGCAGGTGGGTGAAGATTGGGGTGGAGGAGAGATTTGAGACTTGCATGCTGGAGGTGGGTTTTCTAGGACCTGGCTGAAGGTGCCAGGAAGTGACTCTACATTAGTTCATTCATGGGCTTATTTTAATGAATTATTACTTGATTAATTACTTCAGCTCTGGAGTGGAGACGTGGTGACTGGGTTTTTCTGCACCTACTATATTTATCAGTGAGCCTCTGATCCTGGGGACAGGATGCTTGGAATAAGGGAGCAATGAGAGGTGACACATGGTAAAATATCCAAGTTATCTGAGCCGGAGGCAATGGAAACCTGGGGTTGTGGCAGACCAATAATTTCTCACGGGGATATGAGAATTCTAAACTGCCAAATTCTAGAGGCTAAGAATACAAATGTTATTGTTTTATTATGGTAGTGGCTAGGGACTAACCAAGAACCGGACCGCGTTGCACTAGGCATTGTGTGAACCGAATAGCCAGTAGTCCCTGTTTCAATCTCATAATCTGAATAGACAAGACATGCACAGGGTAGGGGGGATGATTTCATAACACACAAGCTGAATGATCAGTGTGAGAGAGGCACAAACATCATGTTTGTTCCCCAAATAATGCTGTTATTTAGCTTTTAGACCAAATAACCCCCAATAAAAGATATAATCTCACCTACTTTTCTCTCTCATATCTTCTGACCAACATGGCTATTACACAGCAAACCTCATTTGGTTTGTCAGCCTCCAGATGCTATGGAGATGAATGAATTACAAATGGCAAATAGGACCATAATTCACTTAAGAGACTACCAGAAAAGGGAACAGTGAAAAAGTTCTTCATCCTTATAAACAAGGGTTTAATGCCAACAGTTGGTTGTTACCATTGTTAAAGCACATGGGGAGAAACTGAGCACAAGAATTGCCACACTAGGAAGCTAGTGAAATACTGCAATGGTTTACCTAGGGAGGTGGTGGAATCTCCATCCTTAGCAATTTTTAAGGTCAGGCTTGACAAAGCCCTGGCTGGGATGATTTAGTTGGGGTTGGTCCTGCTTTGAGCAGGGGGTTGGACTAGAAGACCTCCTGAGGTCTCTTCCAACCCTAATCTTCTATAATTCTAAAACAGCCCTGTATCCACATAGCAGAGTAAAATACATATGAGGTTTAGGGAGCTAACCTACATGTGAGAAAGAAAGCAAAAGTAACAAACTGTAGTTTTCTCTCCCAGCCTACACCTCTGAAACTAGCATATATGATACATGTTTTACTAGAGACACCCACAGTACAGCATAAATTTAGAGAGGCAAGATGATAAATTGCTTTTCTGGGGTAAAATCATAGAAGCTTTGAAACTATCTTTACAATGCTGACACTTAAGATAGCATTACTGAGAATTTGTCATTTTGAAAGCTATTTAACCTACCTTACCCATTGGTTTAAAGCTAATATTTCTACTAACAAAATGCAGGATGAAATGATGAATGCAGAGGCTTAGTACAATCACCCTACTAATTGTGCAGGGGTTTGTGGGAGTATAAGAGATAATGATTTTGCTACTCTGCAGGTGGAGCCTATGCAGGGTAACATAATAATAATAAATGTAGTTCCACAGCTTTTTGTCAAAATATTAAATCATAAGTGACTGCCTGGATAAGCCTTCCACTGGTCTTTCAAATGAGGGGGTAAAATCATGCCCAGGTAGCCAGAAGCCCTATGGCTGCTGTTAGCAATTGAGCTTGTCAACATCTCCCCCCGCCCAATTACATGGTGAGGATATAAATCACCAGAGAGAAAAGCAGAAAAGAACACTGGGGAAGTTAGAGGAAGTTAGAGACTTAAACTGTGCAGATGTTTGATCCTGAACTGTAGGAATTGCTTGACTCTATATGCTGTGTGGCTGATGTAAGCCTTGATTTTATGTTTGGAGGGTATGCGATAGAAGTACTTATAACTCTAGATTGAAACTGATGGTGTTTGTGGAGTTTCTTTATTTCTGTGTTGTGACTAGGTATTGCAGCTATATACTCAGCATAAATGAAATGAATCAAAATGAGGGACTCTAATAAGAACTATATGTTACTGCAGCAATTTTATTTTGATATAAATAAATCACTGTGGTACATTAAAATACCATGAAGTGCTTTTCATAAATAACTCATCTTATGGCTGGCACTACCAGAGGCTGTGCAGGCAAGAAACCTAAATTCCTAACAAAGCATCTAATTCTGATTTGTCTTTTATTGACTTCAGTGGGGCTTAAAAGTTGTAACTGACAGCAGAGCCTAATATGTTTGTAGCTAACTAAGTACAGGTTTGGTCCTGCTTTGAGCAGGGGGTTGGACTAGATGACCTCCTGAGGTCCCTTCCAACCCTCAGATTCTATGATACAGAATGTATATACTGTCTCACAATTATTATATCTACTCACATGAAATAGCCATAGACCAAAGAGTATCTGCATGTTTGATTGGATGAGAAGGAAGGAAAAAAGGGGGGGAGGAAAGTATATATCAAAATACCGCCTTGGTTGGGTGGGTCTAACCTCAGAATACGCCTGAGCTGAAAGTGTAATAAATTACACCACAATCTGCAGATATTTACTCCCAATAGTTATTGTAAACATCTATTATAAATATCTTATTTTCTTTTCCTCTCGGTGTGTGTGAAAACAATAGTCTACCTCGCTCTCACTGCAGAGAATGAGGGCTCTGGAATGCAGTACTTCAAGAAATCTGAGTGAGCAAATATACTACTTTGGGTAGGAGAGGGAAAACAGGGCTCAGCCAGGTAAACAGAAGGGATGGAACCAGGAGCGCTGCCAGCTTTTTAGGCACCCTAGGTGGCGAAAGGTCCCACCCCCAAAATACTGCCGAGGGCTAGAGCAGCCACCGCCCCCGAAATGTTAGATAGAACCCTAGGCAATCGGCTAGGTCTCCTAGTGGGTTGCACCGGCCCTGGATGGAACTAGGTAATAAAACAGGTAGAAATAAAAATCATCTTTTAAAAGTGTTACATAACGAGCACAAAAATGACTGAGCATGATTCTAGAATGAATCCCTCCAGTGTTAGACAGATAATATAGGGCTCAGAGAACCCTAACAGACCTATTATGTATTTGTGTGAGTACGAGGGGGAGAGGGCACATAGTGCTCTTTTGAGTTCATGATGCTGCTTTCTTAAAATTCTTGACTTAGGTAAAGGCAGTGTTAGTGGTTACTGGTGATATGAGAAGATTGGTTTGTCCTTTTTAGAAGTGGCAGCACAAGAAGTAAAATCAGTATAGGATGACTGATTATCATAATTAATCTGTTCCTGTGATGTTTCCTGGGGTGTAGGGGATGGTCATAGAGTGAGGATTAAGTACAGGTTCTCTGACTGAGAAGTGAACATATGCAAGAGATTGTGCTGTAACTTTCAGGGTTCAGAATAGCTGAGAGGAACTTGGAGGCAATATGGATTGGGGGAGGGATAGCTCAATGGTTTGAGCATTGGCTTGCTAAATCCAGGGTTATGAGCTCAGTCCCTGAGGGGGCCATTTAGGGAACTGGGATAAAAATTTGTCTGGGGATTGGCCCTGCTTTGAGTAGGGCATTGGACCAGCTGACTTCCTGAGGTCCCTTCCAACCCTGATATTCTATGCTACAAGGCTCAGGTTTTTTGATTCTGGGAGGCCCCAGATGAATGAACAAAAGAAATATAGTATTAATCTTTAACAATGGAAAAATAACTGACCTGGCAATTATTGTTGAGTAAGCCTAACCCTACTAAACTAGGGAGCTATATCTTTTTGATTTTTGTTTGCTCAGCACGATCAAGGACATTAGATCTAACATGCTTTAGTAATGCACTTTTTCCAATTATTATTGTTTGTATATACTCTAAATAGGTAATAAAAACAATTAAAGCTGTGAGAATATTCTATTCAGCAAGCATAGGTCATGATCCTGTAAGCCCTGCTCTGAATGCTCTCAAAATTCAGTGGGAGTAGGTTGGATTGAGTGTGGGCTCATTTATAGAAAAAACAAAACTTGACAAACCTGATTGTTTGTTTGCTTTAACTGTTATAGAATTAGATGAAGGAAATGCTGTTGATTTAGCATTCCAGGACCACAGTAATATTATTGCTATCCAGGATTTGATAGAGCACCTTACTATAAAAATTAACTGAAATGAGCTTTGATATTGGACCCTGTTTCACAGACTACAGTATAACTGAAGGATGACAAAGGCAATGTATTAGACTGGAGGTTTGCAATTGTGTGCTACACAGATCAAGGTTAAGTCTGTTTTTATTCTGCATCTTAGTGACCTAGAAGAAGGGGTAAATAAAAATAACAATTATTAAAATCACAGTTGATACTAACTTGGAAGAAGCTGTTAACACCAGTGAAAAGAGAGAGAATACAAATTGGACAAAGGCTAAAAATACAGTCAGGAAACAATCATATTTAACAGAAAAACCTGCTAGTTATTTCAGGAAAAATAATCTGGAGACAGATGCTTGGAAAGCAGTAATGCCAAAAAAGACCTTGGGGGAGATAGATGAAAGAATATTAGGAGTTTGCAAAATGATGTAGTAGCTAAAGGTACCAGAGGGATTGATTCCTAAAGAAAGCAGAAAAAGATATAATTGACATGCTGAAGTAAATGAAAGGAAAATTTGGAGTATCAGGAAATATGTATTCATAGTTTAACTGTGGGATATTCATTCACAGGAAGTGGGAGAAGCCATCATATATTTGACTGCTAGTTCAGCTTCAGATGATCAAATACTGTTTGACATGGCATAAGAACCCTGATTCACTATAACATAGGGAACAGTTCATTACTGGCATGAGCGGGGACTAGATGATGTACCAGATCTCTTCCATCTCTACTTTCTGTGATTCTATGGGCACACACTGTACATCAGCTAAAACTTTTGAAAGATTAAAAGGTGAGGAGGACATCATGTTTCCAAATACATTTCACTCTGTCAGTAGCTGATATGTATTTCTACTCTTTTCTTGTTAGGGGCTGCTAGTTTGCTTTGCTTTCATGGATAGCCTTTAAGAGGTCTTTGCCACTTAATATAGTCAAGAAGTCATGGCTGTCTGAGGAAGGCAGTCCCATTTTAACTCTCCAGATTGCTAATGCCCTAGATGTTGGTGACGATTTACCTAGTGTCAAAGGTACAGTGCACTGCTTAAAGCTTTGAAGCCTTTTCCTCCAGTAAATGGCAAAATTATAGCTGTTAAGGTTATGTCAGCACTCTCATGAAATACTCTATATTCTCCCAAGCAGTCAAGTGAAAGATGAACCAAGCATTATACACCTAGCAGAAAAAGATTTACATCAATACTCTACACCAAAGGGCTACACTTGGCAACCATGTCTATTTTTCCTCAAAGGGTATTAACGAGCTGGGTGAATGATTTTTTTTTTTAAACGAATTGCTTATTCAGTTCATTTTGCCACTTTGTATTCATGAATCATGTATTAACAGATTGGTTTTTCTCAAATTTTTCAGTGCTTGAAATTATTCACCCAATAACATCATCAATGTAATTTAAATTAAGATTACTGAGTGGGATGGCTAAGTAACTCATTTGCCAAACCCAAAAAAGCCCCAAAGTGTTCTTTAGAATTGGTCCATAAACAAAGTTACACTTTTGGGAGACTATTCTTTTAACAGCATAGTGTCCTTTCAGTGCAGTTGTTACTTGTGTAATTTATGTTAAACAAATAAAGACTAAGGTGGTAAAGTTTAAAAAAAAAAAAAAGAAAAAAAAAAGCCTGATTTGGATTTTTGACTGAGCTGATGAACTTGATACAGCCTGGGGGTGGCATCAAAAGGTGGCTCTACCTAACTTTTTGCTCTTCCATCTTCCCCCATCTGATTCTGAGCCTACTGGGGACTGATCTCTAGTGTAAACTAGGGAAGCCTGAGGGCTGCTCTAACTCATGCTCATCTGAAACTGTTTTAACTGACAATTTTGGCAGCAAGATATAGCTGCAGTACAGGGTGATCTGGCCCTATATCCTTGCCCCTAACCACACTGGAGATTATGGTGACCAAAATGATCAAAAGTATGTGGAAGATTTTCATATGCAGGAACAATGAAAAGGCTGAGGAGACATTCAATGAAAACTAAAGGCAACACATTTAAAACTGGTAAAATGAAATATTTTTTCTTACACAACACAATTACTAGGTATAACAGAGGTCAAGAGCTGGAGGGGGATATAAAAAGAGAGCAAACATTTATATAGCTTATGATATCAACAGTTACATTAGGTAGTATGTGAGAAATGAGGGTCTTTCCTCATGTTCCAAAGCATAACCCAATCTCTAGCTAGCATGATTTCAAAAGGAACTTCCACGGTGGGCAGGTCATTCCATTATTGCCAATTTGGGAGGCATCTTCTCTTCAGCATTTGGTTCTGGAGGTCTGAGAGTTGGATACCGAGCTAGGTGAACTACTGGTCTAATCTGGTATGTAGTTTCTGTAGTCTAATATCCTTCCCACCACACATTCTGTAAGTTTTCTATGCTCTTTCACTATTTCTTTCCACCACATCCCAAGTTATCCTAGTTCAATTTGACCCTATTTTACAATTAACCCACATGAGATGTGTTGTATTGATTTACTAACCTTGGGGCTAAGTTAACCTTAATTATTGTATGGCTATTGTCAAGGAAAAGCTAAACAATTTCTATAAGGAGTACAGAGTTGCAACCCAGTATATTGGAGGCTTGGCCACCATCTGAAATGGCAGGGGATGAGCGGGGAAGGACTGGCTTCCAAAAGGGTTAAAGCTCTATCTTAGAATTTAAAAGGAAATCTGTGCACCAACTCTAGGCATAACTCAGCAAACATCGAGTCCGGTTTTAGATGTTCCCAGTAATATGGTACTCAACATTTCCCTTCGGTGACTACTCCACCATCTAATACAGCAAATGTTAGACAAGAAGTTTATCATTAGAAAAATCTCTCCAATCTCAGAACAAAGCATGTTAAATGTATGCATATCTAGTTACAAGTTTATCATTTGTGTATTATTTAAGTGGTAAGTTTTTACTTTTTTTAATTTACCAGCTTATCACTTAAGGTTTGCTCATTTTCATTCACATAGGGTTAAAAAATTGTTTTCCTGCCTCCCAGTTCTTATGATCAGATTTGTGACTGAGCCAATGAGCTTGACACAGCCTGGAGGTGGCATTGAGAGGTGGTTTTATATAAATTTGTGCCTCTGGCCCCCAGTTCTGGGTCCTATTGGGGACTGGTTTCTAGTGTAAGCTAGAGAAACCTGAGAACTGCTCTAATTTGTGCTCAACAGCTTCAACCATCATTTTCGGCAGTCAGAGTATAGCTGGAGCACAGGATGATCTGGCCATACATCCTCACTCCTAATCACACTGGACATTTGAAGGAGGGTGACACAAACCTTAGAAGTATGAATACCATTTATGAAGTCTACAAGAGATTGTGTATGGTGAATATGAATGTTAACTGCTATTTAAAATAAAAATACTTTCTTCACTGCTGTTTAGAAGAGTTCGTTAACTGATCTGGACAAATTAAACTCATATACGGTCTGATCTTTTGTCCAATGAGATAAATGTCAGTGCTCCCATTTACTTTAATGATATACAATCAGATTCTAAGAAATCTGATGATAAAAAAGATGGTATGCTTTCATATGGGGATATGTTTCCATTAGTTTATAAATTACCATGTATGGTGTTTGCTTTACACTGGTTTGATAGAAATGGCTGTATATTTTGGTGGAGTTATGAATGAATATAATATTTTTAGAGATGAACAATATACAGCTCTGTTCTAGTTGGCTGGATGGGTTTTGGGGGGCTAAGAGGTATATACCAACTCTCAATATTGCATGGCTGGGACCCTATCAATGAAAAATGAGGAAAATCTTTACATCTATTGTGTTAATTGCAATTTTAAAAAAGGAACTGCCTGCAAAGTCCCTAGCAGCAAGAATCTCTCTAACTATGCTGAATTCAAGTTGCATTTCCCTTCCACTTCCACCACAATACCGCAATCCTCCCACTTTTGATTCACAATGTGTTTAAAATATAATTCTCTTTCAGCTTCCTCCTGGTTGCAGAGTCTGTCTGCCTACGATTCTTATAAAGTACCTACTGTGACTGTGTGGGGGAATATGTCTTTGAAAACTTATGAATTCCATTTTGTTTTGCGAATGCCATTTATTATTGCAATCTCCATTGTCTTTTAGAGTATCCATTTTGTAGCAGAGACTTGACATCTAGTGGAAAGACTATCTGACAAGTTGTGACAAAGCAATCAAGGGCCATCAATATTAGTCATAGACTTTAAGGCCAGAAGGGGCCATCATGATCATCTAGTTAGTCTGATATCCTGCACATTGCAGGTCATACAACCTCGACCACCCATTCCTGCAATAGGCCCCTAACCTCTGGCTGAGTTACTGAAATCCTTTAATCTTGATTTAGAGACTTCAAGTTATAGGGAATCCATCATTTACTCTAGTTCAAACCAGCAAACGAGCCGTGCCCCACACTGAAGAGGAAGGCAACACCTCCCCACCCCCACTGTCCCAGGGTCTCTGCCAATCTGACCTAGGGGAAAATTCCTTCCCATCACCAAATATGGTGATTGGTTATTCCCACTAGCTGGACACTTGGGAAAGAATTCTCTGTAGTAACTCAGAGCCTTCCTCATCTAGTGAACCATCTCTGGACATTGGAGATATTTGTAATAGGAATTGCAGATGGGCCATATATTATTGTAGGCAATCTCATCATACCCTCCTCATAAACTTTTAAAGCTCAGTCTTGAATCAAGGTAAGTTTCTTGCTCCCACTACTCCCCTTGGAAGCCTTTTCCAGAACATCACTCCTCTGATGGTTAGAAACTGGTGTCTAATTTCAAGTCGAAACTTGTTGATGGTCAGTTCATATCCATTTGTTGTTGTGCCAGCATTGGCCCTTAACTTAAATAACTCTTCTCCATCCCTGGTATTTATCTCTCTGATGTATTTTCTCCATGGATCTTATTTTTCCAAACTCTTTATCACTTTTGTTGCTCTCCTGCTGACTTTAACTTGTCTGCCTGTTCTTGAAATATCAGTCTTCAATACTGAGCACAGCATTCCAGTTAAGCCGTGCTAGAAGAGAATGGCTACCTTGTTTAACATCTGATACTCTTATTAATGCCGCCCAGTTCTGCATTCCCCTGTCATGAGACTCATTCTTGAAAATCCTGTGTGAAAGACTCTTCTGGTAAACTTTTGCAGTCTGTAATTCACAACAGTGTTTTCTGGGAAAACCATTTGTACTGATTTCAAGTGAGAGTTGTTTTCAGTTTCATCAATGTGAAGGTTAAGTTTTAAAGACAAGTTCAGATACTTTACTATTTGGCATTTTCAAAAAGGCTAAAATACAGTTGGATCCCTTAAGCAACAATGCTACAAAACTGCACTCTGGAATACAACAGGACAAATGAGAATAAGCATTCAGGTTAACTCATCAGGTGAAATGGGTCAGAGAAAGAAAAGAATGAATATGAAAACCAAGGTAATAATTATAGCTATATGATATGTTGCACTCTGTTCAGGTTCATTTTCTATCATTTAGAGTCAGTCACTTTAACAAAAAACTTCCTTTTTCTGAAAGGCAAGATAAATACCACATCTCGTTCAGTTAATCAACATGTACAGTGTGGCTGTTATGTTTATATTTTGAATTGCTTTTGTTTTAATATGGCATAATCATTTTTATATAAACAGTTGACCTCAGTGGAACTTAAACATATTGTAAAAGCTACATATGCTTAAAGTTCATCACATGCTTCCAGATTCTCAGCAAATGCATGAGATAAAAATTTAAAAAAACTCCTAAATCCCATTGAAAGTCAAGTGAGGCAGAGTGCACGGTGTGTGGAAAAATGCCTAACCATTTGATTAACTAGCACATGATTCTGGAAAACATTATAATAAATATAGTATCACATATGTGATTATTGGTATCATAAACATGCCACGACCACATTTATCACATGGTTACACAATTTTACACGCACCTTGAACTGCTACATCTGCACTCTACCCGCTAACCTATCAATATATTTTATCTAGTGTAGTTGTGGGGCATAAGAGGAATCTTGTTCCTATGCATAACTGAAACTGAAATATAGCTTTCAGCTAATCTTTCCATTATAAAGTTTTTGATGTTCTAACAATGTGTGGCCTTTAACAGTATACTAATACGTCTTGTGCTGTCATCAGAGACAACTTGTAAACTTGCACATGTGAACTGCAAGTGTCAGTGACTGGAAGGGATATATGTTATCAAAAATTTGGATGGAGATAAGAATGTGGGGATCTTGATATTCCATCTGATCTTTGGAATTGACATGGAAGGTTCTCTGCATTTATGGGGGGATTTTCATACCAACAGTACATTTTTCTGACAATTGCTTCTAGGGAACATGTCTGAGTCTCTCCAACAGTGGGCAATAATGATCTTTTTATTCATATCCTGGGATCAGCAACATTAAATGTATCAGTGAGCAGGAAGAAAAAATAGATGCCTTAGGAACTCTTGCCACCTCTTATGGCCGAGTTTGCTGTCTGAGCTTCTACTTAAATAAGCCAATTTCTTTTTTCTAATGTTGCCTACTCAGAGTTAGTCTCTCTCTCTCTGTTCAGCATTAGATAGCTATACAATGTTATATATAATCAGTTCCTTAAACTTATCTTCCCCCTCTTCCACATATATAAACCTGATATCTGAACAGCTTCATTATTAGTGAGAAAGCATTTCTGAGTATTTAATGTGCACCAAGTTCCACTAGGCAACACAGTAGACTAAGGGCATTAAACAAAGATAACACCAGCCGTATGAAATGAAATATTAAACCAGAATATTGTAACCTCCTTCGCATTAAACACATACAATTGAAATTCAGCCTTAATGTTGTTATACTTGAAAGCAAAGAGAAATCACTGAGCTAAATGAGCATAGGCCAGTACTTAATTTGTAATAAAACAAGTGCCGGGGCTCAAGCAATTTTTTTACTTTCATAATTGACACAGCAAGCCCAAAGGTGCCAGGGCTATGAACTGCCAAGCTTAGAGGTACCATGGCTTAGCCCTGGCAAAAATTAAGCACTGGTATAGATACAGGAATATCCTTATAAGCCATGTGTCTGCTTTATGTATATACTGTATGTATGTCCCTGTGTCTATATTCATGGTAGCAGGTCTCAGCACTACTAGTACAATGGTATCACACATGTTGCTTAATGAACTGTGACCCCTGCTTTTAGTTTTTATGCCATGGTGTTGAGTTGTAGACCACCACCCATCTAAAGCATGTTCTTCCAGACTTTGATTGCAGCACAACCTCTTTCTGCTCCTCCATATGAGCTGCTCTGGAGAAACAGAATTAACAGGGACTTTGGAGGTATAAGTTGTTCATAGTGGGGGGAGGAGAAACAAACCCCACTGGCCCCATGAACTGGCAAATACTTTCTAACCTTCCAACTACTGATTAACAGCGGATATGTGTAATGCTAATGAATACCATGGAGTTCTACCAAGATATTGGTAACTCTGTCCTTTAGCAGAGATATGGAGAAGTAGAGAGGTGCCTTGTGGCTGACAATGCTGCTACTATCACCTTAGGGAGCCATGTGCTTCTCAGGGGAACAGGGGCCTGTTCCCCAATAACTATGGTACCAGAACCTAGGAATTATTTCACAACTTGCTGAGGCACATGATGTTCACTTCCAGTGGGTCAACTGCTATCACAATGCTACCATGATTTTAGTTACCCCCTGTATATACCTATATATACACACACTTTTAAAATTTACAAACATAGGGGTAGATTCACAAAGAGTTATGCATGTTACATTCATGGCATACAAACACAAGTTAAATAAAAACATAGAGTACTCTTGCTGGAAGGTTGCAATGTAGCATTACCTTAGAATTAAGAACAATAACACACAGAAACCCCAAAACAGAGAGAGAGAGAGATATTGCATTGTAAAACAGAGAAGCTCAACTCATCCCACCCCACTCTAAACTGGCTATCTGCAAACTAGCTCAGATGACTCAGATCACAGGGTTTCCACCAGAGCCTCTTACCCTGCAAACAGGATCAGGAAATCCCTTGCACTTAAGTGATAGTTTGTCATTTTAACCATTTCCAATATACCATAAGGCATTGCAGCATCTATTAGCCGTCTTGCCTGTGGAATCTGCAAACCCTGAGTTAGATGCCTAGGCGTCATGTACAATACATAGGGAGAGAGGCACCTGAAAAGGGGGGCCACAAAAGCCTGCATGCTAAGCAGAGAGCTGCCTTAGCTAGTCAATAGTAGATGCCAAGGAGAGGATTGGATCCTAAGCACCACCCTCTGAGAGTTTGGTGTCTATCACCATTTGGGATTCGCAGCTGGGAACCCTTTCTCGGAGTCAGCTGCCTAAGCAGTTTCTTGCAAGAAAGGTGGCAGTGCACATCTAATTCCACACAGGAGGGAGAAGGCCACCTCATTTAAACTTTAACCCAATGGTTAGGGCACTCACATGGGAGAACCTGCTTCAGTTCCTCCTTCTGCCTGATGTGGAGAAGGGATTTGAACACGGGTCGCCGCCTCAGATATAGACTTATTCTCAGACTTACCATGGCCCAATGCATATTTAAGAATGCCATATACAGTGGAACAGCTTCAACACGAGAAACCCATATCAGAATATCCCAGAGCCCAGTGGTTAGGGCACTCACCTGAGAAGTAAGAGACACTTTTCCACATCAGACAGAGGCAGGAATTAAACTGGGTTTCTCCCGATGGCCATTTTGTGTGGAGTTATGTGTGCTCTGAGCACATCTACCGGATTGGGCCCTGCAGGCAAGATAGGCAGGGCTCCATCTAGTTTGTGACTCCTACTGAGGCTTAGGTGCCAAGCTACTGGGAAGGGGTGAGGACAGAGGTAGCTGAGCACAAGCCCAGCTGCTAAAACTTAGGCCCATCAAGGGTGGAAAATTGAGCACCTAGAGACATTAGGTGCCTCCAGGGTTAGATGGCAGCTAAGCAGGGGCTTTGTGAATGTCAATGGTGCCTAAAATGGCAATGAGATGCCTACATCCTTTTCTCAGTCTAGCCCATAAGATTTCCAAAGCGGTCTAGGCTATTCAGACATAGCTTCTATTAAGTTTAATAGAAGGCTACTTTAACCGGAAGTGACTGATGTGGTGCTTGTTAGTCTGTTCCCCTCTATTACCTGAGCACTATGTATTTTGGCCAGACTAACGTGGGATTCCCTTAAATCCTCAGCTGCTGCAGGAGTGGTGCAAAGAGAATGAAACTATGGCTGAGGATCTATCCTCCTTTCCTCTCTTTAGGTAGTTCCCACATCAACTCCTGTAATTGCATCTTCGGTCCAGGCTACCCAAAACTGCAGCTCAAGTCATCTTCCTATTCCACTACTTGGATCAAGTCAGTTTCTTCTTTGAATCCCTCCACTGGTTTCTCTCAGCTTCTGCATCTAGTTCCACAAATGACATTCAGTTCAAGGCACAGTAGGCTTCAGAAAAGGATTAGACAGGTATATGAGTAATAAAAAATCCACAGTTACCTTAAACAGGCTAAAAACACATACCAGGGATGTATATCCATGGGAAGAAACTTTTAAAATGGTTATTTGTTATTTTACTGGGATGGACTTGCAATCAGTACTAATGTTGCCCTCCTAAAATTATTAATATAAAGTGGGGGAGAGAGCAGCATAATTGCAGGGTTTCTCAAACATGGGTCGCCACTTGTGCAGGGAAAGCCCCTGGCGGGCTGAGCCAGTGTAGTTTACCTGCCCTGTCCACAGGTCCGGCCGACTGCGGCTCCCACTGGCCGCGGATCGCTGCTCCAGGCCAATGGGAGCTGCTGGAAGCAGCGCGGGCCGAGGGACGTACTGACTGCCACTTCCTGCAACTCCCATTAGCCTGGAGCAGCAAACCGTGGCCACTGGGCGCCATGATCGGCCGAACCTGTGGATGGGGCAGGTAAACACACCGGCCCGGCCCGCCAGGGGCTTTCCCTACACAAGCGGTGACCCCTGTTTGAGAAACCCTGGTCTATCAGAACTATGATGGGCAAACACTGCAAAAATGTGCCCAGATATTCATTTAAATGTACTAAGTGTTCACAACCCTTTTATTTGGAAAAGGAAAGCATTGAGCACTTGTATAAATATTAATTTGCACACTAATATTCATGTAATTATCTATTTTCAAAATATTGGCATTTGAAAATTTCACACAGCCATTTAGAAAGCTCTATTTGGTTTAGAAGTCATCCAGTTGGGAAGAAGAAACAATCACATGAGACCTAGGTGACTAATCACACAGTGGAATATCAAATTACAATTACCTACTATTCAAAGCAAAAGCCATGGTTTATCCATAGGCTAAGATATGTTTTCATACGCCATTCATCAAATAATGAACAAAGTCATAAGAATCTAAGTCTGTTCTCAGAGAATTTATGAACATAAAAAGGTACTAGAAGCAAACAAATAGTGACTAGTTCTTTCAGCACTAGTCTTCACCAGAAGCAGTAGTAGGGAAAGGCGAGGCCCAGAATGGACCCCTACTGCCCCCCTGGGAACTGAACGTGAACAGGAAGGACCATAGTCTGGGTCATATCCCTTCACCAGCCAGAAACTCCCAATATGGATCCAGCCTCGAAGACTTCAGCAGCAACTGCATAGATGATGGGTTGCCTTAAGAATGAATTGACAAGTCGTGCTTGAAAACTCCATACTACCAGTGGAATGCAGGGTATTCTTTTGTGTGTGCTGATTGGTTGTATGAGGCACACTCCTTCTGCCTCTTCAGCAGAAGTAGTTTAGGACAAACAACCAATCAGCAGCTAGTACAACGGCTCACTGATCCTGACTGCAGACTATTGCAATATAAATAATAATAAGTCAATGGTGAATTATTAGCAAATGAATAGGTGTGTACACAATTAAGACTGTTTAACATTTGCTCTGCATTGTACTATGTCTTAGTTTATTTTCTCTTTCTTCTTGAAAATGTAGCGCCTGCCTCAGTTGCATACAAAGAGCCCAATCTTGATTTCCTTACATATGCTGGGCTCCCAAGCTTGTGTACTGTACATAGAATCTCTGCCAGAAGTGTGTTTATATGCAAAGGTTATGGAGGAGGTAATTTAGATGAAACTTGCTTTCTATCTGACCAGGTTGGAGGATCTGCCTGTGCAAGATAAGAAGGTAAAGAAACAAAGAATGAACAGTAAGTTAAATAGACCAATCCATTACTCTCCAAACTAGTTAATCCAGGCCTGAGAGTCTGGAAGGGGGTTGATGATGAGCATGTGCATTAACTAGATATTGGAAAAGGGCTTGGATCCTGTGATCAGAGTGGCTAAAGAAGCTGCTATCTCATACAATTATCACACAACAAATGCACTTGTCAGGACAATAAATCTCCTCAACATTGCACTACAACTCTCCATGAAATATGTAAAAAGACATAATAAATTTGAGTTTAAACAGAACAAACAATCTAGACATAGATCATTGCACTTTGTAAGATAATCAGAAGGTTTACATTAAGAAGAATTGAGAGGGGAATGTGCTAAGAGGATGTCATCACAGTTACATTACTCAAAAAGCAATATGGGCTGATCAGTTCTGATGGAGGGTCTGGCCAACTCTCATAAATGAAATTGTCTCAGGAGGGTATACTGTGCATTATTTATTAACTGAAGGGACAGTTCTTCTGTATTTATTTTGTCAGGAAAAAAACCTGAATCCTAAAAATGCCACGAGAGAATCCCAAAACCACAATGTCTAGCTTAAAACAAGTAGATAGTGTTCAGGTTAGTATACCCTATTGTGTACTTCATGGTCTTTTAAATCTTCCTTGAGTAAAGGGCATCACATACTTGTGCTACCTCAGGAATAGACCATCTTGAAATCTGCTGGCTCAGCCGATATGGCAGGTGCTTTGGGAGGTGGAACTAAATCTCAAACCATTTTCTGCCTACTTACATGGAGATGGGATTAAGGAGCCTGGTGAAAACTCCTGTCCACCTCGCACTGCTACCCATAATAGCAGGAGTCGCAAGTACAGGAAAGTAAAGGGGGACCATACCCCTATCTCTCTCTCTCCCCCACCCCTCATACAAACACTTTACTGTGATCATGATCTGACCCTAAGTAAACACAGGACACTTACATAGTAATACTGGGCAGTATATCAAACACACAAACTAAAACACATCTTAATTACAGTATATTTAAAAAAAATAAAAACTGATTGAGATAGGATAAGGAAAATAGCTGCTTGTTCTCAAAAAAATTTCTCAGTGACTTCAAGTGCAATGGAAGCACAAACAGTAGTAGAGGGCCTTGATGCTTGCATCTGAGAGAATACCCACTAAAGCTATTGCTACCTAAGGTGGATGATAATGGAGCCCTTATATGCCTCTGCAAAGAATAAGGAGTGATCAAGATCCCCTATGGTAAAGTACAGCCTTTCTATCATAGTGTCTGTTCAGTTTTAAAGCTCTGAAAGCAATTTATAAACCAAGGGCCTAATTCTGATCCAAGATACACACATGCAACTTCCAGTGGAAGCCATTGAGAGTTGTGTTTCCATATCAGAAAGTAATAGTCTCTTCACTTCACAAAAATGCAGCCACCTCAAAGTTGTTTGAAAGCAAGAACCACACTCATGTTTCCCAAGGCACTGGTACATCCCTGTATGGTAACACGAGTCTCTTCAGTTTGTTTTTGATATATTGCTCAGTACTACTTCATCTCTGTCATGGTGAAATACATGTTTTAGAGTGAAGCTATGGTCTACGTTAGTCATTCTCAATGTAAAAATCATGTATGTTACCCTTGAAGTATGATTTTCATGCACTAAGGTCATTATGCTTTTATGCACAGATTTTTCTAATTCAGGGGCCCTGAGCTTTAGAGGAAGGAAGAAATAAGTAAGGAATAAGTAAGAATATATGGCAATGCCCTCATGTGTACTTAGGGTCAGGTGGTGATCTTTACTGCATGATTGCACAGGGGTGTGTCTGTGTAGAGCGTGTCAATGATTTGGCAGATCAGCACCACCGCCTGGGTGCCAAGATCAAAGTAATGATCTGTCATTTCAAGTAAACTCTGCTGTCTCTGTGAATGCTACTCCAGTTCAGTCCTCCAGATCCTGGTGAGAGCAAGAAAAATGATTGTTCCCAGCAGTCTGTGTGATTTAGCCTAACTTGATCTGATATATCGTGGCACATTAATCACTCTGCGTGAAGAGAAATGCAGCTTTTGATAAGAAAGTACAAGTGGATGATTACCTGAAAAATGCATTTGTGTTTTATCTTTGACCCTGGTGAAAGAAAAGGTGACAAAAATTAGCCTGTCTAGCCTCAGGATCTCTAATAGCCAGTGGATTTAATGGGCTGAATCTCCTTTGTGTTGTGGTGTTTCGTACTGATAACAGTGAGAATCACTGCAAGAGAACTCAAAATACCAAGGTAAATATAAAATATCCTATGAGGGTGCATGGGAAATCTTGTGATTCTACAACCCAGCCTGTTTGATGGCTGGTGTACCTCGCTGCTTGGCCTCTGGATAACTTTGCTTAGTGCTGTAAAAGAGATGATAATCCAGAGATGTTTAGAATGGGTTCCCAATTTCTAATATCTACAGTTTACAAAACATTTCAGAAAAGAAAACTGAGACCATTTTCAGACTTTGTAGTTGAATAACTAACACATATCAGCATGATATAACTGAAGCTGGGTGGTATGTTAAACTCATAATTTATGTAACCAGACCTTGACTTGCCAGCAATCATCTCTGGGAGCACAGAAAATCTATGTCAATGTGACATTATTACTTATGAAATTCCACTGCTTGTATACAATAGGTAATCAACTCTTCTCATGCTTCATTACATCATGTCACAACAGAAATATGGAAAGTATTTACCATCCCTTACAAAATCATTTTACATTAGAATTTGTTGTAGCGGAATGCACAGTATTCTTCATGGCTATGGGTAAAACAGATCTGAAGAACACTGTCAAAATATCAGAGGGGAAGCCGTGTTAGTCTGGTTCTGTAGAAGCAGCAAAGAATCCTGTGGCACCTTATAGACTAACAGACGTTTTGCAGCATGAGCTTTCGTGGGTGCATCCGAAGAAGTGGGTATTCTCCCATGAAAAGCTCATGCTGCAAAACGTCTGTTAGTCTATAAGGTGCCACAGGATTCTTTGCTACTGTCAAAATATTAGCCCAGGGCTTTTCTCTGGTAATGCATGGCCAGTGGTACTGGAGTCGGAGGGCTCATGTTCCCTGGAAGGCCTGTTATTGATGGAACACCAGTAGAACTGGGAATGCAGAGAGTTAGGCTGGAAGCAATTCAGCTAACTGGATAGGATAGTCCCAGGGTTTAATAAAGTTTCACTTGTTCAACTTAACCTGCACTTAGCTTCGTTCTAGGCTAATAAAAGATGGTGGCAGCATCTGAACTGTGAGTGCTGAAGCTGACAGTGTGAGCCATGGAACTCTGAGAAGCCCCCTGGAGCCCTGGATTTTGCAGACACAAACCTACCCCAGCAATGGACCTGGTGGAAGGAATCGTTCCAGCTGTACACAGAGCTGGCCATGCACCAGGCCAACAGCAGCAGGAAAGTAAAACTGTTACTTTGCCTTATCGGGGAACAAGGCAGAGGGATCTGCAGCACTCTGAAGCTCTCCACTGCCCCATGCCTCACAGCAGTCCTCGGAGCCCTGGGGAACTATTGTTCCCCAAAGCAGAATGAACCCCTGGAGTTCAGTTATATGTATTTTTGGGGACTTGACAGACTCCCTGGTTTGCGACAGGACAGTCTGTGGCATTTGGGGTCACCACCTGCAGGAGCAGCTGCTCTGGGAAGGCAATCTCACAATAGACAGATGCTTAGACATTGGGTGTGCAGTGGGAGATTCAAGAGAAAGGATGGAAGCCCTAGGAGGCACAACACCCTCAGAAGTACATGCAATGAGATGACAGCAAAGGAGAGCAGGTGACCAGGGTTTCATATCCAAAGTGAGATGCATTTTCTGTGGAGAGAGCGTAAATGAGTAAAGAAGAACTGCCGCACACTAGGACAGTAGTTCAAGGAATAAGGCGAGTTGCATTATTTTTAGTGTGTGCAAGAGCAGGGGCAGATCCCAGAAAGAATCAGTCAGAAGTGGATGGCACATCCAGGGCTGGCTTTAGGGCGATTCACTCGATTCCCCCGAATTGGGCCCCGCCCCCCTAAGAGGACCCCACGTCCGTAAGGACCATCCGCCAACATGCCACCGAAGGCACTGGCAGCTAATTGAGCTGCCACCAAAGTCCCGCCACTGTCTTCGGTGGCAGCTCTTTCAAATCGGGACCTGCAGTGCCTAAAGCCGGCCCTGGGCACATCAGACAACAGTGATTCTCTGCTTGAGTCCAAGGGCATATCAGATTCAGGCTGTCAGGACAGGAAAGCAAAAAGGGACAATGCCAATCTTTGTGCATGAAATAATGTTAATCGGGAAATGCCCTATGTCATTTCAACTGGATAACAAGGCCTCTTGCAATGTGATTCCTCAGGGTGAATTGGACTGGAATGTGCCCATTACAAAACATGCAATCTAATAATGTACAATCAGGGTGTGATGCCGTCTGAAGGAAAATGTTACCTCACAGTAACTAACCTCAAAAATATAACACATGCTACCAACTGAAGTACGTGACGGTGAATGGTAAGCACCACAGACCCCCTCTTGGAAGAATACAGCCATACAAATTGTGGATCTGATCAGGGTGCAGCATCATAATTTTATAGTTGCAGTGCAAGTACCAAAAGACAGAGTCCCATAGACAATGGAAACATCTTTTAAAAAAAATATGGAGATATTTTCAAAGGCAGTGTATACCTTGAAGGAAAGCTGCAACTGGAAGGAACCTGTGTGCTTGCCACTATAGAAAATTCCAGTGGCATTGCATAATCCAGAATGCAAGGAGGTCAAAAGTCTGCAGGGGTTTCACAGCATCTGTTGAGGCCACTACAGCCTCAGTAAGTAGCAAAGTGGTGGTAAAGAAGCCATCAGGCAAACTGATCTGCATAGGCTGAAAGACACTGAACTAGGCATTGAAAATATGCCACTATCACCTGCTCACAATTGATTAAATCTTGTCAGAACTTTCCAAAACTAGAATCTTTACAGTCTGCAAAGTGAGCGCATAAGCCAAGATAAAGTGTCCAGCATGCTGACAACCTTTGCTAATAACCTTTGCAACACCATTTGGTTGCTACAGATAGCTGTGCATGCTGATGCACATAAGTAGAGTGCAACAGGTGTTCCAGAGAAGATTCACCCAAGCACTGGAAGGACTACCTGGGATGAAAATAATTGTAGATGATATTTACATTGTAGGTGAAGGTAGAAATGATACAGAAGCTGAATGAGACCTTGACAGAAAACTACATGCTTTTCTACAGCAATGCAGGGACAAGAATATAAAATTCAACCCAGAAAATATGCCACTCAAACAGCATGAGGTGATATACATTGGATATCTGCTCACAACAGAGAGACTGAAAGCAAATCCCAACAAAATCAAGGCAGTAAGAGACATGCCTGCTCCAGTGGATCTGAAAGGGGTACAGTGCTTCATAGGAATGATTCATTTTCTGTCCCAGTTCTTCCACACCTGACTGTAGCAGCAGAACCCACACATCAGCTCACAAGGCAGGATGTTGAAATGAACTGGGCAGGTCTCCAACAGTGAGTATGCACCTCACCTGAAGTACCAGGAGAGTCACTGACACTCCATGTGATGTATGAGAGAAGGGAATTGTTGTGTATTTGGTTGTCATGGTTTTTGTTGCTATGGCAACTGAGTTAGATTATTATGGGTTAGCTCAACCGGTTTCGACCGGCTGAGTGAGCTCTCTGTGTCTGTAAATAAAATGGAGGTTTTGGTTAGCTGCCTGCTCTCTGGCTTCAAGTGATTGCTTCCTACGCCGGCTGCCCCAAGGATTTAACACTGGCGACGAGGGTGGGATCCTGGTGCTGCTCCAGTAACAGAAGGAAGTAGAAGTCGAGGTAAAGAACAAACAAAGAAAAAAAAGCTGCTTGTTTGCACTGATTGTGAAAGTGAAACTAAAAATCATGGCTACTCTGACCAGGCCCCTGGAGCCTTTTGATGAGAATACAGAGCAGTGGCATGTGTATACTGAGCGTTTTGAGCTTTTTGGTATTGCAAATGACATTACAGAAGCGAAGAAGGTGCCAATATTCTTAACTGTTGTAGGGGCTAAAACCTACTCTCTGCTACGCAGCTTACTGCACCCTGTTAAGCCTGAGACTAAATCTTACAGTGACATTGTGGAAATCCTGGGGTCTCATTTCTCCCCAAAACCACTGGTAATTGCTGAAAGATATAGGTTCCACAAAAGAGACCAAAAGGAAGATGAAACAGTTGTACAATTTGTAGCCATTTTAAAAAAGCTAGCAGAACACTGTGAATTTAAAGAGATGTTAAATGATGCCCTGCGTGACAGGTTAGTGTGTGGCCTCTGCAGTGAAGCTATACGGAAGCGCCTACTGACAGAGGCTCAGCTTACATTACAGAAGGCTGTTGATATTGCTGTCTCCATGGAACTGGCTACAAGGGAGGCACAATACATCGGTGCCTAGGGTGCAAAAAGTGTCACAAGAACTGACCCACAAAACGGTGCAGAGTCAAGAATGTTACCGCTGTGGTAAGCTGGGTCACCAGGCATCAGAATGCTGGTGTAAGGACCTGGTGTGTCGACACTGTGGCAAAAAGGGACACATTGAGTATGCCTGTAAACAAAAGAAAAAGAGGCCTGTGGTCTGGCCGACAAAAAGAGGAACCTTGCATACCCTAGAGCAGACCCAGGATGATCAAGGTGACACCTCCTCACAAGAGGAAGTGCCACTGCATGTTTTGTCTTTGGCAGCGGGCTCACATGAATACTGGGTAACCCCTTTATTGGAGGGCAAACCTATATGTATGGAACTAGACACCGGTGCAGCTGTCTCGCTGGTTCCTGAGACTGTGTATAAGGAAAAGCTACAGCATCTTCCGCTTAAGGCAACAAAAACTGTTCTGAAGACGTATACAGGTGAAGCTGTGCCCATGTTGGGCACTATTGATGTTAAGGTGGAGCTCAATGGACAGGCAGCTAAATTGCCACTGTTTGTGGTGAGAGGTGACTACCCAGCCTTAATGGGTAGGTCTTGGCTTGGGAAGATTCAACTGAACTGGGCAGAAGTGCACCGGATGACTAAAGAAGAACCCAGTCTAACCCTATTCTAAGGATACAGGCTGCTGTTTTGTGAGAGGATGTGGGAAGTATGCAGGGAATCACTGTGACATTGAACATTAAACCTGACAGTCCACCAAAATATCTGAAAGCCCGAACTGTGCCATATGCCATCAGGCCAAAAGTTGAAGCAGACCTGGAGCGCCTGGTCACCGATGGAGTCCTAATACCAGTTACCCATAGCTCATGGGCCACTCCTATCGTTCCAATCGTGAAGAAAGATGGCTCTCTCCGGATTTGCGGTGATTTTAAAGTCACTGTCAACCCAGTGTTGTGTGCAGAGCAATACCCGCTTCCCCGCATCGATGACCTCTTCGCAGGCCTGGCTGGGGGACAAAAGTTCAGTAAGATTGATCTGAGTCAAGCATATTTACAGATGCACGTCGATGAAAAGTCCCAAGAGCTGTTGACTATTGTGACTCATAAGGGGCTTTATCGATACTGTCGCCTACCCTTCGGAATAACATCTGCTCCCGCCCTGTTCCAGAGGGCTATGGACCAGATCTTGTGTGGCTTGTCAGGAGTTCAGTGCTATCTGGATGATACCCTGGTCACTGGAAGAAATGAAGAGGATCACTTAAAGAATTTAGAGGCTACCCTACAAAGACTGGAAGAGTATGGCCTACGAGTTCGCAAAGACAAGTGTGAATTCTTCAAGCCCTCTGTTGAATATTTGGGACACATCATTGATTCTGCAGGTCTTCATAAGGCCCCTGCAAAAGTTAAAGCTATTGTGGAGGCTCCCCCACCTCGAAATGTAAGCCAGCTGCGCTCATTTCTAGGACTCCTGAGCTATTATGGAAAGTTCATCTCACAGTTAGCCACACTGCTAAAACCACTTCATGAGCTCCTTGGGCAGAACAAGGCCTGGAAGTGGACTGAAGCCTGTGATGTTGCGTTTAACAAAGCTAAGGATGCACTGCTAAATTCTGAAGTTCTAATGCACTTTGATCCATCCTTACCACTGCAATTGGTCTGCGATGCCTCCCCTTATGGAGTGGGAGCAGTCGTGTCACATATTATGCCTTCAGGAGAAGAGAGACCTATTGCTTTTGCTTCACGCACTCTAAGCAAAGCAGAAACTAACTACGCCCCAATCGAACGTGAGGCATTAGGAATTGTTTTTGGAATTCGGAAGTTTCATCAGTACCTGTTTGGGCGAAAATTTACTCTTCTCACAGACCATCGACCTCTGACATCAATTTTTGGACCCTACACAGGCATTCCCCCATTAGCTGCTAGTCGTATGCAACGTTGGGCATTGTTACTTTCAGCACACACATATGAAATCAAATATCGGAAATCCACTCTGCATGGCAATGCAGATGGCCTCTCAAGGTTGCCTTTGCCGGTCAAACACCGAGATAGTGCCCAAAAGGAAATCTTCTACTTTGAACAGGTAGAGAATACACCCATCACTGCTACTCAGATAAAGAAGGCAACTCGCGTTGACCCAGTATTGTCCCACGTTATGGACCTGGTGATGCATGGAAAATCTCGACAAACCTCTCCGGTCTCATCCGACCTTGTTCCCTACATGTCCAAGCGGACGGAGTTATCGGTCCAATCTGGTTGTTTGTTGTGGGGGAGACGTGTCATTATTCCACCACCACTGAGATCCCAGATGTTAGAACAGTTACATTCCGGTCACTGTGGAATAGTGCGCATGAAGGAAATTGCACGAAGCTATTTTTGGTGGCCTGGACTGGACAGCGCTATTGAAGAGAAGGCAAAATCTTGTATGTCATGTCAGGGTGTGAGGAATGCACCCCAGTGGGCACCCTTACACCCATGGGACTGGCCTGAAAACCCGTGGCAACGTATTCACGTTGACTTTGCTGGCCCCCTTGAAGGAAGCATGTTCTTGGTGGCAATAGATGCCCATTCTAAATGGCCAGAAGTCTCTATAATGCAGTCCACTTCGGCAGAGAGTACTATCCAAAAACTACGAGGACTCTTTAGTCGTTTTGGTCTGCCAGAACAACTTGTGAGCGACAACGGACCGCAGTTCGTTTCTCAGGAGTTTCAAAATTTTATGAAGGCAAATGGGATACACCACATCACGTCAGCACCATATGATCCGTCCACCAACGGATTAGCTGAAAGATTTGTGCAGACAATGAAAAACGCTTTGAAATCAGCAAGGGGACAACACTCCATTCCAAAGCGTCTGGATACCTTTTTACTTTCCTACAGAAACACACCTCATGCTACGACCCACGCATCTCCGGCCTTTCTAATGATGGGACGACAGCTGCGCACTTGCTTTGATCTGCTGAAACCTTCTGAACCCCGACAAATTGTGCAACATCAGCAGCAATATCAAGTCATCAGACGGGCACCCAGAGCAAAAGACCGAACCTTTAGCCCAGGACAGCCAGTTTTGGCTCGGAATTATACTTCCAGAGCTAAATGGGTTCCGGCCACAGTCATCACTCAAACAGGACCTGTTTCCTACACAGTCCGGACTGCAGAGAATCTTACCTGGCGGCGACATGTAGATCAGCTGTTGCCAGGTCATGCCAGTCCTCAGAACCCATCTGCAGGTGAGGGGTCTGACTTCACCTCTTCTGGTGAGGGACCGAATCACGAGTCACCTGTTTCTGACTGTTCTCCTCCATTACTGCCGGCGGCTGAGATACCCCTTTGCCCAGCACGAGCTGATACCACCTCCTCACCTGTTCGTGCTGCGGACCCTGAGCCCCTAGTGCTTTCGGGTGCAATAACACCAGAAGTTCGCCGTAATCCACCTAGAGACAGAAGGCTTCCTCATCGGCTGGATCTTTAGCTAGGGCGAACCCACGGTTATGGGGCAAAATAATCCCCAGGGTTTAGCCGGGAATGGAGGCAGTCTACCCTCCTTCTCTAGTCTAGTGTGTGTTTTATTTAGGGGATGTTCTTATTAGGGGGGGAGGAATATGTTGTGTATTTGGTTGTCATGGTTTTTGTTGCTATGGCAACTGAGTTAGATTATTATGGGTTAGCTCAACCGGTTTCGACCGGCTGAGTGAGCTCTCTGTGTCTGTAAATAAAATGGAGGTTTTGGTTAGCTGCCTGCTCTCTGGCTTCAAGTGATTGCTTCCTACGCCGGCTGCCCCAAGGATTTAACAGGAATGCATGTAACTCTCTTCTGCACCCTGTCAGACTAAATCCCAAACATCAAAAGAGCTTCTGGGTGTGGCATTTGGAATAGACTGATTCCCTGAGTACACTTGTAGACACCCAATAATAGTGCAATCAGATCATAAACTCCTAGAGACAAATATAGTAAAGCCCCTTCTTACTGCTCCAAAGAGATTGTAGCCCATGTTGATGATCCTCCAGTGCCAGCAGGTGGAAATCAGATATCGTCCAGGACAATTACTTGTGTTAGCTGATACCCTGAGCAGGGCATATATCCCTACCATCAGTGAGATGAGGGAAGGGGATCAGGACATAGTGTAGTATGTTAACAAATTCAATCTCCCCGTTTCAATAGCAAAGTTGATGGAAATCAAAGGGACTACAAAAAAGGACATCCAAATACAAGCAGCCAGGGGAGCAACACTAGCAGGGTGGCAAGAAGACAAAAGCCAAGTACCAGTAGGAGCAGAATCATATTTTCAAATGAAGGGTGAGGTGAGTGTACAGAATAAAATAATATTTTGAGGACAGAGTTGTTGTCTCCATCTCATTACGTAAGGATATCATGCAAAAAAACCATGCCTCACACCTGGACACTGACAGTTGTGTCAAGAGTGTGTCTGCTGGTCAGGAATGAGTAAACAACTCCACTCCTTGGTCATGTGATAACCACCAGCAGAAAGAGACCGTTATCATATGAGATGCCCACCTGACCATGGGAAAAGGTGGGAGTGGACTTATGTACCTTCAAGGAAAAGCAGTACTTAATTATAGTGAACTACTATTCACATTTTTGGGAGGTCAGTGCCCTGCCTGATTGGCAAAGTGAAGGCTCACTTTGCAAAATATGGCATTCTGGAGAGCGTATTCACTGATAACTGACCCCTATTTCTATTGGTAAAAATTGCCTTGGTATTAAATCCTGTGGACTGCTCTGTCCGTATGGCTGGAAGCAATACAGCCCTATGGATAGAGCAGTCCACAGGATTTAATGAGGTTTCACTTGTTCAATTTAATCTGCAATCAGCTTCATTTTGTGACTGACACAGTGTACATTGTGCTCTATGGAGCTGTGCCTGTACGGGCTCAGCTTCCCAGACCAAGAGACTGGGAGAGGAGCTGTGAAGCTCTTATGTACAGCTAGGTAAAAATGGACACAGAATAAAGCAATCTCTTGCAAGCACTAGAAGCACGAGGTGATCACTTAACACCACACATAGCTAAGTTTCACCATTTTCCCTGTGATATCCCTTACATTGGTAGGGGTTCTACTCTCTTACACGAGCAGCTGCCATTTTGTGAGGCAGATATGATGCTGCAACACACAATGCTGTCTCTATGGAAATTTGAATTTTGTTCGTTCTTGTTTTGTTGTTTTTCCTTAATCTAAAGTTATAGTAATTCATGCTGAGTACACTGTTGCTCTGTATGGAAAAATACCTAGAAGAATCCTGTCCATGAATTACACCATTGTAAAGCTGCAGTAACATATTGGTGTAGATTGACCACTATATTACTTCAGCTTTACACTGGTGTAACTCCATTGAAATTGGTATAATGGTGAATGAAGCAGTAGTAGTAACATATAATAATACAACTTTATTTTGGAGTGTAAACAAGTCTTGTAATCTGCCGGGAGAGTGAATGTAGAGGTATGCAGTACAAATATGGCTATTAAGATGGGTCTGGTGCTTTTGTTGATACATAATGGAAGGATGCCATTTACATAGCTACAACCAATCCATGCTTACTTTTTGGAAACCATAAGAGGTGTATTCAAAGCACAATTTGATATGCAGACAAAACTACAGCAAGCCACACAGCATACATATTTTTGTGGTCTCCAATTACAACTTTAATAACTTCCCTGGGTGGTCAGGCAAAAAAGACACATGATTGATCAAATATATAAATCTGATCTGTTCATTCTAATGTGAGGGGAGACAATGGCCTCTTGAAGGGAGAAACTGCATTGCGGGAGATGATTACTGTCCAACAAAAACAGCACTATGCCACAAATGGGGAAAGAAAGTCAGAGATCTGTGACACATTTCCTGTGCCAATTTGGAGCAACACAAGCTATGGCAGGATGGCTTTTCTTTACACACTACAGGCATAGTATTTTTTGTTGGATAGTAATCATTCCATGCATGAAGGACAGCCTAAACCTTCAGCCTTGCATCAGGGATTTATTCTGCTCTTTTAAAACATTTGGCTCTGATTCTCTTTAATACTGAAAATCTCATGTAATCCTGCAAAAATGCAGGAGGCTGTCTTTCTCTTGCTGGATATCTCCTCAAAGGGAGAGGATCTGGAGGACACACTGATCATTCTATATGGAGTGGTAGGGTATTGTTCACAGGTTCAGTCTCAGGTAATGATCAGGGTACAGATCTCATTGGTGACACCACAAGATAACACCAGTTCTGAAAGGTTATTCCTGATGGCATCCTAACAAAGTAGGACTGAGGGGTTCTGGCACAACCTTCACTGTCCCCTTTTCTTGAGACCTTCATCCAAGACCTTCTGGTTACAGTATTCACAAGTATTTGACTGTATGGCCAGAGGCAGATTTAGCTTTTGTGGGGCTCTGCTCCAGTGCAAGTGGAGGCCTCTTCCTACCCCTTCTGCCTGCAGTCATCCCTCTCCTTCCACTCACGTTTCTGCTGGGGAAACAGGGTCGGGGCATGAGGTCTTCCCCTGCTTCCCATCAGGAGCACCAGGCAGGCAGGCAGAGAGGGGCAAGCCCCTGCACCCCAACCCCGCTCCCCAACAGGAGTGCTGGGCAGGCAGAGCAGGTCAGGTGCAGGGGTGCCAATTTTTCCGGGGTCCCCCAGTTGGCCAGAGCCCCCGGGCACAAGCCCCATTGGCCCAGAGACTAATCCGCCATTATGTATGGCATCTGTGGAAGTCCTTCTTCTGACAGGTTTTCTGTTGATATTCCTTCTTCTGTAGTATCTGGAAGTCCGGCCAACAAGGGTCTAGTTGGGAAGAGATGGTTGGGATAGTGGACCTCAAATTCCTTCCCATCAATAGTTTCACAGAGCTGAATCCATTTGCTAGAGGTGTTGACAGAGCAACTGGCTTTGCATTTGGTATAAGTTTTTAATGAAGTACCCACCAGTCATCATTAGTAGTATTTCTGCTCTGCTTTCCCCAATCATTGGAATAATTTGGGGAATCTCTTCCTAGTCTCAGGTTGTAGGTCCATAGTGACTGATTCTATCCTTTATAATGAGGCCTAGGGGAGTGACTGTTAGGTGGCCAAGTAGAGAAGTGCAAAGGCCATCTACAGAGTAGATCTTTTGGTATTCTAGCCTTCTGTCTAAGTTTGAGTGGCCAATTTTTTTTTCACGTTTAATGGAAACTCCTGGGTCTTGCAATATTTTTTTCTCTCTTGAAGTGTTGGTGCTTTCATTCTCCTTTAAAGTGATTCTGGAATCACTGTTACATCAGCACCTATATCTATTTTGAAGTGTATTTTACACTTTCCTGGAGGGATCATGGTGCTTCATTTTGGTCATCTATGGCTCCAAGGTGTGCTATCTCAGTGTCTTTTGGGTCTTCTTGAAAGACAGCTGCTACTGCCATGCATTTAGATCTGCAAACTCCTGCATAATGTCTCCTTTGCATGTGGACAAAGCTGTTTGTCATGAGATGGTTTGCCACACCCTCGGCATTCTTTCATGCTCTTGTTGTATTCTTTTTCTTAACTCTATGCTATAATAGCCCCCTCTGGATCCCTTTGTGCTTGTACTAGTTTGGATATTGTTTATGGGCATCCTGAGAGATTTTCCTTCCAATATGGATAGCTTCTACAGTGTGGTTAAGAGACAAGGTCCTCTCATTGGTTCAGTAACTGGTTAAAAGATAGGAAACAAAGAGTAGTAATAAATGGTCAGTTTTCAGAATGGAGAGAGGTAAATAGTGGTGTCCCCCAAGGGTCTGTACTGGGACCAGTCCTATTCAACATATTCATAAATGATCTGGAAAAAAGGGTAAACTGTAAGGTGGCAAAATTTGCAGATGATACAAAACTACTCAAGATAGTTAAGTCCAAAGCAGACTGCAAAGAGTTACAAAGGGATCTCACTTAACTGGGTGACTGGTTTGATGAAATTCAATGTTGATAAATGCAAAGAAATGCACATTGGAAAACATAATACCATCTATACATATAAAATGATGGGGTCTAAATTAGCTGTTACCACTCAAGAAAGAGATTTTGGTGTCATTATGGATAGTTCTCTGAAAACATCCACTCAATGTGCAGCGGCAGTCAAAAGAGCAAACAGAATGTTGGGAATCATTAAGAAAGGGATAGATAATAAGATAGAAAATATCATATAGCCTCTATATAAATTCATAGTATGCCCACATCTTGAATACTGTGTGCAGATGTGGTGACTCCATCTCAAAAAAGATATATTGGAATGGGAAAAGATTCAGAAAAGGGCAACACAAATGATTAGGGGTATGGAACAGCATCCATATGAGGAGAGATTAATAAGATTGGGACTTTTCAGCTTGGAAAAGAGACAACTAAGGGGGGATATGATAGAGGTCTATAAAATCATGACTGGTGTGGAGAAAGTAAATAAAGAAGTGTTATTTACTCCTTCTCTTAACACAAGAACTAGGGGTCACCAAGTGAAATTAATAGTCAGCAGGTTTAAAACAAACAAAATAAGTATTTCTTCACACAACGCACAGTCAACCTGGGGAACTCCTTGCCAGAGGATGTTGTGAAAGCCAAGACTATAACAGGGTTAAAAAAGGACTAGATAAGTTCATGGAAGATAGGTCTATCAATGGCTATTTGCCAGGATGGGCAGGGATAATGTCCTTAGCCTCTGTTCGCCAGAAGCTAGGAATGGGCAATGGGGGATGGATCACTTGATGATTACCCGTTCTGTTTATTTCCTCTGAGGAACCTGGCATTGGCCACTGTCAAAAGACAGGATACTGGGCTAAATGGACTTTTGGTCTGACCCAGTATGACCGTTTTTATGTTCTTCTCGTCTTCCTCCGCAACGTTATTCCTGGGGCTGTTGCTTCTTTAGGCACTGACTTTTGAGGACTATGTTCTTGCGTGTCTCTAGTGTGAGGTTAGGATCACTATGTAGCCTTTCTGAGAGTTGACCGTCCCTCACCCCTACCATGAGCCTGTCCCTGATAAATTCTCACTCATCTCCCAATAGCCATGGAGTTGGATTCGGTTTTCAGGTCTGTTGTGAAACCATACAATGACTCACCCTTCTCTTGCCTGTGTAAGTGAAAATTGTGCCCACTCAAAAACCACATAGTGGCATAGCCTTCAGTGGTGATTCAATTCTTTAACTGTATTCATCCGTTTTATCTGAGCATCTGTGAGGTTTCAAGAAAAGGTCATGTCCTATGCTACAGGTCCCATTGTATAGAGCAGGGTATTAACTTGTTTCTCTTCTGATTGTTGTTCTAAACCGGAAGCCTGATGGATCCTCTGGAATCTGCTTAGCCAAAGTGGCCATCCCTCAGGGTCTGAAAATCAAATTGTGCTGGGGGTGGCATTTGGAAAAAGTCTGGATCAGCTATCTCCATTGTTCTACCAGACTAGAGTCCACCCACCACACAAACCTTTTCTTTGTTGTCCCTTACTTTCCTATCCTCTCTCCCTGTTGCAGCCGAGACTCACCATAGCAGTTCTCTCTAGACTTTGTTTTCAGGCCTCTTCTTTCTAGGGTTGTCACCTGGAGGTTTTATAACCAGTTTGGCTAGTTTTTGTACCACCTTGCAGATTGGTGGTGAAAAGATATAATGTGCCTTCTGTTATGTTTTTTTTTTTTACCTGGGACTAATGTTCCCTGTAAGCTGCGTGCACATACAGCTGCACTGCAATCTGGTAACTAGGCCACATTTTGTGTGTCTGGAAGCATGTCTGACACCTGGGTCCTGTTTGGTGTGCCAGGCCCTCAATCTAATAAAATCAGTGGCTCCTCTCAGTACTGGGAAGTGGGATGGAGCCAAGGCTCACCACCAGGGAGAGGTAAGGAATGGGGAGGCATGGGGATCCTGGGAGAGGATGGTAGGGGGGCTTCCTCAGGAGATGAGGCTCCTGAGAGTAATCAGGGCATTCGTCCATTTTAAGCTGGATAGTCCTCTTTTTGGGTGTTTTGTTCCCCATCCAGTACTGAGACAAAACAATGTGGTTGTGACGGGTTCCTCTCAGGGTGCCACCTGGAACTGGGGTACCACTGAGCCCCCTGACCAGCCAGCCTGGGCTCCTTCTCACACTGTATGGCTGTGACAAGCTGCAAAGCCCTCCAGCCTACACTTTCACCAGCCTTCATACAGGTAGGGCCACAACCAGCTGCAGTTACATGCAGGCTCTCTCTCCAGCCCCTACAATGAACCAAAAATGGAAAGGCTACAGCTAAGGCAACTTCCAATTCCTCAAGCACACACCCCCTCTCGAGTATAAACCCAAAATTACACCAACCCTAACTCCGCCTGTTCTGAAGCTAGCTCTGTACAGCTTTTTATCCATTTCTGGCTGGGCTTGAGGGTTTGCTTGTTTGTTCCCTTTCTCCCTTTTCCCTTTTGGCAGGGGTGTTCTGTGGTCTGTTGGATCTTTTTCTGATCCCACTCAGCCACCATGCAAAGCTTAGAGACCAGCACACCACAGCTGGAGTGAATACAAGACTCTTTGTTTCCTTTTCCCACAGTCTCTTACCTCCTTGCTGTTTGTCCCTTGGTGGCCTCTCTAAACATTCACAACTAACACCACAAACTTGTTGCACATACTTCCCTCATCAGCTGCACTAGAGTTACCTTTCTCAGAAGTGGTGAAGATTTGTATGATTAAGTTTCTCCATAGTGCATGTATGTACCTTGGACTGTGCACATAAAATAATTATTTCTCTTTATAATTGCTTTCTTAACACAGCATTCATCAAGTCAAGCCATGAAAAATAATGCTAAAGAAAACCACTGATCCTTTATCCAGTGATGAGAGCACCATTGTATATATGTCTGTGTGTAACTGTTGACAAAGGTTCACTTGAAACTCCTTATATGTTTGCATTGTGTGCTTATCTGAGTTTATTAATGCATTTCACACATATGTAGATGATTATATTGTGACTCTAACCATTGCAGAGGCCAGGCAGAGGGTCAACACTGGATTTTACTCTATTGCTTGCTTTCCTAATGTTTTTGAATGCAATTGACTGCATCTGTGTGTCTATCCATTTATTGCGAACATGTATGACCTAATGGACAATCTGTATGATTTGCCTCATAAAAGTAGATGGTTATTGGGAGACTTTATTTTATGGATTACTGTTTTTAGCTAAGCCTGGTTGCAATAAATTTGGGTTTTTAAGAACCCCAATTGTTAATCACAAAATACTGATATTAAATAATATGCCTCTGTTGCAGTAATCAGTCCTATATTAGTTTCACAGCACTGTAATGAACACAGACTGGCCTTTATTGATCACCTCTAAATCTAAATAGCTATCAAGCAATATACATGGAGGCTATTGATTTGGATTAACTAATTGATCTGCTATACTGCCCTGGCCTCTGTAAAAAGAGGAATTAACTTCTCTTTCCCTGCAGAATTTATGGAGCTCATCAATCTGATGTGGCAGAGCATATTTTAGATGGCTGTGTGTAGATGTTATAAAACATGGTGAATGACGTGTTTGTGGACTGTGAAGCTTTATTTGAGAATGAGTTGCCAGGTAACAGGAGATAATGGAGAACAAGCTAACATACTTGATTTGGACTGTCAAAAGCCCTTTGAGAAAGTCTCTCAAAAGAGATCTATAAGGAAAGTAAGTAGTTACAGAGTAAGAAGTAAAATGTATCAATGGGTTAAAAACTCTCTGAGAGAAAAGACGACGAATAAAGGTAATTGTCAACATAGCAAAAGGTAAGAGTGGGATGTCACAAGATTCTGTACTAGAACACTTGTAGTTTAATATCTTTGATATGTACAAAGGGGGTGAACAGTGAGTGGCAAAATGTACAGATAATACAAAGCTATTTAGGTTAGTCAAGGCCAAAGAAGACTATGAGGAAATTCAGAGTTGAATAACACTATCTGGGAGTATATTTCCCCCTGTATCTGATACAAATTTATTTAACAATAAAACAAACAAACATAACCCCCAGAAAACCTCTTCACTCAAAATTGTATCCTGGCTGCCGGTCTTTACAGAAATTGCTGTTTAGCTTTAAATAGTCTAATTACAAAATCTGAAAGGCTGCATAGCAATGCTCTATTCTCAGCAAAGAGACTTTATTCTACTTAGTAAATGTGGCTAGTTATGTTGCTAACTATGACTGTGGACTCAGACTCCAATGAAGAAGGCCATATTTGTTTCTGAAGAGCCCACATTTTTAAGGTATTGCTATATGCAACCCACCCTCATTTTCTCCAACAGCAATGCTGCTATCTAGGAAACTCAAGACATTGAAACTGTCACACAGTGCCAACTTTCTACATTTGTGTATTTAAATGAATTGAGCCAAAGCTTGGTTCCATTGAAGTCAAAAGGGAGTTTTGCTATTGACTTCACTGTGGCCTAGGTTTGGCCCAATATCTTTATAGATGAGAAATCCTCTAAACAAACACTGCATCATATTTACACAGAAGACTAATCCACTACTCTGAACCAAAACATGATTCCACTTTCCCTTTATGTTTGCTCCATTCTCAAGCAACAGGAGCATTATAGCAGTCAGCAAACAATGTCATTCTGTTCATGGTAAACACACTCCATTTTCAGTAAGAATGCTCACACAAACATCACCCTAGCATTTTATCCCTGAACATGCCAAAATAAAGACTGAGAGCATATGAACAAGCAAATGCTTCTATCCCTTTCTTTTTTTTTCTGTTCATTTTGTAGACTAACAGGAGAAAAACATATACAAAAGAATAGTTTGTAGTGGCTAGAAAAGATATTATAAATATGTATAGCACTAAGCAAGTAAGTGCATGTTAACTACTAAATACCTTCAAATAGCCTTAATAGTCATTTAAAAAAATATTATTTCAGATCAAAAGATTGCTACAGCTTATGGTATAGTTTTTCTGCATGTTTTACTTCACAATATTCATGAAAGACCGACAGAATACTACATTAGTCTGATTTTTGTCATTTTCCTGGTTTATTAGGCAGAGTTTGAGAGTTTGTTCCCTCCAACCCCATGACAAGGATAATCCTGGACCTTGGCAAACCATTTATCAATTGCAGAACATTAAGGCTTTTGAAATGAGTATGAATGGTGTCTAAGTGCAAAATGCAAGACTTTTTGAAGCTCTAAGTTAATTTAATAGCTTTACATTATGCACTCCTAAAGGAGCCTGTGACATTGGCAGTTTAATTGTAGTTTTAGTTATTTCCTGTATGTGTAGCTGTATCATTTCCCCAAATAGCTATATCTTCAGATGTTCCTACCAGATGCATTTAAAAGTCACCTTTTTCTGTGTGGTCTCTCTCAATCTTGTGTCTATCTCCTCTTTATATGCCATTTACTGAGAGCAAAACAATTCTCTTTCTTACATCGGTCTTACTCCAGTGTAAGTCTACTGACTTCAGAGGAATTACAACTGATTCTAATCAGATTCTGATTCTTACATTGCCGTTCACTGGTGACCATACTGGATTTTGCACCTAGTACTTCTTAGCCTTATGTGCCTGATTAAAAGTGTCCATTAGTAGTCTTCTCCTCATTTTGTGCCGTGCTCTTTCACAGGGCTTCACCTCACTTGTGACTCTTGGTTAGATTTTTGTGCAGCTCTGGCTGTTTTTTTCCCCTCCTTTTTCTTATTCAATGTTATGAAATAAAAATTAAACACATAGTACAATTTGAGAACTGGTAAATACTACAATGAGTCTTTGTCATACATTTTCAGTGTGATGGATAATAGAAGGCATGAAGCTAAATCTCGATGCACTTCTGATTATAAAGCCTTCGTTTATCCATAGTAATCCCGTAACTTAATTTGCATACCTCTCAGTGGGTGGAATCACTTCACCAAAACAAAAAAGCCTGCTTTTATTCAGGTGACGTGCTGCAGGATTGGGGAGGTAGTACGTTTGTCCAGGGCCCAGGGCTGCAGTGTAGCAAGCCACATTCCCCACAACTTCTACTGACTCCTTCCATGGTCTGTTGGAAACACTTGCTTTCTGTAAATACAGATTGTGGCCCATCCCCAGGCCAGCCTGCATCCTCTGTGACTGCGTTGTGGAGCTGCTTTGTGCAAAGGCACCCCTGTGTTCTGGTGGCAGTCCATCAATTCAGCCCCAATGTGGGACATAAATAATGTAGGGGCCCTCTGCACCTTAGGGAACCTCACCTAGAGTGCAATATAACATGCTAGCGGGAGGCTAAGGGTATATTATATATCAAATGGGAAATAGTGTCTCAGCGTCTTGCAAGATGTGCACTTATTTTTACTTTTCTTCTTATCCCAAAGCATCTTTACAGACATGGGGAGCAGTATTTTTACTCAGTCAATTTGAAATCTATATAACAAATCACAAGACATAATAAGAAAAGGACCAAGTATGGTGAAGCTCTGGGTAAGTAAGTCTAGGTGCAATATAAGCTGTTGCCTTGCAGTGAAGGGGCAATGGATAAGATGTATTGTTAGAAATGAATTTAGTCAAATATATATACTAAATAGTGCTTGAGAAATGAATATTATATATGGTATTATAAGAACATAAAAGGAACTTTTGCTTTTGTATACATCTCTGCTGATGCAGCATTGCAGAACTTCGGAAACAGCTTTGTGGTTGTGTAAACCATGAAAACTGATTTCTGTGACTTTTGAGGGTACGTCTACACTACCTGCCAGATTGGCGGGTAGTGATCAACAGGGCCGGCTCCAGGCACCAGCCGAGCAAGCTCGTGCTTGGGGTGGCAGATTCTACTGGGCGGCATTCCGCCTAATCCTAGGGCGTCACGGCTGCTTTTTTTTTTTTTTTTTGGTTCGCCGCTCTGGCCGCCCGACTGTGCAATATTCCTGGACAATGTGGGATAGGATCAACAAAGACCAAGAATATATTCAAAACTAAAATGCAATGGGAAATTGGTGGAATATAAGTGATGGCTTATCAATCATGGGTATAATTTGAGATAAAATGTAATTAGTTAAAAGATAATGTGAGAAAATGGCACTAATCTAATCCTTGCTATAGATTTCTCATGAGTTCCCCCTTTTTGATTATAAGAGTTCCTTAACTAGAGACAGTACAATTTTTGCTATTAATAGCCTAATCTAGTAATTTGCTTTAGCAATGTTTATTAGAGGTATTTTCTGACTTCAGTTGTTCTGTGGCCCTTCCTTTTGCATTTATCCACAAACCTTCACAGTGTGTCATTCAAAGGTTTCTGGATTCTCAAATAGCTGAACTAATTTCTCAGAACACAACATACACTGGGGGATGGGACTGAAGTGCTAAGGAAATGAATGTTATTGGGAATGGAGGTTACGTAGCCTAAAATGAGAGAGATGTTTGTCATTAGGTGTAGTAAGACTCTTTCCAATTTCTTAAAGACCCAGCTAAACCCTCTCTAAAAGGGACTAGCAGGATTTACAGTTGTTAGCCCAGAGCTTTTTTTTTTTCCCCAGTCCGATTTACCATGCTGTTAGGAATGTGAAAGCAGCTGTCCCTTTAGATAATCCATTTCCTTTACAAAATGAGGCCTGGCATATCTTCAAGACCCTATCTGCTTTCAAATGCAAAGGCCTAGATATCAGTACAAAAAGGACTGTGTAAAGCTGATATATAATTGATGAATTTCTCATTGAAATGGACTGGCAAGTTCTTAATAGTGGGAAATAAATTTAAATTTTATAAAAAGGTCTATGCTCATTAAGGGAAAAATCTCACTCGAGAGCCCTGGCATATTAAACTCATCAGGCCAGTAATTTCAAAGAGGTCAAACACATACGGCAGCTTTCACTGATGCCAAGTAGCTTGCTTGCTTCTATGCTAAGGCTTCAGTTACTTTATATTACTGAAGGGTGGTCAGGGTGGTCATGCAGAATGTTATAACACTCACAAAGGAAACAGATTGGTTTTAATGACAGTCCTTTGGTATTGCAGGTGACAACATCAATGCTGAAATTGTTTGCATCTGCAAAAAGTCTAGTACATTTTTATGGAGTGTGTTGTGTGCATATTTTTGCAGAATGTGAAGCAACATGTGGTTTCACCCAATGGGTGAGTGCTGGCCATAGAACAACCTTACAGAGGGGTAAAGGGAAAAGAAACAATTTAAAGGTTTTAATCCACATCCTCCATGGGACTGACCTTAATTACCCTCTCTCTGGGTGCTTGTCATCTCCCATTACATTGCTATTAATCCTGCCAAAGGCTAGGGGAAAGGGGTCTAGCCTCTAGAGATCAGAGAAGCTACATGAGCCTAGATCCTCAAAGGTATTTAGGCTCCTAACTTCCATTGTTTTCCTTTTAAGGTCTGGGCCTTAGGGCCATAAATTTTTAAACCCCTAATGGGGGATAGGAATTTGGCACTCATGAAAATCCTACTAGGTGCCTGTTTGCAACTTTAGGCATCTAAATACCTTTAAAAATCTGATCTTGTTACTAGAAAAGGGTCCACTTGTTTTAGTTCTGTTTCAGGAATTAGGTAACATGTCCTTACAGAGCCATGAAAATCCAGGAGTGCACACACTGTGTTGTGTCCCTTGTCTTAATTACCTTTCTCATTTGAAAGATTATTGTATACATTTATAGGGGAAAAGATAAAGATGCTTTGAGAAAGGTCTGGAAACCGAAAGGTCAGCGATTCCATTTTATCAGTACATTAAAGAGTAAGGAGTCCAAAGTAGGTAATTTTGTTAGGAAGTAGGAAGGTTGGCTGGCTGATTTTTATTCATGTCAAAAGGTGCCTCTTCTTGTTAGTGAGCTGGGGAAAGAGCAATTTCACCAGAGCCATGAGCTGACCAAAACTCCAGTTTTTGTAAGAATATAAATGTAAATTCTGTTTGACACAAAATACATTTACTAAATATAGGATCATTTTAAGTTATTTTATTCTGGATCGCTTCTGTTTTTAGCACACCAGAGAAAGAATCTACTGATATAGCTTAATTTGTTTAGAATGTACTTGTTATGATGTATACTACATCAGAGCAAACACACAGGTCAGAACATAAGAATGGCCAAACTGAGTGAGAACAATGGCATGTCTAATCCAGTATCCTATCTTCTGACAGTGGCCAATGCCAGATGCTTCAGCAGGAATAAACAGAACAGTGCAATTGAGTGAACCATCCACCTTCAACCAGTACCAGTCAGAGGCTTATGGACACCCAGAGCATGGTGTTGCATCCATACCATCTTGTCTAATAGCCACTGATGGACCATCCTCCATGAACTTATATCGTAATTTCTGAACCCAGTTATACTTTTGTCCTTCACAACATCCCCTGGCAATGAGTTCCACAGGTTGACTGTGCATTGCATGAAGAAGTACTTCCTTCTTGTTTGTTTTTAAACCTTGTCATTGAGTGACCCCTAGTTCTTGTGTTATGTGAAGGGGTAAATAACACTCTCTTATTCACCTTCTCCATACTATTCATGGTTTTATAGACTGCTATCATATCCCCCACTTACTCATTTCTTTTCAAAGCTGAACAGTCCATCTCTTTTAATCTTTCATATGGAAGCTGATCCATACCCCTAATCATTTTTGTTGCCTTGCTCTGTATCTTTTCCAATTCTAATATCTTTTTTGAGATGTAGTGACCACAACTGCATGCAGTATTCAAGGTCTAGGCATACCATGGATTTATATAGTGGCATTGTGATATTTCTGTCTTTCTATCCCTTTCCCAATGGTTCCTAACATTCTGTTAGGTTTTTTGAATGCAGCTGCAGAGTGAGCAGATGTTTTCAGAGAACTATCCACAATGATTCCAAGATCTTTTTCTTAAGAACATAAGAACAGCTATACTGGGTCAGACCAAAGGTCCATCTAGCCCTGTATCCTGTCTTCCGACAGTGACTAATGCCAGGTGCCCTAGAGGGAATGAACAGAACAGGTAATCATCAATTGCCCATTCCCAGCTTCTGGCAAACAGAGGCTAACGACACCATCCCTGCCCATCCTGGCTAATAGCCATTCTTGAGTGGTAACAACTAATTTACACCCACTCATTTTGCATGTATAGTTGAGATTATGTTTTCCAATGTGCATTACTTTGCATTTATCAACACTGAAATTCATCTGACATTTTGTTGGCCAGTCACCCAGTTTAGTGAGATCCCTTTGTAACTCTTCACAGTCTGCTTTGGACTTAACTATCTTGAGTAATTTTGTGTCATTTACAAACTTTGCCACCTCACTCTTTACCCTTTTCTCCAGATCATTTATGAACCAGGACACAGCATTGCAGAGGTTCTTCCTTCCTAGTGCCCCCCTTTGTGTCCTGGTCCTGCATTAATCTGCTGCTTCTATGGACCAGTTGTCCGTCCTGGTCAGTTCTCTGTCCAATACCCTTCCAGAGTTAACAGAAAACAAATTAATGTTGATCTCAAAATAGCCAGTTGGACGTTAAAGTCCATAATATAAACAATAGTTTTCCTGGAAACTCAAGGCCAGTATTGTCAAATTTGGACCCCTAACTGGGTCAGATTACTTGGATTAGGGAAGGGAAAACCTGGCTTCACCCAGAACTGGCACCTAGTAGAAACAGTCAGCCCTGTTTATCTGGCCTAGTGGGCTCTGATTTACCTCTGCCTGTTCCCAGCCCTTCTAGGTGCTGGAAGACCAGCTCTCACTGGTTCTGCTGGCAGCTTATCATGGGCAGAGTGTGCCAAGGTGGCAGGGCATCCAGCCGGGGGTAACAAATGCCCAGTACACCCATCACAGTATTCATAGCAAAGGATTTACATTTTTTCCATTCTGGGTAGGATCACAAAGCTCTTGATTTTATTGTTCCTTATCTTCTATCATAGCTCTCATCTGAAGTTAACCACTGCATGACAAGATCTAGCCGATTTAGTTTAAAAAATCAACTATGTCGCTAAGTTCAAAATAACACTGACATTTACTGGTGCCATTAGAAAATGAAATACTGAGTGCAGGAAAAGCTATCAGTGTTTATCTTAAAATGTTAGCTCAATTCAAACGCAACATTTTTGTATGTTATGAGAAAATCTTCAAGTATTTCAAGGACTCCACTCTGAGCAAAGATGAGAATATAATTTCTCAAGAAATAGCAACAAACAGAGAAACAAAAAGCCAAGAGCATTGTCTAGTATAGAAGACTCTAATAAATGAGGGAGGTTTAAACAAGGTTATTATAAAGCAATGCACCATACTATTACACAGGTTTGATTAGCCTGCATTTTAAAAATCTAGATACATTGCATGGGAATGTGTTGATTTCAATGAAATTTTCAATGGAAAAGTTTTGAAATATTGTTTTGACTTTTCATTTTGATAGTGTGGAAACATTTTGTTAATACTTTATTTTCATCTTATTTAGTGTCAATATTTATATAATATAACTGTAATATTACAGTATACATACATCATATTCAAATTTTGACATTATTTTATAATTTTTGACATTATCAAATGTAAATGGTTCAGATTAGTTTTTTTAACAAAAATTCCATTCATGGGAAATTTTAAAATTCCAAATTTTTATTGTTTTTTCAAAAGTAAAAGAAATTATGAAATGCTAGAATTTCCTGACAGCAGAAATTATATTTTCTGACCAGCTGTATTGATGCACTTTTAGCTATGAATAATCATAAATACTTTTATCTAAGATTCAAGAGTTGTATATGAATCATTGCTAATGCAAGTTGATGTACTGTTGAATGTATAGGCCCCTTAGTAAAAATGTAGAGATGGTCAGAAAAAAAGATGAGATGATGTTTTATAAACTACAAATATTATAAAGAAAGGGAAAGTCACTTTTCCTTTTCAGTATGAATGGGACATGCATGGCTTTGTTTTGCTCAGCCAATAAAAACACAATTTAAGAAACTTTTTAATATTGAACTCCTTATTCAACAAAATTTAAAACTTCTGTTTTATTTTGCATATATCTCTCATTCATCTCATGGATAAGTAAGGCCCCACATTCCGTGAATGAAATCCCCAAATGCCTTTACAAAAAACAGGCTGATAAAAAGGGAGGACATTTTTTATTTTCCAAAAAACCTAGTCCTTCATAATCTTGAAACAGTTTGCTAGATAAAGAAGATACTAACTTTTTACTTAGGTCCTGATCTTTCAAAAGGAGCTATATGAATAAGTGTTTATACCTGGGTAGGTTCTTTTTCAGGATTGAGAATGGAAGAATCACTTTGAAAATGGCTCTATAATTCAGTCTAACAACCTCTCAGAAGTAGTCACGTAGGAATTCAAGAAGGTTCCAGAGAAAATACTCTTAAAAACTATCCATTGTAATAGAGAGGGATGTTCTTTTCCCTGAATTTTTAAACCAGCTTATAGAACAGAATAAAAAGAACCTCTATCTAAGAGAGTTTAAAGTTCTGCAAAAAGTTGCATTCCCTATCTAAATCCATAGGACTTTTTCCATAAAGGAAAAAAAAATTCTTCCAATTTGAAAATGTTAAGAGAATGAGGTTTTTATTCTTGTCAGTAGAATTGTTACAGTGCAGTGCAGCAGAACAGTAATAATTACAGTAAACTGTTACCATTGTTCATTTATAATTTACATGTTTAAACTTTCATAAATTATATTACGTATGTTGGAAGGATATAACTCAAGTTAATTAACTGACAAAATCACATTACTATATTTAACATCTCATCCCATTCTCCAAGATTATAATTACACATTTCCCAAAAATAAATAATTGAATAAAATAAATAAAAGGTTTCCTGACACAGATAAAATCACCTTCTATATTTATTATCACTGCTAACATTTACAAATCTCCCACATAGCATGTTAACTTTTTTGTATATTTGAATCAACAGTAGTTTCACCTTTAATTAAAGTAGGTTTTGCAAAAGATCCGACCCCTTTCCCATTGATCCTTTTAATCTTATCTTATTCCATGTCTTTTCTACTGAAGCCTGGTGATTAATACTGCTACAGAAGTTTTACCAGCATGATTTCTTACATCTTCTAATAACCCTCTGAGCCTGAATATGCTTCCTTTTATAATCTATCAAATACTGAAATTTTAATGAAAGTCTTGCCTTATTCAATGCCTTTCTTCTTGCTTTGACCACTATATAATAATCTTCATCCTGCCAGGGCACTGGAGGGTTGCTCTTTCTTCCCAGATGACACAAGAATAGCCATAGTATTTGACTGATACATCAACAAAGGCTCTCGCACCATCAGTGGCAGTTTCCACTGCCCCCCAAAAGAGAGAGGGCAAAATGTAACCAGCTTGATTTCTTTTTTAAATTCTATGTTTCCCTAACGTTTCTTTATCAGATGATAGTATCAAAGAAGAAATATATATATGCACTCCCCATGACAATCATGCTTCTCTTTTGTGCATGTACATTTACCTAGGACCTATTCTGCCACAATTACACAGGGCAGTACCTCCCTGTGTGTGTAGTCCCATTGAATGGTGGATGAAAACAGTCTACTTTAGAAGAGACTGTTTTGCTCCCTTCCCCTCTCCTAGCCCCTTTTCTCTCCCACTTCTATGACTCTCTTCTTTTCCTTCCCTGTTACTGATAGAGGAGACCAGATGTGAAACTTCCGTAACTCCTTCACCTGACTCAGTGACCTCTTCCTATCCCATCTTCTGACTTCCCTTACCGCACTCTTATCCCTCTCTTCTACTCCACCTCTCCTCAGGCTTCTTCTCACAATACAAACATGCATCACTCTCCCCCATCTTAAACAACAAAAAAGAACCAAAAACACTCTTGACCCCACTGGCCTTTTCCACTAGTACTCCATCTCCTTTCTTCCTTTCATCTCCAAGCTCATTGAACATGGTGTCTACATTGCTGTATGGAGTTCCTCTCCTCCAATCTATCTTCTGCCCCTGGCATGCCACTGCAGTGCTTCTCACCAAAACCTTTTAAGTCTTTGGCTCCCTAGCCAAAGGCACTTGAAACCAGTACTCCACCATCAACCTACTGGCTGCCTTTGATATTGTCAAAAATTATCCTTCTTCTTGATATCTTATCTTTCCTCAGCTTTTGTAACTGTTCACTTCTGGTTTTTCTCCTGCATCTCTAATCACTCTTTCAGTTGGAGGATCTTCCTCATCAGAACTCTGATTGAGGTCCTGACTGGCTCCCTGGTTTTTTTTTAAAACCAAGCAAGGGATCAAGAAGTTGTCCATGCAATTGGCCTTCTCCAGCTTAGAACTGCCTTCCCTGCTGTACCTGCTCCTAGTGTCTGACTCTGATCTCCTGGTAACCTGACCCTGGCACCTCCTGTACCTGACTGTTTGCTCTCTGGTCTGTCTCAGACTCTGGCTTCCTGGTAAACCAACCCTGCCTGGCTCTTTTGTCCTGCTCTGACCATTAGGTCAGACTACCCATGTCCTGGTTGTGATAACTACGCCAACTACACCAACCTCCTCCTTCTGTATCAACTACGCCAACCTCCTCCTTTCTGTCCCTGACAAATGCAGTCTTGCTCAACTTATATCCATTCAAAATGCTGCTGCAAAGATCATGTTCTTGGATTGTTGCTTCAAACAGTTCAGTCATCGCTCTGTCCCACCCCTGGTTCGCCCTTCTTCACTGCATCAAGCACAGACTATTCATTCACTTTAAAGGCCTTTCATGCCAGCTATCGTCTCCTATAGAGACATCAACTCCCCCATCTTCTCTGCCAATTATGCTGGCTTTTGTGGAGAAGGAAATTGTTTGATAGGACATGCAGTCATAGAAGAAGTGTTAAGCAAAATTGTGTGATCAGGTATGTTATGGGATGAAGACCAAAAAGAACACACATTGCTGGGTGCATAGACACAGAGGTTTGGACTCCTGGACATAACCCACTCCCCACAGATTTGCGGGTGTTGAATTTGAAGGATTAGCTCCTGTGAGGAGAGGAAGCAGTGTTGGGCTCTTATAAGCATAGGCTGTCCTGATTAGAGTAAGAAGTAGGAAGGTCACTGGATACTCTTGTTATGTACTATGCTGAATAATAAAAGTTCAGTGTTTTGGCCATGCCTGCAACTCCTAGGTTTGACAGACCATTGGGTTTTGAATATAACTTTTTTTCAAGGCCCTAGCACATAAGAATTACAAGCAAATCTCCGCAGAAGACTAGAGGGATACAAAGGCTGATTTGGTGAACTAGTGACTGAGCTGTTGAAGGTATATGTCCAGGAAGGGGCAGGTTATGACAGCCTCAATCACTCTTCTGTTAAATTTTCAAATAAGCACCTTCTTGCTTTCTCCCATGCTGCCACTCAAAGATGGGCATAGCTTCAAAAATATATGTGCCTTCCTTTAAATACCTTCTCTGCTATAGGGTTGCCAGACATTTGGTTTTCGATTGGAACGACTGGTGGAAAAGGTACTCTGGTGGCTCTGGTCAGCACCACTGACCAGGTTATGCAAAGTCCAATTGACACAGGACTGGCATGCTCCCTACCTGGCTCCGAGCAGCTCCTGGAAGCAAATGACATGTCCCTCTGCTCCTAGGTACAGGGCTGGCCAGGGAGGCTGGCATGCCCCGAGCGCTGGCTCCGGAGCTCTGATAGGTTGGGAACTACAGCCAATGGGAGCTGCAGGGGTGGCGCCTGCAGATGAGGGCAGTGCACAGAGTTCCCTGGCCATGCCTACACCTAGGAACTAGAGGAAAATGTTGTTCCTTCCAGGAGCCACATGAGGTAAGCTGTGCCCGGAGCCTGCACCCCAAACCACTTCCTGTACCCCAACCCCCTACCCAGCCCTGAGCCCCCTCCTTTACCCCAACCACCTGCCCCATCCTGGAGGCCTCTCCTGCACCTCTGTCCCAGCCTGGAGCCTCCTTCCACACCCTAAACCCCTCATTTTTTGCCCCAGCCCAGATCCTATAACCCCTTCCTCACTCCTGCCCCAGCTCCCTTCCACACTCCAAACCCCTTGGCTCCACCACCCAGCCTGGCGCCCCCTCCTGTACCCCAAACCCCTCATTCCCAGACCCAGGGCCGGCTCCAGACCCCAGCACGCCAAGCGCGCGCGTGGGGCGGCATTTTAACAGGAGGGCGGCAGGCGGGTCCGGCGGACCTTCCGCAGTCATGCCTGCGGGAGGTCCAACGGAGCCGCGGGACGACCGGACCTCCCGCAGGCATGACTGCGGCGGGTGCGCTGGTCCCGCGGCTCATGTGGACCTCCCGCAGGCATGCCTGCGGATGCTCCACCGGAGCCGCGGGACCAGCGGCACGTCTGCGGGAGGTCCCGCTGAGGCGCGCGACCGGCGCCCGGCACTGCGAGTGGCACAGCGCACCACCCTGCTTGGGGCGGCGGAATTCGTAGAGCCGCCCCTGCCCAGACCCACCCCAGAACCCACACCCCTGGCCAGAGCTCTCACCCCCTCCTACATGCCAACCTCCTGGCCCAGTGTGGTGAAAATGAGTGAGTGGATTGAGTGAGGGTGGAGGTGAGTGAGCGATAGGGAGGGGGCATGAAGTGAGCAGGGGCGGGGCTTCAGAGAAGGGGCAGGGCATAGGTAGGACCTCAGGGTAGGGGTGAGGGCAAGAGTGTTCAGTTTTCTGCAATCAGAAAGTTGGCAACCCTATTCTGCTGGGATACCTACAGACAACTTGATAATGGTTTAAGCAGATGGTGTGCTGTGACAATGTTCTTTCATGCTGAATGGAACCGTTTCATTGGCAATCACAAAGCACCAGTCTGTAGAGACTGAAGTGCCCTTTCAAACTTAAAGTACTCCTGGTTTTGTAATATGAGGCAAGTACTGACTATGTGGTGCAGGGCAGCTTGCTCTGAAGCTGTACATATTTGTGGATAAAGGAAAAACATCCCAAGGCTGTCAGTGTGGGCCTTTTCACAAACATTGAAATTCACATATAAATAAAAGGAAGAGGGATTACCAGTAAAAATCATCAAACCTAGTAACACATTCATCATTTATAATTAAGATAAGTTTTCTACCCCTTTCTGATCAGTAATTTTCCTAACTTGCAATAAATTGTGGCTACTAACATCTCCATAACAGCACCATGCCCTGGAGTTTATGGAGGGCAATATTTAACTTGCTATAATCAAAGGATTATAATATTTCTCTAATTTACTGTTAAGGAGAGCTTGATACTATTAGCTTCAATATCTTTTCCCACACCAATGATTATAAAGTTAATCCCTGTTAAAGTGAGGATTAAACTCCTCCTCCCAATCATTAGTAACAAATGTGCATCTTTGTGCTAATGTGTATACCAGTCATTAAGGGATGAAAAGAAAAGCCAGAGTGATATTGACAGGCAGACTTTAATCTGTCAATAATTTATATTTAATATGGAGTGAAAACAGCTGGGATATGGTAACTGTTCAAAAAATGAAAATCCTGTAGCATCATTGTAATGCCTCTAATCAGGAATAGCGGACATGCAAATTCAGATCCAGTCACTTTGCCTCTTTAGATTGACTACGGTGCAGATGAGACCAAAAGGGTGTATTGTTAAAAAGGTAATGGGGAACTACTTGCAGAGTTAGACTGGAAGATATTAGGAGATAGGGGTGGAGTAGCTATTGTATGAAGCAGAGATTATTACACCTTGCCCAGATGATGTATGTGATCAAACATTGAAATGCTGATTGTAACCATGACCAGCATGCCTCTGAAAATAATGAATTTCATTTCACCCTCCTAATCAAAAATAGCCGCAAACTCTCAAGGATTGGCAGCCATGAGGGAGAAGGAATTTAAGATATCTGTACCAGAAGCTGTGTCAGAGATGCTGGCTGGCCAAGAGAGTCACAGAATAACGAATGACACCTACCTCTAGAGGAAAAAGTCTATTTTGCGGTCAGGCTGAGCTAGAAAAAAGGGGAAGTAAGAGGTTTTTTCATTGTATCTAATCCAAGGAATACCTACCTAGTTTAGTTGTTGCTGAATATAAAACTCTCTCTCTCTGAATGAAAAGCCTAATCAAAACCCTGGGAGAATAGACAGGCCTTGCAGTGTGCTTGGAAAATCAACAGACTTGAGCTTTGTTGAAATGTAGGAGGAAGCAAGGTTCAAATTGTGAAGGCTTTTCACTGAAACTGATTGACTGTGATCAATGTACTTAAAGCAATTAGTGCTGACAAATTTTCAAACTAAAAAAATTTCTCTAGAGTTAAATTTACAGATATAATGAAAGTATGAGTGACTCAAATCTAATTCCAATGTTCTTCTATGGTACAAAACTTCACTGTCTACTTTTGACTCAGCTACCTCAGCATGAATCATATCAATTAATCCTGAGAACATAAGAATATACCCCAAGCCAGTAATAACTACTTAACAGTAACAAACTCCATTCACTGGCTCTGAGACATGGTTCCAGAAAATACATTTTGAGGTCCTCACTGATCTCCATACTAATGACAGCCATATAAAATGTTATAATTGCAGTTTGACTGCCTCAAAAAAATACTCCTTTCTTAAGAACATAAGAATGGCCATGCTGGGTGAGACCAAAGGTCCATCTAGCCCAATATCCTGTCCTCTGGATCAATGCCAGTGGTCAATGCCAGGAGCTTCAAAGGGAATAAACAGAACAGGTAACCAAGTGATCCATTCCCTGTCATTCATCCCCAGCTTCTGGCAGGCTGAGGCTTCTTAAATAGAATGTATAATTATTAAATAAGAGAGCCTGAGAATTGATGTCTGAATGAATGGAGTACAATCCACTATAAATTTCAAGGGCTCATACATCTGAATTCAATTGTATATGAGAAAATGTGCTTTGTGCATCATTGTAATTCATAAACAGTGCACTTAAAACACAATATAAAGTTAGGCTGAACAAAAATAGATTTGTTTATATGAAGAGGGAAAAACATAGATAGGCACACTGGTTCTGTTTAGATCATGTAGATACTATGGCCAGAGTTAAAAAAAAATAAGTATCTTTATGTGGCCATCTTGTGAGGAGAACAATAAAATAAGTCAGCACAGGTAATCAACTGAAGGAGGAATGAAAAATTAGAGGGATTTGAAAAAGATGTGCATTTATTTTGATGTGCAATTAATCACAGGGAGTTAGATTGTGTTCCCCATGGGCATTCTGGAGAGAGAGGAAAATCTGAGACAACATGGCTCATATAACTATTCAAATTAGGTAGATTGATAGTTCCTCAGATAAAGAAGGATAGATCAGATGACTCCAGTAAAGCCCTAGAAGTATACTTCTACAATAATCTCCACACTCTGAGATCTACACCTTAAACAGATCTGTGAGTCTGTAAATAGGGACTACAGTTGCTGAATGTCCTATGCCCAGAGCTCCAGGAAGTGTGATTCCCTCTTCCCCATTTTCTCTGCACAAACATACAGGTGCTTTTTTGTTTTCTTTTAAAAATGAAATTGAGTATTGAATAGGTTTATTTTATTTATTTAAAACAAAGGAAAATTAAATGCCAAAAAAAGTATAATGAAACTTTGTTTGCAAATGTACACACACAAAGTTAAGATTGTCAAGGAAACTGGTGATATTGCATGTAAATATTAAGGTAAACATTTGACATCATATAGAGTAATGAAATATTTCATGTGCACATTAGGATTGAGTTTTGATTGCTGTAGTGATCATTGTTTGAATATCATACTTTTGTGCATATAAATTCTCAACCCTAACATTGCCTTAACATTCCCTCGCTCCTCCTCTCTCCCCCGTTTTACAGAGAGAAGTGACTGCATTAGAATTCCAGCCTCTTAAATTGGACAGAGAAAAACTTCTATAGTCAGTTCTCTGTGCTTGTAAAGAAGATTAGGTGCTTTTGGAAAGCATTTCATTAACAAGTTCCCGGAGAATAAAGATTGTAGTGATTTAAACATCAAAAGAATCTTAAATACATTTAAAATATCAACTAAATTATTGAGAGCAGTACTAATGCTAGTCACCTAACAATCATATTTAGTGAGTCATTCATTTTTAAAATGACTTTACAAAGTAAACTTACACCTGTGATCTCAAAACACAGACTATTTTGAGAAAAATTTGGAGTTATAAATTATGCATGACATATAAAGCTATGGTCAGGGGCCGGGGGGAAAGGGGTGAGGGGAGGAGACAAATCCTTGTTCTGTCAATTATTAAAGTACTTTACTTTTATATGGTTAAAAAAGAATACATCTTTTATGCTGATATTGAGATGCCATATCAAAAATATTCACACTGCTAGGGGCTTTTTAAAATTACACTTTGTCACACTTTGTCAGACCATTTGCTGGCTGGATTAAGTGTCAATATAGAGCGTAAATTGCAGTGGAGACAAGAAATAGCCAGTTTTAATCATTAAAAGGATCAGACCGCATTCACCTCATGTCAAATTAAAAGAGAGGGTTCCATCGGGGGAAAAACACAGTTTTCTTATTTATTCATGAAGTGCTGTGTAATTTGATTGTCAGAATGTGGTCAAACAGCATGGATATTGCTATTTCACTGCCTGTGGCAGTTTTGCCTTGTGGGGGCACCTGCGGAACTGCCTTGCACACAAAACATATTAAATAAAATCCAGTTACAATAAAATAAATGTAACTGCAGGCTAATTGCACTGACAGCAGTTAAATTAACAGTACTCTACTCCTGATCATCCGTGCCCATTCCCTCTAGTTCCAGGTAGCTGACCTACAAGGAGGACACCTGCAGCTCTGAGAACCATCTGGTAACCCCAACACAGTACCGAGGGGCATTTTCAAGAATGCTTTAAGTTAAATGTGGGGTGCATATTTCTGTAGCAGCTCTGCTCTTTTAACTATAGTAGCGGTGGGGTGGGTGAGCTCATAACAGTGCAGATACCCAGGGGGTAAAGTTAAAGATACCTTCAGAATCTTTATTCTGAATAGCCTGACTTTGGTAGGGTTAAAACATCAGTGTTCACATTCAATGGATGCTTGTTTCTGCATTCACTTTCATTGGTTTTCTCAAGCAAGCAAAGAAAAGGAGGTGGTGGTGAGGGGGATAGACAGGATTATTTTAAAAATGCCATTACAAGAGCTCCATAGAGGGAGATTTATGGGTAGCACAGCTTGGGAGCTAAACAACTTGTTTCCATGGACTGCTCCTAGTTAAGGGTCAAATCCTGACCCAGATTCGAACAGCAGAACGGATTGCAGTAGCCACAGAGGGCTGCATAGTCCAGCTAGCCCAAGCACTGACCAACCCTGAAGATGGTCACACTAATTCACAAGCAGACCTGTTCCCCCTCAAAAAGCAGCAGGCCCAGTGCTGTGCTGATTGGGGTTTATGGGGATATGCATGTAAATGAATGCCCCCCCACACTCACACACCCAACAACTACATGTGTTGCCCTGGATTTGAGGGATATACATACCCCAGAATGTGATCAAGCTAATTGCAACCATATTATGTGCGCTCAGCCACTATGGATTAATGAAATAGCACACCACATAGTTAAGGGTTAATTTGGAGTCAGGCTTTTGGAAGCAAGGTCATAACTACTGTCAGTTGTGCTAATCAGACTGGGAGGAGGGGAGGAAAATGTAAATAATGAGAACAAGAGAAGATATGTGGATGGACAGCCTTGAATCTAGATGCCTCTGATATTAAAAGTTTATTGAAAGTTAGGAAAACTGATGATTTAGTAGGGGTCATTGTGACCTGTGTGTTTTATAGAGTTAATTGTAAAAAGTTTAGATAATAGAGTGTACTTGAGAGCAGTTCTCTGGAGTTACCCTGGGAGAGAGAGTTTTCCTGACATCTTTACTCCCCAGCAGGGAGGCGTTGGGCCAGCACTGACCTGTCATTGATTACTCAATACCATCTCAGAATATAGGCAAATATCTGGAATGTTCTAAACCTATTACTTATGTCTCTGAGTGCTTAAATCTAATAAACTGCAGTGTTAGACAAGAGCATGTTTACTTGCATTTAATTCTTGATCAAACAGAATTGCTGAGTTCCTATTGATTTTTATCTAACACCACCTGAAGTGAAATAGTTAATTTGACCCTGTTGGGGGTTCTAAAAACCCCAGGTAACACGTGTATCCCACTTTGTCCATCTGATTTGTCTCTGTAAAAGAGATTTCAGCAGCCCTATAGCTGTAATAATCTATACACAAATCCAGGGAAGCAGAGAATCAAGACTTCAAGTGGGGGGTGTTAAGATTCTCTTGATTGTGTAAGGGGGAGGGATCTTCAGCTCAGTACCTTTCATATGTTCTCACAAAGTAAGGGCTATCACTGTGAGCTTCATACTCCATTCAGTATCTCTAGGATATCAGAAAGGCATTATCTGTCTACATAGTTATATGGCCCCCAGCATTGTAGTACCTGAGCTTCTCACAAACATCAATCAATGTATCCTTACAACATTTGTGTGAGGTTGCCATGTTTTGGGGTTCGACCCAGATCTGTGAGAGGTTGTGTCACCACTTGTCCTGTAACCTTGAGGCCTTAAAATGCTTTGCTGCTGTAGCTCTCAGTGCTCCCAGCCGGCATTCAAACATGCACTCAATGGCTCTGACTCCAGCAGCTCTGACTCCAGCAACCTGCTTGTTACACTACAGCTACATTCTGGGCTCCACTAGCTTGTGTTACTATTAACCAAGGGACCCCAACACATCCCCAGTCCTGAATTTCCCAAAAACCATAGTCCTGAAATGTCCAGCCCTCCTCTGGACCATTCGGAGGAGTAATAAGGTCTATTGCTCCTTTAAAGAGACAAAAGCACAGCCGCCTGTTGCCTTACCTGGAATTAATGATCACTTCAAGACAAACATAGTACTGGGTTGATTTACATTAAATGTAAAATAAGTTTATTTAATAAAGTGAGTTCAAGAATAATGGATAAAATCAGAAATGGTTACAAATGAATAAAAGTAAAAAACACTTTCTAGTGTCTGAGACTTAACAAAACTACAGTCTTGGTTCAAGGTAAGATTCTTACCACACCTCCTTCCAGCAAGATGGCTGACCATCCACTTTTATCCAAAGTTCTTGGTTCCTTTGTCTTCTTAGGTGAAAGATAACTTGGGGTTCATTGCCCCCCTTCTTTTATAGTCCAGTGAACTTTTGAGACGTATCCTTCTTGAAGTCCAGTGCCCTTGCTGTGAGGAAAGCTGCCATGAAGTGTGACAGAGAAGGTCCTGTGCTGGTTTCTTCCTCACTGATGCTTTCTACAATGCAAATTGATCTGTCCTGCAGCATCCGACGTGCCAGCAAATGGCCACTTGTCTGTGATTGCCAATTGTCTGTGATTGCACCTGAATGGAAGAAATCTGTAAGCCCACTCCCCAGACATGTCTGGTTCAGACACATGTTAGTCCCATATTCCCATCACATTTGAACAGTCCTTTGGGCATTTACCATACATACACCATGCAAGAATATTAATGATCACTGTGTTGTTGGTTTTCCAATGATGCGTTACATGACATCCATTAGATACGAGTATAACTCAAGTGCATTGGAGTACACTGAACTGGTCAAGCCAGCTGAACCGCACTATCTAATACCAGTGAACTCCTTGCCCTTTGGCAATGGGATGCTTTTAGGGTCACAGAAGTAAGGAAGCATTATACCCCTTTTGTAGCTAGGAAACTGAAGCCAAGAGAAACTAAGGCCTGGTCTACACTACAAGTTTATGTCAAATTTAGCAGCGTTTAAATCAAACTAACCCTGCACCCATCCATACAATGAAGCCATTTTTGTCTACGTAAAGGGCTCTTAAAATCAATTTCCCCTGACAAGGGGAGTAGCGCTGAAATCGACATTGCCATTTCAAATTAGGGTTAATGTGGCCGCAATTCGACAGTATTGGCCTCTGGGAGCTATCCCACAGTGTACCATTGTGACTGCTCTGGACAGCAATCTAAACTCGGATGCACTGGTCAGGTAGACAGGAAAAGCCCCGCGAACTTTTGAATTTTATTTTCTGTTTGCCCAATGTGGAGTGCTGATCAGCACAAGTGACCATGCAGTCCCAGAATCAAAAAAGAGCTCCAGCATGGACCGTACGGGAGATAGTGAATCTGATCTCTATATGGGGAGATGAATCTGTTCTATCAGAACTCCGTTCCAAGAGACGAAATGACAAAACATTTGAAAAAATCTCCAAGGCCATGATGGACAGAGGCCACAACAAGGACTCAACACAGTGCTGCGTGAAACTTAAGGAGCTGAGACAAGCACACCAGAAAGCCAAAGAATCAAATGGATGCTCACGGAGGGAAGGGCGACTGACGACTGTAGCGATCCCACAGTTCCCGCACTGTCCAAAAAACATTTGAATTCTGGGCTGAGCTCCCAATGCCTGAAGAGTCAAAAACATTGTCGTGGGTAGTTCAGGGTATATGTCGTCAGCCCTCCCCCCAACCCCGGTGAAAGCAAAGAGAAAAAAATCATTTCTCACCTTTTTTCAGTGTCACTGTATGTCTACTGGATGCTGCTGGCAGATGCAGTGCTGCAGCGCTACACAGCAGCATCCCCTTCCCTTCTCTTGCCTTATGGACGGCAGACGGTGCAGTATGACTAGTATCCATCATCGTTGTACCATGGGTGCTCCTGGCTGGCTTCGGTGAGGTCGGTCGGGGGCACCCGGGCAAAAATGGGAATGACTCCAGGTCATTCTCTTTTTTAAGTTTTGTGTAATGGAGATTCAGTCCTGCCTGGAATATCATGGCAGCTGGAGGCTTCTGCCTCAGGCTGCTCTCCCAGTTAGCAGCACCATGCGGTCATGCCTACCTCAGCCTACCCCTTGCTACCTGGGCGCACAATCAGATACTTAGACCTCTACATTTTTCTGCAAATAAAAAAATTAAGCTGACGTTTAGAACTGTCCCCCAACATACATCCTGGGACATTTTGTATTTTACCAGTGTCAACCAAAGGCACACACACAAATGGAGATTCAGTCCTGCCTGTGATTCTATCCTAGTGCTTATCGCAGATTCCCATTTTCAGCTATAAGCTGAGCACCTGCAGAATGGTGGTTCACTCTACTTCACTGTGAGCCAACCACCCTCCTCTCCCCCCTTTGATCTCTGCTTGCAATAAAGTCAGTGTTGTTTCTTATTCATGCATTCTTTATTACTTCATGACACAAATAGGGGGATAACTGCCACGGTAGCCAAGGAGAGGTGAGGGAGGAGGGAAGCAACTGGTGGGGTTGTTGCAGGGGCACCCCCTAAAATGGCATGCAGCTCATCATTTCTGTGGGATGTCTGGGGCTCTGACCCGGAGCGGCCGTTTGCCTCTCTGGTTCTTTAGTAGGCTTGCCTGATATTCCAGGCAGGACTGACTCTCCATTAGACAAAATTTAAAGAAGAGAATGACCTGGGGAGTCATTCCCATTTTTGTCCAGGCGCCCCCGACCAACCTCACCGAGGCCGGCCAGGAGCACCCATGACAGCAGCAGACAGTACAGTATGACTGGTAACCGTCTTTGTCAACTTGCAAAGCAGCAGATGGTACAATATGGCTGGTAACTGTCTTTGCTAACTTGCAAAGGAAAGGGGATGCTGCTTTGTAGCACTGCAGTACCGCGTCTGTCAGCAGCATCCAGTAGACATACAGTGACAGTGAAAAAAGGCTGAACGGGCTCCAGGGTTGCCGTTCTATGGCATCTGCCCGGGCAATCCAGGGAAAAGGGCGTAAAATGATTGTCTGCTGTTGCTTTCACGGAGGGAAGATTGACTGACGACATTTACCCATAACCACCTGTGACAAATTTTTGGCCCCACCAGGGATTGGGATCTCTACCCAGAATTCCAATGGGTGGGGGAGACTGCGGGAACTATGGGATAGCTACCCACAGTGCAATGCTCCGGAAGTCGACGCTAGCCTCGGTACATGGACGCACACCGCCGAAAGAATATGCTTAGTGTGGCCGCGTGCACTCGACTTTATACAATCTGTTTCCAAAAATCGATTTCTGTAAAATCGGAATAATCCCGTAGTGTAGACATACCCTAAGGGACTTGAATGTCTGCTGCAAAGCCAGTAACTGAATGTAGCCCTTTCGCATGCAAGTCCAGTGCTTAACCACATGATGATTCTCTTTTTCTATCCTGTACTTGCTCAGCGTCTCACTTAATAGCAGCATTGACCATTATATATGTTATGAGACTAGCATATAAAATGTAGTGCTAGTATATATGTGTGCACATGAGTATATAGTTATTTTATATAAAGATTGCTATCTACAGGCATATGAAAATAGCATTTGTTGTATAGTTTGTTCTATGTTCAGTAAAGTTATTACAGCTGGTTGGAAATTTTCCCACCTAAATGATTTTTCAATAGAAAATGCAGTTTCCACAAAATCACAATCTTCTGATTTTTCCATTAGGAAAATTTAAACCAAATTTTGTATTCAGGTCATCAACCTAATTTTGAATATTTCAGTTTGTTGAACTAATCCAAAATGTTTTGGTTTGAGTAATTATAGCATTAAACTGCATCTATTTATTGTGCTTTATTGCCTCATGGGAGTTGTATTTGGGATGTCTGATGTGCTCATTTTCTCCTACTAGCTGAGATACCTGACTGGTCTACATCTGCCAGCATGAAACGCAATCTCCTTTATAAATGAGTCACTTGATGCACCATGGGAGTCAAATGACTGCAGGTATATCATGGGAGATGTAGTTCGGCCAGATATCCTGGGCAATTAAGGAGAATAGGGACACAAGGAACCTGAACTACAACTCTCATGAGGCAATGCGGCATAACAGGAAGATGCAATTTCATGTAGAACTGATACAAAATCAAACATTTCTGGTCAGCTTAACCAACTGAAATGAAATGTCAAAATGTTTTGTTTCCATTGAAAATTAAACCAAATGTTGAAATACTGGAATTTTCCATGGGATGGAGTTCTTAATGTGCTCAGATTATTGCTTCCAGACATAATAATTTTTGTTTTCAAAGCAATGATGTATTTTAGTTGAATGAAAAAGAAATAATCTTAATTTCAAAAATTGTCAAAAATATGACTGTTTTTTGCATGGTCGATTTGCATACAAAGTGGTGCAGCATTATAATCAAGCCATGTCTTATAAATGTATTGGCAAAAAGGTTCCCTTCACATATCATATAAGTGGTAATTTAAATCTTGACTCCCTGACCCATGAGCCCCTACACTCACCCCCTCCTAGAACCCCCTCCCACTGTCCCTCCCAGGAGAATCTGCTACCACCACCCCCAGTTCCTACTCCTTATCTCTCCGTGCTTCTAAGCCTTGGATCAGTCCTGCATTCTGACACCAAGAAGAGCAGGGACCTCAGCTGCCACATTATCACATGGGGGTTACAAAACAATTCAGGTTTGGCCCTGTGGCCCCTCCATCATGATAGGGGAGTAGCAGGGCCAAAATTGAGTGAGTGGTGTTGCAACCTAGCACATGGGTAGTTGCAGTGCTGTTCCATTTTGGCCCCACTGCTTCCCCATCATGATGGGGAGCTTACCGGGGTCAAAACTGAGCAGTGCTGTGACACCTCCTCCTCCTCTTCCTATTCACCAAGTCACAATGCCACTCACCCCACTCACTCAATGTTGGCTCTGTCATGACACAGCAGCTGAGGGGCCAAACCTGAATCAGCAGTGGGAGGCCTTCTTCTGCCTGTGGAATCTCACCAATAGGGCCTTGAGCAGTCAGCAGCATCCAGGAATGGTACCCACCATGTGTAAAGTGCGTACAGCTGTGGGCACCACTGCTATCCACTAGGCTATGCTGCCTCCAAATACTTTTTTTGTTTAAATGCATTTGAAGCACTAACATTGTAGCAATAACAAAACACAACAACTTAAGAACGGTCATACTGGATCAGACCAAATGTCCATGTAGCCCAGTATCCTGTCGTCCAACAGTGGCTAATGCCAGGTGCCCCAGAGGGAATGAACAGAATAGGTAATCACCAAGTGATCCATCCCCTGTCACCCATTCCCAGCTTCTGGCAGACAGAGGCTAGGAACACTGTCCCTGCCCATCCTGGCTAATGGCAATTGATGGACCTATCCTCCATGAATGTATTTAGTTCTTTTTTGAACCCTGTTATACATTCGGCCTTCACAACAGCCTTAGGTCTTGTCCTTCCATAACAGAACTGGGGCCTCAAATATCAGAGGGTGTATATTAATGTTCTCTTGACAAGATTATGTAACAAGTTCAAAAGTCTTACTGAGAACTACTATTATTTGACTGAAACATAGTTCCTGAAGAATGCAGCAAATATGAAATTGAATATTGCTCAGATCCATGCATCCAAATCTCAGATCTCATATTTTAGCATTCTGGCATATGTGACCTTGATTTCTAACTTGGACACACACAGCTGGATGAAGTAACCACAGAACAAATGCACATTTTCATAACAGGAAACTACCAGCCCATTTTCAAAGATGTGAGTGCGCATTATGTTCATTTATGGCTGCAGTATTTCAGGGAGAGCACAAGCGGGGCCTTCCTTTTATTAAAAAAATAAACAAAACCCAACATGAAACCACTTCTGTCAGCTTTTTAATGATATTTTGATGGGTTTCCAGGAATAAAGTTATACTGTAATCATGTATCACGAAACAATAAAATTAAACTCTCACCCAAGGACCAACCAAATCACAGATGACTTTGCTGAACAAGAAATTAATTTGGGGAACATTTATTCTCAGGTTCCCTCTCCAAGCCATTAAGTGTTAGTTGCTCTTTCCATTTAAAATTGACTTTTTTCATTTTCCTGTGTAAATTCCCCTTAGATACCATTAACAGCTTTGGCAGGTGTAGAATACTCAAGGCTTCCGTGTGAAATGCTTGACAAGTTTCCTAGTTGCACTTGCCATAGGCATTAGCAAAATACTCATTGCTCTTTACATTGTCTCCAGATCATTTGCTGTGTATGCTCTAAAGGAGAGGAATGAATCCTGACTCTACCCTGTTGTATCTGATCCTGTTTCAACTGCAGTCACTTTGATTACAACTGGTGTGGAATTGATCCTCTTGGCCTTCTGAATATTCAGTAATGTAAAAGCTTAAAGTCCCTGTCCCCTGTGATGGGGTATGTTCCCCGTTTCCTGGAATCAGGTCAAGAAATAACCACAAACAAAGGTCGAGTTAAAGCAGTACTGAGGGCCACGGCCGGCTACAGGATATACTACCAACCTGGGCCTTGCGAGCACTCTGAACAATGAGTCTGGAGTTCTGAAGAAGAAGCCACTCGAACTCCTATGGTTATAGACAGATTTAGGGACCACTGAGGATAGGGTCTAGTATACAAAACACATGGGCTGACCTCCACTTTCTCAAGGTCTGGGTGCTGCATACAAACCAGATGGGCCTAGTTGTCCGACCTCCACTTTTCCAGGAGCTTCCAGATCTTTAACCCATTCCTGCCTGGTCACTGATGATAAAAAGATAGAGAGATAGAGAGAGAGAGAGAGAGAGAGAGATCCTCTATACAGCAAAGCAATACAAAGTGGGAAATACACTCCCTTAAGGTTAATGCTTGAAATATGGAAGTTTGGAAAATACGTATCTTGCAGTGTGGTCAACAGTGTTGGCAGTTTAATTTTTAAGACATTACAAGAACATTCACTCTGGCTTGTACCTGCATTGCTCCAGACTAGAAGCCCTCAGAGGTTAACTTTGAAAAGTGTCCTTCTTACCTTATTCTCCGGGGCCCAAGGTTGTACTACAATTGTTTCTCAGTTGCCAAAAGCTCTGAAATATGTGTTTTCTCTTTCACCATACGAAACATGTATCTTCAAAATAACATACATTGTATTAATAGTGCCAAAGGGTTTAGTTATTTCATGTCAGTTGCAAATTTTCTAAAAAGCATTTAATTATTGTTACTTAAGAATAGTGTTATACCTGGTCAAAGAGCTGGAGGACAACGCAAAGTATTTAATTAATGTATTGCCTTTTGCATGGAATCTATAATATCTAAGCACATCGCATATGTTAATTAATTTATATGTATAGCATTTCTCTGAGGTAGCAAAGTGTTGTTCCCATTTTACATGAGGAATTGAAGCTCAAGGACACAGAAAAAGGGTTACTGGCAGAACCAGAATTACAAATGAGCATTCCTGGGTGAGATCCTCAGATCCCATCTGACCGCTTTCTGTAAAAGGGCATTAAAAGCCTTGATTCCACCATTTCAGGCACTGTGAAAGATAGCTGAAGACTGCCTTCTGAGGACCTAATTGTAAGCCTTAGTATACAGTGCATAGCTGGGGTGGCAGGGGTGTGCCAGGCAGCACAAAGCACTACAGGATCTTAGGCAATGCCCATAGTGCAGCTCAGAAAGGTTGTGTGACATTCTGGGATGGAATTCAGACCAGTGAGAGGTTGTGTCATCATTTGTATTTTAACCCTGAGTACCACAAAATGATCCTGCTACTTGTGGTCCTTACCCAGAATGTACACACGGCCAGGAGCCAGTATGCACTTCTGTTAGGTATGCCGTTGTGTCATTATCTGATTAAAATATAACCTTATAGATCATTGTTACAACATATATTTGCAACAAATCTTGTACAAAATGTGGTGTGTAAGATGTTTATGAAAAGGTTATGATTTGCTGGTTATGATTATGCTATATGGATGCATGTATCGTTTTTGTATTTGAAGTTATGCATATTGGCGCTATACTTGGATTTCAAATGTTTGCTCCTGGGGTAACGCCCACAAGTTAGTTAGGCAGCACATCTTAGAGCAACTATTCAAATTGAGTGGCCCATTGAAAGGACACCGCTCACAATGGACCATGGGAGACACCCATAAACACTGAATGGACTGTCCTGTAAATATTCTGTCTGGAGTATAGATAATGGCTTCCTGCAATGACTGAGCAAAATTGGGCATGGACATGTCATTTGCCCATGTGACTCCAAACTCCCATTATTTACCTGTAATATTCCACCAGCTATGCTGAGGTTTTTGTTTAAAACAATGGGTTTCCCTCCACATGGCAGAAGATTTTAAAGGCCTGGAAACATCTCCATTTTACCTCTTTCCTGCCCAGGCCCCAGGACTGTGGACTTATACTAATGGGAGCATTCTAACCAAGGGACTGAGGACCTTCCAATCATTTGGAACCAACCAGAGAGTTATCAAGCCAGCAGTTTATTCCATCACTGCTACAAGCCTGAAGCAAGAACTTTGCAATTACTGTATGTGTTTGATTCCTATAACCAATTTTAACTCTCACCTTTCTTTCTATGAATAAACCTTTAGATCTTAAATACTAAAGGATTGGCATCAGTGTGATTTATGGGTAAGATCTGACATATATTGATCTGGGTGTGTGGCTGGTCCTTTGGGATCAGAAGAACCTTTTATTTGATGAGACTGGTCGTAAAGAACTACTCACCTTTAAATCCAATGTTTTTGGGTTGTGATATAAGAACTGGAATGCTTAAAGAAATTGCTTTTATGACTTCTTGTTAGCCAGTGTGGTGAAACAGAAGTTTACTTTTGTTCCTGGTTTGGTATATTTTATGGAAGAATAATCACAAGTGTTGGGTTGTGTTTATGTAATGCCAACAGATCCTGGTAATTGGCGGACGGGATTGAACCTGGGAGCTCTGGAACTTAGTGCATGAGCCTCTACCACATGAGCTAAAAGCCAACTGGCTATTAAGCAGACTCATATTATCTCTTTCTTTAAGTGGTCTCAGTACCGTTAGATGGGACAGAACACCACACCCAGAAGGTGTGTGGGTTACATACTTCCCCTAGCTGAGGAAGCACATCCTGAGCTCCAGAGACTTCCCAGCTGAAATCCCAGATGAGCCCCAACTTGTAATGCTGACAAACCCCGGTCACCAGGATTGAACCAGGGACTTCTGGAGCTTAGTGCATGAGCCTTTACAGCATGAGCTAAAAGCAATAGAGCAAACTCATGTTATTGCTCTCTTTAAGTGGTCTCAGAGCCACTAGATGCAACAGAACACCACACCCACAAGGTATGTGTGTTACATTTGCCTGGTTTCTCAGCAGTTTGTCCTGAGTTTTGCATTCTCAGTTGTGACCCACTGAGACACAGTTACAGCCATACAGTTCTGATTCCATCACTGTGAACCGAACAGCCTGCCAGCAGTTATCACAGACACATTTTTGCCTTTACAAGACTTGGTTAATGTTAGCAAGTGACCTCAATGCATCCTCAGTCCCCAGACCCTTGATCCAGCCCACTCCTTCAACTTTTAGAGGAATAGCACAACCCATTTGCTCCTTTAAGGAGACAAAACACACCAGTTCGCTGCATTAATTGGAGTTGACATCCATTTTAGTGCAAACACAGGACTGTTGGTTTGGATTAGAAGTAAAACAAGTTTATTAACAAAAGAAGATAGGATTTTAAGTGAACTCAAGTATAGGAGATAAAATTAGAAAGAGTTACAAGCAAATAAAGTGAAAACGCAGTTCAACATCTAAAACTTAATTTAGCAAGATACAGACTTTGTTCAAGATGATTTCTCTCACCAGTCATTCTTCTTCCCAGCCATGGCTGACTTTCCCTCAGTCAGGATCTTCCACAAAAGTACAAGGTGCTGGCTTCCCTTATTTTGTTAGGTGAAAGACATTTGCCTAAGCAAGTTTCTCACCTTTATTCAGTTCCTGAGATTTAAACACCCACCCCCTTTGGTTGAAGGCAGGTGTTAGTAATGGGAGATTCGATTATTAGAAATGTAGATAGCTGGGTCTGTGATGACCGGGAGAACCGTATGGTGACTTGCCTGCCTGGTGCGAAGGTTGCGGATCTCTCGAGGCATCTAGATAGACTTATGTGTAGTGCTGGGGAGGAGCCGGTGGTCGTGGTACATGTAGGTACCAATGACATAGGGAAGGGTAGGAGAGATGTCCTGGAAGCCAAATTTAGGCTGCTAGGGAAGAGACTGAAATCCAGGACCTCTATGGTGGCATTTTCAGAAATGCTTCCAGTTTCACGCGCAGGGCCAGGTAGGCAGGCAGAGCTTCAGAGTCTCAATGCGTGGATGAGATGATGGTGTAGAGAGGAGGGGTTCACGTTCATTAGGAACTGGGGAAACTTCTGGGATGGGAGGGGCCTATACAGGAGAGATGGGCTCCACCTAAACCAAAGTGGAACCAGACTGCTGGCACTAAACACAAAAAAACTGTAGAGCAGTTTTTAAACTAGGAGATGGGGGAAAGCCGACTGCTACAGAGGAGCGTGTGGATCAGACACAGACTTCTCTTAGGGGAGAGCCTGATGATAGAGAATCTCCAGGTTATAGTCAGGAGCAGAGGACAGAAAAGTATAATGTAAGGGCCGGATCAGATGATAAACAGTCACATAAAAAAGAATCTGGCACATCAGAAAAAGGCAGGCTAATAAACAGGGACAAGTTTTTAAAGTCCTTGTACACAAATACCAGAAGTCTAAATAATAAGATGGGTGAACTAGAGTGCCTTGTGATAAAGGAGGATATAGATATAATAGGCATCACAGAAACCTGGTGGACCGAGAGCAATCAATGGGACACAATCATTCCGGGGTACAAAATATATCGGAAGGACAGAACAGGTCGTGCAGGGGGAGGAGTGGCACTATATGTGAAAGAAAGTGTAGATTCAAATGAAGTAAAAATCTTAAGCGAATCCACATGTTCCATAAAGTCTCTATGGATAGAAATTTCATGCTCTAGTAAAAATATAACATTAGGGATCTATTATCGACCACCTGACCAGGACAGTAATAGTGATGATGAAATGCTAAGGGAAATTAGAGAGGCTATCAAAATTAAGAACCCAATAATAGTGGGGGATTTCAATTATCCCCATATTGACTGGGAACATTTCACTTCAGGATGAAATGCAGAGATAAAATTTCTCGATACTTTAAATGACTGCTTCATGGAGCAGCTGGTACGGGAACCCACAAGGAGAGAGGCGACTCTAGATTTAATCCTGAGTGGAGCGCAGGAGCTGGTCCAAAAGGTAACTATAGCGGGACCGCTTGGAAATAGTGACCATAATACAATAGCATTCAACATCCCTGTGGTGGGAAGAACACCTCAACTGCCCAACACTGTGGCATTTAATTTCAAAAGGGGGAACTATACAAAAATGAGGGGGTTAGTTAGACAAAAGTTAAAAGGTACAGTGACTAAAGTGAAATCCCTGCAAGTTGCATGGGCCCTTTTTAAAGACACCATAATAGAGGCCCAACTTCAATGTATACCCCAATTTAAGAAAAACAGTAAAAGAACTAAAAAAGAGCCACCATGGCTTAACAACCATGTAAAAGAAGCAGTGAGAGATAAAAAGACTTCCTTTAAAAAGTGGAAGTCAAATCCTAGTGAGGCAAATAGAAAGGAACACAAACACTGCCAACTTAAGTGCAAGAGTGTAATAAGAAAAGCCAAAGAGGAGTTTGAAGAACGGCTAGCCAAAAACTCCAAAGGTAATAACAAAATGTTTTTTTAGTACATCTGAATCAGGAAGACTGCTAAACAACCAGTGGGGACCCTTGATGATCAAAATACAAAAGGAGCGCTTAAAGATGATAAAATCATTGCGGAGATACTAAATTGATTCTTTGCTTCAGTCTTCACGGCTGAGGATGTTAGGGAGATTCCCAAACCTGAGCTGGCTTTTGTAGGTGACAAATCTGAGGAACTGTCACAGATTGAAGTGTCAGTAGAGGAGGTTTTGGAATTAATTGATAAACTCAACATTAACAAGTCACCGGGACCAGATGGCATTCACCCAAGAGTTCTGAAAGAACTCAAATGTGATATTGCGGAACTATTAACTAAGGTTTGTAACCTGTCCTTTAAATTGGCTTCGGTACGCAATGACTGGAAGCCAGCTAATGTGACGCCAATATTTAAAAAGGGCTCTAGGGGTGATCCCGGCAATTACAGACCGGTAAGTCTAACGTCGGTACCGGGCAAATTAGTTGAAACAATAGTAAAGAATAAAATTGTCAGACACATAGAAAAACATAATCTCTTGAGCAATAGTCAACATGGTTTCTGTAAAGGGAAATCATGTCTTACTAATCTATTAGAGTTCTTTGAAGGGGTCAACAAACATGTGGACAAGGGGGATCCGGTGGACATAGTGTACTTAGATTTCCAGAAAGCCTTTGACAAGGTCCCTCACCAGAGGCTCTTACGTAAATTAAGCTGTCATGGGATAAAAGGGAAGGTCCTTTCATGGATTGAGAACTGGTTAAAGGACAGGGAACAAAGGGTAGGAATAAATGGTAAATTCTCAGAATGGAGAGGGGTAACTAGTGGTGTTCCCCAAGGGTCAGTCCTCGGACCAATCCTATTCAATTTATTCATAAATGATCTGGAGAAAGGGGTAAACAGTGAGGTGGTCAAGTTTGCAGATGACACTAAACTACTCAAGATAGTTAAGACCAAAGCAGATTGTGAAGAACTTCAAAAAAATCTCACAAAACTAAATGATTGGGCAACAAAATGGCAAATGAAATGTAATGTGGATAAATGTAAAGTAATGCACGTTGGAAAAAATTACCCCAACTATACATACAACATGATGGGGGCTAATTTAGCTACAATGAGTCAGGAAAAAGATCTTGGCGTCATCGTGGATAGTTCTCTGAAGATGTCCACGCAGTGTGCAGAGGTGGTCAAAAAAGCAAACAGGATGTTAGGAATCATTAAAAAGGGGATAGAGAATAGGACTGAGAATATATTATTGCCCTTATATAAATCCATGGTACGCCCACATCTCGAATACTGTGTACAGATGTGGTCTCCTCACCTCAAAAAAGATATTCTAGCACTAGAAAAGGTTCAGAAAAGGGCAACTAAAATGATTAAGGGTTTAGAGAGGGTCCCATACGAGGAAAGATTAAAGAGGCTAGGACTCTTCAGCTTAGAAAAGAGAAGACTAAGCAGGGACATGATAGAGGTATATAAAATCATGAGTGATGTTGAGAAAGTGGATAAGGAAAAGTTATTTACTTATTCCCATAATACAAGAACTAGGGGTCACCAAATGAAATTAATAGGCAGCAGATTTAAAACAAATAAAAGGAAGTTCTTCACGCAGCGCACAGTCAACTTGTGGAACTCCTTACCTGAGGAGGTTGTGAAGGCTAGGACTATAACAATGTTTAAAAGTGAACTGGATAAATTCATGGTGGCTAAGTCCATAAATGGCTATTAGCCAGGATGGGTAAGAATGGTGTCCCTAGCCTCTGTTCATCAGAGGATGGAGATGGATGGCAGGAGAGAGATCACTTGATCATTGCCTGTTAGGTTCACTCTCTCTGGGGCACCTGGCATTGGCCACTGTCGGTAGACAGATACTGGGCTAGATGGACCTTTGGTCTGACCCGGTACGGCCTTTCTTATGTTCTTATGAAGGACTCATCTTCGTCAGCTTGTGAGGGCTCTGTTCCCTTGTATCTGTCTAATGATGGCTGCCTAAAAAAAGCCCTCCTGTGTGCCCAGCTTGCTGTGTTCACCAGGAAGCTGACCTCATGATGTTCTTACCTTCCTATGAACTTCCCATCTCTCTGGATGTAAATGGGGCTTCTGTTGTTTGGATTCTACCCTGCTTAATTTACATATGAGACAGGTAAATAGCTGCTCCTCTTTCTGTCTGGGCAGGAACTGTTCCTTCCTTTGTTCAGCCACACACTTTAAAATATTATATAAATGAGTATTCATAATTCCTCTTATAATGTTAATACACAAATTTCAAAATGCTATTAATCACCAGTATGTTACAGAAATTCATAAAAGGCCTCTCCTCGTAGGGTGACCAGATGAGAGGAAGAAAATATTGGGACACATGGGGGCGGGTCACTGGCGGAGCAAAAAAAAAGCTGAGTGCTGCCATGCTGCCGTACTGCCGGTGGGGCAAAAAAAAAAAAAAAAAAGGAGTACCGTGAAATATCAGGACAAATTGCGTCCCGACCAAAGATCGGTCGGGACGCGGGACAAACACCTAAATATCAGGACGGTCCCAATTTTATTGGGACGTCTGGTCACCCTACCTCCTCGTCTTTATAGCTCAGATTAAATTTCTCTTCCCTGCTGGGGTGTAGCCACATGGTCTCTTCCCTCCTGCTTGTTACCTGGATAGTTTGGTTTATCTGATATATAAATACATTCTCATTATCTTTCAAAGTACTTTGAAAAAAATAACTGCCCCATGGAGAAACCACATTCCTTTGTTTAAGGAGAAGTAAATCCTGTTTGACTGGCAAACACATTTTAAGTCTTATAATTTCAGTTTATGTCCATAACTTTTCATCAGTTGCTTGCACCTATATTACACAATAATATTAACTGCCAGTGAGCGATGATCTTTCCAATGACATATTACATGAAACCTTTTAGATACAGATTGTAACAACAGTGAGTTGGGGTACACTGGGCTGGTCAGGCCAGCTGAAACTCATTGCTAGATATCAGGGTGTCCCTTGCCCTCTTGCCCTCTACCCTTGGGCTGTTCTTAATGTCACAGGCTGCTATAACTGAGATGGGCTCTCAGAGCTATCTAAGTTACAGAGAAGGCCTTTCCAGTCGCTAGAGCAGCCCAGGACTGGGAGGGCACATAGATGGGTTAAAATCACCTTGGTCACCGTCTTCCCTAGCCTACGAGTTATGTGCTGCTGCCCTTTCAGGCACAGCAAAGAATCTCACCTCAGGAGTCCCAAACACCCCATCTTATGCTCATGCCCCTGGCTCTCATTGGCTTTGATTGCAAGCAATATTTAATTCCACATATGTACCTTTTCAGTTTCAGGCCCATCAGAAAGAGTGGTGCTCAGAAACAATAACAAAATAAAGGATTTTAGAAACTTATACCACTTATGGAGTAGTATAAATTATCTAAATTATCAAAATGGCATCTGCATTACCGAATGGTAATCAGTTAGAGGGATTTAGTTTTCTTTCTGTGTAAATCACAGTCCTGCTCCTTTAACCTCTCTGCTTGCAACTGTTGTCTGGGTCTTTCGATCAGGCTCCCAAGTGAACTGACTTGAACATCACTCCTACTGCTTTCCAGAAATTCCAACAAAGAACAGTACAGAATAAATGAATCTGCCAAGTGTGGGCAATTTGCAGTCAAAGAGGTTAAAGGAATTAATCAAGCTTAAACTTTGATTGCACGAAGTCTCCTTTCTGCTCTGTCTGTCACCATGCAGTTCATACAGTATCTCACGAGGTCACAGAGCTGTTCAAAGTAGCCTATGAAAAATGTTGCTAAGATTCCACTGACAAATGGCTTCTTTTGTTTCAGGAGTGGATCCTAACCCAAGGGCTCCATTATCAAGCTCCCCTTGGTCGTGTGGAAGTAATTAATTTCTCCTCAGGGGGGGTTGGTTAGAAAAATGTTCAGCTGAGGATGTTTTGGTTTTAATGCTTGGTTTCCAGGGTTTGGTCATTGTACAAAATTCATTGACTGAGCTGTGAACAGAAGACAGAGAAAGAAAGCTGCCACATCTATTAATTCCCAGTTGTTGTGCCAGCATCAGTTATGTATTAATTTATTGGAGAGATTTCAGTTTCTTGTTTCATTTTATTCTCAAAAACTCCTGAGACTCCCTTATAATTTACCAAGCAAAAATGTGCTTTTATTTTACAATTGTCTGCTTTATTCGTCTGTTAAATATGTAGTACAGAGGGCAACAGGCAAGATGTCTGGAGCTAGTATTCCAAAAGTATATTATAGGAGGAAAAAATATAAAGCACGATTTAGAAGAGACTTTCATAATATTTTCAAGAGCACATGTTTTTGCTCATTTTTTTGATCTTCAGTCACCCAAACTTCTTCAGTATAATCCAGTATAATACTTAATATTTACACAATATTTTCAATCTCCAAAGCACTTGACAAATATTAACTAATTAAGCCTCACACTAGCCCTGTGACAGAGGCTATTTTAAAGATAAGAAATCTGAGACAGAGCTCAATGCCAACATTTTCAAACCTGGCTGCCTAAAGTCAGGGACCTAAATCCATATTTTTAGCACATAAGGGTTTGTCTACACAGGTATAAAAAACCCATGTCTGACCTGGATCAGCTGATTTGGGGACCGTCTCTGGAGCTGGAAAATCACTATGTAGACTTTTGCACTTGGGCTGGAGCCCAAATTCTGGGATCCTGCAGAGGTGGAGGATCCCAGAGCTCAGGCTCCAGCATGGGCCCAAATGTCTACACAAGTGATTTTGAGTCCCGTGAGCCCAGGTCAGCTGACTTGGGCCAGCCACAGCCACGTCACAGGTCTTTTATCCCTGTCTAGACATAGCTTTAGCAGCCATGCCTACATTAGGGGGTACGGCAAAGGGGCAGGAAAGGTGTTTTTTTCAGTTGAGTTACCTTAACATGATTGAACCTCCCCTCATCCTTAATACTCATGCAGAGAAAGTTTAACACCTTTAAAGCCATATGAGCTGGTTCTGTTGTAGGCTAGCCTCCTACGTATGGTACAACATACCCAGCAAACATGACTGAAGAAGTGTTACACTGTATCTACACAGGTGTTACAGGGGGTTCCAACTACTTGAAAGAATCTTTTTAGTCCAGGCCAAGGGGCTTCCGAAGCCTTCACAGCAAACCATTGTCAGAGCCAGGATTATAACTGAGGACAGTCCCTGGCTCCTCTTTTCAGACTATTATGACACAGAATAGATATCTGAGTAAAAGAAATAAATCAGAATGCCTTGACACTAGACTCCAACACAGATATTTCACAGTACATTTTGTGTTTCAGTGTGTATTCATGTTTACAGTTTTTATGGGTACTTTCAATGAGATATTGTAAGAAGCTTTTGAAAATAAGACTTATGCTCCTAAGTCACTTATGCGCTTTTGAAAACTTCACCCCACATCTAAAATGACCATTTGTTTGCACTATTGGATGCAAAGGAAAAAACTTATGTCTTCCGAAGATTCTACCCGTCATAGGGCCCAATTTTTCAAAGAACTAATGTTTTCAGCTTCCACTGCCTCCAGTGAGAGTTGAAGGGGACTCTGGACACCAATGCATCAGGCCAGAAGTACCCATTGTATTAGAGTGGACGCATAAATAGATGATATTGCTAAGCTTGAAACATGAATAAATGAATAAGTAGTTTCACCTATTGCAACACACATCTGGGGAATGGGGATTTACCTTTCCATAGTTATCAGGATTGGTGATCAAAAGAACTAAAAAGTAGACCATTGTTGCTGTGAAACAATTAAGCACCTAGGTCCTAAATTGCATAGAACATCTCAAAACATAACAGACAAAATTATTGACATGTCTTTTTAATGATTTACAGGCCTGGTGCTCAAATTTGAGCAAAAAGTCCCCTCACAACTCATTTTTGGAAAAGGTAAGTACATGCTGACATGTTGTTCTCCATAATTTTCCTACTCAAATAAAAGGTTAATGAATAATTTAGGATGATACACTCACATGTTTTGAATTATGATATCCAAAGGTAAAAAAAAATTCTAAATGGTCAAATAAGGGTTATATTTTGTTAGACTAATGTCAATAATTTATGATTATATATAGTGAATGAGTTTGGGTTGGCTTTGGCCTAGCCTTTGCTTGACACAAGTGTTGTCTTTCTCTTACATAGACTCGCTTAGATCATGCTTCATCTGACAGGACAAACATGAAGTTTTGTTCATGGAATGTATTTCATTGGAAGACATGCCCAAGTATGTATAATAAAATACACTAAACATAATTCTAAAAAAGTCTCCGTTTTGAGAAAAAGAGATGTAAGGAAACATTAAGACATCATGACATGAAAACGGTATAGATAGCAAAAGTTGTGTAAATTGAAGCTTGTGCATGCGTATTGTATGGGTTATATAAGACACAAAGTTTAACATTGATTGGAAGAAAACTAATGAATATGTAATATGGAAAGGTATAAAACCCATGTGAACAAGGGTCCAACTCAGAGAATACTGGACCAGAGAATACCAGACCAGAGACTGAGACAACCATAATGAAGTGCTGGAGAGCATCCCCCGGCTCCAGAGTATGGTAACCTGGGCTCTTGACTGTTCCAGTTTATTCATTTATTCTCTGTTATAAATATATGATCAGAAATTAAAAGTGACAGTGATTATCTAAAAATGTATAAGATAAAGTCAAAAAATGATTAAGCCTAAATTGGGTGGACTCGTGCCTCGGTTTCCCACCTTACAATTGCCATAATTGTAACCAGACAGGGTGATCCAGGGGATGATCAGGTAAGAAGGCTTGTTTTACAAATAGGTCTCTACTGGTCACTCTGTACTCAGAGTCCCAAAGACTTTTTCAGGGCAGGTTACTTGTGCTACACAGTAGTTAATACATTTCACCTGAATTATAACAATGGAATATATTGCTAAAGGCTTGATCCTGTCAGGTGCTGAACATCACACCCAATGACTTTAGTGTGATTGCATGATTCTCATCATCATTTCACAGAATCATTCCATAAGAATGAATAAGAATCTATGCTTCCCACAAAGAACTTGGCAGTAAAAGGGTGAGAGACAAGAGAGCTATACTTAAAGATTTCTTGATGTTTCAGGGGATTGATTTTACTGCAGCATGTTGGGAGATTCAACAAGGAGAAATTAGTTTTCATCCTACCCATTACGCATCACTTACCTGAGCAATCTCTAACACATGCAGGGTTAGACATGCTGAGGGTAGAGGCTTCCAATCGACTTTTTGAAAGGAACTCTTAGGTTAAGGTTAATGAGCGGTGCAGGAGGGAACTATTTTATTTTTAACTCCCACTCCTAAGCCACTGCATGTCTAACCTTGCTTTTGAACATCCTGACTTTTGTGTGAGCTCCTTTAGTCAAAATCATGTCATTGTACGAATTAAAGAATAAACATGTGAATTGTGAACAGCTTCCACTGTATAGAAAAAAAAACTGTCTCGCACTAAAATCACAAAAAGAAAGCGTGAAGCCTAGAGCCAAGTCAGGCTTGCCAAGGAATACAGTTTCTCAGTGTGATTTTGGTGGTCACACACCACAAGAAAAGCACAGGATTACATTAAAAATTATGATAGTGCCACCAGTACTGCCATATATGTTCACATTAAAAATAACAGAAGTAAACATTGATATTGGTTGGCATCCCTTTGACAGACTTGCAAATCAAATGGAGGTACCCAGCACTGGGTAAAAAAATAGAAAAATGTCATTAGGATGCCTAGAGGAGAATGGTAGGAAAATGGATGATGGGCATGTATTTCTTTTTCTTTTTAAGAGAGAAACCTAATTTATGCTAGTGAAAGGCATCAAAAATCTACTAAAAAAACTCTGACAAATTAAAATATATTTCATCTTAATTATTACATGTTACAATTCTCAGTTTACTGTAAAGATTCCACCTGGTCCCCTTCAAAAAAGATACTCTGACATGGATTCTTTATACCATGTAGCATGTCCTGTTGATCAGACTACCCAAATACATCCATAACACTTTGCAGTATCAGGGTCTATTTCTATTTCCTTTTGATTCCATAACTCTTGCTATAAGAATAGGAAGGTTATAGGGCACTTAAGTGAAATTTGGACCTACATTTTGTTTAGTGTGTGAGGGAGTTTGAACAAGATTTTACAGAAGCTCAGACCAAGATAAATGTTTCCATGATATATTTTTTATTCCAGTGGAAAGTCTTCTTTAAACAAAACAAACAAACATTTTCCTGTGGTGTCTGCAATCCAAACATTACAGCATCGCATTAATATAAACAAACCTCTAATTAAAATTGATTAGACTGACCATAAAAAAGTGACTTTAATTAATCTACTGTATTTTCATTGTCCAATCTAAAAGAAATGCAAATGGCAAAGAAACTGCTAAAATAGTGAGCAGTACATTGTTTAAAAAATATTTTGTTATATTAATTTAATCTGTTATTTGTAACATAGGGGAAATATTTTTTTAAAAATGTTATTTTAACATAACATGTTAACTCTAGTGTCCTTTCAAAATTTCAGTTCACATAATTACAATCTCCCTACTCAACTTTCCACCTGCAATTTAATTTGGTTCGAACAGTGGTTCTCCCCTAATTATTTCATTCAACAGACCACTTCGTAAGATAAAGTCTCTGAATGACTAATTCCACTTACAGTCTCAAACAGCCCATTCTCACTCTGTTTAATTCTCAATATATTTCATTCTAAAGACCACTTCAGAAAGCACCATCATAATTTGAGACTCACTGAGATATGCTATATTCACTTTCCTAAAACTGGTGTCTAGTGTTGCATTATGCCAATAAAAAGTCAAGTGGTTGGTACACGTCTTACCTACTTCAAAGCAGTGTTGTGAGGCTTAATTGTATGTGCCAATATTTCAAAAATAGGAGCCTAAAGTTAGGCATCTTCCCTGATTTTCAAGTGATGAGTGCCCACCGCTTCCATTGACCTCATCCTTTTAAAAATCTAGGCCCCAGTGGCTGCAAAATTTTGAGGCCCATAAATACTATCTACAGTAAGTGCTAAGCATGATTTATATTTGGTATTAATATTTTACACTGGAAGAGAGGAAGGGAGGGTTTAGAGCCCCTGGCAGGATATGCAGACTGTCAAATTCTAACTGCATGAGGCATATTTTTTGTTTTAAAAATTGTTAACATGGTGACTTGTTAGTGGCATGTTTTCGTCTTGAGGCATGAGGATTTAATTACATTTCCCAATGAATCAAGGTAACATAACCCTTAATTGTAAAAGGTTTGTGGCCATAGCTATTACTGCAGTCAGAGGGTACCATTTTAGCCTGTGAAAAGAGCTGAGGAAGGCCACTTATATTATGTCAAAAAAGTGTGCCTTTCCTTAAAGTAGATTCAAATACCAGATGACCTTAATTATAACTGTAAAGCCCCTTTCCTTCCTGGGTTTCTCCAGAACAGGCAACTCTCCCCTGTTGTGTGGGTGCCTGATATCATTGATGGTAATGGAGATTCTGAGGGTTCCTGTTTAGTCGGGAAATTAGGTAGGAATCTTCTAATCACCTCTCAGCACTACTCCTCACGGTAAGATTTATAACTGGCAGAGCCGCCACCTGGACAAGCTCTGTATACACTTATGGCATACCTCGGTTGCCTCCAGGAACAAAAATATCAATAATGGATCTTATGCATGCCATAAACAGCCAAAATAAAGCCAACACAGTTTTACTTAAAAGTTATCCTAACAACATACAATAGAAAATGCAACAGATTAATATAGATTAAATTATTATATCTATGCCAGATCAGTAGGTGGCACTGCAATAGCTGCAGTTTTCAACAGCAAGTTGCAACATAAACCTAACCCAAACTCTTGGCATTATGCACAGCTCCACTCCATTCCTGAGTACACAGTGTCCCTTTAACTTATAGTTCTGGGCCCCTTCTTGCATTGGCACGCTGGGTGAGAGGGAGTTCAGGCCAGCACTCTGTAAATCCAGCAAAGGCAGTTCAAGTGTAACAAGGAGCGAGGCAGTTTGGTATTATGAGCAGTTGAGGTTGCACAGCACAGTGCTAGGTGGCAGTAATAGATGTTATATTGGAGAGCAATAGCGCAGGGGTAACTCACTCTTTTCTCAATTGTAAGCCAAATTCAGATCTGTTTCACAACTGACAGTGTCCAGCTTCCACTCTCACTGCCTAGCTGTGGAGAAGGAGTCCATGAGCAAGGACTAACAACTTGTCAACTGTAGTGGAGTCCTAACTGTGATCTCATGTATTCAACCTTGGCAACTCAACAACAGCGCCCTGCCTCATCTTCTCCATGGCCTGGCCCCAGTGGCGAGCAGGAGTTCTCCATTCCAGCTCACCACCCACAAAATGGAGCCTGCTGACCCCATAAGCAGTCTCTGACCCATGAACCTCAGTCCAATCCCACTGGACACCTACGACTGCACCATGGGACTCATAGTCCTTCAAAGCCAGAATACAGTACATGAGGTCTGTCTAATCAGGGTAGTTCAGAAAGGACTCAGAGCAGAGGCACTGACTTTCTGATTTGCCAGGGGGTGCTCGACCCAGGCTTCTACCCGAGCCGGGATCAGCTGCTAGTCCCAGCTGGGTGGGAGGCAGGAGTGGACTGGACTTCCTCTTCCCCTGCAAGGAGTAGCTGGGGCTTTCAAACCCACCTTCAGAAACCTCCCCCAGCTGCAGGAAGCTCAGCATCCTCCCCTGTTTCCTGCCCCCACTGCTCCTCAGCTGCTGGGAGAGGGGTCACTGTATGGGGAGCTGCTCCCCCATATGCAGGGCCACCCAGAGAGGGGGGCTAGTGGGGCAATTTGCCCCAGGCCCTGGGCCCAGCAGGGGCCCCACGAGCCCTGGCAGAGAATCGCTTTCCTCACCTGGTGGCACTCCGAGTCTGCGGTGGCAGCATTTTGGTGGTGGGGGGCCCTTCAGTTTTCCAGGTCTTCGGCGGCATTTCAGCGGCGAGGGGCCCTTCAGTGCTGCTGAAGACGTGGAGCGACTGAAGGGCCCCCCACTGCCAAAAAGCCGCCACCGTCGCTGACTCAGAGCGCTGCCCGGTGAGTACAGGCTTTCCCACTTTGCCCCAGGCCCCTTTAATTCTCTGGGCAGCCCTGCCCATATGTCCAACTCCTGTGCATCTGGACCTCCCATATCCAGACACGCCTGCCAAGCCTCACCCCATATGTCCAGAACCCCCGCTAGCCCTCCATACCTGAACCCCACTCCATTGAATCTCAAGCCCTGCATCTGGAGCCCCCTGTACTCAGACCTCCTGCCTCCAGACCCCCACCTCTGCACCCAGACCACCCCCACTGAGCTCCCTGCACTCAAACCCCCACCCTGATGAGCCCCACCACCCTGCACCACCCTGAGCCCCACATCCAGACTCCCATGCCACTGACCCCCAACTAGCTGCACCTAGACCCCCCACCCCACCAAGCCCCTCTCCCCCTGCACCCCGACCCCCCTGCTGAGACTCCCACAACCAGACCCCTCCGCTGAGCCCCAACCACTTTCAACTGGAAGCCTCTGCAGAGTCCCATTGCCTCTGCACTTGGAACCCTCCCAACAAGCCTCTGTGCATCCAGATCCCCCACGCACCTAGATTCCCTCCCCCACCCCGCCCCAGAGCTGCCTGAACCCAGATTGTCCCACACAGAATCCTCTCACCCTTGCACCTGGATCCCCCCACACTGAGCCCCTCCACACTTGGATCCTGCCTGGTTCAGCCTGCCTGCCCCACACCTGGTGCGCCTGGTGCAGAGGTGTAGGGCCCCAAGGTGTTTCCGGGGCAGGCCCAGGTCTTGTGCTGTGCTGCAGGGTGATCCCCCACCTTCATACAGCCAGTGGCCTATGCTCTGCACTGCCATGCTGGAGCCTTTGCATTTATTTATTGACAAATAAAACTTGCAGAATTTTAAAATATTTTGCACAGAAGCTTTAATTTTTTGGTGCAGAATTTTTAATTTTTGGCACAGAATGCCCTCAGGAGTAATTAAAGAAACAAGGCAGAAGATGTGGGTTAATATTTATTATACAGAGTAGTCTTTTAAAATAGACCAAACTAGAACAGATGTTCAAAGATAGTAGTGGCACCCTTGATAATGAATTAACCTTGCAATAAACATTAGCCAAACTCATTTCGTTGAGCGTTCTTTGTACTTCACCTCTATGATACCATGTTTTGTCAGGAAATATCCACTGTGATCGTTTCCAAGCAGTCACTTTCCCCTCTTGGGACTGATTTCATTGTTAGGCAGAAGCCACTAGACATTATGCTCCCGATTCACTAACAATGACAATTTCTGCAGCACTGTCATCTATAAATGGTCAGTGATGCAGGCAGAGTAATATTTTGGGGCTGGCATTGAATAAGTACAGCAGAGAGGAAAAGGGTCTAATTACGACTCATGCTACAACTTTAATCAATTAGATAATGATTTCTTCTCTACAGCAGTTGCTGTGTTTCTGCTTACAGCAGGAAGATCTTGCAATGAGATATAAGGGCTTAAAAGTGCAGCCAAATTATAACTTTCTTATCACTAATGACAGCATGTTCTTAATGACTGTGAAAGAATCTGGGTTTGCATTACATTTTTTTCTACATTTCTTTTCAACAGACAGATGTGTGGAGTAACAAAAACTTCCCTTTTACCAGTATTATTATTATCTTTATCTTAAAGGCCAGGGCCCCAGTATGCTAGGTGATATACAAGCATATAACAAAGAGCTGCTTCAAAGATCACACAATCTAAATATAAAACTACAGACAAGTGGATAAAACAAACAGATGGGGGACTTAGGGGTGGGGAGAAGATCACAAGGAAACACTGAGACAATATTGATCAGCATGTAATATAAGGATCACAGCAAACCAGCTATCAAACCATTGTCAGTTTTCTTATAGGGTAATTAATATACCTTAGTATCTAATTTAGACTATGTTTAATAATTATATTGTGCTAGTGATAATGATAGAGATGCCGACCTCCTTCGTAAAATGCTTTGAAATTTACAGATGAAAAGTGCTATATAAGATATAATATATTATTATTATTATTTATGTCTTGATAACAACAATAAAACAATGATCAATGGGGCAATGCTAATGTGGTGTTCTTATACTTAGAATAGGAAATACTACAAATACTGCAGGAAAAGCTACTAATATGGGTGCAAAATGTCTAGTTTAAAATATAGCCTGCTGTAGTTAATAGCCATCGACTATCGTATAGCCTTATTTATACAGTGCTCAAATGTATACTGTGTGCCTTATAACACAAATAGAACTCCTTGCAGAGGAGAGCCCTGCATCTACCATAGTCTGCACCCAAGTGCAGGAGCCAGTTGTCAGAGGAAAATGTAATTTTAGATGGGACTGTGATAATTTGGGGAGTCTGTCTGTACAATGAATGAATTCTGGTTGATATTGTGAAGCTGTTGCTTTGAAAATTGCTGTATCATAAACACCCCTCTGTCTATGTGTATGTGGATTCCACTATTGCTGGCCAGGTTTCATCATGTCTCTGCCAGACTAGGAACAATGATGGCCTGTTAGAATTCAGTGATGGCTTATTTAAGGTGAAGCACTTTGGGACAATGGGTTTGCTCAAGCTATGGGAAGATACTCCTTCCTCTTGTCTGAAGGGAAGGGGGAAGTTGGAACAGTGGAAAGTTACCAAAGACAGAACAAAGAAAGGCAGGTGTGTGTGTGTGGGGGGGGCATAGAAACAGGGGAACAGAAGTGTTGGGCAGGATGAGGGAAGGAGACTCTACAAGGAGGAAGCGACCCAATATGTAGATGCTGGATGAGGCAGGAGACCCTGCCTACCTCCCGGAACCGGTGGTCCCCCAAGCATTCCCAAGAGAAAGGCAAGCTAATAAAGGTCATTGTGTTTAGGATGTTTATTGTGTTCTACATGATCTGTAGTCTCTTATGCTTTAATGGTTAAGTAAAAGAGCAATAATGTGTTAAACTCTGGGCAAAGGGTCTCTGTGGGTAATATGCGTCACAGCTGCCATGTGCCTCTGGAGAGTGTTAAACAGTAAGCCAGAAGGCTCACACCTTGGATGGAGTTCTGGGAGAGTCAGTACTAAGCCCAGCAGCTGGACAATGGGTTCCAGCTCTCAGAATGGGGTGTTAGACAGAGGGTCTGTGCCCTGAGAGTGTACGTAAGGAACCAAGACTGGCATGGTGGCTGATCCCCTTTTAGGTTGTGGGGGCTTCACACACCTGGGGACCAATGGGTCACCCCATAGTAGTCTAATAAATGGCCAAGAAGGGGTGCTTGACTGGGCCCTATGACAATGAGACAAAAGGGTGACTTACAGCGTGGGATGTGGGTGTTGGGGGCACAAAAAGCCAGGGGGAGACAACTCAAGAAGTACAGCAATTAGATTGTGTGGCTACTCTGGCTTGACATGCGCACATTTTGATAGAGCAGGTTAAAATGGTTCATGGGTGTGGCAAGTGGATTATTTAGACGATAGTCACCTTTTGCATAATCTTTGTTTTCCTTTCCCTAGCATTGCTTGTAATGTTGATGTGAATAGCAGAAGCAGTGGCAGACAAAGACAACTAAAGCCATTTTCAGAAAAAAAATATATATTCAAACAGACATGTTTAATGCCAAATTTCAGCATGACTGAAATCATTTAGACTTTCAGTTAGAATTCAGCTGCAATAATAAATAGCATTGAAAGACCACTTATATAGTGCTTTACATATTTAAAGTACTACAGTATAAATCTCAGTCATAAAAACCCAACAGGACATATAAATCTTGCATGACTGATTTGTGTATTGGGGGTTGCCAAAAGAATTAAGCAGGTTTTAATTGGAACCTAATGGTGCTACACTTGAATTTTTAGTTTTGTTTTAGTATGCTAATTACCATGGTTGCACATTCTAGTGTTGATTCTGCCTAAACCTTTGTTGTTAGTGTGTTGAAAATATTTAAACATGTAAGTAGGCATGTTGGACATGTAATGGCCTGTTTCCAGTTGTGCCTTGGTTTGTATGATCAAGAAACAAACGAGTTGGGGAAATAAAGTGGGAAGAAAAAGTTAAGCAATGTAGAGCATAGCACAGTTGAAAACATAAAGCGAGCAAAGTTTCCAATCTGGATTATTCACAGGTAAACTTTGAAAAGTTTACTCCAGATAGGCACCCAAAGTGTGGATACTTATCCAAACTTTATCCTCCTTAGTCTGGAAATCAGGCTAGTTAGTTTGCAAAAATTCCTCTTTTCAAAAGGTAGTGCTATAGTTCATTAGGTCAGAAATATTTTAAGAATAGCTTTTCACCGATTAAAAAAAAAATAGATTATTTTCCTCTTGCTGCTGACCAGGATATATACTCACTAACGCTGGACATTTGTCATGGCAAAAAAGGCAAAAATCATAAATTTTGAGAGGAAATGCAACGGGTCATGACTTCTGATTTTATCTTGAGCAAAATGTCCTTTATTTTTTGATAATTATTTTGAAATACACAAAACTTAATATCAAAAGTCATTGTTGGGAGAAGCACACAGTCTTAACAATCACAAATAAACTTACAATAAACAACCACAACTAGCAAACACAACAAAATAAAATAAATTTGCTATTGATTCTAGATAACATTAGTTAGAACATTAACTGGAATATCTTTTAGACCTGGTACAGAAAAAAAATGGGAGAATGCGACAGTTCTCAGGGCACCCAAGACAATTTGAGTAACTTATTTACCCACTGCCTCTAATGAGCGGGAGTCTTTCTTGTGGTAGCTGGGTATCAGTTCGGTAACATCATCACAGTTTCAGCCACTCAAGCACTTTCCCCTGGGCTATTCCAGCCCTGTCTTTGTCTTGTAGGCTAACAACAGATGTACTCCAATCCCTGACTCCCTTTCAATCGTTTCTCTGTGATATCCAGCCCCTGTCACTGGCTACTCAAAAATTTCAGATCATCTTCCCCCAAAGGAGCAGTGTACCCATCTACCACTTTTACCTTAAACCACCACTCCTGTATAACACACCACATTTGTGAGCACTTATAATAAAACAAAGATGGGTTTATTTAAAAAAAATACAGATTTAACTGAAACGAGAGAGTGGTGGAAACCCGGGGTTACAGAACATAACGAAAACCATAAAACACCAACCAGGGACTACTTTTATCAGTAGTTACATTTAATGAAGTAGTCCCCCTCCCCTCCATAGGTCAGTCTATTGCCAAACTGCCTAGTTTCTGAAGAACCAGGATCCAAACGCTCTACAAGGGGTTTCCCTCCGTGAATGGATACGGAATGCTTCTCCCTTCTCTGTGCTGTACTGAAAACAGCCTTTTGTTTCTATTCACAGTCAGGGTGAACCCTGTCTTGTTGTAAAGTTTCTTTTTTTTACCTTTACCTGGTTTTGATTGTTTGTCCTTGCCTCGGATATTTTCCCATTCCAAGTCTTAGTATTGTGCAAGGGGTAAACAATTGAACCTTGCATTACATCATTGTCCAAACAGGGCAGGATGACAACTCCCCCTTGCTGAAACCATAGGCGGCAGGTTCGTATAATTTTTGGTGGGGCCCAAAATGGTGGCCCCCCGCCCCCCCGCTCTCACCCTGTAAGCTGATATAAAATGAAGCTACAATGCGTCAGCACCACAAGATTACAAGGGTCAATTAAAAGTGGAAAGTCAGAAGCAGCACTTGCCTATTAATACCTAATATACGGTATTAAATTTTGTTGCACCTGTTGTGACAAAGTGGGAATGTTCTTAATATTTTCTCTGAATACCTTGTGGGTGCCTGGTAGGGGCAGGAGAAGTAGGCCCCCTACTCTCCCCCCCCCTCAGCAGTTAGTTAGCATTGTTCTTATGCTAATGCTGCAGCTGTAGCCTTAGGCTACGGCAGCAAAAGCAAGGGAGAGACACACTCGCTGTGCTCTCTTACCTGATTATGAATATTCCTGGGGCTTTAGCCCCAAGAGCCGATATAAGTTGGCGCCCATGGCTGAAACGGATCATCAGTGAGACACATTATCTCCTGGTGACTAATTTCTATTCCAAGTCCATAAAGCATACTTTCAGTATAAATACGTTATTCTTTAAATATGACCTGTACATAGTCACTTGCAATAAATATGAATCTTGACATGTTGCAAGCTTTCACTAGGTTACTTACCCATGGATAAATATCCCGAAAATATGTTTGGTGTTGTGAGTTTGTCAAGTCTGAGGTGAGAGATGTTTGCAAAGAGCACTCTGTGTCACAGAAAGGTTTGGAACATATGCCACATTGGTCTATATCAGTGGTTCTCAACCTATTTATCATTGTGGGCCACATATGCATCTCTCTATGTGTTATGTGGGCTGCATCCACACAATATCCACACATATGTATATTACCTGTATGGCCCTGAGGATGTCACACATGCCACAGCTGTGTGCTGATTGGGCCTCAAGTGGCCCATGGGCTGTGGGTTGAGAGCTGCTGGCCTATATAATAGAGTATATGCAGTATCAGAAGAAATTAACATGATGGTTCTGGGTATTACTGTAGGTGGATGGTAGGATCTTTGACATTTAGCACATAGTATTAACATCAAGATTTTAATGTAATATTGGAACAGCCTTTCTCATGGTAGTTCCACTTCTTTTCCATGGGCAGCAAAGACCTGCAAAGGTAAACAAATATGCAAAAATAGATAAATAATAAAAATTGTTTTCTGGATCTTTTAAAGTTAAGAAAAGGTTGACTGTTTGGGTCCATTTCTCCTTATATCCAATCAATTTATCTGTCTAATTTTTGTTCTGTATTCTGTGGATTAGCTTCATGATATCCTGCACAAAACAAAGAAATTGCTGCAAACAACTTAGCAAGGGAAATAAAAAGTAATAAGAAAGGATTCTATAAATGTACTAGGAGCATGAGAAAGATGAAGGCCTGTGCAGGTCCATAATAAGGGATGACAGCAAGAAGGTGGACATCTTTAATGCTTATTTTGCTTCAGTCTTCACTAAAAAGGTTAATTGTGACCAGTTGCTTAACACAATTAATATTAACAGCAAGGAGGAAGGAACACAAGCCAGAATAGAGAAAGAACAGGTTAAAGAATAAGTTGGCGGGGCCTGATGAAATTCATACTAGGGTGCTTAAGTAACTAGCTGAAGCAATCTCAGAATCATTAGCAATTACCTTTGAGAACTCATAGAGGACGGGTGAGGTCCCAGAGGACTGGAGAAGGGCAAACATAGTACTTATCTTTACAAAGGGGAACAAAAAGGACCTGAGGAATAATAAACTAGTCAGTCTAACTTAGATAATGGGAAAGATAATGAAATAATTTATTAAATAATCAATTTGTAAGCATCTAGAGGATAATAGGGTGATAAATAATAGCCATTATGGATTTGTCAAACCAACTTAATTTCCTTCTTTGACAGTGTTACTGAATTAGTGGCTGGTGGGGCAGAGGTGGGGAGAGGGAGAAGTCGAATTAATATACCCTGCTTTTAATTAAGCTTTTCACATAGTCCCACATGACATTCTCATAAGCAAACGAGGGAAATGTGGTCTAAATGAAATTACTATAAGCTACATACATAACTGGTTGCAAAACCATACTCAAAGAGTAGTTATCAATGGTTCACTGTCAGACTGGGAGGTGTTATCTAGTGGGGTCTCATGGAGGTCTGTCCTGGGTTGATACTATTCAATATTTTCATTAGAGAATTGGAGAGTCAAGTGGAGAGTATATAAAATTTGTGGATGACACAAACCTGTGAGGCATTGTGAGTGCTTTGGAAGACAGGATTAAAATTCAAAGCAACCTTAGTAAATTGGAGAATTGGTCTGAAATCAGTAAATTCAGTAAAGACAAGTGAAAAGTAATACAATGAGGAAGGAAAATTCAAATGCACAACTACAAAATGCAGAATAACTGGCTAAGCAGTAGTACTACTGAAAAGGATCTGGGGTGGGGGTTATAGTGGATCACAAATTCAATATGAGCCGACAATGTGATGCAGTGTGAAAAAGGCAAATTTCATTCTGAGGTGTATTTGTAGGATTGTCATATGTAAGCCATGGGATGCAATTGTTCCATTTTATTGATGAGGCCTCAAGCTGGAGTATTGTGTCCAGGAGCCACATTTTAAAAAAGATGTGGACAAATTGGAGAATCCAGAGGAGAGCAACATAAATGATAAAAAGTTTAGAAAATATAACCTATGAGGAAAGGTTAAAAAAAACTAGGCATGTTTAGTCTTCAGAAAAGAACACTGAAGGAGGACCTGATAACGGTCTCAAAATATGTTAAGGGCTGATATAAAGAGGATAGTGTTCAGTTATTCTCCATGTCTACTGGAGGTAGAACAAAAAGTAATGGGCTTCTTGTAAGTACTCGGTAAGCAGCATCGCAAATTTGGGTCAGATGTTAGGAAAAAGCTTTTTAACTATAAGGTAGTTAAGCTCCAGAATAGGCTTCCAAGGGAGGTTGTGGAATCCCCGTCACTGGAGGTTTAAAGAACAGATTAGACAAACACTTCAATATCCCATCTACTGTATGTTAAGTAACTAACTCTCAAAACATCCCAGTGGGATAAGGCAGTGTTGAGGTAGAGAAGTTAAATGATGTGCCCAATCCACAGAATGAATCAATGGCCGAATAGAGATTAAAACTCGGGTTCAGAGTCTAATTAGCAAAACACTTAGCCATAGTGTTTCTCACTATATTTGAATGCATGAGAAATACAGTGTGTCTGCTTACATTCTCTGCAGCATTTCTGCTTTTTGATACATTAATTTTAATGCTTTGTTTCTAATTTTATAACTTCTGTTTTTGAACTTAGTGCCTTAAATAGCACTAGCATTGGTCCTGCCATGCCCGTATATCACTATCATTACCCTTTAAATTCTGCAGTAGCTCTCTGCCTGGTTATCACTGACATTCACAGATGCAGAATTCATTCAGGAGGCTAGTTATACTATGGAAGACTGGGGTTATGAGAAGCCCAGGGAGGTGTAAACATATATCTAAGGAAGCCCAATAAGGCTTCACAAATGCATTCCTAAAGCAAAACCTTATAAATAAAAATGAGTAGCCAAATTGTAGTCATGCACCAGGGAAGCGCTCTTGCATAATAGCTAAAGGGCACTGTGAAATACATGCAGATATGCTCACAAAACTTGAAATAATGGCAAGATTAGACTAGCACCCTCTCCCATTACTTCTGTAGAAATGATTAAACAGACACTCTTTTTCTTTTAACTGTTGCTGCACTCTATTTATTTATTGGAAGGGAAATTACTTTGAATTTCCCAGGTAGATAATTATTAAGAAAAAAAATTCTGTGAAGATAGTCAGTATCTTCCTTGCTTGTGTAAAGAAAAGTACAGAGAATCTAATTTTCAGGGTAATCTTTTCTGCCCCTTGTGGTGTGTTTGCTGGGAAGGAGAGAGAGAGAGAGAGAGAGAGAGAGAGAGAGAGAGAGAGAGAGAGAGAGAGAGAGAGAGAGAGAGAGAGAGATTCTAAGTAGTCTCAGCTAGCAGAGAGACTTATCGTTCTTTTCCTCCTTGATACGCACATATCTCCAAAAAGAGATATAATTAAACTGGTTTAATTTTATTTGCGGGATGGTATACAAATGCTATGTCTAGAATCTAAATTATGTGGGCAGTGGGAGAGAAGAAGAGGAGCCACTAGAGGACATTGGAAGCAGGACATGGCCATGAGTCTATGAAGGTCTTCTCATCAGAGTCCATTAGAAAAGTGGTATCCAGCTCTCCGCATGGGAGAGAGAAGAATTCTACTCTGTTTTATTCATGTTCTTATACTATCCACATCACCATTGTATGTGAGCACCTTCAAGTAGTGTATGAAGAAACATGACCAATATCTGTAATGTGTGGCTTATTCTCCCTTGCACAAGAATTGTGTATGCAGTGTAGTGATTTGCTTTGATAGTTTTTTTTTGTTTTTCTGGAGAATATTGGGACAAGAAACAGCCTTTTGGATATCTTCTGTCACTATAACAAAAGGAACTATTTGATTGACTATTCTCCCCCACCCTTCCCCCAGCCCCGCCCTGAGCACTGTCTGCGCAGCTCCCATTGTCCAGGGATCATGGCCAATGGGAGCTGTGGGGGCGGCACCTGCAGGTGAGGCAGTGTGCGGAGCCACCTGGCCGCGCCTCCACCTAGGAGCAGCAGGGACATGTCATAGCTTGCGGGGAGCCACCGGAGGTGAGCGCTGCCCAGATCCGGAACCCCGAAACACTTCCCATGCACCAACCCTCTGCCCCAAGCCCTCTCCTGCACCCAAAATCCCTCCCTCTTAGTTAACCAGAATTTTTGACTTACCCTCCCACTTCCCCAATATGCTGGATAACAAAGGTAGTAGGTTGTGTTCAAGAGTTGTCTGTTGGCTTTGTTGATGTAATCATGATTAAGGACTATGATGGCATCCCCTTTGTCTGCTATTTTCATCACTATCTGATGACTGCATTTTTTTAGAATTTAATAGTTGTCCTCTCGAGGGTGGAGAGATTGTTATGGATGTAAAGTTTGTAGAGGATTTTACAGTTGATTATTTTCCTGAAGCAATTGATGTACTGATCCAGTGTGGGGTTTTGTCTGCTGGGGGCATCCAGTCAGCTGATTCTATTTTTTTATTATTATTGATGGGGATGTGATGGTTGTGGGTTGTGTTGTCTTTGTTGTGAAAAAATTCCTTGAGGCAAAGTCAGTGGAAGAGTTTTTCTGCTTCTGTTCTTTCTATTTAGAGAGTAAATTATTCAAAGCAGGGATAATGCTTTGTAGCGGAGTGGCTATCCGCTCCCGCCTGGTGGGGCTTTAAAACAGCCCTGGGAAGGGGCTTTTGGCTGAGCTGACTAGGGAAGTGGCTGCAGCTGGAGGCCACGCCCCAAACTGAACAGGGATTATAAGAAGGCAGGGAAGCCAGGCGCAGACAGTCTCTCTCTGCCTTCAGAGAGGGATGGGCCTGGCTGCTTAGCTGGAGGCTAGATACCTGAGTGAAGCAGGGCTGGGAACAGGCTGAGGAGCTAGGGAAGCTCCAGCCTGGAAAGCCCCAGGCTGCGGCCTAGCAAAGGGCCACAGGTACTGGGAGTTGCAGAGGGCAGCCCGGGGGTAGGACAAAGCAGCAGGTCCAAACCCCTATTGCCTGTGATGAGTGGGCTGATACTGCAGTCTGCCCCAGGGTGTGGGGCTAGACCACGACTGTCAGTGGCCACTACTGAGGCAAAGTGGGGATAGTAGGGTGGGGGTTCCCCTGGGAGGGGGGAGACCCAATTATAGTGAAAGGGGCACCGGATTCAGGGAGGAACACGGGGGCCTGCGAACAGGGGGATCACCAGCCTGCCGAGGGCGCTCCAGGGCTGGACTGCGGGAAATTCCAAGACCAACCAGCAGGAGGCGCGGCAGGGGTGTCGGCCCGTTTACATGCTTCATTTATGTTTACACAACTCCTAGCAAAACAAGACCACAATTCTGTTTTGAGCACTAATATAATACAAAAATGAATAAGATTCAAAACTTTGTGTTCCCTCTGGAACTTCTGTGGTATTTCGCACTGCAACATGTTATATTAGCAAATTAAAAATTTAGGGCCCAAACCTTCTCACTCCTGGATGTTGAGGGTACTTAATATTTTGCAGTTCTTAGTTTTCTGAGAGGGAAGAAGAGAGAACTAAAGTGAGCAACCACAGTATTAATTACATTTGATAGCTGTGCACCTCAGTTTGCTTGTCTGTGGGAGCTGCTTATATCTGGCTCAGGGCCTTGTAAATCCAGCCAGGGAAGAACTCCCACAGCAGAGTGGGATTCTTGGGTGGTACAGAGTCACTGTAGTGGGTTTTATAACACCTCACCTCCTACTTTCTGGCATTAGGGGTCTGGCCAGGACTTCCTTACACCTATCTGATCCCTGGCTGCTGGAGTAGACCCAGGGACTATTGGCAGCTGATATACATTGCAGAATCCCAGTTGCTCTAGTTTCCATCAGAGACTAACTCAGAATCCAGAAAGCAACACAAAGGTTTTTTTCCAAATACACCTTGGGCACACCAGAGAATTGGGGCCTGTATTAGTGAGGGATGGTGAGACGGATACAGATCAGTCTATCATGAAGAGAAAAGATCCCATTAGTTGATTTTGAGAATGTTGGGGAGGCAGGGAGAAGTATTTTGGTAGAGTGGAGGAAAGGTGTGTATGAAATATGTTAAATTCAACACCTTCTGATCTTTATGAAACAGAGTTTAAAGGACACTAAATATTCCATCCTGAGGGTACGTCTATACTACTCACCGGATTGGTGGGTACTGTTCAATGTATCAGGAATCGATTTATCGTGTCTCATCTAGACACGATAAATCGATCCCCGAATCAACGCCTGTAATCCACCTCGGCAGGAAGAGTAAGCAGAGTCGACGGGGGATCCGCGGCGGTTGACTCGCTGCCGTGAGGACAGCCAGGTAAGTCGAACTAAGATACTTTGACTTCAACTACGAGAATAGTGTAGCTGAAATTGCGTATCTTAGTTTTAACCCCCCCAGCTAGTGTAGCCCAGGCCTGAGAAAAGGAGAGATGTTCTGGGTTTGTTAAAAAAAATATTGAGGTCTTTAGCAAGCATTCAGCCAGTTTGTAAATGTACTTGGTTTAATTACCATTTTAAAACTTGTACATGGGCTTGAAATTGTTTAGTGTATATTAAAGAAATCTAAATTAAATAAGCTGGACAATCCAAGCCCAGCCAATAGTTTGAGAATGATTGAAACCACATGAGCAGGTGTCCTCCTTCCCAAAGTATTAATCTGCAAAAAGGTACACTGATCATCTGTATGTTATAAGAAATTTATATTGAAATAACCTGCTGAGAAGAATTGTGGCAGTTTTATATATTTTATATCTTTAGTCATTTTAAATAGTTTTACATGGTTTGATTTGTAACAATGAATTACTATACCTCTGTAGGCTAAGAAAAGCACTAGATATATCATGCAATTGCTTTTTATGTTCAAACATTTGTAATATCTGGTTTGATGGAAGGAGTCTGGAAAAAGGTATGTTTAGAGAAAAAAAGATAATTTAAAAACACACTTAATACGGACATAGGGAAGCAATCAGCTTGCATCAATGCATGATCAGAAATAATTTCTGATCTGGTGTTTGCAGTACTGGAATTAATGAAGACCTTTGATTCCTCAAAAAATCTGGATATATAGGAATGTCTTCCACAGCATACCCTTAGTCTTGCAAAAGGCACATCTAGTTCCAGTTCTTTGAGTTTCCTCTTAATGTCCTTGTCTAGCTCTCTTTTCTTTATCAGTCAATCAGAATAAAAATCATTTTTGTGATCCCATGAAATGTTTGTCATTTGTCTCACCAGTCGATAGATCTTGTTACTGAAAATGTATGATACAATGGTGCCCAATATTGTCCTTGTTATATGTAACACTGACAGTTCTTGGTTGCTGGTGGCTGGGCCTTTCCAAGCTTAATGCAGGAGCCTCGACTGCCTGAGCTGAAAGGCACATCTCGTTTAGCAAAGGCTGTAGCAGACTCATCAATTTCTAGCTGCCACGAGAGAGGGACAGAATGCCACACCAAGCAGGCATGAGTTACATATAGCACCATCATTTTTATTCACAATTGCAGAATCCAAATAAGACCATGTCTGAAAAATCATGTGTATTCCTATCTAATTATTGATACATTCCTCAGAGTTATTCACTTCCACATCATCATGTCCTCTCACTAGAGTGACCAGATGTCCCCATTCTATAGGGACAGTCCCAATATTTGGGGCTTTATCTTATAACAGGCACCTATTGTTCCCCACCCCCAATCCCAATTTTTCACACTTACTGTCTGGTCACCCCCTCTCACCAAAATAATGTGGTTAATATGCAGTCTATTTTCAACTTGGTCAATCTGAATTTCTTTAACAACCTCACAGCAGACTTTATTATATTCCTCTTAAGTGCTGTCTGCTGCCGAAGCACCTTCCCTTCTACTTCAGCTAGCCTTAATCTACTAATGCAATCATTTATTGGACAAAGGTTTGTAATTTCAGAGGAATCTATTTCTGCCATCCAACATTGTTTGATGATCATGAATTGTGCTGGGAGGTTTACATACCATGCGTGTTCCAAAATTGTAATTAATACTATTTCCTGGAGACATTATGCCTGCTCCAAGACGCCTCAGATACTGTCACCGGAAAGATGCACCTCCTTCATTCTCTTACGTTCCCCAGCATGGCTCAGACTGTGATACCAGGTGGAATGGATCATATCCGAGAGCTGTTGTGGACCTAAAGCAATCCCAACCCAATCCTTTAGTGTTCTATGCACATCATTTGAAACAATAGAGTTTATACATTACTCTTCAATGCAAGGTTTATACAGCTGGCCAAATAATCGGCAGGGTTATTGTCTTTTGCCAAGTTTTTGTAGCATCTCAGAATCAAGAGACTTGCCTTCTGAGTCTTCATCTTTCTATTGTTGGAGGTCTTTTTATGTTTGGATTTTCCAAGAGTAAAGTGATACCTCGTAGTCTGCAATTACTCGGAAGATAAACATGAAAATGTTTTCATCCCAAACTACAGCTAGTGTTTTTTTTCATTATTGCCTTTCTGTTCCACATCAGATACATTGCAACTGGCATATGAAATAATGTTTTGCTCACTGTTTCTATCTTAAAATTGTTCCTAATCCAATGGAGCTGGTAGCTGCTAAAATTACAGTGTCTGCTCTTGTGGTACATAGTAGGAGGTTCATTCAACTAAAGTTTTATGTTCTGAAATGTTGTCTCACATCCTTCAGTGCAATGACTATAATGTCTTGCTTAGTCAAGTTTCTCAGTGATGGATTTAGAATGGAATAGTTCTTAATAGTTTTTGCAGTAATCTGCCATCTCCAAAATAGTAACAGTTAGGTCTTCCTGAATCTTTAATTGCTTGTATTTTCATAGAACAAATTCCTCCCTCACAGGAGAAAACACATCTGTAACTTCTTTCTCTCAATCATTTGTCCTTGTTTAGTATTAGGTTAAACTCTTAGGATTCTGTTGGTCTCTTCTTGCTTTTTGTTTGGTTGGTTTTTGTTCCCCAGATTAAAAAAAAAAGTGTCATTAAGCGAAATGCTTTCACTACAATACATATTGGCTGTCTGATGCTATCTTAGACCATATGCACTACAGGAAAGATTCTAAATGATAATCTCATATCTCCTTGGTTTTATGTATCTCCTGAAAGAAGTTACATACAGTAAATTCAGAGCAGAAACACAGCCTGTGAATAAGACTCAGAGGATGCATCTTCATAAGGAAAAGAACATATTACCACAAGTTAGCTAATGTGTGGAAACTAAAACTAGGTAAAATCCTAGTGAAGATAAGCCATTTTCACACATCAATACGTCTAGATAAGATCTATGGGGGAGCCTAGGGTTTACCTTGACCTGCTAATCTGTTTTAGGAAAAAGCACACCTTTTTTTCCTAGTAAAGAAGAGACAGATTGTCTGGTCACCTCACATGTACTTGCTAGGTCTGGAAAATGGAAGTCATACTTAGAAGAACGTTGTCCTGGGCATCATGGCACGGCCTCTAACAGGCCCCTCTGATTCACAAGACGCACCTGTCCTCAGGACTGTACTTGTCAGCCATGACAGTGTGCTCATGAAGGTAGCCCATCAAATCAGCAGCCCCGTGAACAGAATGTTCTGACTCACTTGTAAAGCATGTCATGCCATCTTAAATATTTATTGCTACTTTTGTATGTAAATGAACTGAACAATTATAGAACTGTTCCAACACACCTAAGGGCAAATTATCCAAAACGAAATTGTTTTAGTGGCTCTGTAGTTTGCATGTCACTTTGTAAAAGACTAAAATAACTAATTGGCAAAAAGAATCAATAATTGTAAAGCATGGTGTCAGGAATAAGAAAAAGATTAATTACTGGTGGTCCTTGCTTAGGGTGAATTAACAAGCCCAATGAGTGTGGTTCAAGCAATTAATAAAATAACCAGACATAAGATTTACATTACTGTTTAAAGGCCAGTCTATTTCAATGAAGTAGTATATTCATTAGGAAACGAAAACTTCAGGAGAAACACATAACTGTCCCTACTCCTACATGATTATGTGAACCTTCTAAGTAGCTATAGCTTATAAAGAGGAGAAAATATGTTTGGACAGTAATGGATGTGCCCTACTACTACATGAATGTTGAGTATTAATTGTTGTGTTGTCCTACTCTAGAAGACTATAGAGCATTAAGGGGAACAAACATGCAGTGCCATTTATTTCCATTTAATTCATAATGTATTGCAAGAGAGGAAAAATGTTAATAAATATTTGCTCCATGTGTATGTGAAAATCACAGTTCAGTGATATACCTGGTGAGTATATGGGCTGAATTTTCAGGTGATATAAACTGACACGGCTCAGGTGCTAATATTGGGTCAACGCCCATTGGTGCCACGTGAGGCTATGGGCCATGGTGTTGGAACAAAATCAAGAGAGATGTCAAAATACCCTTTAACTTTGTCTACTGAGCTTTGGAGGTCTATAATCAATATCAGGTCCCACCACCATCTAAACACATTAAAAAAAATAGAAGTCAAATTGAAAATATAGGTGATGTAAATAAATGTTTCACAAGTTTTGGGTTACAGTAAAAGGAACCATTTCCCAATTTCTCAGATTTCATGGACCATATGAAATATGGTTTCACTGATTTTTTTTGTCCATGGCAGGATCTATCCTGCATCATAAAGTCAATGGGAGTTTCTCTGTTGATTAGGATGGGAGATGGATTCAGGTCTATATGGCCAAATAACCAGATATGCTTCATTTAAATTATGGTATGGGAAAGTCAGAAAAATTAAAACAGTAAGTCCACTAAAACAGGAACTGGACTATTACCATTTCCCCAATGAATATGGTTTGTTTGATTTTTATAGGGTAACTTTCAGGTGCAAATACCTATATGAATACTTGAAATATTCTTGCACCAGCATGTTTTTCAATCATAGAATTTGCACCTGAAAGGACCATTAGGATAAAATGGGTTTTGTGAGTGTAAATGTTAATTTTATTGCATGCTCAGGTGTTTGTATCAATCCATTGAGTATGTAGGTTTTTGACCCTGCAAAGTGCAGGCATTCATAGGTTATTCCACAATTTTGTGTGTAAAACAAGTGAAGGCTGAGGGTTAAAAATAAAGCATTACATGTTTAAGAGAAACCCACATGAATGTTGTTGGTCTTTTGATTCTACATAACTTCATTACCAGAAATTTTGGGGAAGGTTAAAATACAATGAGGTGGAAGAGCAATAAACAATATGTGCCTATTTTCCTACCTTAGCAACATGACTGTATTTTAATGAAGATATCTCAAGCTATATTCAATAGCACCTTTCTGGCATTATCTTGTGACATTCTGTGAGAATCTAAATTAGACTGTATGAATTAGATTTCTCAGAGTAGGTTGAATATTTTGCTCAAATGACTTATTTCCAAATCACTACGGGCCATGTTTTGCTGTTAACTGATGACATTGCTCTCATCAGCACTTCTGAGAGTATCATGGTATCAGACTGTTTCTAGGCACTATGGAGAAAGTTGGCAGACCCCATATGTTTGCAGTATCGTTAAGCAACTCATCTTAACTTCATCCCACTTAAAGTCTGATGTCAGGAACATGAAGCTAGCACTGAAGGCTGTAATTTTGTGGAACGTAAAACAATACAGGTGGTATACCTCACTCATCTACCAGGTTGAAACATCTTTAAGAAACTCTTCCCACCAACCCACCTTCATTTTGCTTTGATTAATTCAGCACATCTCTGATTTCATTATTGCTGTATCAGGTATTCCTCCCATGGTGTTAATGTTTCTCACTGTGGAGTTATTTGCAACACATGACCAATTGAAAGTAATTTAGATAGTCATCCAGCCAGAAGCCCATTTACCACTGCTTACTCAAATATATTTTTAAATCTTTACATGCTGAGATAGAGAACTAAAGCATTTGATCTATTAAAAACGGACACATTTAAAACCAATACCTTACAGTCTTTAATTGATACTGCAGGAAGTTAGAGATTATTATCTTTAAATCTTACAATGTCTTCATTAAGGATTGTTGTACTTGGGCTATAAATGAATTCCTAGAGCCCCTCATGATGAAAATGTCTTGCTTAATCAATTAAATGCTCTTTACCATAATTCTTAGACTGCTTTATTTTGCTGCAGTAGTAGTTGGGAAACTTGATGAAGTGCAAATCTGAGAGATTTTCCTTCAATTATTACTTTTGTTTTTGGAACAATGGACACTTTTTATGCTTTTCCTGCCATTTTAGTAGATTTGGACAATTTACTAATGTACAAAGTGCCTCAGAAAATACTGCTTGATATTTCATATTGTAGATCAATAATGATGGGCCAAAGTGAAAGCCCTAGACCTGAACCCCTCTAGACTCTGGGTAAACTTTGAGACTCAGAACAATCTCCGTTGACCAGTTTTTCTCAGGCCTTTATATAGCTAGCAAAGCACTGATATTTTCTTAGGGTACATTATTCAGTTTTCTGTAGAACCGTATAAAGATTTTTTTTCCCCCTCATTCTCAAAGGTCAATTTGCTGTAAACCTCAGATATGTATTTTCTCACCAAACACAGGAGGAACACAGAATTTCTGTCACATTTCTTCTGAGGCTACAGCCATTAAATATACCAGAAATCAAGTATACTCATGATCATCTGAGGAGTCTGACATTGATATTCACAGTCAGATTCCTAATACATAGATGCAGGCTTCAGAGAGGAGGACAAGTAAAAATGACTCATGCTGTTCAGGTCCAGAATCCTGGAGTAACATCTTTAGCCATTTTCCTTGTGAATCAGGAGTAGATTCCATGGCTCATTACATATGGCATCAAGTTTTAATGTCTCTCTTTCCTTACAAAGTTCTCTGCCAATTGTACCTCTGCCAGATTCTCACCTGATATAAATGAGTATAGTCAATGGAACTATACCAACTTACACCAACTGAAAATCTGACCTCTGGTTTCTATATAACCTTGCTCCACAACTCTGGTCTACTGACAATGCCAGTTTTTATGCCCAATGTGTCTTTTTCACTCATTCCTGTCTCCACACATTTTCTCATTGCCCACCTTATTCCCTCTTCCTTGTTCCAGTCTGCCAAACCATCACCCTTCCTTCACCCAAACCTGGCATTAATCACATTCTCCTTCATCCCATTTCTACAGTATTCATAGGAAATGAGTTTACAAATAATATATATATATATATATATTTTAAAGGGAATCTCCACCTCAATTTTTGTTGAAGACAATTAGGGTTTCAGGGCAGGGACTTTTTTATTTTATTGTAATGCATATTTTCAATGCTAAACTAATACATAATATAAGTTTCTTCTCATAGTGAGAGTCATATAAATTATCAGGTACTTCACACTGCCACAGGAGAAAGCTTTTACTGGGCCCTAACCAGTAAAAGAATCTGCAAAGTATGAATATTTGGAACTGGAAATTTGAGCCATTTCTTACATAAAATAAATTTCAGGCAGTACCAAACTTTCCTTATAACTAAACAATGTTAAAGTTACTATTTTCACTCTGTAGGAATAAATATATCACACTTCCGGGCTATTTTATGCTGAGCTTTCTTACAAAAATTCATAATCCACAGCTGTTGTGACATGTTCTCACAGTTAAAAGTGGAATGTGAAATTTCCCCTGGTTGAGGCAAATAGGAAGTGATAGCATATGGAGTGACAAGCTTGCATTATCTGCTAATAATACTACCGCAGGTAGATCATTCATTCCTAAATGTATTTACTGTTGAAAAGATGAACTTACTAAAGAAGTAACTTGATAAATAATCAAAATAATTATGTTTTGAAAAAATAATGAAGGCTACTTGATGTAAAATTATGATGTAGGTATTTCATCACATATTTTTTTATGTCTACAGGAGTGTGAGAGACCAGTGACTATGATTCACTCTAGTTTTATGCCAGTGTAACTTAACTGAAATCAATGAAATCGCCAGTGCATAACTGGAGCAAGACAGCACTGTTTCTGGCTCAGTGTGTATGAGCACCATTTATGTTTCTGAGATGTTATGCTAAACTTTCTACTGGTGAAATTAGATTGGTCTGAGAATTCCAGGTCAAATTCTCAGCTGGTGTAAATCAACATAACGCCACTGAAGCCAATGGAGCAATGCTGATTTGCATCAGCTGAGAATGGTTCTCCATTTTTTGCAAGAGTCAGCTAGAACCTACCGTAATCTGTTGCCTACAAAAGTAGAAAAGAGAGAAAATACGCTAATTCAATTAGAGTTTGCAGGCTGCAGGTCTCAAGGTCATTCTTGATATCAGCTTTATCATTTTCATATCCCAAATATTGAGAAGTGTTAATTAGCCATACCTGCTGGATGAGATGAAGCAAACCTGATTTGTACTAGAGCCGTTATCACAGTTTTATAGTCTAGCGAATGAACATGCCATTGCTGGCACCACTGAGCTCTGCTATATTGAGAATGAAATGAGCACCAACCCCCAAATGGCACACAGTACACTCAGTAATAATAAAAGTAATGAACTGAACTACCTCACACTATTACCTTGAATGGGATTTATTCTTTGTCCTCCCTCACTACTCTTTGGTAATTGCCTGGGCAAGAAGGAACATGCTTAACATGTGCAGTTATATTCAGTATCTTGCTGATGAGAAGTAAAATTTACTGTAACCCCCTTGGGGTTCAGAAAGCATGGCCCTTAAAATCTTTTTTCCTGAGGGGAGAAGTGCTGATTGTTCCAAGAGGAGGAAGTGCTGTTGGCGGGAGTGGGTGCAGAGAAAGAGGGGAGAGCCACAGGAGTGTGTGTCTGGAGCTCCAGACAGAAGGGCTGCAGCAAGCAGGCCCTCACAGAGTGAAGCAGCCAAGAACCTGCCTGAAGCCTGGGAAGGATAACACGGCCAGTCGGGGACACCCCAGGACAGGAGCCAGGAGGAGCACTGTGCCAGGGAGAAATAGCCCGAGAAGGACAGACCGGAGCTGGACCTAGTATCACTGCTGTCCAGAGCTGCGTGGGGCTGTGAGTACTGGGGCTTGTGACTGCATTAGGAACAAGGAGGGAGGCTGTAGCTAGTTAAGTGGGGAGATGGTTGCTCTGTGTGGCTTTGCAGAGAGTGGCAGAAGAAGGCGCCGGAGGGGTTTGTTGGGGAAAGTTTACTGGCGCTGAAGATGACCAGGAGCACCCAAGACTCACCACTGAAGTGGAACTTTGCCCAGAACTCTGCTTCACATTGCTCGGTGCCTGCCCTTTCAGACTGTGGTACCACTGGGCCTGTGGGGCCTTGTGTTGAATGCAACCCTGTTTTACTGCTCCCCCTATATTTGCCCCTGTTGCTTCCCCCTCTCATCCCTCTGTGAATAAATATTTCCCTTTTCTTCCGATGTGTGTGTGTGTGTGTTCACTCGGGGGGGGGGGGGTTGGAATGGGTGCCCCTGGGGAGGATGAGACCTTCCCTGCTGCATTCCTGCACGTGCCTTCTCTTGGCCAGAGCTGCCTGCAGAGTAGATTCCATCTTGGCCAGTAGGGCGCAAAAGTTACATTAACATGGGAGCTATCGCTTTAGAACCTGCAGTTTTAGGCAGGCTGATCTCATCCTACAGATCAATTCCACCATCCTTACCTTCTCTTTTGGACATGAGTCATTTTCACCCAGAATCAAGACTACATGTGCTGCACACTTTATTTAGGGCCAGATTATGCCAGTCTTACTTATACTGAACATTATCCAAAGCCATCGGCGCCGATTTCCCCTCTGTCCAGTGGGTGCTCGACCCCCCACCCCCGCTGTTCCCCCCACCCTGCCTCATACTGCTCCTGCACTGCCTGTTCCCGCCCCTGCACCGCCCTTGCCCCACCCCTATTCCACTCCTTCCCCAAAGTCCCCGCCCCACCCTGCCTTTTCTCACCCCAGCCCCACCCTCTTCCCATCCCCATTCCACTCCCTTCTCCCAAGTCTCTGCCCCTGCCCTGCCTCTTCTCCGCCTCCTCCCCTGAGCATGCCGCATCCTTGCTCCTCCCCCTCCCTCCCAGAAAGTCCTAAGCACCACCAAACAGCTCTTAAGTGGCAAGAGGGCAGGAAGCTCTGGGAGGGAGGGAGGAGAGCGGGGACGTGATGTGCTTGGGGGCAGGGGGAGAGAAGAAGGCCTTGTGGGGAGCTGGGCTGCTGGTGGGTGCAGAGCACCCACTAGTTTTTCCTCCAGCCCCGGAGCACCCATGGAGTCAGCACCTATGTCCAAAGCCCATTGATGTTGATGGAAAGACTCCCATTACTTTCAAAGGGACTGTAGATCAGGTCCACTGAGTAGTGCCTTATTTGGTTACAAGTGATAGGACCTACTCACTACTCAGAATAAATAATTGTCCTTTAGTTATAAAAAATATGAATTTCCTTCCACAGGGCGTTGCTGTGGGGTAACTTTATGATCTTAAAATATTAGAGCTGAATGTAAACCAGAATGTTCAGCACTTCTGAAAGCTTATGTGTGTATTCAGTCCTGGGATTTGAAGCTACATTGGAAACTCTAGATAGTGCAGAACTCAGCTATTACTCATCAGTATTTCATACAGGGAGTTCTAGAGCATGCAGGCTGCCACCTTATTTCCAGTTGCAAACCAACATGTTGGTTTTGATTGATATAACCTTTGACGGTTTAGGGCCTGTGTATCCTAGAGACCATCTCTAGCTTCTGATATTTGAGATCAGCTGGCAGGCTCATTTTTGTGTCATAATTATGTTGTACATATTTTTGAAATTGCCATACCTATATGTAATTAAATATGCATAGTAGATAGATACAATTAAATACACTTTAAAGAACTAATCAATTAAATTCCATTTAATAAAATGTGCCATATTGACTTGGTACATCACCACCAGGAAAATGGTCTTGTTTTTCTCCAAACCACATAGGGTACGAGCCACAAAAGTACTTAGGTGCTTAAATATCATTTTTAGGCACCACTGCTATCCACAAAACCCTGCTCAGCTGCTATCAGATAGTGTAGGCACCTAAATTCACTAGGTGCCTACATTTCTGCAATAAGCACTAGATTATAGAAACATTCCAACTTTTTCTCTGGGCCAATTAACATTTAGTTATTCAATTAAAGTGGTACAACTTCAGTTAGTGAGGCAGAATGTTCCATAACTTAGTGGTTAGGGCAGTTATCTGAGAGGTTTCTGATCTTTGTCCAAATCCCTTTTCCCCCTTAGTAAGACAGGGACTTGAACCAGGGGTTTCACACATCCTGGGTAAGGACCCTAACCACTAGCCTAATGGTTACAACTGAGGGCTTTTCTCTACCCTAAAGCTATTTTGTTTCAGGGCCCACATATGAATTAGGTGGCTGAATGCGTATCTTCCCCTGGTTCATGAACAGAGATAAGTACCTCCCCATAGGCTGGACTTAGGTGCCTGTCTCCATAGAAAGGCCAAAGCTTAGGATACATACACCCCTATCATTAGTGTCTCCCACTGGGTAAGCTTCGGCAGCTCCCCACCTAATGTGCTGGCTTTATGGATCATAACCTTAGGTGCCTCTCTCTCCCCATTCATTGTATAATAACCTATGCACCTAACACAAGCTTTGTGGATGACAGTGTTGTACCTGTGATTTTTCTAGGTACCTGAAAGTTGGGTACCATGATGCTCAGTGTTGCAACATGTAAGTCTTTTTGTGGGTCCCACCCATAGCTCCTTCAGGGGAAAAAATGGGGAATGACACCCTGCTACATCTGGACCGAGAAAGGAAGGAGATAGAGACACATGAGGAGCTGATTTGAACCACAGCCATCTGTTGTGGTAACTTTATTATTCTGGCAACAAAACAGAAGTTAAACAAAAATGAGGCTCTACACTAAGTACAGATTGCCCAACTTCTTTAAAGGGCTAGGACATCACAGTCCACCTACTTTAAAATATTTTCCAAATACACACACACACACACACACACAATCTTTTACATGGCTAACATAAAATATTATATAAGCAAGCTAAAAGTTGCTGGTGGACTACTGCAGACTTTCAAGTTGCAAGGCATTATTTTGCCCTAGAATAGCAAGTCACTAGCTAAGCAATTTATAAGTTCAGTCACATCACTGGCTTTCACTCTCTTGGGATAACCTGGTGATGGTGGTGTGGCATTGTCCTGAACAGGAGGAAAAGTTGCTGGTAAGGAATCAGTTGGATCTATCAATCTTGTACCAAAGTTTCTTCCAACAAGTCATCTAAATTAGCAATTGTAACAGAAAACTCTATGACTGGAGGAACAGAAAATCCTGCTGGAACATCCCAGGACTCTGGAACTTGTCAAGGCTGCAACTGGTCCATATGTAATATCCATAAAGTACCTTCAGACAGTTTTACCATAAACAAAACCAGTCCTATGCATTTTACAAGTTCTCCAGGTATCCATTGCACTCCACAACTGTAGTTGTGAGTTTACACTAAGCCTTCTACTTGAAAAAAAATGACAACAAAGCTCACATTGATCAAGTTGCATAGCTTGGGATTTGAAGCAGATCCAAACAGGTATGCAAAGATTACTTCAAAAAAAAGAGTTGCAAGCTCCTGGGTAGTAACATGTGGCTGAATTCCTAGAGACAAGCAGAAAGTGTCCAATTTCTGGTGATGACTCAAAATAAACTTGTCAGCTCATAAGGCATGCTTAAATGTCTGTATAAAGCTTTCCACTAGTCTGTTTATAGGAGGATTGTATGGAGTGAAAGGTATGTGCTGAATTCCTTTTGAAGCTAGGAAATTCTTCCAAACAGAATTAAGGTCCAGTGTTACTCACCAACTGTAATGGTAGACCAAATTGGCTAAACACAGTACAAAGATGTCCAATGGTCTTGGCAGCTGTAGTAGAAGTCATTCTAAAAATGTCTAGCCTTTTCAAATGGGTATGAGCTATGTTCAAAACCATATAACCTTCTAATGGTCTGGGAAAGTCCATGTCCAAGGAATCTGAGGACACAACCGAGTGGTAGATGAGCTAGGCCAGGATCATGTTGAATTTGCTAACACATAGTACAGCACTTTGCCTTCATCTCAATGTCTTCGTCAGTTCCTGGACACCAGACATGATTCCGGACTATGGCCTTCATCAGTACAATGCCAAAATGACCTTAATGAAGAGCTTCCAAAACCTGAGAATGAATTGATTTCAGAATGATTACTCACATTCCCCACATGGTGCAACCTTGAGTCACAAATTCATAGATTCATAGATTAATAGATTGCAGGGCTGGAAGGGACCTCGAGAGGTCATCGAGTCCAGTCCCCTGCCCTCATGGCAGGACCAAATACTGTCTAGACCATCCCTGATAGACATTTATCTAACCTACTCTTAAATATCTCCAGAGATGGAGATTCCACAACCTCCCTAGACAGTTTATTCCAGTGTTTAACCACCCTGACAGTTAGGAACTTTTTCCTAATGTCCAACCTAAATCTGCCTTGCTGCAGTTTAAGCCCAATGCTTCTTGTTCTATCCTTAGAGGCTAAGATGAACAAGTTTTCTCCCTCCTCCTTATAACGCCCTTTTAGATACCTGAAAACTGCTATCGTGTCCCCTCTCAGTCTTCTCTTTTCCAAACTAAACAAACCCAATTCTTTCAGCCTTCCTTCATAGGTCATGTTCTCTAGACCTTTAATCATTCTTGTTGCTCTTCTCTGGACCATCTCCAATTTCTCCACATCTTTCTTGAAATGCGGTGCCCAGAACTGGACACAATACTCCAGTTGAGGCCTAACCAGCGCAGAGCAGAGGGGAAGAATGACTTCTCATGTCTTGTTCACAACACACCTGTTAATGCATCCCAGAATCTTGTTTGCTTTCTTTGCAACAGCATTACACTGTTGACTCATATTTAGCTTGTGGTCCACTATAAGCCCTAGATCCTTTTCTGCCATTCTCCTTCCTAGACAGTCTCTTCCCATTCCGTATGTGTGAAATTGATTGTTCCTTCCTAAATGGAGCACTTTGCATTTGTCTTTATTAAACTTCATCCTGTTTACCTCAGACCATTTCCCCAATTTGTCCAGATTATTTTGAATTATGACCCTGTCCTCCAAAGCAGTTGCAATCCCTTCCAGTTTGGTATCATCTGCAAACTTAATAAGCGTACTTTCTATGCCAATATCTAAATTGTTGATGAAGATATTGAACAGAGCTGTTCCCAAAACAGACCCCTGCGGAACCCCACTCGTTATACCTTTCCAGCAGGATTGGGAACCATTAATAACTACTCTCTGAGTACAGTTATCCAGCCAGTTATGCACCCACCTTATAGTAGCCCCATCTAAGTTGTATTTGCCTAGTTTATTGATAAGAATATCATGAGAGACCGTATCAAATGCCTTACTAAAATCTAGGTATACCACATCCACTGCTTCTCCCTTATCCACAAGACTCATTATCCTATCAAAGAAAGCTATCAGATTGGTTTGACAGGATTTGTTCTTTACAAATCCATGCTGGCTATTCCCTGTCACCTTGCCACCTTCCAAGTGTTTGCAGATGATTTCCTTAATTACTTGCTCCATTATCTTCCTTGGCACAGAAGTTAAACTAACTGGTCTGTAGTTTCCTGGGTTGTTTTTATTTCCCTTTTTATAGATGGGCACTATGTTTGCCCTTTTCCAGTCTTCTGGAATCTCTCCTGTTTCCCATGATTTTCCAAAGATAATAGCTAGAGGCTCAGATACCTCCTCTATTAGCTCCTTGAGTATTCTAGGATGCATTTCATCAGGCCCTGGTGACTTGCAGGCATCTAGCTTTTCTAAGTGATTTTTAACTTGTTCTTTTTTTATTTTATCTTCCAAACCTACCCCCTTCCCATTAGCATTCACTATGTTAGGCATTCCTTCAGACTTCTCGGTGAAGACCGAAACAAAGAAGTCATTGAGCATCTCTGCCATTTCCAAGTTTCCTGTTACTGTTTCTCCCTCCTCACTGAGCAGTGGGCCTACCCTGACCTTGGTCTTCCTCTTGCTTCTAATGTATTGATAAAAAGTCTTCTTGTTTCCCTTTATTCCTGTAGCTAGTTTGAGCTCATTTTGTGCCTTTGCCTTTCTAATCTTGCCCCTCCATTCCTGTGTTGTTTGCCTATATTCATCCTTTGTAATTTGTCCTAGTTTCCATTTTTTATATGACTCCTTTTTATTTTTTAGATCATGCAAGATCTCGTGGTTAAGTCAAGCTGGTCTTTTGCTGCATTTTCTATCTTTCCTACCCAGCAGAATAGCTTGATTTGGGCCCTTAATAGTTTCCCTTTGAAATACTGCCAACTCTCCTCAGTTGTTTTTCCCCTCAATCTTGATTCCCATGGGACCTTACTTATCAGCTCTCTGAGCTTACCAAAATCTGCCTTCCTGAAATCCATTGTCTCTATTTTGCTGTACTCCCCTCTACCCTTCCTTAGAGTTGTGAACTCTATGATTTCATGATCACTTTCATCCAAGCTGCCTCCACTTTCAAATTCTCAACGAGTTCCTCCCTATTTGTTAAAATCAGATCTAGAACAGCTTCCCCCCAGTAGCTTTTTCAACCTTCTGAAATAAAAAGTTGTCCAAGAACTTATCGGATAGTCCAAGAACTTATTGGATAGTCTGTGCCCCGCTGTGTTATTTTCCCAACATATGTCTGGATAGTTGAATCTGGATAGTTGAAGTCCCCCATCACCATCAAATCTTGGGCTTTGGATGATTTTGTTAGTTGTTTAAAAAAATCCTCATCCACCTCTTCCACCTGGTTAGGTGGCCTGTAGTAGACTCCTAGCATGACATCACACTTGTTTTTTACCCCTTTTAGCCTAACCCAGAGACTCTCAACACTTCCGTCTCCTATGTCCATCTCCACCTCAGTCCAAGTGTGTAATTCATGTTGCTGTGACACAAACTGTAAATAGGAATTCTTATGATCCAGCACTGTACCTGTAGTACATTCTCTTCACAAAAGAAAGCACATCATCCCTAGTGGTGTCTTTGTTGATGTCGGTTTTAAAGATGTGTAACTTTCCATCAAATAGAAATAAAACACTTCATCCAAAGTTTACTTGGGTTGACAGGAGTTTGGGCATGGCAGGTGCGACAGCCCATCACCATTGCCATACTGAGTCCCTTTACAGAATTGAATAGTATTGTACAATAGAATTGTTACAGTGAATGTAAAGGTGCCAATACTATTATCAGATTAGGAAGAAATTTACCATTGTAGTCAGGCAGTCCTAAGAATGAAGGCAACTATGACACGTACTCTGGTGGTGGCACTTGAAGAACTGCCTTCCCTTTCTCTGGCAATTTCCTTAAGCTCATGGCATCCATTACATAGCCAACGTATTCAATCAAAGGTTTGAAAAATTCACATTTCTCAGCCTATGGTCTTCCAAACATTGTAAGACACTGTCCAAATTTTGAAGATGATTCTCCTGATCCTTTCCTGTAACAAGGATGTCATCCAAATAGCACTTAACACCATTCAGTCTCTTCAGAGGCTCATCCCTAGCTTTCTGGAACAGGGTAGGTGTTAATGTGATACTGAAAGGCTAATTATGATAATAAAATAAACTTTTTTGCATGTTGATTGTGAGGTATTTCCTAATTGCTGGATCAATCTCTATTTGTTCAATGGTTTAGGTGATAATAGGCAAGTGTCCCTTGTCCTTTCCGGCACGATTGTCAGTAACTACCCCACACATCAGGTAATTTACCAAAGCAAGACACAAACTGCCTTTTCACTTTGTGTTCTTAGCAGATTGGCCGACAAACTCTATAAACCACTGGGCCAATATGGATACCATCACTGAATACATTGATTCTCTGCCGGAACCTTTTAAAACCAAAATTAACACAAAATTTCCCTATGAACAACTTGTATTACTGGTATTTGTCCTTTTTATAAGGTCCATGGGACTGATCAGGTGCTCAGAAAACATAGAGTGCCATTGGTACATATCTTTGTTTTGCCTTATTCCACAGACTTGCTTCAGCTTCAGACCACCCTGCAAATAAACTTGTCAAGGATTAAAGTTAAAATCACTTCATACAAGATTACTCTGAGCAGGTTATCTTCTCACCCTGCTCCAGATAAACTCAACACATGCTTTATAACCATTTCCTGGGGTTTGGGTTTGCCCCTAGTTCCTCCTGACCAGAGGGTTACACACACCTTTCTGACATCCTGGGGAAGGTAAAGCCCCACGTTTCACAGTGAGTCAGCAGAACTTGATGTCTTTCTAATTCCAACTAAAGGAGTTGGATGAACAGAAGAGCTTTGCATATAGAACCATAGGTCCTGCC